>NC_138655.1:39683539-40883539 GCF_964273445.1 Streptopelia decaocto
CTCTTTCCAGAGGGATTTATACCGGTTGTTTGAATGCTTGCTGCCTCTTGTGGTCAGCCTGTTTGAGGTATCTTGGTTGGTTTCCTTTCTGTGAATTCTTTTTAAAGTTTCGTTAAAATTACTTTGAAGCATAAGTACATTTTACTGACCAATATGCATTCATCACTGTAGAGTACATAAGCAAAGGTGCCTTATTTTTATTTCCAGCTTTCTCCCTATTCCCTTTTCCTCAGTTCTCATGCAGCAGGTTGTGCAAGCATTTCCCTTATTTTTCTTATAATAATGAGTATCTGCATTCTTTGAAAATACTGGATTTGTGTCTGTGTGTGTTGTTAGCACAGCAGGATGCTTAGCCTTAATTTGAGTTATGTGTTGCTAAAGTAAAGAGCTGACCTTTGACATACACCTTCACCCTCCACCCCCCGCCCCAGTTTTTCCCCCCTTCCATAGCTTGTTGCTGGATTTGGCTTGGCTAAGTGGCATAAAAGATAAATTGAAGAGGAACAACGAGGTCATTGTTCTGGAACAAAAGCTTGGACTTGGGTGGGACAGTGAATCAGAGTTAAGTGTTCATATAATTTTATTCTGGCAAGCTTTCCTCATAGAATTATAGGCTGAAGTGACATAGATAATGGGTTCTCTTGATCTCAGATTGGGCATCTCAAAGATCATCTGCTTTATGAAGTTTCCATCATTTGAGGCAGAAACGTCACAAATATTTAAACAGAAACATAGAATCTTGTCCTTCAGATTTGGGAAGACATCCTTGATTCAAACAGGTTTTCATGGTTTAGTGTCTGTCAATAGCCCAAATTTAAGGATGCTCAGTTCTGAGGTTCCCACTAGTGCAGCTCCTATCTGAAATATACTGAAATCTGGTTATAATAAATACAGGTGTAATGAAAAATCTCTTTATAATAAAGTAAAATTAAAGCCTATGTCTGTTCAGTGCTATGCAGTGGGTTTAATGGTGTTACTTTGCAGAGGGCTTTCTGGAATGTAATAAAGGTCCAGTAAATTCCCCTAAACTGAAGAGCCGATAAACACCTCATCCACGCACACAGCCATGAGATGAAAGGAAAACCACTGGCCAATTTCCTAGAAGCTCTGTGGTAAAGTAAATAAAGTACTTACTGCTTCTCTTTTTAAATTCAAAAGTGAAAAGGGGAGATTTCTAATATAATATTAACTATATTATAATATAGAATGAAGAGGAGCTATTCCCTGTCTTTCTGAATAGAAAAAGTCCTGCTGATAGTAAAGCCAACTATGAAGGAAAAAACCCTTGGTGGGGAAAGACCTCAAACTTTCTCCCCACCCCCAAGAAAAACTTAACAGAGCTGAAGCTACAGGCTGCCATTTTTTATTAATACGTATGAACTGCACTTATGAATTATAATTGGATACAGGGAGTGTAGCCTTCCCTAATGCTTTTGATGGTAGATAACTGCTTTCACTAGAAATTCCAGATAAATAGCTGGTTTGGAAGGAGAGAAGCTCTGAGAAAGCCCAGGGATCAGGAGGCGATGATGACTGGACTCGGAGTGGGAGATTTTGCTGCAGGGAAAACCTCAGGCTTGGCCTTGTGCTGGAGTTGCCCTTCTTGGGAAAGGAGGTAACAACATGGTGTTCCAGGAGAGCCTGTTACCAGTACTGGGTCAGTTGCATCAACGGGATTCCAGATAGTTCCTCAAGAAGGCTTTCCCAGTGGTGAGGGGAGAGATGGTAGCACTGTAGGAATGGGTGTTTGAAGTTTTTAGCTGCTATTGGCAGGACAACCATATGCCCTGTTCCTCACTTCTTCTCTCCATATGCAGTTGCAACAGCCTGGTTTCTAGGATACGTTGGGTTTGCTGCAAAAGTATATAGGACTTTTGGTGTCTGATATACAAGTGTGCCAAGTCATTAGAAGCATGTGAACCATGCTCCTGGACAAGACAAGCTGGACTTCAATCCTATCACTGTTAAAGCATCTTCCCTGAAGAAGTTATGTCTGTATGGGTTACATACACATGTACTAAGTATGGAAATACCAAATGGGCTGAAAATAGGTGAATAGTTGAATAGGGTGCTCTGCAGATGCTTTCAAATATCTGTCCATAACATGTGGCTTGGATTCTGCCTAGCTTTATTAAAGTAGTAAAAAAAGATTGTGTCTTAAAAAACAAACAAACAAACAAACAAACACCACCACCATTACAGAAACTATTAGTGCTTGAACTATATGTTGGTTTTGTGTGTTATTATTACACTGCTTCTATTACTTTAAAAATATCAGATGTAATGGACAGTGATTTGGCAGTTAATATGGGATCAAATACACTCTAACTGGTTAGCAAGCAATAATCAGAGAACAACCGTCTACTTAAAATGCTTAGCCCATATAATATATATATAACATTATTGTATAGCTACACATGATGCAACATGGGTTGTGGAGTTCTATGCAACTAGTGTTTTACTTTCTTTTTAATAAGTGAAGCTAATGTCCTAACGGCAGTTCAGTTGCTTCCACCACTTTCAAAGTGTTACTAATTAAAGACGTATTTAAAACACAGCAAATCAAAGCCTAACTAAAGTAAAAACTGGACTATCCACATATGGTGTGCAAGATGGGTGTACAAATAAGACAGCAGTTTTGCTGAATGCCCCCAATATGGGTGTAGACACCCATCCTGTCAATATTTGGTTAAAGACTACTTGCTTTTAGTAGTGAATGTAAGTTGAACTCCATTCTTGTTAAAGAAGTGGTGGGAGAATACTGTAGACTCTTGTTCTACTCTTGCTTGAGGGAAGTAGAAGGGCAGATTTCTCTTCCTTCTCTAGAAGATGTTGAGATGTCGTGGTTCAGCAAAGATGCAGCACAAGGTATTTGCACTGTAGGAAAGTGAGAGAGGAAAAAAAAAATATGTTAATACATCTTTGTACCTGCAAAATCATGGGAAAGAAAACTTTTTGAAGCCATCTGTCTTTTGGGATAGTAGAAAAGACAGTGTTGAACACAAAATATCCTCTTTTCAGTGCTCCTTAATCCCTCCTGGTAGATGTAGGTTACATGGATGTAAAATCAGCAGGATTACAGTAACCAAATCAAAGTGTACTTGTGTGAGATAGTGCTGGTCCAGAAGAGCATTATGATTGTTGTCCCTTCCTTCACTTCTGTTCCTCACTGCTTTTTTGTTGTGGCATTAGACATTCAGCTCAATTTAGACACCTTTCTCTTCATCATCGATTTAACATAATGGTAATTAGCAAATAGTTATACAGTGTCCGTAATACTTTTATTTGGTTTTGCACAATTCACAGAATCACAGAATCACAATGTTAGCGATTCGAAGGGACCTCAAAAGGTCATCTAGTCCAATCCCCCTGCCGGAGCAGGAACACCTAGGTGAGGTTACACAGGAAGGTGTCCAGGCAGGTCTTGAATGCCTCCAGAGTAGGAGACTCCACAACCTCCCTGGGCAGCCTGTTCCAGTGTCTGTCACCCTCACTGAGAAGAAGTTTCTTCTCAATTTTAAGTGGAACCTTTTGTGTTCCAGTTTGTACCCATTACCCCTTGTCCTATCATTGGTTGTCACCGAGAAGAGCCTGGCTCCATCCTAGTGACAATTCATACATTGTGGTTGAATAAATATATTGTGTTCTCTTTGCCATGTGTAAATCTTCTCCCCATTTAATAAGGGTCTATTTTTACTGTATTTCCTCCCTTGGACATGTCTCTCCACTGATGGCTGCATCATGGCTTCTAAAAGCAGAGCCAACTATGACTTATAAATGGTAGTAGATTCACACCAGCTTCTCATGAGGCCAGTGGCCAGGGAAGAGCAAACTCCTGTGCTGGAGGTGAGAAACTGAACTGGGAAAGCATGGGCAGAATCAAAGTCCTCATGCATAAGGATGGTGGTATCACTGCCAAAGCATTTCTTCTCCCTGTTTTGTTGCTTTCTTTCTTTGGGATTTTACTTTGGCCTCTGCAGTCTAGCCTTCCTGTTCTATTTCATACTGAGATATTTGGTAACAAAGGTGTTATTCCTGTTGGGAAACAAGCAAAGCAACCAGAACCATGGCAGTGTGCACTACAGCAGTTTCCTCTGTGTTCAGCAGCTCATTGAAAACATGTAGCAATATTTGGTGTTGCTTTGATTTAAGTTTCTATGTCCATGCTTGTACAGAGGAGAGTAACCTCAGGCATTAGAAGAACAGTATTACTATGATGACTAATGAAAAAGGCCTTCGTTTATAATGGGGCATTGATTCTTCCCTTGTCCTTCTGCATGAATTCATGCACCATACTCCTTTTGCAAACTTATATTGGAAAAAACATTTTCTTCTAATAGTTGCTGTTTGTGCCCTCATTTTCATCTTTCCTGAAGATACTTTGCAGGAGCATAATGTATTTAAATCCTTGCACTTCCAGAATTAACAAGAGCAGCACTCAGAGCAGGGCTGTGTTGCTGCAGAGGGGTAGGAAGGGTGGAAGGAGTCTCTGTGCTATAAACCTTGTGACTGTGTGCATGGGATGGGCAAAGACTGATAACTTACAAGGACATGAGAATTATGGCTGTTTTCAGAAAAGCAGAGCAGGTTTTCAGGCTGAACCACTGCAATGGATCCCTTTAACTCCTGATTTGGATCTTGTATCCAATCCTGCTCACCGTTTTCCTTTAAGAAATATAAGCATACCCACCCCTATTCCCTGAATGAGCCTACCTGCTGTATGAAGGATGTAGATAAATAATAACAATTATCCACCTTGGTGCATTACTCTGACTTTGCCTGTGGCTTTTCCTTGGATGAGATTGAGTTGGATGACTTAATGGCAGCAGACAACAAGAGACTAAAGAGTTGCTTTGTGGAGTAACTCATTTAGATGACTGACAAAATGTATGTATCATTGAACTGATAGATTAAGAAAGGAAAAATCAGTGTTTTAGAGACACCATAAAGGTAGTTTTATAAACACAAAGTATGTTCATACAAAGTATGTACTCTTTCTGTATTTATTTGTTTTCCTTTGTAGCAAAACAAATGCATGGCTCTCCTGTAAGCCTAAAAGCAATATCTTTCTTCTTCACTATGTAATTCTTAATCTGAGTAGCAGGGAGTCTTATGAACCATTTTGAGCCAATGCTAATTTTATAAATTGCATTCCCTTTTCCACAATTCCCATGAAAAAGATATTCAGCTAGATGAACACTCTTGGAAAATTTTAATAGGACCCTTGAAATCTGTCTGAATTCAGCTTCTTTAAAAAAAAAATCTCTTTCTAATGGAAGCTGTGAAAGTATCAGAGATTCTTATGCCTTAGAGGCACTTTTTCTTCCATACGTAATGGTGCAACTCCACTGTTATAATATATGGGTGTTTAAAATATTCTCTTTGTTAAATTCAAGCTCCTGCTTAGAAGTATGTGAGTTGGGCTCTTCTTGTTTGTTTTGTGTGAGTTTTATTATTATTCTTGACCATTATTCATATAATTTTCATAGCACTTTCCCTTTGTTGTTTTTTTTTCCAGTCTTTTCCTGGCCCAAGTCTTGAAAGTGAAGATTTTAATATACCTCCTATTACTCCTCCGTCATTGCCTGACCACTCCCTGGTGCACTTGAATGAGATAGAGTCTGGGTACCACTCTCTGTGTCATCCCATGAACCACAATGGCCTCCTCCCATTCCACCCACAAAACATGGATCTACCTGAAATTACAGTTTCCAACATGCTTGGCCAAGATGGAACACTGCTTTCCAATTCCCTCTCTGTGGTAAGCATTTTCAGTCTTTCCCTTCTGTTCTAAGTTACCAAATCGTGCAAATACAGACCTGTGTGAAAACCTCCACGGGGGCAGTTCCTGCACCACCCAAGTCTTGGAGCGAGTTGGCCTGACTCTGGATTTTACATTGTGTTCCCTATATCAAATCCCCTCTCCACCGGAGTCAGTAGGGGTTTTACAGTTGAATTCCTCAAAGCCAGAGTGTTACCCTCCACCTTCATTAGAATTACTTCCACTCTATGCAGATGTAAATAATGGCAAAAGGAGGCTCAAGGCTTTGACTTCTGCTGGAGCAGGGTTTGGATTCACATGGCTGTTGTTCTGTGTTTGATGAGGCTCTTTCAATTCTTATTTGCGTGTTCTGAGAGATGTACAAAAATTTAATATCTTCTTTCTTGTTTACCACACGTTTGGAAAACAGCAAATGTTATTTCTGATTCTAGGCCAAATCTTATAGCCTTTTTACAGTTCCCAGTCCTTAGCCAGCCAGAATCCAATTGAAATGACTGGACGATTTGCTTATAAAGCCTGTCAGGTAGTCATTATGGCCATAATCTTGGGAAGCTTGATATTATAAATCAGTTCTTTCAATGTTAAATTGCTTACAACAACTGCAGACCTGCTTTACATGTTACATTTTCAAGTGGGCTCTACACATAGTTAGTATACTTCTTGCATAGCAGCTCCAGACAAGATTATTTCATGTTGATGTGGAATCCCATGGAAGAGGATGGGGCCTGGCGTTGTTTGGGCTGCACTGGACTTCAGGTGCTCTGCTAGATGGGCCCAGGAACTGCAGATCTGTACAGCAAAAGTTGAAGATCTTCCACTCCTTGAGATTCAAGGGTCTGGGCTTCTCTTAAGCATCAGAGGCTTAGGGCCCTATGTCCCAGCTGAGTGGCTCTGTGCTCAGGAACTGAGGCTGTTTAGGTTTCCAGTTTGCTGCCTCCCTGTCATATTACCTAAAAAAGATAAGTCAGTCCTGGGAGCTGAGGCGGCATAGGGAGGTCTGGGGGCTGAGGGATCTCGGCTCGGCTCCCCATCAGCCCCTCAGACTAACAGCCCCAGAGCCAGGGGCCATGGTGGCCAGAAAACAGTTAGTTTACAACAAAAATCTATCTTGTCACAGGGCTCCATTGCAACTTAATTAAAATAAAGCTGTCATGTTTTCGAGGAGCTCTGCAGTCCCTCTGAGAACGTCCAACAAGCTGTACTGCAGAGGGGTTAGTCTTGGCTTCTTACATGCTGCTTAGTTGCTACTGATTTACTACAGTGTTGCACGCTTTGTGTTTGAGGTCAGAATCTGACCCCAGGGTTATGTTCAATAGTGGGAGGAGGGGGAAGAGACAAGTTTTCATAGAGAAATACACTTTGTGGAAATGTTTTGAATTTTAGTTCCATTTTGACAAAGCTGATGGCATGCATTAAAGAGCATGAGCTAAATCTTCTGTGGGGTTCTGAGAATCAGAATTATAAAAGGATGCTTGATGCTCCACTCAAGACAAACAGTATTTCATTGAATGACCTTTTTTGAGCTATGGCTACAGCTCAAAACTATGCATTCTTTTAAGCTCTGATGTTCCACATTAACCTCTTGCAACAAGCTCTGAACAAAGGGCCTTGAGAGTTTGTAGATCATCACAGTGAATTATTGCATTGAGGACAAATACAAAAAAACTGAATAATATGGCTAGACAATTTTGCTATGGGGACTTAGTGTAGATCAGAAAAAATGAACTCAGAACTCAAAAAAATATGCACTAATTTTAAACAGTAATTTCTGAGGATTCTTTCACTAAATAAAGCATGATCCTTGAAGCATCATGGGCTAAGTCAACTGTTATTCCTAACTTGCATGCCCCTTGCACACAAGAGGGCTGCTTAACCAGCAATATTTTTAACTCAGGCTGGCTTGTCTGTCTAGAGGACTAAGCTACAACTCATGTTAGTACAACTGGTAGGATGTTAACACCACAATTTTGTACAGTTCAAACACTGTTTAGCAGTATCTTTCCTCTGATTTTAATTTGATGACTTGAGAGGAATTAACTTGAGGGAGATAATTTAATTCTTCAGTGAATTCAGTGACTTCTTCAGTGAACAGAATGGCCCTATTGTCCTTTTAGCTTTCCATTGATGAAGAAAGACAGAGGATTTTGTAGAGTTAGCATTCTTTCCTTAGCTTTGAAGCTCTTTTTTTCACTCCAGAACCTTTAACATTTTTTCTTCAATATGACTCTTTTCTCTTACTGTTGCTCATCTCTAAGTTTCCTTTTTACTATCTCATCAAACTCTGATCCAAGTACTTGCCTAAATCACTTTTATATAGCCTCACATAGAAATAATGTACAAGTTTCTTCAATCTATCTAAATGCTCTGTGCCACATAATTTCTAGTATATCAACTAGAGCTTATTGTATTTGGAAACCATGTATCTCGCTTAATTTTTCAGGGCACCAATGAGTATTTTTAGAAAAATTATTCCTAGAAATAAATCTGTTGGCTGTTCTCTGTCCCTCATTAACATCACATCTTCAGCGAATTTTACTTATAGTGGGACAAATTCAGCTGCAGTGCAATGTGCATCTGACTGAATTTGGTCTATTTTATTTTTTACTTTCAACATTCTTCCTATTAGCCAGTTCTTAATGCATGTTGGTATTTTAGCAATGATACCTTCCTTTTTGTCTGTGTTAGAGTGAATAGTTTTCAGTTGATGTTTTTATAGACAAAACATTAATTAATGCTAGCCAGAAGAGAGAAAGGAAACACAGTGAGCTCTGAAACAAAGTAGGAAAATTATTTGTACACTGACTGTAGCATTTTTCTTCCATCTCAACTACCAGGTGTTTTCAGATGAGGATTTCTATGATTTTGGACAGATTGAAAATTGAGGATGTACCCCCCCTGAAACCACTTCAAAACTCCCCCCGATTAGAAGTCCTGGTTTCATACTGTGCAGCACTCTCTCCAAGCTGCAAATGAAATCCCTTTGAGTAAGGATTGCAGGATTTGCCCCAAGCTCTGTAAGAATTCTCCTCTGTGGAAGTGCTTAAACACACACAATAAGAGCCCACTACCAGCTCAGTGAATTCTTATTAGGGATCAGCTTCTTACTGCTTTTTACACTGTGGGAATTCTTTCTGAAAAATTTTACAATGCTGGGAGATTAAAATTTCCGGTTGCCATTTACTGTGTCTGATACTTAAATTTCAAATTAGCCTCCTTTGAAGTCTTTTTGATTGATTTAACTTCCTGTTGCACCCCCACTACTTAAAAAAAAAAATCACTAAAATTTCTCTTTCTCATTATTCTGCTGTCAGTTCATATATTAGCTTTTATGTTTGTGTATTTCTGTTTTGCTTGTGTGACATAGAAGCATATACACATGCACACTAATTTATACTGTGCTGTCACATATAGATTTCTTTAGATGCCCATGGATATGGGGGGTTCAGAAGTCCACAGCACTTGTGCAGAATGTGACACACAGTGGTATGAACACACAGTGTTATGAACACACAGTCCAGCCCCAGAATGGTCAGCTAGATGTGGGAGCTCTCTGAAGTCCTCCTTCAAAATAGACATGACTTCTATCCCTGGTTCTTAAGTGGATCCAGTGAAATATAGATAGAGCTGCTACGGGAAGATGTCCTGATGGTCCTGTAGGCATGTTTGTTTCTTTATAATGGAATAAAGATCCCTTCCTGATCCACTACATTTGAAGGTAGCCCCATGTAGGTTTGGTTCAGTTCCAGCTGGGGCTTGACCTGCCAGCGCTTCTCTGTTTGCATTAATTGTCCTGAAATATTCCAAGGACCGCAAGAAATAGCCTTCTGACATTTGCAAACAAATACATGTATACATCATCCCTATGAGAATGTGTGTTTATCTGTAAAAATGCTTTTGGATGTGTTCTATAAAATGAGTCTTACTGTATGTTCATTTTATCAACAAGATTATAGACATTTCAGCTTCTTTAGTATAACCTATAGATGATTGCTTTTTTCCCCAAGAACCCGGGGTTAAAAATCACTGTGCTGTTTTTACATAGAGGGGAAAAAAACCCTATTTTTGGAATGCTTTCATTTATAATCTTGTGCTGATCTTTTTAAAAATGTAGTTCATGATGGTATACTGTAGAAAATTTACAAGAAAGAAATGAAAGAGATTCTAGTTTCTCGAAATGCTTCAAATTTCTGGGTTTGAAGTTTAAAGCAGAAAGTATGTTAAAAGGCAATAAAATCAGGGGATTTATTTCCCAAATGCTCTATTGGTGCTGGCAACAAAAGCTAGCATAATGTATATACTTCGGGTTTACTGTCATTTTTAGTATACAGTCAAGGCACAGTTTGAATTCAAAGGCTACTGTACAACTGTTTTGACAACCACCACATCAGTAGGTAATGTGCAGGACATATGAAACTGAAGCAAAAAAGTTTCTTTAGGTCTGTAGGGAGTGCAGTACATCAATGAATTCAGATATATTAGAGCAGCATGAATTTCTAATATGTTGCTCTTATGGAAAAGACCACTGGCATATTGAATAATGCTGCTTTCAAAGCAGACCAGAAAATGTGATTACAGACAATTCCATTGCTGTTTTTAAAATAAATATTTTCAAAATCTTGAGGTATTTTATTTCATGTAATGCATAAAATACGTAGGAGTGGACTAGAGCTAAAGATCTTCTAGGACACTGAAGAGTAGATGATGTCAGCTAGAATTATTCAGATGTGGAATAATAGAAGCATTAGTTCAAAATAAAATGCATGTCACAAAGGCCCATGTCCTTATGTAAAAAAAAAAAAAAGGCAATAAAAAGCTTTTTTTTTTCAGACTTTGACAGAGGAATAAAGGCGATGAATAATTATTTAACATTATGCCCCAATTCATCAAAGCTCGAACAATTACATTATACTTTTTCATGAATTATATTTTTTAGATATGCGACCCATGAGAGAGTAATATCTTAAACAAAATGCAGCACTGTATAACAGGAAAGAAAGCAGACAGCTGCTTCTTTTTTTCATTTTTCATCTCAGGTAGAATGAAGCTAGTATTTCTTATTCATAGTACGGCTGCTAATAAATCCAATACAGGAGGTTGTTGTTGTTGTAGCTGGGATGGATTTAAGAGACTTTGTTTTACCCATTTCGTACATATTAGTTTAAATTCAGTATTCATGACTCATCTTGAAGCTGACCTATATGGTTGATTTTTTTTGGCATCTTTAAGTGCAAACTACTGCGTCAAACAGAATTCTTTTATTTCTGATGAACATGATGAATAACTTTCATAACAACACAAAAGATTTGCCCCTTCTAACCTAAGTGCTGAGATTTGAATCATGCTTGGATCCTTTTTTCTAGCTTGTCTTGCATGCCAGTGGTAGAAGATACTTTGAGGCTCTGGTGAATACTTCACATTTGTGCCTCATTACCAGGCTCTGGTCTTCAGTTTACATCAAAATTTACTGTTATGCTATACAGACCTGCTGCTACCCCAAATTTTATTGCAGTGAATTATTGCCATCAGAACCATCAAATCATAAAGCCAAGGTCATGGCACATCTTGTGTTAAAGTATATATTTTTTTAATCTTATTAAGCAACTTCATATTCTTTCAGGATATCTTTCTTTTCCTTAAAAAACAAACAAACCACCATATTTTACAAGCTGGATTTTCTCACTGAAATAAGCCTTCTGTGGCAAAAGGTTACAATAGTTAGTGTATGGGTTTTTTCAAACAACCTAACCATAGGGATACACAGCCAAATCTTCAGCTGATGTCAGCTGGCGTAACTTTATTGTCTTTGGTAGAATTATGATTATTTATTCCATCAAGGTGTCTGGGACATCATATTTATCTTTCCTTACTTCTGGTGTCTGGTTCACTCTTTTTTCATCAGAAAGACAACAGAAATAATATGTAGAGGAGCTGATTAACATGTAAATTGATCAGGATTTTATAAATACCTGCATATTGTGTATCTGCTTGCAGAAGGCTCTTCACCATGCTACAAAAGAAGCATTGAAACATCCGATGTCTAGAAATCACAGCTGTATAGAATCAGACTGGAAACAAAGCATACATTTTTAACAGTGATAGAGATTTTCCATTTAGATAATGTACTATGGGATGTGGTTGGTTTTCTATACCTGAGGATTGAAATCAAGATGGGACATCTCTCAAAAAGATGTGTGCTATCTAGGACTGGTCTAATGACACCTGCACTACTGCAGAGGGCCCAGAACCTTCCTGTGGGTGACATTGTCCCTTGGGGGCTCTTGGCAGTGAACATTAATCCATACAGACATGGTAGGGGGAACATCGCTGGTAGCACCTTGGCTGGTAGCACCTCAATTGGTAGCACCTCTACAGTTTTTCTCTCCCAAGAGAAAATCAGCAGAGTGGAAGAAAGCAGCTGAGCGTGTGAGCTGTTGATGGACTTCACCTTCTCGAGGTCAACTAGGACTAGAATTGCTCTGAGAATATTTGTGGCTAGTACTCTTCATGAACGTAGCTTTTTTTTCTGGTCTTAAAGCATCTGGTAAGGCTATACCTTCTGTCTGTAAGTACTAAGAGCTTATCTTAAAGATAAAGCAAGTAAATATTTGCTCATTACTGTAGGAAAATATTTGTACACAAATGACCAGAACTCTTTTTAGAATAATTCCAGGTCTCATTTTTAAAATTGCCAATGAAGCTGTTGATTTACTGTCCTTTGGGAAATGCAGCATTCCATTTATTTGAGTGTGGTTCTTGAGACTTCATGTGGCTCACATATTTCACAAATTCAGTAGAAAAACAACTTCAGTATAATTTCAAGAAGGAATAATAATTTATTTTCTACATGAAAAAAGTGAGAGAAAAATGTGTAGCAGTATTCATTATTGTTTCTTAGATTTTAACCAGATAGGCACAGGCTAAGACATGATGAATGTGGCACAGAGAGAAATCCTTCACTTGTGGGTGGTAGATTATACAATGCCTCACATGTGAAGTACTCATAGGAGTGATTAATGCATAAGCAGCATCATAGCTGCAAGTGTCAAACAAAACAGATAATAGAGTATGCAAAAAGAGAAAACATAACTCTCAGAAAATGTCAGAAATTCAGGGGTTTCAGCAGCAGAGATTGTTGACTTTAATCTGCTGCTTTTAACATTGCATGTACTTGTCGAGAACAGCAAGATAATGAAATGTTTGTGAAGAGTCAGTCTTTGGCAAAGAAAATCTTAGTGATCTTAAGGCCTGTAGATGGAATAGAAGTGAAATGTCTTTCTCAAAAACTGTGAAGATGCTTTTGTGAAAACAAAAAGGAAGAAGCAGCCCACAGTGCAGATGAAAGAGAGAGTTTTGTGCATCAGTTGGAGTAGCCTCTCCTTCCACCTATTTCATTATTGAAATTTATGCATTTGTATTTGTTGAAACTTGAAAGCAGTTGAGAAAACTGCACACCCTTCATGGAGATGTACTGCATTCCTCATTTCATCCCATCTTGTTCAGGGAGTAGAAAGATGGGTTGTATGGACGAGACCAGTCCCACTATGCAAATAAGTGCAATGCAATTTATCTTCCTTGTGGCCTGTACTGTAAGCAGCGCATCCAGTGTACCACTGCTTACGTTTGTCACTTTGTGCAGCTCTTTGGGAATGATGTGTGTCTTACATGGACCTCAAAGTGATGGAATTCCTAACCTGTAGCTCTCAGACGTGAAGGAGTTCCATGGGCACGACCATACTACCCATGCTGAGAGGGAACTTGACTGCTCATATCCTTCCAGGGAAATTTGGCTGGAATGAATGAAAGCACAACTGTGTTAGCAGTTTTAGCTGGATTACACTGATAAAGCTGAGTCTGAAGTTTCACCTACAATACACTACTGATTTTTTCATAAAGCCTCCCCTAAACATCCCATAAGTACTCCTGCATAATCCCAAAATGCTCTTACCCTGAATCCCATACTTATAGGCAAGAGCTCCCCCCAGTCCCACAGGGGCTCCAGCATTAACTTATCTTGATGCCCACTGACTTATCTTGATGCGTCCACTGTCTTAACTCAAGCTGCCATTTGCCTGCTGGAAGTTCGGATGTGCTGCATGACTCTGCTGCAGGTTGGGACACCAACAGCCCAGAGCTTCATGATGGCGTTACCTGCTAGAACAGAGTGTGAATTCTCCTTGTCTAGTCTTGCCTATATAGAGTCATAGATATTTAGCAAATTTTAAATTCACTGCAGGAGCAAAAAGACTTCATTGGCTTTCTCAATTTTTCTGAACTGAAGAAATTTAAAAGGTCCAATGAATAGTCTCAAACATGTTTTATCTTTTTTAATGGTTTTACAGGATTTTAAGTATCATTGTTTCAGTTTTCCACTGACTTTTTTCAGCAGGAAGTATATTGCTGAGGGAAGAAGAAATTCTACTTGGTAGTGGTTTGAGGTTTGGAGAAATAATCATCAGTAAAAAATAACTCATTTCTTATTTTTATCTCTTGTTCTTTCTCAAGGCAATTAAGAAATGCTAAAAGTGTAAGGATGTCTATTCCTCCCCTGGTGTTTTCAATAACATAAAGATTCATTTTAGATTGATGTCTGCCTCTGTTTTTTTCCCCCTTCATTTATACAAAGTCTGTACAGACACACTATGTAAATATAATGTAAATACCCTTTCTCATTTTGGGACTCCCTGGGGATAGTGTGTAAACCCTTAACCTCCACTGCTAGTGTAATGCTGTACTTCAGCCACATTGGCAACTTAGGAACTCATTTCTGTAGCCTCACTCACACACCTTTAAATTGCATTTATGGCATGTTGTACATGCTGCTGCCTGTATATTTGGACAATAAATATATGAAAATGAATGTTCTTAATTCATTTTCTGTGCATATCATAAATTGATAGTTACAAAAAAGGACTTTAAGTGTGTTGTGGCATCAAGAATCCTTATGGAGTGAGGAAGACCTCTGAGGCAAGCTCATGCATATCATTCAGTTACAAAATCCACAAAAATGAACCTTTTCTGTCTGAAGTCAGGTGCACATAGGCATTACAGTTCATCTTACATATTATCAGTGTGTGCCCAACGTTCCTGTTTCAACCAACCTGCGGGGGAGAACAAGAGACAAAGGAGATGTTACAGGCAGTGACATGGCATTCCTTGTTCCTGCCCCAACCTGGAGGTGGTGCGAGCTGCAGTGCTCAGGCTACATACATACATATACATGGATACACATATATATGAACATATCTATGTATATGTGTGTATGTAAGTATGTATCACACTGTTGATCACTGAAGCCCTCTGCTGGAAAGGGAACGTAAAAGACAGGATGTAGGAACTGCAAGATCCCCCCTTCCCCCAGGTGTGGATCCACATTGTGCATTAAACAGTGACTGAAACTAGAGCAACTTTATATGATGGGCACCTTTGCTACCTGAGTTAAAGGTAGTAGCCTAGTTGCTAAGGTGAGGAATGGCATACCTAATGGATAGGAAGATTAGGCTGCTCTGTATCATATCTTCGAAATTCCACTTCCTGGCAGTGGTGATATTGGGCTACAGGTGCCTTCCCTTCATCCTTACGAATGTTATATTAACTGCAAAAGTGGTTGAAATTAGATGGTTTTGTCCTTTAGCAAAAAAAAACCCTGTGCATGGAGGATTTACAGGATCAGGCTCTTGATGAGAACGCAACACTGGTTTTTAGTCAGAGATGGGACTTCCTTCTAATACACTATAAGATTACCTTCATTCATACATAAAGAATTTCAGAGATTAACTTCAGTTTCCTACATATGCCCTAATACTCAAGTGTGGGATCTCAGCTAAATGAATTTTATTACACTCCCCTTTCTTATGAAGTAGCATAAAAAGTGTTTAGTGCAATAGGCTTAGTTCTGATCTGGATATTAAGTACAGCTTAAGTTGCTTGGCAAAAAGAGTACAGTATAAAATAACCACTGGCAAAACTTTTAAAAGTTACCTTTTCTGGGAAAAATAAACCACAGTATTGGAAAACTGAAGTGAGGGCCACTCTGTTCTTCTGCAGCACCTTTATTGTTTCTTGAAGTGCTTTGTAGTGTCTAATGAGCTAAGAAAGCAAGGTACTAAAAATGGTATAAATAGATATTTGGAATATCAGCCCCTCATATCTGTCAAGTACTATATTGTAGAACAGAAAGACATTTACTTTATTAAAAACACAATAAAATATAATTCACAATATATAAGTAGAGATGAGTCTCAAGTTAAAAAAGGCTGAAAGAGCAAGAAATCAAGGTAGAAAAGATGACTCTATATTGTGGAACCGATAATAATGAAGGTATTGCCAGGAGCTGATTTTATGTCTGTTGGTTGGTAATGTAAAGGTGGGCAGCAGTGTGGTGAGAGACAACTTTCAATATTAGAACTAGAAGAAGTCCTCAAATGTAATAAAGGCAGGAATAAACTGCCACATGTCACACATCTAATATAAAGCAGTTTTGGTGACTGCATATAATTGACAACTGAGAGAGATCTTTAAACTATGATGCAACCTGGAAGTGATACAGCAACCTTATTTAGGAGCCATGGGAAAGATGCGAGGATTGTTTCACTTGCCCTTGAAACTCAGTTGGCTCTCGGGAGAAGTGAAGTATCTCTTTAACCACAGAGACTGATGCTTTGCTGCCCCAGACTCTCAGTCCAAGACTTTATGGCCCAGTTGCAGAGCATACGTGTTTCTTTTCCCTTGCCATCGACTTTCGTGAATGCATGGAGGGGAGAACACCTGAAAAGAAAGTTCTCTGCCCAGGGCATGCAATTTTAATTGTGACAGGCACCATTGCACTAACTTCATTGTTTGTGGCCTCTGCCTCTGAACAGCATTTTAGGAGCTCTGTGACTTGCTGAAAATCTCAGTGGGCTTTTCAGAAACATTCTGGCCTCATGTTGATCCTGTCCAGCTGCAGGGGCTTTCCCAGAGTTCCGACAGAAACAGAGATCACCCCAGAGCAGATGCTTTTGTTTGTTGGAAAACTGTGAAAATTTAGATTTGAGGTTATATCAGATTAAGGGTGTGTCAATGAAAGTGTTTGTCAATAATGATCCACGCTGCCATCATAATTTGGAAATGGCTTTCTTTGTAATGTCAGTGTGCTATTTTGAAACATTTGTTATCATTTTGATTATCTTATAATTAAAAACAGTATAGCAAAACTGCACTACAGGAAGAAAGTTACATGAGTAACCTGACCCCTTGTATCCTGGCTCAGTGCAGCTTTAATGCTGTGTTACTTACCAAATTACAGAGTTTGGTTCCGAAGGAGCCCTAAGTTTCCTCCCTTAGTCTAGTCCAAGGGAGGAATTTAAAAGGTCATCTCTCAAAAGTGGGTTATGCTATATGTTTGTCATTTCTGACAGTTGTTTGTCTAACTTATTTTTTAGACAATTCCTCTAGTGGCAACTGCACAGACTCCTCAAGCAAACTCTGGGTACAGGTCCTCAACCTTAAAAATTCACCTGTTTATTGTATATGTAAAACCCAGCAGTCAGTGGAGGTTACTGCAGATCATTGAATCATTTCAGCTGTCTTTTATTTATTTTTATTTTTAAAGTGTCCTAATATATGTATATATTTATCTTTATAAAATGTATATTTATCTAAGATTGAATGATAGGTAATAGCTAGGAAATAAATATTCAATAGCTAGGAAATAAATATTCAAGAGGATGTACATAAACTCAGACTGTTTTGGTTCACAGCTGACTTGACCATTTAAGAAACAGTAGAAAAATAATCAGCTTTTCTCAAATCTTATTAGCATGTAATCATGATCCAGATTGTATTAGCCCATAATCTACACTGAGCAAAATAAGTCTTCTTGAAGGTTCAGCTATAGTGTGTTATTTTATGAAACTGTTTATGTACATATTTTCAATATTATATTTATCATCATCTATTACTTAGAAAGTTAGGGTGAAGGAATAAATGTTTATGATACTTCAGGGTTATCACTGCAGGTAATGGGATAAAAATAAGCAACCGGTGAAGGTTGGAAAAAAACCCTGTAATGTCATCTGAATAGTCTGCCAGGTAGTGTTAAAGCACTGGAACATATACATATGGGAAAATCCTGCACTGGCTGGGAGATGGGATGGATGATTTAATAGACCTTTCTTTGAGATGTAATTTCTATAACTGCTTGATACATACACTAGTGTTCAGACATTTGGACTCATTTCTTGTTTGTCTGGCAAATTGTGTCTTGTGAAAGGTCATAAATTACAGTAAATAGACTTTGTAGAAGATGAGCTACATGATATACTTGGAAAGAGTTTCTCAGCTGATATTCAAGACATTAATGCCAAAGCAGAAAAAAGCCCAATAGAGTCCTAATCCAGAGGCTTTGCTGGAGTGCAGTTCTAGGAAAGTACACTGCCATAAATAATATTTACATTGAATAGAGTCTTCTGTATTCTAACAATAACTTTGGATAGAAACGATAAATTAGACAAACAAATGTTACTTACTTAGAAGTTTTTCTTCCTGAGTTTCCAACAAAGAATTCACTGATGAAGGAGAGAGGGGGAGAAGGAGGGAAGGGGGAAGAAAGGAAAGCAAGCATTTATAAAAATGTTGATGTAGTTATAATTAGATCCATTTTAGAACCAAAAGTTTTATGCAGAAACTGACAGAAGGATACACAATAATTATAGTTTGCTGACAAGCTGAATAGAGTTTCCTTTTTTTATCTTATGGTTTTAGGAAACCAAACTGTAAATAAATATGCAGTCTGACAGATTGTAATTGCGATCAGCAAGGCATCTTTTCATTTAATCAGATGGTGTTATTAAAATGGGCTTACAATTAAACATTTTATAATGTGACGTAGATCTCTATTAAAATTCTCCAGCAAACAGTAATTTGCATTTGATGCTTCTGCAACCCATTTCTATTTGCAGAAACGTTATTGGCTGTGACCTTCCAATGGTTAGGTCTCAGTTTGCTGTTCTCCTCCAACTGTGATAAATGATATTAAGTATCCTCTTTCTTTACTTCACAGTGAAGCTTAAAATATTAATTTTGCATTCTTTCATTATATTATGTTTGACCCTTGTCAAAACTGCAAGACTTTAGCCAAAGCTGGTTTGTACCAGAGGAGGTGGAATTTAGAAATAGTAGGTTGGATCAACACTAAGCATGTATCTGAGACACAATTAAATGCTTCTAGACAAATAATGTGGCTTTTGATAGATATAAGTGGCATTCATCATATTACTGTGCCTAAGATATCATTCCAATTCAAGATGACACAAGGCCTTGGATTTTTCCCTGTCTTTCTATAGATGTGATAAAGTGATTCCAAGAAACGTAACAGTGTGTTTTTCTGGAAGACTTTGAAGCATGGCTACTATGATGCCACATCTGTTATTCCCACGTGGAAGGCCACTATTTGCTCCTGTAGTTTTGGCAACCTGAGTAGGAGAATATGAACAGTCAGAAGCGGTTCAGTGTTCTGCCTTGTAAGACTTTTCCAGGCTGTAGCTACTCACTGGGATCACCATCCTCTAGGCAACAGACATGTAAAAAGGAAAGTGATGTTAAATGGTACATAGAAAAAAAAAAAAGTAACTAGTTTCCCTCCAAAGCTAATTGTATTTTTCCCAAAATAAATGAAATGCAAACCTGAATCTAATGTTCAGAGCAAAGAAAAACTAATTCACATCTTATCTGCATATACCTGCTTTCTTAAGAACACATGACCTGGTATACACCAGTGTGAAAGAGAAGATAAACAGGAAGAGAAATGCAGGTTGCACCCATAGAAACAAATCCATCTTAGGGTTTTGTAGTGCCATCCATCACTGAAAGTATCTGAGTACTCTATCTTACCTTATAATGTCTTTACTATGTATTCGCAAAATAAAAAGTTAATTGTGAAATCGTATTCATGCTGGTACCCCTTGGCTGGTTTAAGGAAGTATTTCTCAAGGGGAGAGAAGGCCCTAAACAATGAGGAGGGAAATGCACATAATATTCATTATTTGCATTCAGCTGAAACCTGAGGTTTGTTTTAATAATACAGAGAGATGCCTGATCTAGCATACATGTATCTGTCTTTGAATGTCATGCATTTTAAAAAGATGCAAGTTGCACAGGTTATATGGTTTCTTTATTGTGTTTTTTGCATTTTCAATTGTGTACCATATATTTGCTTACCACTGGGCGTTACAATCAAGCCTGTTTGATTACTTTCAATTTATACCATAGGATTTTGTCACTCTTGCTGAAAATTTCAAGACATTTTACTCCAGACTCATTCTTTTTTTTCCCCCTCAGATTTATTTACTACCTTTAGAAGTAGAAAAGTCCAATTTCAATCATGTTAGAAATAGCTCATTTTAGACAAGTACGTGCTGCTCTGCTTACAAAACATATATGAGTGGAATATGCAATTACCACAACTCAGTTTCCTGCCACAGAAACATTTCAGCATTATAGCATTACAGAAATAGAATGACATGCATAATGAAAGATTTCAAGATTCACCCAAGGCATTTATTCTCTTCACCTTAATGTTCTCAGCAGTAGCAGAGTATCCATTAAAAGGTACGATGAATTATGGTTGCTTAGCAACCGCGAGGAGCTTGTAGCAGCACCAAAGAATGAAATGGCTGGTTGATAAAATGAATTTTCTCTGAGCATTAGCCTGTTGAAACTGCCTTTTCTTGTGGAACATAAAGTGCATTTATTTGTCTCATGCATTTTTTATTAGAAAATTATTTGAGTTCCAGAGACTTGAATCGTTTTGCTACAGGAGATATTTGATTTTAATGTGTTGTACTAAAATAAGTAATAAAAGACATTTTCTTCAAAGTAAAGACACCAAACAAACCCAGGTATCTCCTTTTGAAGTCAAGAATAAAATCTTATATAAGGTATGTCATTACTTGTTTCTAATTAAGAGTAACATCAGCTAGGACTTTAACTTAAATTTTACCTTTGAAGGCAAGTTGGAGACAGCCAATGTGCAGCGAATAAAAGAGGAGAGATTTGGAACTGATATCATGGATTCATCATGAGTGAAATAAGCCTGTCTTCTCTCTTCACACATGCTGTGGTAGCCATATCTCAGAGAAGGTCAGAAGTGGTTGCACATTCATACCTGGCCTGTCTGCTGTTTCTGTGCTAACGTTCATTGTAGGCTTCCATCCAACAGTGAGGAGACATTTAATTTTTCACTGATACTCTCCAGGCATTCAACGGCAGCCAGAGTTGGACGAGCATTTTTGGCAGAGGGTTTTGTTGGCAAATGCCAGAAGAGCAAAACCAAAGTTGAGGCAGGGGGAACACATCAGTTGTGATTAATCTTTTATTGGCAATATCTTCTGAGAATAAGGACTGTTTGATCAGGACATGAGACAAAGAGAGATCAAAGAGAGAAGGAGTGAGAGACCTGCCTATTACAGAATATCTGGAACATCCATCTGGATGTATAAGACCAAAGCTTAGCATCTTACACAAGCATTATTTAGAGCAAGAAGTTAACTTTCGGGTTTTTTAAGCCATAAGAATACCCAAATGCTTCCTTATTATTAATATTAATCTACAGTCTTTTAGTCTTTCTTGTGAGAATTAGGACAGTGACATAATAGTTCTTATACAATCAAATAAAGATCTTTTGAAAGGCTTCAGACCTTACTTTATTGATGAAGACACTTTCATTGAACACCCATTGAACACCTGGGTGAGAAGCAACAATAACACTGCTGCTGCCCGCTCAATCAGAAGATCATGGTCTGCTGAGAGTGGTGTCCTGGGGTCTTGTGTGAATACCAAGTTCTTGGTGCAACGTGGAGCCTCTGATGGATTTTCTGGCAGAGCTCACAAGGGTGCGTGCAGGCAATTTGCACAGTGAGCCTGCGTGGGAGCTGAGAGGAATGGCCAGGGAGCCAGGGAGATGGAGAAGACCTTGGCTTAGAAGTCTTAAATTCTGGACTGGAACTAGAGTAAGAAAGAATATCTAAAAATCAGCATGAGTTAAGATGCCTCGTATATGCACCACCTGCCTGGCATGAAAGAATCAGAGTGAGATGGACTGGTAGCATTAAAAAAGTTAAAGGGTGTTGCAGTGAGCTGCCTGGTCATGGAAGTTCTAGACCTGTATTTCTGTGTCCAGCCCAATTCTGCTGATGCTGCTGAGTGCGCTGCTATTTACTGTCCTTGGTAAAGGGTGGGGCTGCTGCAGTTAACGTGATAGCAAAGACTGGCAGCCTAACAGAAAACAGATTTTATTTAAATTGACAACATGGCAACATTTTTTACAGAGTGTTTTTTACTGCAAATTAAATGCCCTGGGAGATACATAACTAAAGGCAATAATAACCTTTTTGGACAAAAATATTATTCCGCTCAAGTGAAAATGAAAGAAAACTCATATTAAGTGGTAAGATCTTGCCTCTTTAAAGTACGTGCTGATAATCAAACCTTAAGAGTGAAACACTGCTCATCTTCTACAAAGGTGCAAATTAAAATTCCAGAGAGAGCGCTTGACTGATTTGTTTAACAAAGAGTTTAATATAGCAGAATCCCACTTGAACATAAAACTATTACACTCACAATAATCCTGTCTAGCTGTTGGGAGATCCAAATTAAAACTCTCACTGATATTTGCTTAAATCTCATAAATTGCACAGAATTAGAGCATATTGAAGTTGTGTATTTACTGTGATCTTACTGTCTAATAGGTTTTTAACAATTTAAAATGATGACTGAAAATATGTATTTTCCCCTCAGATGATTCAAGTAGTGTATATTTCATTCCTGTATTCTAATTTAATACCCACTTGTTTATTAACTTACTAGTGTCAACATGACAAGACTGTATTGAATGCAGACTAAATGTTCCATTTAAACAGATAATTTATTTTGTTATTAGTATTAAGGTGTTATGAGGAGATCATTCAATTGAAGCTGCTGGATTAATAATACTATTTCTGAAGGAGATATTTTCGTACTCATTTACTATGATTCAATTTTTCCATTCATACCTATAGAAGAACAGATGTTTGTTTCTTTTCTACTTGTGATTCCAATGATTTAGTAGCAAGATTACTTACTGTGTTCTGTTCCACTATCTTAGTATCCTCTGGAGGTTGTCATTTATGGATTTTCTGGTATGACAGTCTTAAAATTATACAGATACCTGAAATTCATAGCAGTTTAGAAAAGGAATCACAGACCTACAGACCATCTCAAATGACTGGCAAATATTTCAAAATTAGGGCTTCTGACCACTTTTCTCTAGATCAGCTGCAGTGGTGTATTCAAATCTTTTAGGCTGAGTGGGCAAAGAGAGGTTTTAAGTTTGATCTGTCAGTTTCCACACATTTTGTTAGGAGACATCACAGATGTTTACTTCAAAAAAAGAGAAAAAATCTGTGGTGATAAAGTTAGGTTAAAAATGTGATAGATCAGTAACCTGAGATAGCCAGTAATTTTGCCAGGTTTTGACAATATGTTAAAAATAATCATAGCATCCATGAGGCAATATTTCTTTCGTGAGACTGATCTAATAAAACAAGAATGTGCACACACCCACCTAAGAAGAAATCATTATTCATGCTATGTAGAAAAAGGTAGAGTTCCAGGTCTGCAGTTCTTGCTTACAGCTACATTATATAAGGAATTAGATTAATTTAATTTATGGAATGTACGGTTATGTCAGTTGGAGAAACATAGAGTCAATTCTATTTTTGCACCAAGAATTATTGAACGAGGAACTAACCGCTCTTGCAAAGCCCCAGTTGCTGTAAAGCAGTGAGCAAAATCAAAGCAGCAGAGAAAGCTTATTTTATAAAATGCCCAGACATACATAGCAGCAAAAAAAGGAATCAAAGTATACATTTGGGTGCAAACCTAGCAACAGCCACAAAATTCTTGCAGTGCTTTGGTTATGGCGCTCTTCCAATACAACTTCTTATATCAGAGCAACAAGTCTAATGGATTTTTGCATGAAAACAGGGTGTGATTTGACCAAATGCACTGATGTAGCCACTGTATACTTTTGTGTGTATCTGTCAAATGTGGAGCATGTTGCGTAAGAGCACTCTATTTCTTACAGCTGCCTGAATATATAATGTGCCTCTTCAGAAACAAAGTCAATAAAGAGCTGTCTGGTTACATGTACTTTTGTATGACTTCTGGTTAACTCAAAAGCCCCAAATATGATATACAGAGCTATGGAATATGGCATAGGTTTGAGAAACTCTCTGGGGAACCTTTATCTGCATATAGGGTCCTTTTTAATATGTGACAGTTTTATATCAAGGATAATGGTCTTTACAAAATAAGTAATCTAAATACAGTCAAACTCATAATGAGTGAACATGATTTATTCTGTTGAACTGTTTCACAGATCAAATTTTATAAATCTTTTTAGAAGTTACATTAAAAAGGATATTTTTAATGTTTTCTGGTGTGTAATGTATCTGTCGATTAAAGAAGGCAGCACATCATTCTAGCTTTTCTGTTGACACATGCTACAGTCTGTTGGGAATGTCATAGCCAAGAAAAGCACCTTGTGATATTCTTTTCACTTGGCACAGGCACGCCAAGAAATGCTGCATTACTACATTAGTAACCAGGAAACATCAGGAAATTCTGGGTAGCGATCAGAGAGGTAGCGAGTGCTTTTGGTAGCTAATACATTTATACTGTTGTCCATAGTAAATGAAGAATCCTTTAAAAATTGTATTCAGTGTGATTCTTGCAAACATATATGCTTATTCAGGGTCTTAATACTTCCAGCCTTAGTCAAAGACAACTTTTTAGCCTATCATCTCTGCAATTGCTATTCAGGTTTATGCCAAGTCCTTTAAAATATTGACTAAAAAGACTAGTTGTAATGTAGCCATCAGAAAGAGACATATGGTAGATAAAAAAGTGGAAACAAAGTCTCAAGCCTGGTTGAGGGTATGGGTGAAAAACTGACAGAATGGCCAGAAACAGAGGCACAGAAAAAACTGCTCATGGCACGTTTTGAAAAGCAGTTATTCCAAAACATAGAAAGTAGTTATGTGTGGCATAAGTTTAATATCCATTTGCCTACTGAGATATTTCATTTTCTTTTAAAATAGGATTGGATTCTCATGCTTCAGTTTAGTATCAGACTGTATAAGTTGTGTGTTTATTTTGTGCATAAATAACAATTATTTGTATAAGTTACAGGTGGCATTTTAGGTAGATACACATCCAGCTACTAGGAATGTAAATCATAGTATTCATCTGTACTTGCTCATGTACATGCAGAGTATGAGAGTATCACAGTCAAACATTAATTTACAAGTTTAATGATAGAACTGAATTCTGCCTTCATATTAACATTACAGTCAGCAATAACATATATACATATCTGAGAGGAGATATAATCCCTTGGGTGCTAACAGAGAAGATCAAGTGAAAATCTGTCCTTTCCATTTAAACAAGTGAAAAAACAGTGAAGAACATTTAGTGATAATATAAAGGGTGAATATGAGATCTTTCATGCTTGATTTCCCACTCCTCAAACTTCAGGTTTTCAAATGTATGCAATCTGCAAAGCTACTTTTAGTTGAAAAATCATGTTAAGATGTTTTCAGAACAGGTATGTATCTCCCATCTTTAGCCTTAATACCCACTGCACTGAATACAGGACGGGGACGGGATGGTGACAGGATGGAGACATGATGTCTCTGATGTACTGCTGAAGGATCCTTCCATGGCATTTCCATTAAATCCACACAGTTCCTCTGACAGGGTCACAGTCCAAAACAAAGACAGGTTAAAGGGATTGATGAAAGAAGTCAATAGATTAAGGACTTAATATCTGACAGATTAAGCTACTCATAGGTCTTCTAGGTCATGAATCAAACCCCGTGAAAATATTTGGAAAGGCTTGCAATATTTCTGGTGGGTATGTCATTTGTGTAGGACCTTTTTTGTGCACGAAGTGCTCTTATCTTGGATTTTACAGTTGCTGGATAAATTTGTCTGTGCCTCAGTTTCTCTGTCTCAAATGGAGAAAAAAAAAGACGTTCATCTGCATTGCCCGTGCTTAGTAAGTGTTTGGAATGTGCAGTAAAATAGAGTGGTGGAATGAAAAATACAGTATGTAAAAAGTCATATGTACTTAAAAATCCTGCATTATGGATCCCTTATACAAATAAATTACCTGGTGTACCTTTCTCATTGTAAAGCTAATGCATTTTCTTAACCTTATACTTGTTTTGATTAAGAAAGGAGAAGCTATTCTGCTTCTGTATTCTTCCTCACTGCAGAATTTTAGTTCAAAGATTATTTTTATTGTATCTGAGAAAACAAACAAACAAAAAAAACAACCTACAGCACCACCAAACAATACAGCTATTATAAAAAAGCTCATAAACTTGTGTCACTGTCTGCTTCCCAGGTCTTAATTGGGGATTTCTCATCTTCATTCATTGTCATTTTTTCCAGAGCAGATTGAGATAAATCTCAACCATCACAGGTGCATATTCCATTTGGAGGGGGTGGTGTTAAGCATCTGTGTTAGATAGACAGAGTACAAAGGGCCAAAATTTTTCCCTTTGTAGAGAATGGACAATAAAAACATGCAAGTTTTGTGCTATATCCTTGTGGATCTGTGCTAGGCCATGTCTTGGTACATACCCATGCAATTCTGCTCTCTCATCTGTATGTGGCATCGAGTGCTGGCTTAGGACAGAGTAACCAAAATCCTGCTCGTTGTTGGTGTGGTTCAAGAAGGAGGGCTACAAGTTTATAGCAGCAGCGGAGAGGACCACGTGGCAATCAAAAATACCTGGGAAGAGGCATTGGGCTCAAACATGCTCACAAAGCAGACCCTTCAAACTGCTTCATGAAGGAGAATAGCATAGTGGTGGTCTGTGGTGGAGCACTGTAAGCAGCTGGAGGGCTGGCCAAAACCTGTCCTGTAATGCTGGTTTGAGACTCATTGCTGATTCCAGAAGATGTTGTGTTGGAGTATCTTTTCATATAACTCATCATACATATGTCTGCTGGAGGAAGTAAACAGTTCTCTTAGGTCTAAGGAAGCCAGCTGCATTTCATTAGTCCTGGAGTTCTTACTTTTAGTTTTTCTTCCATCGGTAATATTTCCTTGTACCCCAGAAAGCTGCAGTAAGGAGCATGCATAGGGTGTTGTACTTCTCTGATTTAGCTTTATTAAGTTTCATAACACAAGCTTTACAGGGTGTTGGGAGGGGGAGGCATTTCACCTCTTTGCTTCCTTATTAGTTAAACTGAAGTTTTCAGCCTCAGTCCATACCAGAACTTTGACTTCAGCATCAGAACAAGTTTTTATTTATTGTCTTGGGTGATGGGAGGTATTCATGCAGTGAGCAAGATTGTTCCCTATTTTGCCACTGGCTTTTTTCCTGCTGTATATAAAAATATTTACAGGAAGGTTTTACAGCTCATATAGTGAGACCTGCACTCTCTCTTCAGTCCTTGTATGTATGTATTTACAAGCCCACTATAATATCGTCAACATGCTGGAGGACCAGTCCAGTGACAGGAACTGAGAACTACCACAGACTCATTTGCAAAGACCAGATGTAGGCAAAGTGCCATGTGGAAGTTTTGTTTTGCTAGAATCGTGTCTAGATGCAGCGGCAGCACAGAGTTATGCAGATTTTTGCTAATGTTCCTGCCAGGTACAGGCTGTTGTGATTTATATTACTTTAATGGTACTAAAGGTAAATCTTTCCCTGGCCTGCAAGTTGTGTGCAATGTCTTGAATGGGGGAAAATTCCCATTATGCTTGTGTTGGTCAGCAGTAGTTTGTTCTGCTCTTTGCTAATTTAGGCTTATCAAGTATTAAAAGTACGACCTTGACCTGGGATAGTTCAAGGATTCTTTGTGAGAGGTTGTTTTATAGTAGTGTAAAGGACCTGGGTTTGTGCCAAATCATACACATCAACTGGATCCAACTAGAATCGGATAAATATTTTCTATTGGCATTTCTAATAGAGATTCTGTTATCTTTAGAAGGTTTTAAACCTATCTCCATGGCTTTTTGAAGACTTCAGTGTTGGTTACTTAGTTGGTGATTTGTTAACATGTGCAAGGGTTCATTTATTCTTTTGGCATCCTTATTTTACAATTTGCCTCTGTGGAGGAAAAGCTTTTTAAAATACACCAGTGAAATGTTAACTAAGATTAAGATGATCGTATTTTAAGGTTATATTTTCCAGTTCTCACTGAATGCTTACTTGGGACTAAATTGTCAGTAGGATGTTTTAATTCTACCCATCCATGTTCACTGGTCTGAGAGCTCCATTTTGTGCAAAGTGACATTTTTAATTTGCAATTAAAAAATCCCCCAACCTTCTGTAAGTTTGACTACATGCCCACCCCTCTCTTTCTACATTCAAAGGAACCCATCATCCTTCTGTGGGGGATTTCTTACAAATTAAAGAGAGTTGGCCTGTAGAGATTTCATAGCAAATACATAAAGAGATATTAGCTTATAGCATTAGGAATGTTAACAATATTATTCAAAGCTATTCAGAGGACCTTGTTCTTTTGTTTGCTGGCATTCTTATTTCCAAAGTACTTCTACCTCTACTGATACTTTATGAAAGCCAGATTAGTTAGATAGAGGCACAACTCCTTCTATTTCAGACTGCCAACACAAAATGGAGCTTGTAAACATACAGACTTGGCCTTTAGAATATCTGGCCCTAAATGTTTCATGGCCCTTATACAATGCACACTTATAATTGAATTACACTGAGAGGATAACGTGTTATTGTGTTGTCTTCTGTAGGGCTCATAGTAATTCTTATCATGTATTTCCAGAAGACATTATTTTATTTTATTCCTGGCATTATAGACAAGCCTTTAATGTACTTAATCTGAAGGGCTCCTTGTGTAAGAGCTACTTGCTCAAGCAAGGACTGTTCAAATGGGTGAAGACAAATCACTTGGGGCTTATTTCTGGCATTTAGGCACAACGCTATGTTAGAGGAGGAAGGGGAAATGGCTGTGTGGTGGCACTGGTCCCAGCAGCTCACAGAGCAGTTCCCAGAGTCTTTTTATGCAAACATAGAGCCACAGCAGTGGTGAACTCTACAGCATTTGCGGCTGTCCATGTGTTGGCTTTACTAGCCAGCACCTAGTTTGAAGGAGCAGTGTGACCACCTGTGCCTGTCCCAACCCATCTTTAGCAGTACTGCAGCAATGATACAGAGTAACATGTGAGACTGAGCGTTGGACTTAATATGAAGTTTCCTGAATATCACAAGTAAACAATTCTGTGTGAAGTGGGTATTAATTAAAAGCATATGTGAAAGTAAAAACATTCTGTAGTTGCATATCGATAGGTCTGAGCTGTAGTTAAGCTACTTAAGTAGTAACTAGCAGTGCTGTATATCATATGGTAACAGATTTGCATAACATAAACATTCTGAATATCAAGTTGTGGCACATATACTTCTCATGATATTGTCATTACCAATCTTATGGTTTAGCGCTGCATGCTTGACAGGCTACTTATAGATTATAATAAACTGTTATTACACAGGCATCATTGCAGAGTAACCATAGTTACACACAGAGTATACTTCTTTTGGTTAAAGTGAACACAAATACAATCATTGGGGTCAGTACTGGAGCTTTGTAGGTTAAGAGTTTGCTGCCAGCAGTGAATAAAAAGAACGCATCTAGCAGTTCAAAGTAAAATTCACTCACCCTTTTATGAAGATCGAAACATGCTATTAAAGTAAATTATTACAGTGATTTGTTTTAGTTTTGTATTTGTGATATGATTACTTTGAGTCATCAACATTTTGGTTAGAGAACCTGAAAAACTCCTCTTTAGTACCAGCCTCATCATCTCAGTAGAGTAGCTTGACAGTCCATTCTAATGCATTTTAACCAACTTATAAATCATTTTCTGGAGGCTAATGATTTATTACTGCTGTAATGAACTTCAGAGGCATCAATACATTAGTTACCACTTTGAAAAAAAGCCATTGTCAAATCCTATTGGAATGATGATCAGTTTACTATTGTTATTAATGACCCCGATCAACTCTTTGAATCTATGAATAACCCTGTTATATGACAGAGGTCTTCCATTTGGGCAAAAATCAATGCATATGTAAAATAAAATTATGTGGCTTTCTGGACCTTTTATCAGTGCCTATGTTTCCGTTGTCTGCAAAGATTCAGAATTACTTTTAAGTTCACCAAAGCTGGGGTGATTTAGGAATGGGAATGCCTGGAAATATTTTAAATTCAAAATGAGGCAGTATCTCTGTTTTAGGAGAGGCTGCTTATTGCGTTGTTACCTAAACACTTTCCGCATGTAGATATATGCTAGCTACTTAATAGACATGGGAGGACTCTAATGGAATTCTTATTGCTGTATCCTTCATTTTTCCTCTGTGGTTGAGGGAGTCTCTAATACAGAGAAGTACACGTTACAGACTATACCAAGGGCTGGTTCTTAAGTTCCTGAATTATGGGGTTTTTTTCCTTTCATTTTGAAAGAAAAAATAGACCTCAGTGGCTTGACCAAAATAGTAATTACCATGTTAGGGTTTTTTCAGTGTTCAGAGATGTCAGAAATTTGACCTTTGAGGCTTTTAAATCTGACCTTGTTGCTTCTTTCCATTCATTAAGCTACAACCTTTGCTCTCTTGTCATAAAAGATAAATGAAGATTCACACAATCTTTATTTAAGAGAAGATTTATTGTTTACATTAATGTAGATTAAGTAGAAGCAAACCAATTATTTATTGTGCCAATCATGTCTTCTTGAACTTTAAGTTAGTTATCACAGTTCTATAATTACCATTTCCAAATGTTCATTGCCAACTCAAAGCGTAAGTAGATTTTTTTTTAAATGTCTTCAAAGAAGTTATTAACCTATATGAATAAGTGGAAGAGTATTTCTAGACTTCCACGTAATCATCTAGAGAAAGAAATTAAATTTCAAAATCAAATAGCCAAAATATGGCCTTCATATACATAGCATTGTATCTAAATAATTCTTCTGCTCAGTATTTTCCACTGTGGAAGCAAATTATAGAATTTTCTGTTGCCACAGAAGCACATTTCATTAACACACAAAAACTAAACCCATTTTATCAAACAAAGCTAGAAGCTATTCAAATTCATTACTTTGCTCTTATATCCTCTGATGAAGAAATGGATCGGCGAGACCATACTGTCATTGCAAGAATTCACACACTAAGCTGGAAACTTGCAGTTTGTTACTATTTCTGGGTTTGTTTTCAGTTTTGTTAATAAATCCATCTGAAAGGAAGTTGCTTGAAATTGCTTGTTTGATGCTGGATTATAGCTAACACTGTGTGGATTCACAAAGTGACAGGAGGAGAAGAGGCAAGAATACCCTCCAGCACGTGTGCTACTGTGTCCCCTGAGGTCTGGTTGAAACCAACATAAATGTCTTTTCAGAAGTCTCAGGGAGAGGGTATGTTGCACCACCAGGAGCAGTCACCTCTCTCCCTGCTTCAGGCATGATGGTGCCTGAGGGGGACATGATACCTCTGGAGGCACATGAAGGCTCTTTCTCTTCCACCATCCATTTGGCCTATGATCTGCAGTTAGTCACTTTACCATGAAGCTCGGTGGTAACCAGAACATTGCTTCACTTTTGATGTCTAAAGTCTGTTGCTAATGTGCTAGTGTGAAATGTGTGTGAAACACAATCTTCCAAAGAGGCAGGAAAAGGAGCTTTGAACTTAAAAGACAGTGAGAACAGTTCTAAACACAAGTCCGGAGATGGTCACCAGTGTCAGCAGCTTGAATTCAAAAACATGAGACCTCATTTTGCAGAATATTTTAGACTAATATTAAAGCTAAGCAAAACTATATACAACAGTGGAAATGAGTGCCTACATTTAAATGTGAGTTATGTTTGGGGATCATCTTGATATAGCGTAACAGTTCCTACATTTCTGATCCTGACTTTTTGAGGCCTTGGGAGCCAAAGTATAGCTTAGCTCCCTGATTCATATGCAGTTCAGCAAGGCTTTGCTTCTTAAGCATTTCAGGTGAGATCAAGCTTTGCAAACACTCACAAGTTAACTAGCCAGACGTCCACCTCAGAACTACACTGGAAAACAACCCAAAGCATGTGTCATGTATCCACACCTCCAAGAAGGACACATGGGTAGCCTACGCACTGCAATTTGGGAGGAATAAGTTAGATAGCAGTGGGATAGTGATTAGGCATAGCTTGTTCATTCAGCAGTTTTCAGAAGGCTAAGTAGCATGGCACTTATTTCAGTGAACATCTGCTACATAAATTAAATAGTTTTCAGAGGTTATCACAGAAATCGAAAGCAGCTTTCTAAGTCCACTTACAGTATTTTACTGGTATTCCTAGTGTAAATGGCATCAAGACTTTACTCCAGCAGAACAAAATTAACAAAATTCACTCTTTAAAATGCACAATTATATCATACCTACTGGATTTAATTTAGTTACTAAACACCTATTTTTTCATTACACTTAGAATGGGATATAGTTGAATCATCTGTCATCGATTCATCAGCATATATTATTCTATACATATCTGGTTTAAAATATTCTCTTGTATTGATGTTTTATCTAATTTAATTACATTAAGTACTGGAACATAATTATCTCTGCCATAGGAAAATGCTGTTGTTACAAGAACTGAAATAATAGAATGCAGATTTATAGTACATTTTTTGTTCTGGTTCTTTAAGAAATGCATTTCTTACTCTGTGTGGGAGAGGTAAGTGCCCGCATTTCATCAAAATGGTTATGAAAATGTGATGTCCACATATTATGCAAGTAAATAATTAAGATGACTATTTCAAAATATATAAGGAAACTGTATCTCTGGTTTGCATGCTGTCAGCCTCCAAAGAAATAAAAAAAATGCTGATTTTTCTGTCCCTGAATCAGAATCTCCATGCAAAAAATGAATCACAGGCTACTCTAAAGGACCATTCCCCAATGCAGGGCTACATGAATTCATCATTTTACAGATTCTGATAGTTCCTGCTGGGTGGGGAGGATTTCCTATTGTACTTTCTACAATATTAATTACAGCATCTGGATTTACTAGAGAGCAGTAACAGGAAGATGTCTCTCGTTAAATTGTTGTCAGTAAAAACAAGACATTTTCTTTAAAATCAGTAAAGATTTTCACAGTAGTTGCCAGCCACGGTTGTCCAGTCAGGATTTAAAAATTATCAGAACCGACAGCTACTGAGTAAGTATAGAAATTCCATATAATTCTGCAATAAAGTGATGTTCTGATGATTCAGAATTTTAATGTGCTTATTCCAAAATTTCAGTCCTAGAACACTGTCATAATATTCATGTTGTTAAATAGCGTGGAATGATATGCTGGGGAAAAAAACACCTCCCACACACACACAAACCCAAACAAACAATCGAACAAAACAAATCATGAAACCTAAACAAAACAAACTTAAAAGCAAAATAATTAGAAAATGAGATAAAGCTGAAAAACATGGCTTGTAGTTATGTGTTGCCACAACTGCTCACCCATATTTCAGCTGGAGAAATTAAAACTTACCCAATGAACTCTAACACCGTGTAGTGTTCATGTTTGCCTTTTGAGTATGTTTATTTTTACTAGTCCTGAAATTAGGAAATTAATTAAAAGCTGAAAAACTCGAGTGTCACACTGATAACATGCTTATCATTCTAAAGTACTTCTAGCATGTTCACTTTAGTAACCTTATGTGCAAACATTAATATATCACAACTAATTGGTTACAATGGATGCAATGACAGCTTGGCAAGCACCAGACTGAGGCAGAGGATGGTAGGCCTCAGCGTAGGAGGCCTATTTCTTTAATGCTTTGTACAATCTTGTTTTTTTTTTCTTTTTGTTGTACTTCCTAACTAGTAGTGGTAGTTACTTACATGCAAAATATTTTTCATTAAAACATGAGATTTAGCCTCTGTTACTTTAAACACTGCAAAGTGCAGTTATTTTTCAAAACATTAGCATACTACTGGTACAGTATGATCTGGAACAATGTTTTTCACGTGTTGGTAGTTTTCAAACTAATCTATCTCAGCAATACTTTTAAGACACGGCAAGTGTTACTTGTTTATGAGCAGGGATGTGCTGGTTTCTTTTTTTCTATATGTCAGCCCTTTCTGTTGTGCTTGAATTGGATTGTTTTAGGTGGCAGAGTTTGGTAAGTCATCTAGAATTCAGTTAAGAATTCAGTTTTACCATTTCTTAGCAAGAATAGAGCCTCATTTACTGTCCTAAGGTTCTGTTGACTCTACAGTGCTGGCAGGAGTAAATTTAATCATGTAAGAAAATTAACTGGAGTTTTATTAATAATTACTAGGGAGTGAGTATTCTATATATGACTATATCCAAACAATCTATCTTAAAAAAACACACTTCTTATGACAGTCCATTTCAGGTGCCACAAAGGTCAACTATAGCATTATCAAACAGTGCAGTTCAGAACTTTCAAAATAAATCTCTAAATTCTCAGAATTTAAATATATTATTTTTAAAAGTGTAACAAAAATTCTTTAAAAATAACTTTATAAATGCAGAGAAGCAATTAAATGCATGGGCTTGATTTTAATGTTTCCATAATCAGATGTAGCTTTCACAGAGTATCACTTTAGGATCCTGCCTTTTCTCTGACACACGTATATTCTCTATGTGTTTTGGTACAGCTCTCCTAAGAAACTTAGAATGTAAACACCATGCCAATGTCTTTTTTTGTAGTTGATGATCAAGGTTAACAGAAGTATCTAGGTATGTTTTTCTTTTTTGACTGGTAAATGCTTTTATTCTCTTGTCGCTTAAAACACAAAACAAACAAGCCAGGATTTTTTTATTAATATTGTTTTAAGTGCAGGAACAGTACTATAATTTGTTGAAATGCCTCTGTCAGTCGAATGGAGAATGTTTCCTTTGTTCTTCAAAGAAAGAGGACACTTGTAAACTCATTGAATTGCTTATCTGTAAACACCACTGGGGCCTTGTTTTGGCTTTACATTGGTGAGGAACTCCTCTGCTTTTCTCAGATGAAGAGTTAGACACTTAAAATGGCAACTTCACTTACTGTAAATTACACTATACTTATGTAGCTTGTCCGTCTGAAAAATCATTGTGCTTCTTGACTGCCAGAAAGGGTACATTGCATATTGAAAAAAGGAGAACAAAGGATAATCGAAGGAACTTGACCTATCTAGTGCATTACTCATATCCTCCTCTTTTGAAACGTAATATAAACAAAGGCTAATGTATAAGCTGAAGTTGACTTTGTTTGCTTTATTTTCTTTCCATATGTTTCTAATTTCCTTATTCCACTAGTCGCTCGTACATCCTTCATCAGTCCTTCATTAGTTATTCAGACAGATTTTATGTAAACTGAGTCCGGAGATCTATGTACTAAACCTGGGAAGGTAATTATGAAAATTGCCCATGCAAATTGGGAAAAGGCACACATAAATTACCAGTTAGAGGCTTAGCTAGTAGTTTGCTTGCATATTTACCTGAATTACATTCATAATTGCAGTAATTATGTGAACAGTCATGGATGCACTTTTGCACACACAGCAACTACATTAGGATTTCTTCTTGAAATGACTAAAGCCATTGCTTTGCTGAGACAAGTCAAAGAGGATAAAGTGAGTTTCCCTAGTTACAAAATTTGGGATTACTAGGATGACCCTATTCTAGAATATTGATGAAACTTAAGGAGCTATGGTAACGCAGTATGAAGTTATGCTCCGGTTGAATGGTACACTGGCATGAAGAGCTCACCTGACAGCAGTCTGTGGCACATGAACAAGGCAAAACAGTGTGGACAGGTGTTTTGTTACTTGGAATATTCCTCTGTCATTTCATTTTGGGATTATGTGAATTCTAATCTTTCTAATGGTTAAATATTCTCTCCTGTAGTAGCTGAGTACTTGCCTAGTCAGGGTAGCTCCTAGGGTTACCTTCTGGCAGTGTAAAAACGTGGCACATAGATCCCATTTTAGATTTGAGTGCATTTTATTCAATTACATTAACCCGGATTTGTCTATTTAATACACTGAAAATTAAAACTAAGGGCTGTGTCTGTCAACAGAGCTGACAAATGGGCAGCAGAAGAGTTGAAGGATATCAGAACAAGCTTGGTGTGCTCACAGCAGCCTGAAACCTGGGAAACATAAACAGCTGTGTTTTGTACTGTATGAATATTATTACTTATTATCACATTGAGCTCCAGATAACATTAGGTTAGATAGATCCAAATAGAAATTAGAAATAGATTAATATTATGAGACCCTCATCCAAAAAGAAAGGGAAGAGGAAAACTTCCAAGAAAACTCTAGATTTGCTTTAAAATGATGCAAATATTCATCCAGACTAAACCATTTTAACACTTTGATGAACCTGGGAGACTATGCTGAGAGAACACTGGGGCCATTTCTTTGGAAGGTCTTATCTCCAGACAACATCACTCTGAATGCACAGTGGTTACGGCCTTCTCTAATTTGAAGAGATCTCTCTAAACCTCAACTTTGTCTCTCATTAATCTGTGTTGCCTATGTATCCTTCTCTTTCGTTACCATAAAGACATCATTTCCACAGCTTGAAAGTTCTTGTACTTCAGGCCTATTTTTTTAGTGTCTGGAGCTTGTGTTCTGTAAACGTCTTCATTCATCATTTTTTCCCTTGCAGATAGCAATTGGTTCCTCACTAAATTTCACTTAAAACTTTTCTATGATGTAGTGGATTCCATATGAAACAGGTGAAATACCTTGAGTTTTGCTACTGTGTTTGTCAGGATATGAGTATTTTATCACAACCAATTCTTACCACAGATTCCTGTATGCTTCCCTGGCATTCAGGGATAGAGTGAAATCACTGTATGAGTGGTCATAAACAAATCACTTCCCCACCTGTTGGTTGCTGCTCAGTAATATTGAAAGTACAAGTTTGCAAGACAAAGGAAAAATTACATTTTCTTGGCCAAAACAAAGTTTTTTTATAAAGATGAATGAGAAAATAAGAGGTTTCAGGATCAAAAAGAATAGACTGAATAATGAGTTTTAAAAGATATCATAAGTTGTGGTTACCTAAAGTGCATCCCTTTTCAAGGAGTTATGGCTTTCACTTTTTTTTTTTCTCTTAATTTATTTTGGTAAGTTGATCAGGCTTTATTAAGGAAGATATCCAGCATTTAGAAATATCCAATCAGGAAAACAAAGAGATATTCTTAAATTAAAAAGAAGGTTCCTAGGCAGGTCTCCTGTCGCATGCTAATATAATGAACACTAAGCAAAATAGATTTACTAATTTTAATCTTTTGAGACTGCTCAATATCTGTTCATCTTCTATGTAGTTGAAAATAAAATAATTGAGATTTTTCTTGTTTCAGAATTATAAAATTGGACTTGGCAAGCTGCAGATGGATAATTACACTGGAGATGTTAAATAGGTTTTAGAGACAAAATTGTAAATAATACAATACAGAAGAATGATGGACTTATTAGCATATCATTAAATCGCTTTTTCCCTGAGAGCCAGGCATATTTTTCATAACTTAGGAAAAATGTCTTGCCTAGCAGTAACACATGTGCTTAACATTTACGAAACCCACAATATTTGACTATGGCATTAGGTTTCTATTGAAGGGAAAATTATGATAATATAGTTACAAATATCAGTAAGTTTATCACTTGATAACAAGATCACATGTATGAAAAACAGTCTCTTCTGAGTTGAACATTTTGCAGGCCTTTTGTTTCAGCTTCCATTAGTGCTGTTGCTCACACTGAGGATTTACAGGGCCACAACATAGCAACAGAAAGATTTGATAAAAGATCCTTTCACTGATGTAATTTAAACTATCCAACTGACTGTTATTAATCAAAATTATGGTTTTTCTTATGTTTTTGTATTTAATAAAAAGTAGAATCCTGTGGGATACAGGGTGGTTTTTTTTTTTCAGGGCTACTGGTATCAGCCAGTAAAAGCATGATCTTCTTTATCAAGGCAAATGAACTTAGTCCAGAAAGTCACAAAATGCACACCCAAAATGTAGATTAGTTTAGTTTTCAGCCAACACACATCAATGGTGACTGATGTGCCCTCATAATTCTATACAGTTTATTCCTGGGGTGGCAGGGAGTTGCAGGAAGGATTGTTTGGTTTAGTACAACTGTTGTATGTGGGAATGCCAGAGGTAGCACAGCACCACTGTTTCTGTCCGAAATATGAAATGTCTGGCAAATTAGTTTGCTTAAGCAGGGGTGATATTAATGAATGAGCCTTCAGGACCCTGAGCCAGCTGAGTCTCCCTAATCCAGCCATTTCTTAACTTACTAATGTCCAGACTTCACTTATCATTAATTCTGTGGGAGATTTTGTTGTAGTCACAATGCCATTTGTAAACCACAACCCCAGATAGGACACTATGGCTCCAGGAAAGAATTTCAAAGATGTTCCACATCACAGTGCCCAAGAGGAAGAATACAGACAATTACAATTACAATAGACTACATTTGCCTGTGTTACCCTGGTTTCAAAGATCCAACTTCGTATCACATTGGAATGGAAACAAGGTCCATTAAATGTTTGTGCAGAACAGCAGGAACTCTCATAAGCCTAATGATGAAGGTAATGAGATGATTAGAGCGTGTAACAGACTCAGGTTTTAGCACTTTCTCTGCCTTCTGAATGACAGAAATTTTCATTTGAGATCCTTCTGCCCTTTATTTCTGTCCAGTGCCTAAGCAGATGGACAACACTGGAAAGACAGCCTCTCCTCCCTTGCAAAAGCGTTTTGCAGTGAAGCAGCATACTTAGATTAAATCTCTTTGACAATATTTCAAAAATCTCTCATTTCAGCTGATGTAGTGCAGAGTGCAGCTTTGTGAGGGAACTGGCATTTCTTTGGACTGAGATAAGGTGCAGTGCAAATCCTACAGAGTTTTGCTATAGAGTTAGAAGACAGGAGACTCCTCAATATTGCACTAACTTTTCAGATGTCACAGTTGGTTTAGTGTGATTTTCTAACCAGAAGGAATTTGCTGTCTCTTCCCACATGGACTTGCCCTGCACTTAGGCAGACGTCCTGTCATTGAACCTGGGGAATGTGGCTTGTCACGTAAGATATTAAACTCAACAAGCAGCAGAACCTTCTTTGGGATGGGCAAATGGAACAGTTATTGAGAGAAAGAGAAACCCTAGAAAACACAGAAGGACACAAGTTAGCTGGATGTGCATTTCAGATGAGTCTTGCTTTATATAGAATAAAGTTTTTTGCCCAAACTTACTAACTAGAAAGAACGACTCTTCATCGGTTTTGAACTTCACATGGTGTACAGGGTGAGAAAGGCAGAGCTCAGTTCACCGTTAAGCTCCAGAATTTGTTGCTGTGCATGGAAATAATGCAGCCATTACAAATCTAGGGATGAGATTTTTCAAGAGGAGGTGAGAACTGAGGAAGAGCATGAACTGACATGATATACAGTATGGAGTCACCAAGAATGATCTGCAGTTATAGTTCTTACATTTTCTGTTGCACCTTTCATCATTTTTCTCTGTTGCATCTGTCATTAATGAGTGTAGGTCTAATAGCTTCTCCTTGGGCAGCCATCCCTTACTGAAACTAAGCTCATTAAAACAATATTAGAGCCTTGAATTGACTAAATTCAAAGGGTTACCTGGTCATTCAAGGTCTCAACATCTTCCTTGAAGACTTTCACATCTATCAAGTTAGTAAATAACTGCATCTGTGTTGCCCTAAGCATACAAACGTTGGCATACCCAAATCATTCCCATGGAGTCAGTCTTAACATAATAAATACTGTAGTCAAGCCACATGTTATTCTTTACTATGTGTAAACATCCTTGAATACATTTATTTAAACATCCCAGTCTAAGTCTAATATTTCCAATTTATTTCACATTAAACAATTTCTAAATTTTATGTAAGCTGCACTTTCTTTTGAAATATATAGTGCGATGAATATGAATATCTCATTAGAAATCTATTTATTTAGATGCTATATCCCCCAGTCTTCTTAATATTAACACTACCACATAAAATAATTAAAGTATGTATGACAAAATTCACTGACAGATGCACTGACGTTACTGGAAGATACACAACTGCGCACTAAATACTTCCTTGGCCCTGCACTGTGCTTAGCATACTCTGCTCTCATGTGGCCAGATCCTCTCTTGGCAAACCTATTGGAAAATTTAGAAATTATCTACTGCAGAGTGACACTGATTCAAGAAAGACATTCCAGACAGTTTTATTAATATAAATGTATCCAATACAACTTCCTTTACTTTGTGGTAGGGTGAGATGGATTATGTGGTCAGGGTACCTGTGTCTGTTACAGCAGACAGAGCAAACAACATATGACAGATCATAGTCACATTGCCCAGCTCACTGCAGGAACACAGTTGGATACTCTCGTGGTAAATATTATAGGAGAAAAATAAATAAATAAATAAATAAATAAATAAATAAGGTTTATATATATATATATAAAACCAACAAACAAACAAACAAACCCCAAACAGATAGCATAGAATGGAACAGAACAGACCAGAAGCCAACAGAGGTTACAGCAATCTTGTGCTGGCTCTTCACAGTATTTCCAAGCATCTAGTTTGTATCCCTAGATTTAATAATTTCATGTCTCTTGCATGCTTGCTCCTACTTTTATTGTCTAAAAGAGGGGGAAATAATATTGTCTCTCTCAAGCATGTTTTAGATTTCATGTCTTTTGATGAAAGGCTGTTGATTCAGGTGTGTTTGAGTGAACCTGTGAATATACTGCTGACTCGGTAGTTCTTTAGCATCAATAAAATAAATGTTAAATGCATGAATGTTTTCCTTATGTAAAAAATGGCTGAAATAGATAATGGTTCTGTTGTTATTTGCCAAAAAGCAGTGAAATGATAACATTGTTATCAGGAGATGTGTGCCTGAATATTTGACTTGTACCCCCTAGATTCCATTTGTCTGCTGTCAGCCTATACCTGCTGTTAAGCACTGGACACTTAAAAAAAGAGAAAAAGATAACACAAATTATTCACCATTAATTCTTTAAAATGAGTCACTATTAAAAGCTTAATTGTTTGCTGAGAGCGTCCAAATTAGTGGTCTTTGCAAGATCAAACAAATTTGAAGATATTTTTCCAAATTAAAATGGAAACATGCATCCAGAATCTACCAAATGAACATGTATGCTCCTGTAATAATAATTTTATTATCTTCAGCTTCCAGGCCAGACTTTTAATTATGACCCTGTATATCAGTGAAAACCATGTATTCAGGATTAAAAACCTATTTCTTTAACTAGTCTAGTTAAAGACTGTGGTTTGATATATTCTATGCTACAACTTTTATAAAAACCAGAGAACACTTCTAATAACACTTTTCTAATTTCATGGTTCAGTGCACAGTCAGTAAAGATTTAAATAATTCAGAAAGAAAGCCTATTCTGTTCCTTTATTAGAAGTTTGAGTCAGGCAAATTCTTTGACATTTAATGGGTTTTTAACCCTTTTAATAACTTCTTATAATAAAATTTATTGGAGGTTGTTTTAAATAAAGGGTTATTATATTAGAGTGAATAGCAGTCGGTAGTTTTTTATGATTAGTTTTGAGACCTTGGCCCTGTGTGACTCAAAGGATATTAAAACATAAAGTAGAAAAGAATGTTAATAGTCACCAAATTAACTGTGTACTAAGAATTACAGAAACTGTATGTTACTGCATTTTTGTCGTTGTGTGATTGTGCTATAAAATTTTGCAGTCAAATTTTGAGTACGTAATTGTTTTAAAGGAGCTTAAGATCACTTACAGGACCAGTACTATATAAAACAACCTGAAGTGGTTTAATTTTTGACAGAATGTTTTTGGTAAGTGTAGTAAAGTTAATAGATTTTTTTTTTTTTTTTTTTTTTAGTTTAGACTTCTTTTTACTTGTGAGGTTTCTGGTGTTTAATTTTAAGACTGTTTTCCTAATCAACAGTAATTTTGAATGGTCCTTTCATTTTATCCTGAAAATGTACTGGGCATAGTATATAAAATACACTTGTGTATGATACTAGAATATTCCCCAAATACCCACTTACTTTAAAACTTAGTCTTTCATTATGCAGTTAGCTGATACAAAAGAGAATTATAAAATGAGATGATGAAAACACACATCCCTTCCTCTGTTAGGTGGTGCTTTGAGTTATTCCTTTTAATGTCTTTTGAATGGTTCTCTGTGGTCATTTTACAGTAACCTTAGCCCTCATAACAAATCTTTCTTTAGCACTCATTCTCTTATATATGTGCTAAACACCATGGCTCCAAGCCTGACAGTGTTCAAGAAGAGACTGGACAGCGCCCTCAGACACATGGTGTGAAACATGAAGTTGTCATATGCAAGGACAGGAGTTGGACTTGATGATCCTTGTGGGTCCCTTCCAACTCAGGATATTCTATGATTCTATGAAATAAAAGAGTGGTTGCAGGTATGATTCTCTTTAAGTGAATGGAAACAAAGATCTGAGGGTATGCAGATCTTTGGGTTTGATCAACCTTCATTCATGACAGGCCGTACATACCAGTTACCAGTTTTATGCACTCTAATCAGTGAATCCTAACTTCTTGTCAGATTCTGGACATCTAAATGTTGGGGTCACTTTTTGTTTTCCCCTGGTGTAAAAATACAGATGTTCAGGTTGCCTCATGTTTTAAGTTTTTCTCTCTGAATAATATCACCATGATGGAAAACAACACATGAAACGACATGGTTTGCTTCTGATTCAGCTGTTATTAACCCAGAATCCTAACCACCAACATGCACTGAAGAACCATGAGGTAGTACTGCTTAATATCAATGTGGAGGGAGTGAAACGTGTCTAAAATAGACATTTCTGTATTTTTAGACACTCTTTTAAGTTTAAACTTAGATATGATTGCTTGCATTTTGGATCATTAAAAAATTATAAGGTTTTTTGGGTTTGCAATTGTTTATTATCACCATAAATGGTGGGTATGGTCGCTTAAACACAATTCCTTTTCTGTGTGCCACCTCTCACAAACCTGTCCGGCAATGCAATGTTGTCTTTTCTTCTCTTTCGAAACCTTGACTTTGAGAGACAAGTGATTATGTAGGAATTTTTTTTTTTTCCCCCTCTCTTTTTTAATGAGCATCTCTGTGTCACTAGGAAACATCTTGCAGATCTGCATTGCCTCAAGGTAGAAGACAATTAAAACAGCTAAAATAAAAACGGTAACATTTCTAAGTGAATCTCGTGGCTTTTCAGGAGGTTGACACTATTGGGTCTAGTGCTACATCTTAATGCAGCATTACCTGGGAACAGACAAATGTTCAGATTTAATATTGCATAGGTACTGGCAGCAAGTTGTCTCAGGAATATAAATGAGAATATGATTAATAACAGAAACTCCTTCGGCCTACCAAAGAATGTCTGTGATGCCTACATGGTGACTAAGGTGGATGACAACAGTAAAGAAGGAAGTACACTGTGGGTATCCTCAGAGATGACACTTAAGATCCCTTGAGCTTTTCTCCTATAATCTTTGTTTGAATTAATTGGTTGAAACATAGCTTTATATAGTATGAAAAATCGTTGCTCTCTGACTTACCTTGACTACTTAGACAAGAAGAAAAGAACTATCAACCACTTCCACAGTATCCATCAGAAAAGTTCATAAGAGCTCTCAGCTGGTAGAAAACTAAGCAAAAACACTATAAGACCTGGTGGTGGTAATAGAAATAATAGCTGCAGTGACTTTATGTGAATTTGCCGAAGGTACTGAAATATGTGATCTCCACTTGCTTTAGTGAGTAAACACTGTGTGTTTCTCCTTATGATTTGTTGTTCTGTTGTCCAGAGTGTAATCCCCACTGTTTCTTGCATATAGTTAGGCCTGTTGTAGATACTTCAGTTGGTTAAGGCAACTTGTCTTTCTTCTTTCATTTAATGATAACATTTATTATAAATAAATTTAAATAGAGAGGGACAATTTTGACTTTTATGGCTTTTGAGAGAGATGTTGCATCAGTTCTTAATTATAACAAGAAAAATAGTACAGGAATTATTTTGCTAATAGCACATTCCTTTTGAAACTGCCTGCCTAATGCTTCTTAGAAACAAATTATTTGCTTCGTAAAGCCACCTTCTGGGATGTTAGTTAAGAGTCCTGCAATTTGACTCTTTCTGCATCTTGCATGGATTAACCAGCCTGTATCAAAAAGGCAGATTATTAGGGATTTTTTAATGCTACATGCTATATCCTGTGAGAGATGAAGGATTCTATCTGAATGCTGTCTCAGATAAGAATATCTGTATTTTGTGGACTTTGAGGCACAATATTTCAAGAAAGATTTAGGTTACTGGACATAGTCCAGAGGACAGCAAAAAGAATGATCAGAGGTGTAGAAAACACAGCATATGAAAACAGTCTTTCAATCTTCAGGTTCAGTTGTTTAGTCTAAAGAAGAAAAAACTGAAAGGAAATTCATAATAGCCTTCTAGTGTGTACAACTTTTTCTGTAAAGAAGGAGAAAAACATTCCTCATGTCCACTGAGAGTAGAGCAAAAAGTAGTAGGTTTAAATTACAACAAAGGAGATTTAGGTGAGACATTACAGAAAAAAAGCTCTTTCCACTGTAAGGATAGTTAAGCACAAGAATTGCCTAGGGAGGTTATGAAGAGGTTAGACAAACATCTGTCAGAAATGATTTAGGTATAGCTAATCCTGCTGTGAGATAAAGTGTTGGACTAAATAACCTTTTGAGGTCCCTTCTAGCACTGTCTTCTGTGATTCTGTGATTAGGATACTGTACTCACATTGTCCTGCAGTAAGATGTTTCTGTGCAGGGATGGTATCACTGTATTCTGCCTTGCACACGTTGCTTTGTTTTTGCTTTAAGCTGATGGGGAGAACGATGGTCTTATGTTTAAAGCACTTTAGCTTTATTTTTACCACCTTATGAGCTTTAAGCAGTGCATTAGGAGCTTGTTTTCAGGCAGACAACCCTGTTCTGGTTTTGCACTAAACATGTGCCTATTAGAAGGGTTATCAGTACACACCTCAGAATTAGCAGCTTTTACTGTGTCTTTAAGTTGCAGACAGACATTTATATGGGTGGATGCTCAGTTTCTGCTTATAAGTGAAATGAAAACAGGAAAAGAAAAAAAAAAATAGCCATGAAAAGAAATGTATCATAGCTTCCCTGTTAGTAAAACCAAAATAAAACACATGTTCTAAAGCTGAATATAACACAAGTTGTGAAACATCCTGGAACTGACAGATGGAGAATGATATTAAAGTGCCAGATATTATCATTATTACCTCATCAGAGAGACCATTGAAGGCATCAGACTGTCCTTATCCTGTGTAACACTCAAACTCTCTAACTTTGTTCTTCCATTTGGCATTCTGCCACCCGGCAGGATTTGTATTCAGCTCTGCATTCGGCAAGAGTGTGTTCGCAATATTGCTTCTGCATACTGAATGTGGCTTCAGCATATCTACACATTGGCGGGTTTTGTAAAACTCCATCTGGAAGAACAAGGAATAGGAAGCTTCTGATTTTAAAGTAGTTTATAAGAAATTGGTCATACTCTGCGTGCAGTGTTGACTGAGAGTGTGTCTGATTAGTGCTGCTGTTCTTGCAGAGGCGAGGTCGTCACGGCGCTTGAAACGGGGGCCACAGCAGTGACCCAAGTGTGTGGTCCTCATGGGTGGGACTGTTCTTGAGCCCAGCAAAGGTGATGGGACAGTTCCTGGTTTGTTGATCCTTTAGGAACCTGAAGAGTGTGCTTTCCACAGCATAATCTTGTAACTTTTCACAGTTATGTGGTGAGCTGCCCCTTCTCACTCAAGGAATGAGCAGTTTCCATTTTCTTAGAAAATCCCACGTTTTCACTAGGCAGGGGCAGGACGGGGGGAGGCAGGCTCTGTGCTGCCTGGCAGAAAGAGGCAAGACAGAAACATACCTGCGGATGCAGTGCTGTGTGGATGCTCCGTGCTGAGGGCCACAGCTCTCTGTGATGGACTTGCACTGACATATGCCCAGGTCTCACCTTTCTCTGTAGGTGCGTCCGTTAAGTGAGGCTTTCTGACTTAGCATCTAGGGAACACCTACTCTTAAACAAGCTGTCTCTGTGTTGCTTACTCCTAGTTTTGTGAAGGTAGCCTGGTATTCATCCGAATTAAATATTCTGAATCCCTACAAAAAGGAAAATACCATTTTTTTCTACTACACCACCTTGTTTGCAGTCCTTAGTATTTCACTAGTGAAGGGTTCTCTTTCAAATCTATAAATTCACCTGTTTTGTAGGTGATATATCCAGTACCGACCAGCTGGTGTCACATTATCTGAAAACACAGTGTATGTTCTGTGCGTAAGCTAAAAGTGAATACAGACTGTTTAAAAATATATATTGTTTAAAGAAGACAAACACAGTATGCTCTGCAGTATCTATGTGATAATATTTGAAGATTCTAATAAAGGAGACATCATTTGAATAATAACAAATGTATTGTATTTTACTTGGGAATAAGTAATTAAAATTACAACCTTTGCCCTCCTTTGACTGAGGTAGAAACTTTGCAAATTCATTCCAAATACAGGCAGCATTCTTAGGAGTTTCAAAAAGTGCTTGTTCCCTTTCCAGAGTTCATAAAATCATTATAGTACGTATTCTTATTAAAAAGCAGTCTTCTCTTTCCAGCAGTTCATGAGGAGCTTCATTCCCAGCCCTGATCTGGCACCAGGAGGTGCTGCCCCACAAAATCCCCAGGTGTTTGCAAGCCAGGCAGTGTGGCCTCAGCCCCTGCCAGGTGGTGGGCGCCCTGGGGGCGACACACACCCACACAGACAGGGTGGAGGGAGGGCTTTTGGGAGGCTTTTGCATTCCTCTCCCCAGCACTGGAGGGACCAGGTGGGTTTGCATCCCCTGCCTGCCCCAGGGCAGCCCACGCTCCTGCTCCCCGTTCCCCAGCTGCTGCTCAGCCCAACAGCTGGATCCAGAGCGAAACAGACGAGCAGCAGCTACAGCTCCACTGGCACAACAGTTGTGATAGGGATTGTCTGCTAAGGAGATAATGATCGCTTTCAAGGCTTGTATGTTTGACAAGGAGGGGAGCTGGTACTGGAAGGACGGGAACAAGAAGTCAATAGCAATCTTCAAAACTATAAGTATCTGCCAGGATTCAAATTTCAGCCTTCAGTTGGTTTCACACACTGCTCTGTCTCTGCTGCTCTCCTCCAGTGCTTTAGTAGTCATTAAATGAACTTGAACATGTTTGTATTGATAATCCTTTTTTACGAAAAGCTATTAATTTCTAAAGCAAGATAAATACAGGCATAATTGTGATGTCACATTGTCAGGAGCCATTTCAAATCATTTTCAGAGACACATGTACATGTAAAGTGGTAAGTATGCCATAACTAATGGTATTATTAGTTTGATTTACTGCCAACCAGTCAGCTTTACAAAAATCAATCCCCAGGCTCGTAAAGTATCTCCTTAAAATTTGTAATTTTTTACACGATCAATAATAAGAGAAAAGGTGAAGTTTCAGGTTTATCTTTCTTTTTCATTGCATTACTGGTTGAAAGGTATCCTACAGATTGCTTTGATATATAGGAGTGTGTGTATGAGAGATAGCTTGCAGAAGTCACGAGCGATTAAAAGTTACAAAAAAAAAAATCTGAGTGATCTTTAGACAATTCAGATGTCATGCCTAACAAATACTGTCAGTAGAATAGATGTGGTTATGTTAATATGTTGAACCATTAACACACGTCCTTATCATAATAGGAGTTACACAATGGTAGTCCCTGTCAGATTCCACTCCATACGTACAGCATGTTTGTCTGATACACAGAAAGACAACTATTTCATTTCAGCTCTGGACTGACACTTCCAATTTTAAATCACCCACAGAACACCTTAGCTTAAATTTGAGCTTCTCCCTGATACTCTTTGTCTTTTGTCATGTTTCCCTATGAGTACTGAAAAGACGTTATAGGCAATCTGCTGTAGTGTGTGTGTGTGTGTATGGTACATTTGACCTCTGGACAAGAAAGGAGTTTCATCCTCCAGTGCTTTTAATTCTTATCCTTGCAGAGACTGAATTTGTTGCTTGCTTTAAAATAGTATGTCTCGTTAATGCTAAGAAGCGGTGACCCACATAGCACAATGGATTCATTTGTCAATCCTGCGACTTCCGAGCTTTCTGTTCATATATGTCTTAGCAGCAAAATTTAATCAGTCTATCAATTCATCCTTCGTGTCAGTCATCTGAATCCTGAAAATTCCAGTATCTCACTGGGAAGCATCAGGAAAAATAGATTTGGACCTAATACTAGATATTCAAATTCTGAAAACTGCAGATTCCAAATTCAAACACACACAAATCCTAAGAAGAAAAATAAGATCTGTAAATTGTCTTAAATTTTGAGGATATTCAATGTCCTGGTTTTGTTAAAAACAAAAAAAGTGTTTGTTAAAAACCATGACATTCATGTTCTGTTCTGGTTCTGAACTTAAGAGTGCAAACTTGTCCCTGTTTGTTAGCATTTCTGAAATATTCTACGTGCAGCTACAGAAAGCAATGCCCTTTTGTTCCCCCTATAAAGAAACAAGCTTTCATTGCTTTTTGCTATTCCCATGGGCTGAGGCTAGAGCCTGAATAGTTTATAACAGTCAGTGTTATGCAAATGTCAATCATATCCTTATTCTGTTTGTTTCCAGTATTTACATGTTTATTTACGTACTTGCCATTTCTTTTAAGCCTTATGTTAGCAAATCAGGCCAACAGAGGTCTAAAGAAACAGAGCACTTTTTTAGTGGTGTGCTTAATACAGTTTTTTTCCTCTTGTAGATGCAAGATTTACGGAATACAGAAGGAGCCCAGTATAGTTCCCATCCTCAGATGGCAACCATGAGGCCAAGGGTTCAACCTACAGATATTAGGCAGCCAGGAATGATGCAGCACGGGCAGCTGACTACTATTAACCAGTCCCAGCTCAGTGCACAGCTTGGTTTGAATATGGGTGGAAACAATGTTCCTCACAACTCACCCTCTCCACCTGGAAGCAAATCTGCAACTCCTTCACCATCCAGTTCAGTCCATGAAGATGAAGGAGAAGATAGCTCTAAGGTAGGCTTAGATGCTAGGATTACTGTGTAAATGGTGGATATTTTTAGGATCTGCTAAATTAATTGTATGGCCACAGTTATTAAGGTGATACTTTATACTATGTTGGTGGTTGACTGAAGTGAATAAAGGGTTATGAATACATAACTGACAGTTTCCAGTCAATTCTTCAGGCAGCTTGAGTAAATGACATCATTCCTGCTTGTGAGAGCAAACTGGAGTCCTGTAAAACACTAAAAGAATAGGCATTCCATTTAGGACTTAAAGGTTGCATTTTCTCACTTGCTTAGAAGGGATGTTTGTTCCCAGTTGAAGATCAGTTTATTGCTATAAAGAGTATGAAGAGTCTGTACAGTGTGCAAGTCTTTGCTATTTGGTCGCAGGATGAGTAAACACAACTTCATAGCAACCAGAACAGAAGGACGCTCTACAAACTTTGAAAATCTTACCTTGAAAACCTTGAAGAGCATTGCATTTATATTTGGGAGGTGCTGGCACTCCAGCATGACACATTTAAGTTTTGTTTTAGTGTCAGTACAGGCATGAAGAAGTAATAGCAATTTAGATTATAAACAAGACACTTATTTAAAGGATAAATGTCAATGTATATAGCAGGTTTTGCACGCAAAAACCTCGCAAATATTTGCAAATCTTGAAAACTTCCCCCAAAATACACAAGTATATTATCTGAATTTTGCAGACATGAAAGCTGAGACACAAAAAGGTTGGAATTTAGCACAAAGTCATTGCATAAACCAGGAATAGTGCATATTGAAATTAAGAACCTCTTTAGCTCTATTTTGTGGTCACTACAAAATAGCAGTCCTGTTACACAGCAGTCCTGTAGTGTAGTGAAGATGTTGTACCATGACCCTATCTTGTGGGGAAAAGTTTCAGACTTGTGACTAATGTGAAGAAAACATATTGTGAGTCAATGAGGAGGTATAATCAAGTCCAGAAATGTAAGTCTAATTTATTTTCAAATGATATTGTTTTTCATGCCTCAAGCTATAAAATAATCATGTAATTTGAGACATATGTTTTACGACATTTTGAATACATTTTTATTCAAGTTTTATTTCAGGACTTTCCCCTGATTTCAGAAACTTGAAGTTTTAAAAATTACTGAATAATTCATACATTTAAAATGAGCACTTCCTTACTCAGGGAGACTTTAGAATACAGCTATGTAAAAATAATTCCAGGCAGCCTTTTCTTTGTCAGAATAATTTATTTGCTACTCCTGTAGGTTGTGGGAGTGTGCAAGATGCTCTAAACTTCGGGAGGAAACATCCACTCAAATAATTAAGATAGGTTTTCTGCTTCTATCAAATATTTCTGTTACCTAACCCATATTTTTAATGTACTTTCTCGCTACAACACTTCATGCTAGCAAAAGAATAGGGTTGTGGTTTCATGCAGAAAGTACTAATCTGAAGGTAATAACACTAAGCACTGCAGACCAAGTAAAACTTGGTCCTTTGTGGAAGACAGTTTATGTAGTGTTCAACTTTTTAACAATCCATGTTATTTTAGAAGACTCTTTAAAATTCTCTCATGCTCAGTCTAAGAAGAAAAAAATGAGAAAAGGCACAATACACAACACAAAATTAAGGAAAATACTGAAGAAATTAAGAAGTTAAGAAAAATGCTGAAGTTGATAAGTTGCCTTTACATTTTTTGATAATTATAATATCTCTGCTACAATAAGTGTTTTAAAGGATATTTAACTTGGTTGATAATGATAGAGGGTTTAAGTTACTCTCCAAGTAGTAGGGATCAAAATACAAGCCTAATGGGGGCAGATTGTGCCACACACATCTTCTGTGGGATTTCTTAGGTCTTCCTGAAAATGCCTGAAGTTGGCCACTACTGAGACAGGCAGTGGGCTGGCACGCCTGATCCGATGCGATGGTTCTGCTGTAGTTCCCTGCATAAGATACAAGAGTGTTAGAATAATCAACGTAAGAAGCTGACGTATTGTTGTAGTTAACAGTTTAGACTTCCTTGCTGTGTGACTTTCTGTCGTGCTGCTCTTGCTGGAAGCTGCCAATGAGTGGATATAGATACTTAGATTAAAACAGCCACAATGGTATTAATTTTCTCAGAGCTGCTTTGAAGGCTTCTTCTCACTCAAAAAGTCCTACTCCTCATGAAAGAAGGCACTGGATGGGGAAAGCAAGAGACAGAACGGTCATTCGGTCTCATGTCAGAATCTCTTTTACCTGGATATACCTGTGTTAAATGTGGAGTTTTTTCTTTGTTTTATAAACTGTCATGTAGATGTGTGATATTATTTAATAGATGAGGGCCAGAGCTCATTATTCAGTCCTTCAGTAAAAGTACATGTGTTGTTGTAATGTAGTGGCTGCTGGAGCTCACCACATTTGAGCAGCTTCATGGAGTCAGTAAGATGTTCCTGCCATGAGGACTTTGTAATAAACAACTGAATTTGCCATATTGTTAATGGCAATGGTGACGTTCTCCCTATTTAACCAGCAGGAGATGTTTGCCTATGTACCAACATAGATCAAAAAAACAAAGTACTTTTTCAAATGGAAAATCACCTCAGTGTCAGATGACCATCATTAGCTTATACCAGCTGAATGCCCAGCCTGATGTGTGAAAGAGAAGCCACTGGTCCTTCAACAGCACATTTGGTAGAGAAATCCCTAATAACTATGCCTATTTCTGGCTAGAGAAAAAAATAAAAAAATCTCTAGTGTCCTGTTCATGTTTGTATGAATTTATAGAAAGAGGATGACAGAAGGTATGAACAAATATGTTCATTATATACATTTGGACTAGAAATATAATTGTATCCCCAGTGAACTGCTGATTTCTGTGTATGGAGGAAAGGACCATTTCAGTTTAACTTGCATATTCCAAATGCCAGTAATAAGGAAACTTTATAAACTGATGTAATTGCTCATGTACTGAGTTTCTTGGATGTTTGCTCTATGGTAAATATTGAGATTGTTGTAAGCCTTATCCAACATACACAGAACTAGTGGCAGCAGCTGCTAAATATTTTTTTGGCAGTACTCATTCTCATAAAGGCTCTTTCATATAGGCCTTTTGGACTTTAAACATCAAATGTTCCCTTGCACAAAAAAAAAAGGGAAAGGAACTGCATTATAGAGGACTCAGTTGTCCTACACACTGTTTGCTCTAAAAGCAAGAAAGCTGAGATTGCTTGACCATAAGGTCAGTGACAACCAGTAGCATAATTATAAGCCTATGTATAGCCAGTCAGAAAGCTACTAGGCACATGGAAATGTGTAGTCTCAGACCAAGCGTATTGTTTCTGCAAATGATGTACGTCCCTAAGTCTCCTTAATTCTTCTAAATCCAGTATGTGGGACTATGGTTAGAAGAAGCAAAAAGGGTGAATTTAAAAATCAATAGTTTTAAGTAACTACAAAAACATTCTAAACAAAGTGCCCAATTACCACATGCTTTATTCTGACCACCTCAACATTGGAGTATTATGTTTATGTAATCCTTGCCATAATTCATACTGTTGGATCATTAAACATGTATTCAGTTATTGCCAAACATAATTGTGAGCTGCTGGAAGCATTACTGGTTTGCGAATATGCATTTCTTCATAGATGGATAACAGGGTTTTCTTCCATGTTCATTTGAATATCACTTATGAGAAAACTTCAAATAATGTATTTTAGAGGGGAGATAGTGAAAGGACTGCAAGTGGCAAGAATTAACTAACAGAAACATGATTACTAAAGAACTGCTGCAGCATATTCTCTTTATGTGGCAGAGGTTTTACAATATTTACTTTATATGATAAGAGTTATAAGTAGAATTCTATGTTGTCTGTTCAGCCTATTATGCAGATGGTGCTTGATTAAAATCTATTTTAAACTACAGCGATTACTGCAAGATAGTGTGCATAAAACAGCTCTCCTAGCTCCATTAAAGGCTTTGGTACTATTGCAGTTTATTTTAAATATGCTTATAGACATTTCCCAGCTTCTCAAGGGACATTTAGATATCAACGATGTGCCTTACTTGATAGTTCTAAATCCTACACTAGATATTCTTGTGATCTATTATGTGTGCAACATGGTTAATGTACACTTTTTTAAAGTGAAAGATTATTGCTTTCTTGTGATAAATAAGTTAAATACATCACCATAATTAAGCAATAAGCCATGACAGGAGGTGGATTACCATGAGCTAACTATACCTCCAGGGATTTTGAGGCATAAGTCTATGCCTAGCAGAATATATATGGTTTTTATTTTATTTCCCATCTGTCTCTGCTTTGGTGGTTAGAAGTGGAGTCTATGAAGCTGATAGACTGATGGGAGCATAAGGTAGGCCATCATCTCAGCCATTTGCAAGGTTATTAGTACTGGAATTCTGGTATTCTTTTTATTTCGTTATTTTCATATAAAACAAACAGAATTTCCCCTGTGAGTACTCTCTTTTTAACAGTGGATTTTTGAAGTCTCTTGATCATTCAGGTCAGAGAATAAGATTTTAGAGCTGTTCTGAGAGCAGTTCACCAGAAGACTTCTTACTCAAGTTTCTGCAGCATATCACCTAGTTTAAGGGTAGTTTGTAAGTAATGTGGTATTCTGATATACAGAGAACTTTAAATCTTATTGCTCCAAAAATACTCTGAAAAGAGGAAGACATTAGTAAATGACAGAGGTAAAATTTTAACTAAAGCCAAAATTATTGTCAAGCCTCCTTGCTCATGGAGTTTGCACGGAACTGTCTGAAGAGTTTAGACTGATATTGCCAATTAACTAGGGAGCCATAGTTAATTTCTATTTAGCTGATAGTTTTGTGTACCCTATAGAAAGAAATAATAGCAAGAGACTAGAAGTTGAATAAGTTAATAGTGGGTAGCTCACTGCTTCTGTTTTTCCATATTTTCCAAAATGCTGACAATAGGCTCCACGTCCATTAACCTCGTATTAAAGATGCATCTATTGTAACATAATGCTCAGGAAACAAGCAACCTCCTTTTCAAATTGTGGTCATCACGTTGTTGCTGTGCTTAGTAAGCCACAGAGATCCAGGTTGTTCACTGTAGTCACCTGAGCCCTGCTGGATGGGACACAATGATATTTGTATAAAAACAAATAAACAAACAAAAAAGCTTTTTCTCAAAATGAGAATTTCCAGCCATTTTCCTCAGTTTCACTGATTTGAATACCTGTGTTATCCTGTGTCACTTTATATGCATTATTAAAAAATAATAATAGAAGGATGTGATAAAAGTAGATACTTAGCCTAGAGCATACCTTTTATGCTCTTGATCTTATATTTCAAAACACTTATGAAGCACAGTACTCTGGCCATGTCAACAAGAGAAAAGAACCTTTGAACCCTCTGGTAAGATCACACCTCATTGCTACAGGTATAGTGAATTAAGTGATCATACCAAGAGAACCTGCTTTGCCATGGAGCTCCGTTGAAGAATCAGGACAGTGTCCCTTTATGTGCTTGTAAGTCACCTAGGATAGTAAGGTGCTTTGGTAATCAGGATCTCTGAGCAAAGTGTAATTGCATTTAAAAAATTTGCACTAATGCTCATGCAGCTTTTTTCAGGTGATACCCAAATAGTGCACATGCACTTTTCTGCCACTTAATGCAGATGGATCAGAACTGATCCTCCAAAGGGATCTGAAGTGTGCCTACTAGTAGAGCTTTGTTTCTTCAGATTTTAAGTAGAAGGTGGTCAAGGGAATGTCCATAACTTGGATCGTTGTGTTCACAATCATATTCTCTTCAAATTCCCTGGGAGGTGTCCCACCAGTTGCAGTATAAATGGAGTTGAACACTAGTCTGGGGTGGTTCTGGGAAAGGGTAAGGATAAGGTAGAAATGACAGGGACCCTGGTGTCTGCAGGTGGTTCATGTGGTTGAAGTGGTGGTCAGGCTATAATGAAACTAATTTCATTTGAATTTACTCATTAAATGCATGTTATAGCCATTACCAATAAAACTTAGAAGAGGTGTAAAGATGACCAAAATTATATGAGATTATAACAATAATAGGAAAGCAAAATATAACGCACTTTGAGGGAAAAAGTTACGTGATCTGGAATCCTTATCACTTTTATACATTTGACTAAGTCAGATAGTGTCAACATTAGGATTACCAAAGGTGGCAATTAAAATGCTATTTTTGCATGCAAAATCCAAAATCTCTGTGTAGCACAGAAGCTGTAAGGATGGATGGACTGAATTAAATTGGCTTTTTTTATAGTACTTCTCTAATTTCATTTTACAGGTCAATGGTGGAGAGAAGAGACCTGCTTCAGATATGGGAAAGAAACCCAAAACTCCCAAAAAGAAGAAGAAGAAGGACCCAAATGAGCCACAGAAGCCTGTGTCTGCCTATGCATTATTCTTTCGAGATACTCAAGCAGCCATCAAGGGCCAAAACCCCAATGCTACTTTTGGTGAAGTCTCTAAAATTGTAGCTTCAATGTGGGACGGCTTAGGAGAAGAACAAAAACAGGTACAAAATGTGCTGTAGCTTAGAGGCTTTGTTTCAGGAAAGTGTTATCAGGGTCATCTAAGCACTGAAGGCAGCTTCTTTTGTTTGGTGGATGAAACTTGAATACGTGCCATCTCAGGAATATGATTTAAAGAGACTGAGATAAGGAGAGTATTGTTTCATTTCTGTATGAAACTACTGAAAGAGGTTTTGGGGGGGGTTTGGCACATGATACAAGCTTTAGGATTGTATTTAGGATTCTTTTATGCTGAAATTGGTGGGCCACGTGTATGACAGTGTGGTGTAGTAGGACCTTGCTGCCAAAAATGTTATCTGTGCAGTGAGACCTGAAATATATCTGAGCTCCCAGTTGCAGATGTTTCCCTATCCCACGATGCCAGAAGGGGAACTGGGCTTATATCTTCTCCTGACCCACCTGGCTTTCATGAAATATTTTACAGATGTGTTGACCCAAAGAGACCTACATTGGACCCTGGCAAATTGACAGTGTTCCAGGGTATTGTTCAGTATACATGTGGGCTATGGAAATCACATCCTGTAGTTACTTCCATCTTCCATGGAAAGGCCTTGGTTCTGAAAAGAGGTCAGTGGAGCTGGATCTGAACCTTTGCAGAAATCCTTCTGAGTCAGTCAGTTGCTCTGTAAAAGTGGGCAACTCTGAAAGCTCATCACATTCCTGTGGTGATGGCTGGCAAATACTATTCCTCCTGGTTGTAGCATACCCTTGCTTTTCTGTTGTTATTGGTTGCGTTTTTACAGAATGGGTTGTATAGATAAAGAAATTAGAACTTTGAGAAAGAAATAGATATGGAGGGAAAGGTTATGCTGAGTGAGATTTAAATTGGCTGTAGGAGACCTGAGCAGGGGTTGATGTCAGCACAGAGGAAGCAAAAGTACTGGGACAAAACCACATCTCATTCAATCACAATGAGCATATCATTATTACACAATCATAGTTTAAAAGGTTGAGAATTAAAAGGAAATTATTGCGATGATTTTTTGGCAGGTAAAATCACTTGGACTTTAAAAAAAATGTTTTATTGATGGTGTGGGCACATCTAGATCCCTGTTAAAGATCACAGTGTAATAAGAATCAAGATTTGGCACTCATTGACTAAGAAGAAAAAACACTTTCTCTGTCGAGTGTCTGCCACTGAATAGGGTCAGCATTTGGAAGGTATAGCTGGAGGAAAGATAACTTTCCACACACAGGGATCAGAGATTTCATTTGGCCTGGTACATTAGTGTTATTGTGTTGTGTTATCTCTTCCTTCTGCCTTTTATAATAAGGCCGGCTAAGGCCTTGATCTGACAGGTTGTTTAGACCTTCCCAGTACAGCAGTTTTCTTGTAGTCGAACATTGCTTTTGGGGACCATGATGATGACTGTTTACATTTGACTCAGAAAAATACTGACTATGGTCTTAGTTAAGTTCACAAACAAGAGCTTTTGATGACATTCTTCCTTGTCCTGCATACCTACCCAGAATCACTTCCCATGTTGAAAAGTGCACACACACATACCTCAGGAGTGCTCCAAGTAGTTAGATCTGTGTCTTGGACCCATCTCAAGTGTCTGTGGGATCATGGATCCAAATTTTCCTGAAATGGTGAAAAGCAGAGCCCTGGACTTCTCAAGAGTTTGTTAATCTAGTTAATCTTATATCTCTCTAGTGATGACACCAAGCATGATCTTGTGCTTGGTTTTCTCCACCATTTTTCATAATTTGTGACTGTTGCAGTGGTGCAGTTTTTCTTCCATAATATTTTCTCCACTTACAAATCAGAAGACTTGACTTCGTGAATAATAGTCCAAGACCACATTGTGGAGATAAACCTAAAAGACTACAAAATGCACATTTCCTTCGGACTTGTCATGTTAGTAGTACCAGCAGAAAATTGAGATCTTCCCATAGAATGGTGTTTAAGAAAAGTGCATAAAACCCTAAGATTTCCAGCTTTAACTTGGAATTCCTATTAGTGGTTGAAAGCATTAATTGAATAATTCCTACACTGGAACAGCAGAACAAAATTTATTTTCCTTATCTCTGTTGTCCTTAATTTAAGTTGGAACACATCAAAATGATGTGTTATGGAATGCACATGACACATCCAGGAAAAAATGGCTGCAACTAGATTTTAAGCCAGTTATTCCAAGAGTTTGGGTTAGCATATCTTTGTTGCTCTTAGACTCATTTTGCCTATTCATTATTATCTCTTAAACACATTGTTAAAAGTCTGGGCCTGGGCCATTTCTAATGTGGCACTGTACAAAAAAGAATAAAAGATATTCCCTAATTAAAAAAAAATAGCAATCCTATTTTCTAGAATAAATTTAAACTCATTCTTTATTCCATTAGGGATCTAATAGTACAAAGGAATTATTACAAGACATCTTAACTGACTAGATAGTCTGTATTTTAAAGGCCCAATTTTTCAGATCCGGTGCATTAGTAACTGTTACGAAACCTATGTCTCTAGTAGGAAAATTGGACTCTAAAAATACAAATGATTAATGTAGCATTTGGAATTTGGCATTGAAGAAGCTTCAGAAATTCAAAAATGGTTAAATAAAGAAACAATAACATCAGTAGAAGAATACTTTATTGATGAATTATACTTGCTGAAAAGGATTCAATTATCATAAAGCTTCTGGCTTTTATGTTTTGGAAGCTAATGCTTATTCTGGAATTTAAATAGAATTATGTTTCCAAATTATGTTTCCTGAATTGGAACTCCTTTTACTATTTAAATAGTAAATATAACTGAATCAGAAAGTAGAACATAATGCAGCTATTGAGAAAGAAGAATAACCTCATGTTTTCATGCCGAAATGAAATCTTCTTTGTTCCTATGACCTTAGCCAGCTTTTTCTGAAATGCATAGAATTCTTCTTGTTTATTCCTGAAGACTGACCACAGAATAAATAAATGTATTGAAACTCAGTACAGTAACAACCTAAGGGCAGTATATGTATGTCCAAGCCGTTGCAAAAAAAATTTGATAACCTGACATAGTAGACTGTAGCTTAAAAGTGTTTGTGCAAGACCCACTTATGTTTTTCAAACTGCAAAGAAACTAGGAAAATGTTGTTTGAGAAAATAGGATTTGAGTGACAAAAAAGGAAATGTTGTAATGAACTAGATGATGGTGGATGCCTTACTGAAGTTAGGGGGGAGTTCTACTTAAAATGTGTCACACTCTGGTGCTCTTACTGTGAGAATATCACAGTTTATTAGACTAAAGCAGATACTAGGGTACTTGCACTCTCATTTTACGGTATGAAGACATTTGCATTTTTGGGTCATATGGTATAACTGTTCCCATTAATTTCTGAGCATCCAAGGGCCATTTGCAAACAACGCCGGTGTATGCCTGTGTTTTGTATGTCCAAACCGATATACACAGAGGAGTCTAGAAATTAAAGGGACTTTACTGGTCATGGTGGACTTTATCATGGTTTATTCTCATATTCTGAATTGGGTACAAAAATTACGCATGATCAGAAGCAGGTATTGTGCATTTCCCTTCATTTTTCACTGTAAATGTTTTCTAAAACTGTTCAGGTTAATAAACCTGTGAATGGAAAGCAGCTGTAGAAGTAGTATGTTGGGGTATCTTCTCCTCAGCACTGTAGTCATAGGATGTTTTCAGTGGCTTTTCTAGTTCCTCTCTTATGATCACAAGCACTGTTTTCTCCTTAGTCAGTACTATACTTCTGTGCATCCCATTTTTATAGCTTATTTATGTACATCTTTGCCCCTTGCACACATTTTTACTGTGGAGGGGAGAAAAACAGCCCCCAGGGAAGAGGATTCAGCATGCTAAATGGTTGAGTCTCTGGCTTTCAGACAGAACACTGGTTCAAACTGGGTAAAAAGGCTACTTAGGTCATTTTCTGTCCTTAGATGAAAAAGGAAAGTCATTTTAAATCAGTACCAGATGTGTGTGTACTAAATGAACCTTAAGTTTCTAATTGGAGTCCTAGTAAAGCTGTAATGGATGTGGCAAATTACAAACAAAATGTTCTTGTTTACATTAGTGTAACTTTAAAACTTCAGCCAAAGGCCTTAATAAATGTGCTATTATTCTAAAAATGGAATTGAATGTCTATTCAACATTCAACAAAATTAATCTCTGGTGTAACTTCAGTGACTTAACTGGAAATCTAGTAGGAATGAATCTGGCCTCCTATGAACAGTTTAGTGTGTGTATACACATACGTGTGTCTCTGCGTGTATGTTTTTCTGTGTATTTACTTCTATGTTGCACTGGCCTTGCAGCGGAAAAAAAGGATGGATTCACCTAGGGGACCCAAAACTTAATGATCAGAAGGAGCAGGCAAAGCGACTGTTTGAGTGCTGTAACATATGCCGTCTTTCAGGCTGCATAATTCATACACAGTAATATTAGCTGCAACAGTTCAGCTCAATAGCAACACCTCATTATTTTATCCCTCAGTATTTATTCCTATGTTTGACGCCTCATGAAATTACTGTTAATGTGTTTATATAAGGGCAGATCTGACACAAGTGGGAAGAATTTAATTTCCCACTCATTCTTTCCTGCTGATGTGTCCTCTTCCCCTGGTAGAAGTGGCAAGTGTAAATAGTTAATTTGCTTCAATTATGAGCCTGTCCTGCTAAATTAGAAGCAGCAGGGATATGAAGAGCCAGAATTATACTTATGAGGCAGCTGACAAATCCTCAGAGTCACAAAATCAAATCATTTACTCCTCATTGGTGCTCAAAGACCCACTAGATAAAAGCTGCAGTTTATTCTTTAACATCTGATGGAACTTGGATTGTATGTTACCAATACTTAAGTAAATTGAAGTCCTGGTGCATTAGTGTCAACGTTGCGATGCTGTTACCATTTTTGCTACAACCCACAAGCTTTCAGGGGTTTATATTTGGTCACTAAAAATAACCCAGACTGATTTGATCATGAAAAATAACAAAATGTGTTTTATAAGATTCTCTTTTGATCACAGGGAAGTTTTAGAGGTACCAGCTCATAATCCAGCATCAACATGAATCAGGCAGATCAGGAAGGGGTTTACAAATAATACTGGCCAACACTTCATGACTCCAAAGGTTCTCTTGGGACGTGAGATACCCCAAGTCAGATCAAAATGAATCCAAGATCAGTGCTTCAAGAGGCCTTGGCTCTACCTGGCCTCTGGCAACACCTAACCCAGCACATCCTCCCTCCTGGGATGCAATGCCGTAACTGTCCCATCACTTGACGTGACAAAGGAGCTCATCCCACGGGTGGAAGAGCCGTCGTGTTCCTGTTGTATAGCCGTGCATGTGGGGTGCCTGGTGTCAGGACATCAGACAGTTCAGAGGCTGCAGTGTGGCTGCTGAAATAGCTCCAGAGGATACACAGGCCATAAGATCAAGGTGTTCAATAGCACTTTGAAAACATAAATTTACAGTTTGTTTACTCTTATGTATGCTCTTATGCAGATATTTGTTTATCTACTTCTTGTTCCCTCTTTAAAAAGGACCTTTTTTAATTATTGTTATTATCTCTGCACTAATGAAGCATTCTCCAAGGAACAACTTTAATATATTTGTAAGAGAATGAGAATGTACCTTCAGTTTAGTAGATAAACAGCGATGCAAGGTTTAAATTTAGCTTTGTTTTATTTTTCTAAATGACAATAGGAACCGAAGGCACATCTGTGCGTGTACACTGTCGAAGTGAATTACAAGCAAAACGGACTCAGGAATAGGCACAACAGACAGCAACCCTACACCTCCTCTCCCAGCTACCTGCACTGGCAAAGTCGCTTTTACCAGTGTTGCACCTTAGGCCTGCTTGGGAGCTCCACTGTTGTAACTGATGAATTTCTGTACCGAAATGGGTTCTCCACTTTGAAGCTCTAGACAAACGTGCAGAGTTTATACCAACTGCCCCTCACCCTGGTGTCTGCTCCTTCTCCCTTCCTCTGCAAGCAGCTGGGCTTAATGAGCTGGAATACAAATGGGCCAAGAATAGGCACACATGCGCACAATCTCATGTGTATGTGTATGTATATGTATGTACATATATTTATGTTTATATCATCATATTGTTTTATTGCCCTGGTTTCCATAGGACCAGACTGTGAAACTCTAAACTCCCACTGGTTTCAGAGGGAGGAAGTGACAGGCCCCCTGTTCACAATGCGTTTTTGCTGCAGGACTTCTGGCAGCAGACATCTCCCTCTCCCACCCATGGCTGGGCTGAGCAGGACAACGCTGTGCACTCGGGATGGGAAACCTTCCCCTCTGCTGCAAAAAAAATACAATTAATGTAGGTCACCATGGGAGCTGCTGCATCTTACTCTGTATAGGGTAATCCAGGCTATCATCTGCTGGCCTCCTGCCCAGCCCACCTGGCAGCTTGGTCTTCCTGGAGCTCCCAGAAGCACTGAAGTAGCAAGGAACGTCAGGCAGCCCCTCTGACCAGGGTGAATTTCTGACATCCATTTGCTGCATCCAACAGACACAACTTCTAGAGAAATACTGCATTTGGATGCCAAGTTATGAACATTAAGTGCAATTTGCCTTCTTGTTGTGCTTGGAAAGAGCTGGGCCAAAAGGACCCTGGCTTCCAAGCACTGCTGCAGCAAAATGCATAAACAATAGCCTCAGTTTTCTACCTGCTCTTCTTCCCCACCCTTTATCCATATATTTGAGCTTGATAGGAATGTGGCTTTAAATCACTTTCATACAAAACTGGATTTAGGCACAATTATCATGCTCCATTCAGGCTCACATCCTTATTAAAAACAAACAAACCAACCCCCAAACAAACAAACAAACAAACCCACCACCACAACAACAAAAACTAGCAAGTGCAAATAATCACCACTTAAATCATATGTTTAATGTCATTTGGTTTGTACCCAACTTTCATCCAACATGCTTCTGATAAAATGTACGGTCTCGCTCCCGTAAGCTGCAAGCATGAAGACTATAAGGTCAAATTTCGGCCTGGCACAAATGGCTGCAATTTCCAGTCATCTCCATCAAGTCTCACTGTTTGTGCTAGAGCTGGATTTGGCCTGTGATCCTTCCCCTGCATGCCAGAAAGACTGAATTCTTTCCCCTAAGCCTCTAATATGTCATCAGTGTCTACAGTCAAAAGAGACTGCTGAGCCATATAACTAGCCCTGGGCCTCTTTCTGTTCCTGTATGTACTTAGATTAAAAATCAAATGGTAACATATTTAAGTATCTATTAAGCAATTCTGAGTATTTCTTTTTCCTGACTGCTGTGGGAATATCTCTCTCCGTATTCTAGACGAGGGTGTGCAGCTCTAGATGCCTTTGCTGCGAAATCAGAAGATTAAAGCTAGAGATATATCTCCCACTTGGAAAAAATACAAGTTTTCTCTATGAGCTTAGGTATGTAGGGCCAGGAATGACAATCTGAATGTGGAGTTTAATTTTGGATTGCAGCCTACTGTATTTTATCAGATGCCTTTCCTGTAACTGTAGCCTCTGAAAATGACACTCCCATGGGTAATAATGCTGCAGAGACCAAAAAGACAAAATCGGTCATGTTGCTTTTTGATTTGCTATTTTTGCATATACTGTTTTTGGGGGTTTATGGAACACTTCCATCAAAACAAATGTGGGCACCTTTACATCATTTTAAAATGACAAATATAACTTGCTTGCAAGTGTCAGCTCTAAGGAGACATCCCCAAGATAAACTGAAAACCTCCCCTTCTTCGTCATCCTTGTACCAGCTATTTAGGCAAAGCCAGGAAAGTAGCATGGTTCTTCATAATGTGCTTTGTCAGCTAGGAGACACAAAGCTTTTTCAGACTACCATGACGCACAAATTCTGAAAGTCTCTTTTTCTACTAAGAGCAGCAGTCAGTTTAACTCACTGTCTCCAAGTCTCTAGTATCAAAGGGGACTGTAGTTATTGATGCCTTCTTCCATTAGCACCTGATACTCAAAACTAAGGACGTGTTTGCAGACATTTGGGTGCCTATTTTGGCTCTTGTGATGATGACTGGGGGAAGGGAGAAGTGTTCCTCTAAGGGAACAAGGGTGCAAGCCACACGGGACAGGGTAGGAGTCCTGCTGCATATTGTGTTGTGATGTGCTCGTAATCCTCCACAAAGAAGTTGAGAGGAAGTTAAAGGAACAAGATGACTAACGAGAACAAAAACTTGGCTTGAGGCATTACAGGCTTATATATATACATATATATATCAGTGATGAGTTTCATATTATGCAACATGTAGAATAGCACTGGAGACACAAAACTTGCCTTAAGGAATTTCATTCAGGAAGATAAGAACTAAGCAGCCGTTAAAATACATAAAACAAAACATGACCAGAAGTTGGCATCATAAAAGAGAAGTGCAGATATTCTACTCTGGTTTTAATTTGGTAAACCTAGTGTTTGTGAGTGCCTGTGGCTAACCATATAACCCACAACACTTCTACCTCCAAATGAGGGCAGTCAGTTTAAGGGTGTGTATCACTATTAATAGAAAGAGTTCAGCCCTGGATGTAGGATACTACAGCACTTGTAGCCCACATGTACGGCCAGCCCAGGGAACTTGAGCTAAAGGGCACCAGAGCAACAGCCCAGGGGTTGGTACCACCCTTTTAAGTTACAACAGGAGACCCCAGGGCATTCGTGGGCATTTGTTTACCCTGGTGGCCTAATTCAAATGCTGTCCTATATACTTACTTACACAAAGTCAAGTTTCATACTTCTTTCAGAAAGTATTTCCTATATTGCTGCATGCTTTGCTAAACAGTGTAAGGGAACCTGAAGCTACTTTACTGGGTGTACTTTGGAAATGTAATTAAATAGTAAACAAAGAACCATGTATTATGCTGTGTAAATTTACATTGACAAAGCACAGTAGGAAAATAACGCCAGCAGCTTCCATTTGTAGACAAATGAATGTAATCTTGGTGGCTTGGGTTTTCTACAACAAGCTGACGAGAGTAAGAATAAATTAAGCTGACCCACCCTTCATACGCAGAAATTATGGGTTTTTTTCTGCCAACATTCAATTTCAACAACCAGGACAATATAAAAAATAAAATATTGTGTAAGTAAATAAATCTGCTGCTGAATCAGAATGGGCCTTTACTGCCTGAATGACAATCAGTTGACATTCAATTATCATGTTAATTGAATTAAAGCAAGCTAGAAATGACTTAATTCCATAAGTATATGCTTCCGTCAAGTTACTTATTTAGTAATTGTTGCTTGCTTAATGGAGGAGGGGAAAATGACCTTATAAAAGATTTCTGAGGTGTTAAAAATAAAATTAAATATTGCCACTATACACTGTAGATAAGCAGCAGAACAGAAGCCTGCTTCTTGTTGCAGGAAAAATGTTAAATATATTATTGGAAATTATGCGTTTCATAATTTGGCACTGTCTTTAGCATGAAGCTCAAAAGAGCTTCAGCCATCTTCTAGAGCACACTTGAATGATGACACAAGTCGTCTTCCTCCCCAAAAGTGCTGCAAGGAGGCAACTCTGTTATACTTACTACAACGCAAAACTATGAGGGCTAAAAATTCTCACAGCTGACTTGTTCATACCTGTTTCAGGTTCTGCTGTTAATGCTGAGGACACTCCCCCCTTTTCTCTGCCTTTGTAAGCCCACAGTACAAGTCCAGTCTAGCACAAGGTCAGTGAACTGGTCCCTGCTGCCAGGGCCACAGTGAGAGCTCCAGCTGTTGTCCTCAGAGGACAAGCCGATGGCCTTGCAAAGACCAAGCAGGGTGAGCTGACCACCCTCTAGACAAGCCAGCTTGCAGGGACCATTCTGGCCAATGCAAAACATCCGAGCAGGCTGGAGTAATCAAAAACCTTTCCCCATCCAGGACGGACTTTTTTTTTACGATAATGACCATCTACTATATGATTAGTGTTTTGATACCATGGAAGACGTAGTGTTTGTGTGACTATTGGCTCACCAGAAGACCCAAGAAAAGAGGGCAAGACAATGTGTACACTGAACATGGTAGATGTATAGGTAGGAAATAATTAAATAATGGCTGTATGGTGACATTCTTACGAAGTAGTGATATTTTAGCTGGAGATTTACAGAATTGTTGTTATCTTCATATTATTGAGTTAACCTTGTGCAATATGACTATGTGAAGGAAAAGTCAAGCCCCAGAGGACTCTTTCAATATGCTGTGTCTGTAAGAGCACAGCAGGAGTGTATAGTTTTTGTATTTGTGTAATGCAAAATAAAACCCAATGTGGAAGCAGTAGATACGTGATCTTTTGAAGATCATTATTCTATGTAAAATTCTTTGTTCACCTCGGTTTTTCAAACTGGCTATCAGAATGATGCAGAGGCATTGCAATATACAAAGCGGTATAACTTTGTTCTGTAGGTCAAGCTAAGTTCCTTTTAGCAGCTAGGAACAGATTGTTGAGTAATTTTTTATTTATTTTCAAATCAAACAGTGTATTTCCCTAATAATCACAAGCGATTACATTGCTACCATTTTTTTTTCAAAACAAGAGGAGATCAGCCAACACTATATATTTATCTTAATGTGGAGAAATTACAAGGGAGCACAGATACAGTTGCACAGCTAAAACCAATCATTTTTTTTTTCCTCTTTATATTTACAATTTTAGAAGCCTAAGACTTCTCTGTTTCCATTATGAACTTTTCCTTCCCTGGGAAGCAAAATCTTTAATCCTTTTAGACAGCCTCTGAGTTTTGCCAGCCTGTATCTGAGAATTGTTCTGTCTCTGAAAGCGAAGCCTTGGTGAAACAAAAAATATTTCACGAGCACATTCTGTGTAAAAAGGATGTTGTACTGGATCCTTCCAGCCTGACACCACCCCTCTCACTTTGTAGTCTGCGGCTGTATTGTCCTGTGTGTGCACACTCTGTGCTGCCAAGTCCTCTCCATTGTGGGACTGCTCTGGTTTAACTAGAGCGTTGGAAGATCAAAAGAGATCACTTTATAAAGTTTCATAAAGTTTATCCTTCTGGGGTGGAGATGTACGTGTGTGTTTTTCAGCTGCGGAATTCAGGAGAACACTCCAAAATTGTCATAAATAGCTTTGCCCATCTTTTACCTTCCAAACGACAGCCCAATTAAGTAGGCAGCGTGGAGTGGCAGGGGGAAGGTGGATAGTCTTTGCTCTTTTCATGGAGGCTTTCCAAAGGTGCCCAGGTTGTGCACTTGACTGGAGAAGCAGGCAGCTGAGACTCAAAGCTGCAGTTCCATTTTGTGTAATCATGTGAATCCCAAATGCCTACAAACACATGAATTAATCTTTGCCCTGGGCATGGGACTTAAAAGTTGTGAAATATAACCGCAATTTAAAAAGTAAGTTTTCTTTCACTTTATTTGTCTCCCTTACTTTTAAGCCTTCCACTTGGATGTTTTTTAAGCTTTTCCCTGCAATATGGGAGGCTAGGAGTTGATCCGACTTGGTTACATGAAGCCAAGATGTTTGCCGGGCTCCTAAGTCAAAAAATTAAAAATGAGAAATTAATGATAATATTTGCAAAGAGAAATGCTGACTTATTCCCAAATCTGTCACTGATATGGCTAACAGCAAGTCATTAGCTAGACTCCATGGCTCAGAAACTGGTTCTTCTGAAAACTTTCAACCCTAAATATCAATGTACACTTTTCTAACGTCACGTCGTCACATTGCTGTAGTGCTGTGAGGTCCTGCCTAACCCTGCAGATAATCTTTGATCTTGAAGTCTGGGCAAAATTGAAGTGATTCTCCAAGCTCTTTAGTCTATTATGAGATTGTGCACATGCCACATTTAGAATAATTTTGTGAGTTGAGAGAAATGTACAGAAATAGATCCACGCTCCTGAGAAGTTAATTAGACCAATATGGGATCAAGACTGGAATAATGACTAACATTTATTATCCTTAGCAGCCCCATGAAGCTTCTTTGACTGCTCCCAACAGTTTATCTCGGGAAGAGAGAAAGCCTCTTGACTGATCTGTGTGGTGCTGTCATCTCCTCCTTCATTTAGCTCCAATCTCTTTCTGCACATTCTTATCTTCCCCAGAGAGTTCTAACTCTTCTCACAAGTAGAAGCCCGTGGAGAGGCCCACACCTGCCCCCCACCCTGCATCCCATTTGCAAGTCCCCCCCATGCTTCACTTTGAACAATTAAGCCTGAGCTGCTATGAGGGATATTGTTTTGTCAGTATTGCTGGGTAGATAAAGGGTGTTTCACAGTTGGAACAATATTTTCTTTCAAATATTTGATGTTTATTATTTCACTCTTTAAGCAATATGAGGAGGAAAGGCTGTTTACTTAGAAAGACTTTATGAAGATGCATGAGACACACCGGTGATACATCAAAACAAACCCAGATTCATTTACCAATGTGAACTCTTTGTTTTTAGGTATACAAAAAGAAAACTGAAGCTGCCAAGAAGGAATATCTGAAGCAGTTAGCTGCCTACAGAGCAAGCCTTGTATCCAAGGTAACACATAATGTATATACACACACACATATATATTGTGATGTATTGCAAACCATTTTCAGCATTTATATGGTGCTGAGCACCATAGTATTTAGTGCAAAAGGCCTTGTTTATTATCACCTTAAACTTAGGTTTAAGGTGCAAATGCTTAATAAACACAGTCATCTCTCCATGAAAAGATATGCTTTCCCACCCTTCTGGTCACGGAGACATCACTTCTTCAGGCTGTGAGTATCATTGAAGTCCAAGAGAGGAAGGAGATACTGGTAAAAAGACCTCAATATGACAAATATGTCATGCCAGGCAGTCACTGTTCTACATATAAGGGAAAAAAAATGTATCAATACCCAAAATGCCTGGGTTTGGTTTTGCGTTTTTTTTTAAGTACTGCTTTTTACTTGGCAATCACAGTACAGCAGAAGTCAAGCTTAACTGACGTAGCAAATTTTCGTAAGAAAATGTGAATTTCCATTTTACAAGCAGTTTGTGTGAGCACAGGCTCTAATACTGGAACACACCAGTGTATCGCCAGTACACAGCTAGCAGCAACTTTCTAAATTGATTTTATACAAACATTCTTAATGCCCATAATTTTGTAATGGATGCTTTAAAATAGGTAATAGGCTTTAAAATATGCAGAAGAATGTGAAAATACTGCACTGGGTAGATGTGGAAAAACAATAGAGCAACTTCATACTCATGCCAATTAGAATCATTTGGCTTGGGTCTATCAAAATAAATTTAGATATATTTTGTTCTTACATAAATAAAATTAATTTTAGATGTATAGATGGCAGTATGAAGGACTGGCATATATGACATGGGTAGAACTTTTTGGTTTAGAAGTTTTTGGCCAGTTAGTCATGCACTCTCCTCTACATATCACGTACATTTTTACACATTTTCAGCGGAAAGAATATATGATTATCTGCACAAGGACTTTTCATGCATCTTTCTTCATTATCTTAGTATTTGGTCAGTATTTGTTCTGAGTTTAAAAGTCTGAAATATGGGTGTTACTTTACTAATTTTTGGCAGTTTTCTCTTATGCATTCTAATTTTATAGCTACCATCATAATCCTAATGTGTTCAGTTAAAGTGATGTACAAGCCACCTTTAATTTCTCTCTTAAGGCTGTTTGGTTCTAGAAACACTCATTGCCTTCAGAAAGGGTATGACGTGCACACAAACAATGTTTTTTGGAATAGCCTCCTTATTGGCAAAAGATAGGTTCAGAAGCTTAAAATATCCCAATAGGTTTTGAAGAAATGTATGAAGTCAACTTTTGACTTGTGAAAATAACTTGGATATTGTTAATCAGCACATCATGTACTCTTTACATAACACTTTATATAGCTTAATTTTGAAAAGAAATATAAAAAATATGAGATATTTGGGTTGTTTTACTCTTTCTTTAAAGGAGAAAAAAGTATATTATAGCATTTTCTGAGGTTTGTTTAAAAAAAATAAATTGTTGATCAGTTCAGTGCATGAAACCATTTCTGCATATATTTAAATGTGTTGTTAGTCAGAGAAGCACTGAAGCATTTTCTTAACTTTTAAACAATTATTGAAATTCTGCCCATAATCTAATGTTTTCCTCTAGTGTGGAAAGTATCAAAATATAAACTTAATAAGCTGAGTACTAATTGCTTATTCTCATGAACGCACTCAATGAATCCAGCAGAGCTGACATGTAACTAAAGCAAGTCCATTTTGGAATAAGGATGTAAAATACCCAGATGTAATACTATATCAGTATCTTCTAAATTATCATTATTAAATATTTATATGGCACCAGAAGAATTGTAGTTCTTTAGAGAAGCATACAAGCATGAAGAAATATATATAGTATGTTATTAAGATTCTTTGGAGTCCATCTGGTCTTTTATGTTCCTGTGTTATATTATAATGTATAACAGCTACTTTAAAGTTATTATTATTAAGATTCTAAGACCTCATTCTCAAAAGTTAAAACATGCCAAAAGTGACACACCTTTACCAAAAATGCTTTAATATAATATTAGTGATTTGCTCACATGGTCTGTTTTATATTTTACGCTGCACTCTGTGTGAGTCACCTTTCATACACTTATAATCAGGTGTTCACCCTCAGAGCTCCTGTGCTGTATTTACTGCATGTTGTTTAACTTTACTTCTTTATGGGATTTTCTGTGCTGCTCATCCCAGTAGTGTTTTAGCGGAAAAAAGAAAAAAAAAGGGGGGGGGGGGGAATAATCTAATTCATCTTCTCAGTAATAGAGCTGGAAGTTTGTATTGCCATATTTACACACACAAATAAAACGTTATGAAATCAAGTTTTCATTAATTTTTGGTGTCATGTTTGAGGCATCTAGAACTACTTTTTTTTTTTGCCGTATCTGACCAATATTACACCTTTCATGTACATAGCAGAGCTTCAATGGGTCAGCTGGCTGGTCAGTGTGCTATCCAAATGTCAGGAGTTACTCAATTATCAACCTGTTTTCCTCCGCCCCACCCAGAGGACTCTGCCTGCAGAAAGAGGCAGGCACAAGCAGGCAAGGGTTCTGCTCAGGTACCCCAGTCTCCAGCTCAGCAGGTATCTCACACCTCCCAAAACAGCTGCTCTATCAGTTTCCTAACTCTTAAGTGCTTTTTTCATTAAGTACTCCCAGTTTTTAAAGGATAAGTGAGTGCAGGGCTTTGTAAGTGAGTGTTTGTGCGTGTTCTTCTGCATTTATTTGCAAGTCTTCATTTTTCTGAAAAGCAAAGGAATGAGCATACGCCATGTGGTCCAGCTGTGTAGACCAGACTTGGAATTGTATTTTCTGCACCCATCTTGGCTATTAGAGCTACTGGAATAGTCAGAATAGAAGAATGCAGAAAAATGGGTGAATCTCCTTTTGTTAGCCAATTTCTTAGCCTCTGCCTTATAGCAGAATAATGAAATTCAGGAACGTTTGTTTCCATCCGAAACTCTGGGATGCAAGTGGAGTATCATGTGGGGATGGTGGACTTCTCCATGATACTCAGCCCTTTGCCCTCTTTGCTCTGCTTTTTTCTCTCCTCTTTCACCAAACCTCTACTTCAGCCAATTCTTCTTTCTAGTCCTTTCACTTGTTCTCAGCATCCTCACTTCTCCTTCATTCACCCATAGCCATGAGTGCATAGTGAAGGAGACTCAGGATAGACATGAAGCTACCTGCTCTTCATCATAGAGAGCAATCAGAACTGGGAAAGCCCCCATAGAGGAGTAGTCTCAGCTGCTTTCTCAGATGATACATGTTTATGAATTTGATTGTCATTTCAAGGGAAGATGAGATACTAATCTTTGAGACAATTTGTCATTGTCTCTTCCAGATTTCAATTCCCTGTTCCATTGCATCTTAAGGAAGTGCACCTGAAATATTTCAAGTCATCTGGTGCTTTCCTCTGGGTGCATTCTTGAAAAAGCTGAGCAATGCCAGTTGGGGTTTGTCGCACACACACAAAGTCACTCAAACACACACCTAGTATGTAGAATTTCAGACTGTGTTACTTGATAAAGTCTTAACTGAAAAGAGTGGAAGTGTCACCAGCAGCTGGGTTAACAGGATTGCCAGCCCACCTCTAGTACATTGTTAAATGCTTTAGTGATGTCTTTATAAAATACGACTCCCACCCAGTAAATAAGGTAAACATATGATTGTGTAAATGTGCCAGTTATGCACTAATTCTCATTTAATTTACCAGTTTATTTCCTGTATTTTTCTCCTTTTTTATAATGATTGAAATTAATGGGGCTGATATTGAGTTTGTTCATGTGTGTAGGAATTGATATGTTAAGTAAAAAATCACATTACAAAGCATTATATCTTCTGCTATGCAGATTGCCATATTGCCTATAGTACTGACTAAGCCTTTGCATTGTAAACAAGTGTCTTTATATTTGGCCTTAGTTGCAACTTTTAGTACTATTTAGGTCCAGAAATGCAGTCTCTGGTATCTGGTAATTTGTACAGCATTACATAAAATGCTGTGAATTGCAATTTTACTTTTTCATAAAACAAGCACTTTTTCTAGCTTAACCAGCTTTTTTTTCTGGCTGACATTAGAGTTTTTGCTGCATCTTTTAAATATATATATTTAATATAGACATATATGGGTAAATGTTAAATACTTTCATATATTCTTTATGTGCATCTAGCTATGTATATGTATATGTATATGTATATGTATATGTATATGTGTATGTGTATGTGTATGTGTATGTGTATGTATATGTATATGTATATGTATATGTATATGTATATGTATATGTATATGTATATGTATATGTATATGTATATGTATATGTATATGTATATGTATAACTATAGCAATACAAGTTTAACTGTTTGAATAGTGAAAGGAAAAAGTAAAAGGAAATTTCTCTTCCGTATTTTGTTCTCTTCAGCTAAATGAATCTTTAATTCTCTCTGTGTAGTGGTGCAGCTTCAGGTTTCATGCAGACATATTTTAGCAGCTATGGCTAAAGCTAAAACCTCTCAGCAAGGAAAATATTATTCAAATTCAAAATACTCAAGCATATTTCAAAACTATGATGTTGTATCTAAGTCAAAGTGGTGTCCTCGCCTGACATTGCAACAAATGTATTGGATATTTTTCAGTTTTGTGGACAGTGCAAATCCCTTGGACACGTAAAATTGCTTCTTGAAGTATATAGTAGACATAGCTTTCCTACACCAACACCTTGCAATTTACATTTCATTAAAAAAATACGGTCTTATCTAGTAAGACTGGCATTGCCTTAATGTTATTAGCACAGCAATTTGTAACCAGTTTCCAGGTATGCAAAATATTTGTGTTACATGTGCATTATTGCCTATATTGTAAAACAAGTGAACAGCCTAAGGAATTCGAATCTCTTAAGACTGCAGTGAATACACATGCAAAAGTTTGAGCTACTTGTAAAAAGCAAAATGGAGACCATGTTTAAAAAAAAAAAAAAAAAGATGCCAAACTCAAACAGTAAACTTGCTGTTCGTTTTCCATTTTATATGTATGTGTGGTGAGAGCACTTGCCTAACATATAAAAAGGCAAAAAATATGTCAGCTCTCCCAGATCGTGCATCATCTCCTCACTTCTAAGTGAATGCAGATGTGCAGGTGTGCTCTCTCTGCAATTTGTTTTCTGTAATTCAGTGAATCTCAAATTCTTTTCTGCGTAGTGGCCAAGTTTCAGATGTAGGTGAGCCCTGTATCTGAGCTCACTCCTCCCTTAAATAAGCATCTGCTGGGGTTTAGGACGTTTCTTTTGGAAATAAAATTCTGAATGTCTCTTGACAGAGTAGATGACTGAACTGTCGTGTTTCCTGGTCAGTGCTTTAATCAGTTGGCTGTTGTGTATAAGGGAGCAGCTTCCCTTCTGCTTCTGGCAGAAAGGTACCTCATTTCCACTTTTTGAGACAACAGATTCCTATATTATATCTAGTTTGGGTATATCTTAAAACAGTTTAAGTTGTTCTTAGTGAAAGCATCATAGAAAGAATAAATAAAAAATATGGATATGTTTGATGCATGATATTTTTTGTAGCTATTAAAATGCTATAAGACATTTGGCAATATTTCCCTTAAAACAAGTAAAAAAAAAAAAAGGACATGCACATACAGCATTTACTTTTTTCCATTAAACATTACAATCCCTAGCTGGGAAAACTATTATGTAAGAGTTTTTCAGCAGATATCTTATGCTTTGGTGATACCTCAGTCTTTTGTTCTTTCTGGAATTATTATGGTATAGTCAGAAATTTTCAAGGAATCATAAACAAAATTATGTATGTGTGTATGCGATGTAACAGAGTATCTGGTAAGTGAACACGTATATAAAACTCTCTCCAATGTGATAATAAAGAATCAAATGGTCTTCTCGTCTCTCAAGGAAGCCAACTATCTACTGCAGCTGAAAATGTAGAGCAAAATGTATTTAAGTTAATGCCATGAATTCAATTTGAGGCTAGATCATGTGGCAAAAATTGAGAGATGCTCTCACATAATTTCTGCCAAAAACGGCAGAAATGTCTTAAGCTTAAAAGGAGCCAGATTTTGATCTGGAGAGGAACTGTGTTTGTTTCTAAAGTGAGTTAATAAAACTAGGTTTCGTTATTAGCCTTGTGCTTCCATTTGGGGAAATAAAACACTTGTATCAAATTAAAGTTGCATATCCTTTATCACATGTACCCAGGTTACATTCATAAAACATCCATTTTTACTTACATACCCTGAATGAATCCATGACAATCCCCTGTAGATGATGACAAAATGTATATTTAGATTTGAAGATGTTCTTCTGAGCCACCTCAGCTAATTATAGATGACAACCCATGGCGTACTCCTTTGTTCTGAAACATCAAGAATGTGTCAAAAAGCTTTCTGAACTCTCTGGAGTCCCAGATGTTGTTATTGCAATAGGTGACTGGAATTAACAAATTACGAAGCGTCATTTGCTAAGAGCCTCTTGTGCCTTAGGTAGGAAGGCAGCTGTACTGCAAATATGCATATGAGTTCTCTCTCTACCAGAGTGAATGGAGTTAAGTCAAAGGAATCTCTAAAGGAGTTAAAGAGCTAAGCAGGAAAGAGGAGACACTGCTGGAGAGAAGTGATTCTCTCCTAAACATCCTCACAGGGGTATTAATAAAATGGCTGAGCCCATGTAGACTAGAAGAAGGGATTCTTCTCAAGGTCAGACTTGGGGTTGGAAGTGACCTAAAATGTCAAAAACATTAAAAATGGACAGGATTATGTGAACACGGAAAAGCTGAGAGAAGGAATAAACAATTCAAGATGTTCCTTCCACCAAAGAGACAGCAAAGACAGCAGATGCAAACTTAAGCTTAGGTAAGCTTTGTAGGAGCTGCATAAACATTCAGCCAATTTCCTTCTCTCTCCCGCTTTAATGTCACAGTATTGAAGATAACTCATTTAAAGCTGAGTCAGGCCTGCCTAAGTTTGATCACAGCTTGCACAGCCTGTACCCTCCTGGTACCAGCTTACATCATCACTGCTGTTACCTAAATGTAACCTTCATTTTGGTCATGGAGTCCCAAAATTGTTGAATTCCTCATCATGGCCCAAGGAAGGACACCAGTCCCTAGATGTACACATGGCACTGACATGAAACAGAACAGTGTGGCAACTATGTAGGTTTCTGACACATATTCAGGTAAAACCCAAATTGAGTTAAACTCTTTCCTAGGCCTTGAAATACTCACATGGTACATGTTCTTTGTCTATGTGGAGAGGATGCCAAAGCTCTGTTTCTCATTTAAAGAGAAGCACCTGTTTCTCATTTAAAATAAAACTATGTTACACCATTTTGGCTATGTAAAAAAATCTTCTGAGCTTGGAATAGGTTATGTTTAGCCACAAGTAAAGCTGTTTGCATTGACAGAAAGTTTATGCTGCCCATAAGGCTCATGCCTTTGCCCTTGAGAAGGTGCCTCAGCATGTATTTAAAGGACAGATAGGCATCCAATATTACCAAGAACATTTACTGAATGTTCTGAATGTACTTACTGAGCATTTTATTATAAAGGAGAACTTAATTGCTGATGTTTTTTGATAACGTTTTGTCTGCAAATGACTGAAATTATATTGCTCTAGCTGAAAGGCTGTGATCATTATCTAATTTTGTGAAATCAATAAAATAAGAAAAAAAACCCTTTTTTTCATTGTAAGTAGAACAACCATGGTTTCTTTGAGACAACACTGGGTTTTTTTTTTTATTTTATATTGCAAATAGCAATATTAATTGAGCACTGCTTACTAGTACAAGATTATTGCAAAAATATTTATTTAATTCCCATATAAATTCCCATTTATAATGGTATAATATGCTATAGTAGATCAAAATACTGAATATAAAACATATACAGTATGTAAAATGAAGTTGTTCATATACATAGTTGCATATACATATCTATATGTTCCTACTTGCTGGCAATGTTTCTAACAATAACTGCATTAACGCATTACAAAAGTGAAATGAAGTAAGTATCAGCACTTGTAGTTTCTAGGTATGCTTCTGAAGAAACACAGGTCAAAATTAGTGCTCATATTCAGAATGAATCTCAGCCTCTCTTAGCCAGGTCCTACCTGGTTTTCATGAAGACAAAATAGACTTCTAGATGTTAATACCAAAGTAACAGTGTTGGGATCTGATCCAAACTCCATTTACATTAACAGAAGACTTTCCATTTAATTCAGTAGTCTGAGGATCAGGCTCTTAGAGCACTGCTTTGTTAAAACATGTCCTTGCTTTACTTTCAATCACATGGATGTTATGTTCCAACAGAAGTGGTGTTAGAAGAGCCAACGGTAGCTAGAAGGCAACCACAAGTTAGAAAGAGAATCAAAACCCATGTGTAGGTTTTCAACAGCTGTTTGTTTACCCTAATCTACAGGTGATGGCTTGAAGTGCAACTATAGAGTTCTCGAAGTGGAAGTAATATGATATCCAAAAGAAAGCCAGAAAGATGCAAGGTTGACATCACCAGGCTATTGCAGTTTTTTCTGACACCACTTAGGCTGAGCAGGATGTCTGTACCAAAAGCTATTTCTCAGCCATAGGAGTGGAGTAGATGTTTGGGGGTGAGGGAAATCCCAGTGTCACTTTCCTGTAGGAACTGACATCCCCCCCTGTGCCTGCATTCAGTCCATGATAAGAAGGGCCAGTAGTCCCAGAGCAGTTCTCCTTAGGAAAGAATAGCACAACTGGATGAGCGATGCTTAACCCCTTAACCTAATCTAATTATTGCATTTGGCAAATAAGCACAAGAAGGTTTGACACATAGTAGTGGAGTAGAAGGTGCATGGGAAAACTTGCTTTGCTTTAGAATTGGAAGGACAGGCATGAGTTTGGCGTGAAGTGGGAAGAACTTGATTCAGCCCTTCCCATCCCAAACTTTGTGCAAAATGATCAGCTCTCACCAGTTTCTCTGAAGAACATAATTCATCTGTATCATCACACATTTCCTTCAAAGTATGATACAAGTAGAATAACTTTGTGGACTGCAGGTCATGCACCAAAGCTTTCCATAAGCTGAGCTTGTCAGTACTTTTAATTAATCCATTTATATTCATTATCATAAAAGTTACAGTAGCATTTATTTGGTTTCCTTCCTTTCGCTATTTCTGTTCCAGTTTCATTCTCTTTCTTTCAGGCTTTCAAAATGTTCTTCCCCCTTTTTCTTCATGTTTCAGTAAAACAATAGACCATTGTAGAATAAAAAAAGGTGGTTGTGTGTTGTGTCTGAAGGGCAGTCATACTTTTTCTGTAGCATTCCATTTCCTTAGCCTACCTGCCTTGTCTTCACCGTCTAGTTTTTTTGGCTTTGGTGGGTTTGTTTCTTTGTTTTTTTGTTTTAATTTAGGCAACAGTATTAGATGTTGATGTGAGGTGGAGAGGCAGGTCCATAAGAAACCCTACTCCTAACTTATTAAGAACTCAAAAGATTTAGAATAAGGCTTTGAGCTGAGCTCAAGAACAAGTAGGAGCCATTCAAGGAGCATAAAGAGCTATCAAGAAAAGCTAGTTTCTGGTCCTGGAGTCCATTAACTAATGTATGTGTACAACACCAAGTCCTACCATTAACTAATTATAATATTTTGTCACCCTCTAGTGGTGGGTCCACGATACCATTCCACAGTTCTGATAGTAATGATAAACGATTTTCTCATTGCATGTGTAGCAGACGACCTTATCATATGTAGGAGAAACGTTTGATGGCCTGTGTGTATAGATATGTAATTTTGGTCTCCACTGCATATCTGTAAATGAATTGTATCCTACAACAATGCCACAAAATAGAGATGTAAATTGCCTTTGTTGTCTTTGGGCAGATTCATTAACTAAAGTTTTGTTTTGTTTTGTTTTTAAAATTATTTCTGTACTATTCTCATTGGATAAGGCAAGAACATGTTGGCTAATTGAATCCCTTCTTTCTTAATTCCTGGTCTTACCCATAATAAAAGTCATTGTCTAAGGCTGTCTGATGCTGTACTGGACAAGTGCAATGCCCACTCAAATCTGTGAAAGCAATAATTGTGCCTGAAATAGTATGACCTATGCATCATATACACCTCTTGATGTATTTGACAGTAAAGGAACATAACCAAGCCAAAATATTTGACATCACCCATGCTGTTAGCTTCAACAATACTTAGAAAATCTGGGTTTCTGATCTGGCCTTAGAAAAAACTGAAAGTGCGCTATGTTGGAGCATTTAATGGGTTCATTTGTCAAGATTCGCAGTAACTGATAATATCGATGTGTTTTACGCTAATATTGGACAATTTGGTTTCAGATCACATATGATTTAAATCATTCTAAGTAACAGCAAAATACTTGGTTTGAAACTGAAGTGTGGTTTTCACTGGATCAGGAGGTAGTGCAACATATAGAAAGCTGATTGATAACTTGAGACAGCTGGAACAGTCCCTTTTGATCACTTTGCAGATGTTCTACTCAGAGGTAAAGTGACTGTTATTCATCTCTGGCCAGACTGTACAATTCCTCTTAACATAATTTGGTATTTCAAGTACTAAATGATTCTAAGTATCTGATATCTGTGTAATGTTATCAGTATGTGCCATGCATTCGCCACTTCTTTGTGAACTCAGAATTACCCAATAATTAAATGGCTTTGCCATATCTTTGTTAAAGAGGTGTATGGCAGCATCTTTGTAGTCACATACGGTCACTTGTATTTATACAGTATGTATCAGTGTGCCACTAATAGTGCTGCAAAGGCTTTTTGATACCTCCTCATGAGGAGGAACTGTTTAACCAATCTGCCCTTAGACACTTCAGGAGCGATTATCCCTGCTCAGTCCATATAGACTCTGCCAGCTACAGCACGGAAAGGCAAGGTGTTTGCATGAGGGGATGTAAAACTTCAAGTTTCTGAAGAAAGAACACAACACACATCTCCTGTAAATGTGCAAAGAGCCCAGCACACTCAAGAGGAGGGTCCTGAGTATGCTACTAATTAGCAAACTTTCTTCTGAATCTCTGATATTTCGACAATCCTGGCAGTCTTTGCTACCACACTCATGAGAGTGCCCTAAAAATGCAACTTGGAAGAGATGGGGAAAATATTTCTCATGTCGTCATGAACATTAGTTCAGTGTTTTAAAAATAATATAAAAAAACTGTTAGATATGGCATCTACTTTCAGATTTTATCATTTACTGTCTGTGGGTTTTTTATGACTGTATCCGAGTCCTGCAAACATGCACATAATACACATCGCACACGTGTACACCCGCATGAGAGCAGAGCCAAGCAGATCCACAGAGACAGAGATTTGCATTCATTTTCTCATATTCATTTAATTTTCCTTAGTTTACTGGAGAAAACAAGGGGTTTTGCTAATGGAACTGCAGTTATACTTAGCGAAAATGAAGTTATCTTTCTCATCTTTATCATCGCGTATAATGAAGTAATTTCAGTAACGCGTGTGTCAGCGGATTGTTGGTGATGGTGCATCCTTCAGAGAGAATACAAATAGACTTTACTGACCCTGGAGTGCTGAGAGTAACATGAAACTTACTCTGACTTGTAAACTGAGCAAACATGACATGGAGGTCACAGAATAAGGGCATATATGCATCTTTCAGCCCTTGTTTTGACAAAGTGACTTCTTTCTCCAGAGGGACATTTCTGCCATTTTTTTCCAGCATGTTTCACCTTTCACTGGCTATAAATCTCAATGTGACTTGACTGCAAATTATGGTGCACACCTATATGCTCATGGGAGTTAAATCTTAATTTTTTTTCATCATTTATTTGAGCACGTAGAGTTAGCACTCAGAAGGTCTAAGAAAACAAACTCACAATTGAGTTTAAATCAAATGTAAAAAGTTAAAATATTAGAATAGAGTATTATTAAAATTGACATTCATTAATGGATTTTTTGTATTACCAGCAGCTCTAAGAAATCAGGGTAGACCATAACATTTTTGAAAATCTGTGCATTTTCTAATATTCTATGCAGTATTCTTCCAGCTTTGGTTAGATAGTTTTCCTGTGTCTGATGCAGTCTAACATTTACAGAGACATCAGTTTTAAGCAGAATTTTCAGAATTTATGAACTGGATTAACAGTGGAAGTTTTGCTGGAAGTCAAATTGTTCAGAATATTGTTATTTTTCTGTATGCATGGCTCATGCAACATATTTGGTACAGGTGCGGATAACATCCCAGCATGGAATACTTCAAAATAAAGGTATTGGCACAACAACTAGCATATTTATTCAGTGCAGCAGAACGAACTGTGGATGGAGCTTAGCCTCTTCACCATGTTAGCTAACTGATGCAGCTCTATTAGCGCCTGTCAATATCTATGGTAAAGGGCATTGAAATTCTTATCCCTGTTTTGCAGATGGGAAAATGGGGGATGGAGCAGGGAAATGACATATTAAAGATCATTGCAGACTTCTGCTGAGACCCACTCTCCTGAATCTGTTTTCAACTAAGCCATCAAATTTTATGACAATAGTAATGACTTCTGATGTGAATAACTGTGATAGGCTTGGTTGTCTTTGTCATGTAGATTATTAGGTCAGTCATGCCAGTTCCAAGTTTGGAAAAAGCAAAATATCAGGCCAGACCAGGAAGCAGAGTGGCTAAATCATTTTTTTTACAATACTGAAGAGAAATGTGTAAAGTAAAAGGAATTAATTCTTTTTCTAATATAATAACCGAGGTCCGTGTCAAGGACAATTTGGTGGTCTAGATATGTATTTTCCCATGGTGAGATTCTTAAAGAGACTTCAGGAGGGGAGAACAGCAGTTTGTTGTAGCTTCTAAGTGTCATCTGGTTTTTGTTTCTCTCAACAGAGCTACAGTGAACCCGTTGATGTTAAAGCCTCCCCACAACCTCAGATGATGAATTCAAAGCAGTCGGTGTTTCATGGGCCTGCCCAGGCTCACTCTGCACTGTACCTCAGTTCCCACTACCACCAACAACCAGGAATGAATCCTCACCTCACTGCCATGCATGCCAACATCCCCAGGAACATAGCGCCCAAGCCCAACAACCAAATGCCTGTGACTGTTTCCATAGCAAACATGGCTGTGTCCCCACCACCGCCTCTTCAGATCAGTCCCCCTCTGCACCAGCATCTCAACATCCAGCAACACCAGCCGATTTCAATGCAGCAGTCCATTGGAAACCAGCTACCGATGCAAGTCCAGCCTGCTTTACATTCACCTACAATGCAGCAAGTAAGTTTGAGCTTTTCAGTTGTCTGGGGAGCTAGGTTTTTTTGAGATAAAAAGTCATCCAGAAGTTTACATAGCAAGGGAGGTTCAGAGCAATGGATTAGCTTTAGTTTTGCAGTGTTCCAAAACTGCAGAAGTATGGTCTGGGGGCTTAGTCTTTAAAAGATGAGAAGAAATGAATGAGTACCTAGATTATGGGGAATCAATTGGACCTGTTTGTGCTAGCAACGATTTTCATCACGTTCTTATGAACGCCTGCTGTGTCTCTCCCTCAAATTCAGGAGGTATCCTTTAAACAGAAGTGTGTCCATGGATCCATCTGCAAATCTGGGAGTACCTTGAAATAAAAGTGAAATGTTAAGTCTTCAGGAGACATATTTTTACAAACAAAAGGCAGACATATAGAAAAAGATACGAAGGTAGCATGTGCTGTTATCCTTGTGCTACCTGTGATTTGGAACAGTCAGAGGGAACATGAAGCAATGCAGATTGTGATAAACATGCTAGATTAAGTGAACGCAAGTATGTTAGTTTATGCAGCGTTCATAACTTCATTTTGATAAATAGACATACTTTTTTTTACTGGAAATAGGTGGGCTGTCCCCAGTATCCCAGTGGGGTGGCTTTTTTTTGTTTTTTTTTTTCCCTCAATATTTTGGATAGTTGGTTCTGAACACATTTCCTAGGAGTTCTGACTGAATACAGAACTAGCATACTATTGTGACTTTGGGGCCCAGGCCTGTGGAGGGTTACAGCAGATTAACTTTATTGATTTCATGAGAGAAAATTTCCTTTTGTGTTCGATGAGATCTGACTATCAATAATAAGATCTTGCTTTGCAAAGTGGCATCTGAATGATTTTTTTTTTAATGGAGTTGCAAGGATCTACAAAATTTGTATATACAAAACTTGTCAGTTCTGGTTGATAATACATAGTCATGAACTTGCTGCGTGCTTTGAATATCTGTATAAATTCACCTTTCCTAACAAGGCATTTGCATTTGCTTTCCAAGCCAGAAACATTTTATCTGAAGATTGGTCTTTAGAGATGGGAATACCTAAACACAAAACATAGCTTCTATCTGAGAGACCAATTTAACAGGAGAAGGAATTTTCCAAAGCAGGACAAAACCAACAACAACAACAACAAAAACACACACACAAAACAAACAAACAAACAAAAATAATTGAAAGCAATCTGGACTGATAAATTTAGTTGTTCAGAGGGTAAACCAAAGTGTGCTCAGTACGATCCTGATTTTTTCAGAGATTTTGATCTCAGTCTCAGGAGTGATTTGGAGTAATCATGCAAGAAGGAAAATTTTTAAAATGTTTACAACTTTTTCCTAGTCCAGTTTATTTTTCAACAGGCTTATGACCACACAAATGTGGAGTCTGTTGCTGTTGTGCACTCCTGAAGGTTTTCCTATTAGTTAGAAACCCAGTGTCCTGGTGTGAGTGTCCTGGGAGAGACCACGTTCAAGTCTCAGAAAAACTCAGGGGAAAACCTGGGCTTATAATGAAGGTACTTCTGAGTTTCACTCAAGGTGATATGTGGTTTTCCCTGCTACACTGCCAAATGCTACACTGCCAATCTTAACTACATTTCTCTTTAAGCACTGTGGAACATCTACAAGCCAGTTTATATTTCTTACACTCCTACTTTTGTTTCAAAGTAATACAACTTTTGAGCTGTGGTGATTTGACCCCAGCTGGCAACTATGATCATGCAGCTGCTCGATCCCGGTCCCCCCACAAAGTGAGATGGGGAGAGTTGAAAGAGAAGGGAGAAACTCGTGAGTTGAAATATGAGCAGTTTAATAAGACAGCAAAAGAAGAGAAGAAGAAGAAAGAGGAAGAAGAAGAAGAAGAAGAAAAAGAAGAAGAAGAAGAAGAAAAGAGGAAAAATTTGGTGATGCACAATGCATTTGCTCATGAACACCAGTCCTGTAGAGCCAGTCCCAGAAGAGCAGAGATCCAGACAAGAGTTTGCTCTCAAACATGATCACACTGAAGAGCCAGTGTCAGAAAAAAAGAAAAAAAAGCAAGAAGCAAGGCTGGAAAAGCCATTTCCAGCTATATATATAGAGCATGACACTAATGATAGGGTAGATCTCATTGGTCAGCCTGGATGCCAATCTAGGTGCTGTGCTGTCATGCTCCCTCCCATTTGCTATGTGCACCCACAGATGAAAAGTTCTCTATTCAAACAGACACTTGTGCATCTTTCTGAGCATCCTTCCCACCTCCAGCCTGTTGTATTGTCCTACTTCCGGTGGAGACTGATGAGACCAAGGATTCCCTCCCTCCCAAATATGCCCCATCCTTGTTAAGGAGGCCTTTTAAGTAGCCCTTCTGGAAGCATCTCCTTCCCTGCTTAAAATCCTTCACCCAATATTGGGTGAGGTGGTGAGTCCCTTTAAAATCTCTGTCCCACTTCAGTTCACAGGTAGAGCAAGCAAAACTAGATTCTTAATGTCTAGTAACAAATGGCTCCAAGTGTATGAATAACAAAGAAGCAGAAGATTAATGTATGTCACATTTTATTTTTTATTTTTAAAAAAATAACTCATTTCAGTCTACTTTAAGATATTCCTTTTCCTTTAGAAAATAAATGTATACAGCAAGATGATTGCATATCCTGCCCAAAATAATAGCCTCATTTTTTCTGGTATAAATATTATATACAGTAAACTCATGGACCTGCTGTATTTGTCCAGATTTCTTCCTCTTTTTTGTTAAGCTTTGCCTTCGAATGAGGTCAAGAGAAAAAAAAAAAATCATTAATATCTGTCAACTTCCTTTATAACCTTAAGGAAAAATCTTTGTATGATATCACACAGACAGATTTTCAATTTCCTTGTGTAATAAACAGATGCTTTAGGATTTGGATGTAATTTAAAGGTTTAAAATATCACATTGAGATTGATGAATAAATCAGTTGTGAAGACAAAAACATTGATGCCTGTTGAAAATACCTCTCCAGACAGGCAGGAAATGAAATTAGTTCCCAGTAAAGTGTGGAGATGAGGATCACTGTTTGGTTCTGCTGCAGGCTTTTTAGGACTTGCTACAGTGGCACAACGAAACTGCTAGGGCTACAGAAATCTAATTAAAGAGCAAATGTCCCACCTGACATCGAATTAATCTTTATCAAGTTCCTTATTTTTATTTCAATCTGGAACAAGAAAATGAAATTTAAAATTCTAGGCATGTTGCAAAACAGTTGGTGATTTTCTCTTGAGCATTACAATGCAAAAACATTCAGCATTGTTTAATTAGACCTCAAAGCACTTATTTTCGGAGCACTTTTTATTTCATCATTGTTTGTTAAAGGCTTGCATAAATAATACACAAATATTTACTGCAAGCCTGGTACAAGGCTGTCTCCCTCTGTTGTACAGATCTATATTTCCAGAGCTTTTTCTGTTAATGAAAAAGCCGAAGTCATTTTTGTTTATATTTTAAACATTGCCATACTTTATCAGTCCTTCATATTGAGTTCAGGTTTATTAAATTACTTTTGCCTTAAGAAGCATGCTTTCCAACACCCACCTTGCTGGTATTCCAGTAGCCCTCAGTCCCAGTGGGACCTCTGAGCTGTGGCAGCTCAGCTGCTTCTGGAGCTGGAGCCTGGCTCAGATACCTCTGCACCGTGTTAAAATTTATCACGTGAGCATGTCCTAAAAACCAGGCCCCCATCCCAGGCAGTTATAAACTAAACAGACTTGCCAGGTGCAAGATGAAAGTGTTGTTGTTACCCCTTATTTTGCAGATAGGAGAATTAAGTTCAGATCTGTGGTCCCAGCCTTAACATGAGAGGTACCAACTCAGTCCAAGCACAAATGCACGTGTGCTTCCCTGGAGGAGAGCCTAAGCAATTTGGCTGTGGTCACACAGAAAGCCTGAGACAATTTAAGTCCCCACCCAGTTCCAAGCCAGCATTTAAACCACAGAACCATCCTCCCATATCTAAGCTATTTATTTGTCCTAAATCCAGGAGAAATGGAAAGGATATTGCATTGATGGGCTCTTCCTCTGACTTGGAGGAACTGTCTCTTCTTGCTGCATGAGTATTTGAATCTCTGTACCTGCTCACTTGTGTGCTCCACTTCAGCACTGCTGGAGGTACTGGCCTCATGCAGTGTTTTTCTTGTATATATGATTGTTTCATGAAGACCGATAAGAGATAGCTCAGGGGCTTTGCTATGAAAGGTGAACCTGCATGCCTGAGGGTAGAATGTGTTTCTGTGGTTAGTTTCCTCTTGCAGCTAAATTATAAAGTCCCTTATGGGTGATGTTTTATATAAAAATGAAGACATTCATATTCAAAACCAATTTTTCTGCTTTCTAATTACACAAAACTCCAATTAAAGTCATTGGGAAGTCTGCTCGATTACGGTTTCCTTTGGATTCGTTGCAGACATGGGGGTTGTTTGTGCAGCCTGATGTGCAGGTTTAGAGCCTGGTGAAAAGGCTGTGTACAGAGCATGGGGTTTACAGTCACCATGGGTGGGTTTTGTTTTACCTTATTAGCAGGGTGGTATGTGTTACGTGACAGCTAGGTGCTGAATTCAGCCCATGAACTTGCCTGCTGCTAATGGACTGTTTCTTGGAGAGTCATCAGGGACACAGTGAGGCTTTGGAGAGCATTTTAAAGTACTGAGGTGTGACTTGGGATATTCTCCATATGGAACAGATTATGGAAGAAAATTACACTAGTTTATGGCCTAGGTGGTAATCTGTGGTCAGGATGAGTGGAGTGAGGTGACAGTATATGTGAGAGGCACAACGGGGCAGAGCACTTGCAGGACCTCTGTTGGGGGGCTGGAGTATGAGGCATCAAGAAAGAGGGATGTGAAGACTGAAGTGGTGTTTTGTATTTGAAGGAAGCTCATTTCTGGGGATGAAGGGGGCCAGGCAGAAACTGAGAATACTCATTTAACTTGATTAAGGGTAGCGTGGCTGAGCTGTTAAACTCTCAGGGGGGAAAACAAACAAACAAACACACACACAAAACCACCATCAACAAACAAACAAACAAACAAAACCAAAAGCAACGACAACAAAAAACCTACATCTCAAAATTCCTGTCTTAATGAAGACTGTGTATATGAAGCTATCACACATAATCCGGAAGAATATAAAACTAAAAGCTATGAGCTTTAATCCTTTCTATTCTGTATGTGGACTTTGGCCCAAAGAAATGGATTTTCTAACTAGATATTTTGGTTCAGTTAACTTAAGTGAAAATTGTGTGCTCTTGCCCCAGGAAGGAGTTTGGTCTAGTTTGTTTTCAGCAGATATAAATTGCTTTTGTACAGCATTCCCATACTTTCACCCAATGTAGTTCCTCTAACTTTACAGAAACGTCATGTACATTTGTACAGGGTAAACCTGATACACTAGCCTCGAAATTTCAATTGTTCTCCTTCTTTTGAAACACAGCATTTAAACATCCTTGTATATCAAAAGAGCTAAAAATTATTATGACTTTCCATACGACAGATGTTTCAGGAAGCAGGTTAGATGTCTCTTTGTAACTTCCACTTTTTTTCCTTGTCTTCTTGGTTTCAAAAAGCAAGTTATTCTGTGCTACTTTCACTACATTAGTCCATCAACTGTTAAAAAGCTTTGGTTGAATTTCTGTTTAGTTGAGAGAGAAGTACAAATAAAAGAAGCAGCAGATGGTCCCTTTGTGACTGAATGAAGAAAAAGGGTTTTGAGAACAATATGTGAATAGGTGTAGTCTAATAAAACAGTCAGCCACCTGCTGCCTACATCCCTCAAAAAGATTCTGTTGCATATTCTGGGAATTAACAACTTGTGTGTGTCCTTACGTTTAATCTAAATGGAAGCTCTAAGGAGCAAACAGACCTTTTTGCCCCAGTGTTGATTGAGTTGTTCTCTTGGTTTTGAATTGTTTCTGCTCTCTCCCTTTTAGTTCCATCCTGTGACTGTGTAATAGCTAACGACATTTTGGCAGTGTTTAATTTCTCAAATCAAAGAAAGATTTTAAAACTTAGAAAGCACATACACATTTTTTTCCCATTTTAAGTTTGATAATGTAAAATACAGCTTGGAAATAAGTATTCTACCATTTTATGGTACACACCGTTTGGGATTTTTTTAAATGCACACAACCTGTTGCTTGGTTTCTGTACACAGTAATGTACTGGCTTTTTCCTCTAGGGATTTACTCTTCAGCCTGATTATCAGAATATCATCAATCCAACATCAACAGCTGCACAAGTTGTTACCCAAGCAATGGAGTATGTTCGTTCAGGGTGCAGAAATCCTCCAGCACAGACTGTGGACTGGAATAATGACTACTGCAGTAATGGGTAAGCAGCCAGTGAATGCCACCTTGTGTTGAGCAACATTCATGACACAAGTGTCTGATAAGAGAATTTGGAAACAGCTTTGTTGCCTGTTTCCCTACAGTATTTCAGAAGTGCATCAGCCATGGTACTGTATTTATTCAGCAGTTAGACTGTTGTGGGAGAACAAGTTTTCATTACATTTATTAGACACTGTTGTCACATTATCACAGCACACTTTGATCTTACAGAACTTCAGTTCCTTAGAAAATCAGAACTGAAATCTTAGGGAAAGGGTGTAGGAAAGAAGTGTTAAGATCACTGCCTCCTACCTGAGAAGCAAATGGTGTGAACTACGGATATTTCAAAAAGATGGACCCAATTTGAAATTTGCTTCAATTTGAAATTGGGTCTATCTTTTTGAAACACACTGTATTTTCTCCAAGTGCTCTAATGCTGAGGAGAGCTTGCCAGTGAAAACAACTAGTTTGAGTCATGAAAACCCACATCGGTGAGATGCAGGGGTGATGCGTGGGATACAAGATATATGAAAGAGAATGGCATGAAAATCACATGACTGTAACACCATAATTGTAGGAGCTCTATGCCCCTACCATAAGGTTAGTAGCCCCTTCAAAATCTCAGGTCCTCTGCAGCGTGGTTTTTGTGAAGCCATGTTACAGTCCCAGCAACTCTCTGGAAACATCTAAGACTCTGAACAGAAGGTATCTTTTGAGTTTTAAACTGTAGATGTTGTGCCTTGTAAAGATGCTTCACCTTGTACTTGATGTGAATTTCCAAAGCAGAGGCAGATACAAGCTCTTGGTTGCTACCAAAGTGTCAAATCCTGCCCAGACAAACAATCACAAAGTAGAACTAAAGACCAGTTTCACCCATTGCATTTACCGAAATTGAGAATTTCACTTGCATTATAATTTTAAAGTGTTTTTGGATCTCAAACTCGAACTGAACAAAGATCTTTGTCTGGTCACTGGTTCAGGATAACACCTTGACTGGAACCTGTGAACACTGAGTCAGACTTTAACTAGTCTGCACAGCAGCATCACTTTCCCTCATACCTATTACCATTGCCCTATGATTTGCCTGCTTGTTCAGAAGAAGGGTCTCACTTCTGTGCTGGTACCACCATAATGTCTTGCTCTGCATTGCAGGCCCTTGTAGGAGCCGACCCAGCCCACAGACCTTCATATGCACTTAAATTGAGCTCCGAATAGACTGTCCTCTGTCAAACAGTCCATAGCCACCTGTAGCTTTGACTCCTAGTCTCTTCTGGAAAAAGCAATGTGCCATCATTGCCAGCAGTGCCCTCTCTGTGCCCACCAGGCATAACTTTCCATCAGCAGAAGCTTCTTCTGAGCAGACCCTGTGTATACCCTGTGTCGATATGCCTTTATGAATATCTGTGCATGGATTTGACCTATTTCTGCCATAGCATTGGCACAAGTTATCAGTGCACTGTAGCTCGCTCTTTCCTGCTCCCAGACTCCAAACCAAGTAAACTGTAAAGCTGTGGAACAACAAAACTGGTGCCTGGGTTTTGGCAAGGAAGCAGAAGATTGAGAGTAAAGCCTCTCTCCCAGAAAATCTCTGCAGTGTGAGCCAAGCCTCATCAGTGTTGCTGCTTCTACTTTAAATGATATATTTTTTCTGAATTGTACAGTGTTCCAAATTAGAAACTGGTAAATGGCTCCTTTTTGATCTGAGCTGGTATGCTTCCGCTGAAGCTAAAACCCAGCAATAACTGAATGTAAAAGTGTGCTAGACACAGTGCATTGGTAGAAAAGCTCCTGTAGAGTCTGGTCTTCAGTAGAGTTGGTCAGGTTGGCTTTGCCAGAAGCGTCTGGTGTTCCCTTGCACGCACTTACATGAACCTGCCAACCCAACATGTTTTGGCTATGTCTGTGCTAGCAAATAAGACAGCCCAGAGGTATCAGTGGCTACCACCCATGTTCCTGTAATAGGGACAGCGGCCACATCAATAACGGGTGTTTATGGAATATTGTTCTGAGGCCTGTGCTAAACCCTCAGCTGTACTTAGGTGGTTTGTGAGAGAGGGGTAGTCAGTGCTACCAACCCAGTAGTGGAGGTGATTCCAAACCAGGGCTTCAACCCATGTCCCTGTCCTGTTTAGTTTAGAGCCAGCTGTGGTCTCCAGGTTGCTACATACCACCATGGGTTTTTCTTATTATTACCATGGTATTGCAGTCGTGCTTGAGTGATATGCTTGGAATTAATGACATGCAGCAGGGTTGAGGGTGGGTTATTTTTTGGTGGTGTTTTGGGGTGGTTTTTTTTTTAAGAATAGGACTAAAAAATTGTCAAATTTTTAAAAAATCACATTTGTTCTTTTTCTCTTTGAATAGGGGCATGCAGAGGGACAAAGCACTCTACCTTACCTGAAAATCTGAAGCACCTCTCCTTTCCACTGAGGAATGCAGGGAAGTCTTTTCATCATGGATTGCTTTATGCAGTCAAGGCAGTTCTGCATTTTATTAGGATATACAAGTTGCTAAGCACTTAGGACTATTTGAGCTTGTGGGTCAGCCACTCTGGAAAAAATAGTCTTGCTTCTTTCTTTTTCTTTCCTGCCCCCCCCCATTTTTCTCTTTCTTTCTCCTTTCTACTCCCACCCTGAGATCCTATAACGGACATTGCTTCTTTCTTCCCTGAAGGAAACTTGGACCATTCAGATTTTATGTTGGTTTTTGCTGTGAAGTGCTGCGATAGTAACTGCCTTAGCAACTGTAGATGTCTCGGATAAAAGTCCTGGATTTTCCATTGGTTTTTCATAATGGGTGTTTATATGAAACTACTAAAGACTTTTTAAATGGCTTGATGTAGCAGTCATAGCAAGTTTGTAAATAGCATCTATGTTACACTCTCCTAGAGTATAAAATGTGAATGTTTTTGTAGCTAATTGTAATTGAAACTGGCTCATTCCAGTTTATTGATTTCACAATAAGGGTCAAATTGGCAAACATTCATATTTTTACTTCATTTTAAACAACTGACTAATAGTTCTATATTTTCAAAGTATTTGGAGAAAAAAAAGTAAAATATTCCCAAATTATATTAATTGAAAATATTGGCTTTGTCTCATGAACTAAACACAAAAAACTAGGAAAAAAATTGATGTTGATAAAGAGCAAACACATTTATTTTGTACTGCCTAAAAATGCTTCTTTTTTTAAAAGAAAAACACTTTATGTGTACTGATTAGTAAACATCATTTAAGTCCTTTTATGTATAAAACTGCGAAATGCTTACCTGATATTTTATTAGATGCAGAAACAGATTGGAGACAGCTAAATTATAACCTTTACATATGGCTATGTATTATTGTTTCTTCATACTGTGTCTGTATTTAATCTTTTTTATGGAACCTGTTGCGCCTATTTATGAAATAATAAATATAGGTGTTTGTAAGTAAATTTGTTAGCATTTTAAAGAGATTTCTTTGATGCTTTAACTTTTGCTGGCACAAATTGTTCACAACTGATGTAAATACTTTATTTAGTTTTTACAGTGACATATGTAACACCAAACCTGCTTTATCGGCAGAAAATGAAGGTAACCAATACTTATTTCTGTATTTCTTTGGTTGTTAAGGAAAATAAAATATTTTAAGTAATTCCCTTTTTAAAGCATTGTAGCAAGAAGCTGCCCAAAACTAAGACCTGAACCAACAAAACTAACTGAATAAAAGCGCATAGTGCTGCTTCTTGAAACTTTATCAGTTTTGGTTGGTTAGTCAAGTGGAATAAAAATATTACCAACAGAAATATTACCAAATATGCTTCAGCCATTTTATTATGCATGAAAAGGGTCCTACAGAGTTTTAGGGAGTATATCACAAATACATCCTAAGATGAAAGGTAAGTTCAACAGCCACAGGGAAAGGGATCAAAAAAAAAAAATAAAAAAGGTATTTTGTCAATATTTTGGATCAAGGATATTTCTGAAGGATTTCATCCTAGATGCCTGTCCAATTAATGGAGAGTACCACTGATTTGTATTTTCTATGTGAAATAAAGAAAGCATCTCAGATAAAACACACATTATGCAATGCCATTGATTTAAAAAAAAAAAAAGCTAGAATCAAAGGTATGCTTGCTTTGGAATGATTTCAGGCAATGTACAATCGAAATCACTTGGCATGTAATAACTAATAAATAATGCAGATCAGATGTGATTACTCAAATGACTGTAGCTGAGAGCTCTAATTTTCCTGTCTTGAAACTGTATGAGAACTTGTGATTAAATTCACAGTTTATTGTTTGTCTGTTTAGTACTTTAGAAATATACCAGCACTACTAATTACCCAATGTCTTCTATTTATTATATTATAGTAAACTACATTTTCCACTCATATTAATTCTGAAGCAAGAAGATAATTACTGGGGATGAGAAAAATCAGCTTTGATTTTGACAGGCAGTTTTCCTTTTTCTTTTACAGAAAAGAACTGTGTTATCTCCATTTCTTTTAGAGCAGGTGCGCAGTCACATAAAGTTGTTAATTTCGGTATCCAAGCAGAGTTCAAAATACAAGAAAACTTTAATGTAAATAAATTAAAAAAATACATCATGAATAAAATACTTATTCTGTATGAAACTCTGGCTAGTTGGTGTCTCTCCATCTGTAAGAAGGGAAACCTGCGGTGTGTTTATTGTACAGCACCTTACCTGTCCGGTGCTCTGAGTGTGATTTTGTGCCTGGGCTCTGTTCAGATGGGGCAGCTATGGTGGAAGAGCAGCAGTTTTGGCCAGGGTTGTATTGAAGCCACTTCTTCCAAAGGAAAGATCCAACTTCAATGTGTAAATGTCAGTTTGTTGTGTCTGACCTTGGAGAAAAACAATGGCTGCTGGCCAAGGACAATCTGCTGTTTATTTTCAGCTGTGTATTGACAGATACACATGGTCAAAAGATGGAGCCGAGGTTGAGATCCTTTTGGAAGCAGGTTAAACTCCTCTGGAGTTCATGAAGATGTGCCCTGTCCTTTGGTGAAGCACTGTGGCTGTGGCACCACAGTAACACATATACCCAAGTCACTGGTTGTGAGTCACCATCTGTCGTAACAAGGATAACGAGAAAGCACACAGGAACAAAACAACCTACACACTGAAGCAACACAGTAACAGCAAGTAAATATAACAAAGATATCTGACAAGGTGACAGAAACCAAGGGAAATAATGTCTTCTCTTAATTGAAATCAATATTTTTTTTAATTATTTTTAAAAAATGGTAGGCAAAATGCAAGGTTAGCAATATATGCAGCCTGCAAGATGTAAATCCCCTTTGGTTGCAGCAAGGTAAGCAGAGGTTTTGAAAAGGAAAGGTTTTTTGAATTTACTGCTGCTCTTGATGTGCCCCATTCTGGCAACACGAGTCCCAGTATCTCTGTCATCAAACTCGTAGAGGTTCAAGCAGAAATCCCATCCAGCTTCTGCCTCTGACCCAAAGAAGCTCTTCAAAGGGACCTGCTATAGGATTTTTCCCCCCACATTCATCCCCAGGCAGTAAGTAATGTATTCATGGAGGGCCCCAGCCATTCACAATGAAACTTAATATATTCGTGCCCACCTCTCTCTCACCAAATACCAGGTCCTGATTCCAGTGGTGTCTGTGCCAAATATTCTCTGCAAGGTTCCTCTGTAAACAGGAAACCCAACAACAAAAGAGCTCATTACTGGAAGGTAAAATACACTCTTAACACCTTCCTCAACCTTCTGAGACTTCATCTCAACCTGAAGTACCATCTCCAAGTCTGTATCTGCCTCTTTCTTACCTGATCCTGTAAACATGGCAGATCCACAGAGATGTCTTTCTGTGCTCTGAGGAAACAGAGCAGGTAAAAATCCTTATTTTGAATGCACCTTGAGAAATAGCTAAAGAGCTGTATGTAACCCATACAGGAGTTACTCTCCAGAAATCCCATTGATTAGTAGAGATAGATGATAGATAGATAGATGATAGATAGATAGATAGATAGATAGATAGATAGATAGATAGATAGATAGAGATAGATAGATGATAGATAGATATGATAGAGAGATAGAAAGATAAATATAGATGATAAACAGCCATTGCCCTGTTAATTATTTATCTGTTTTCTCCAAGTCCTTTTGCATTTAAATAAAATTTTATTTAATGGGCATAGCAGTGTGCTAGCAGTGCTGCAGAAAGTGCTGAGCACCTCCGAGAACACGAGGTGCTTTGTGTCAGGTCTCACACACAGCATTTGCTTTCCTTTGCAAAGTCATGTATTTTATTATCACCCAGCAGCACATTAAATCACAACTCAAAGGTAGTTCTTATTCCACCAACAAGAGGACAAGTGAGAACAATGACTTGTAACATTTCAGAGTCTGTCACAGTTACTGCCTAATTAGAGTAACCCACTAGCAAATGTGCATCTGCATGGATCCTGTGACTGTCATCATTTCACATTCTGTTAAGGGCTTGCTGCGATAGACACTTTACAAAGAAATTTCATTCAGGCTAACACCAAGCTGGCAAACATGTAATTGGTTAGAAAATAAAATAGGAGAGGGAAAAAAAAAAAAAAAAGAAGGGAAGGGAAGCGGGAAGGGAGGGGAAGGAAAGGGAAAAGAGAAGGAAACCTTCCCATTTGGAAAACAAGCTGTGTGCAGAAATGCACAGTATACTGCAGACAAGATCCTTACCCTCTGACAATTGTGTGTTTACAACAAGTCTGAGCATAATTGCTCTGATGGGCTGTCAAGGAAAAGATTAATTTGGCAAAGATTAGTATTGACTTGCTGTTTATTAAGGCTTTTAAACAGCTGTATCTGGCAACATTCCTGTAAGTGCCTGTCATGTCTGAAAATGAGGCTCACACCCGGGTGCTTGCCAGCTGTTGCTAAACAATCTTACCACTCTGAGTATCTTTCTCCAGGCCAAACAGCAAGAGCAAAGTATTGCCAAATGAGTCTCTCCCGTCCCGTCACTTTTTGGGGGATCTGAGAGCTCAGATGTCAGCTGGGGGCTCGATGGCTGAGCTGATGGCAGCTGCTGGTAGGGTGGGTACAGAGGTGCAACACCAACCTGCCCCCCGTGCCAAGGGGAGGGTGCTGCTCTTAGTCGCCTCACCAACACAGAAAGCCACAACTGCTGCAAGGTGAAGGGGTTTTAAACCCCTGATCACTCGTGACTGAGGTCGAGTAGGAGGCAGAACTCCAGAGCAAGTGGTTCATCCCCCCGGGCTCTGATGGATAAAGCAAACAGGCTAGGAGGGTGTGTGAGAGTACAGTAGACACCATTAATCTTTATAAAATGAGCCAACAGTTTTCTTCTATGATTTTTTTTCCCTCAGACTGATTGATAGACAAAACTCGTAAAAGCCATGCGCACAAAATACCCTGGGTCAGTGGAAACCTGTAAAAGGGAAGACGTCAGCTGTTATTTTTGTTACCTTACATAAAACATTTCAGCTTGCATTGTAGGCTTTAGTAGCTAGCTCAAAAACAAATAATACCAATGGAAAGAAGGATAAACGGCTGCAGCTAAACGCCAATACAAATAGTCATGTGTTACAATTAAAGTTGATTTGGCCTTTCCAATAGAAGTCTGATTTTCTGGGATTAATCTCGACCTTTTCAAGTTGCATCAGGCTGAAATAAGTTGTCAGAACAGATGTGAATTCTGTTTGCAGAGAACAGTTGTAATCCAGTAACCCTTAGAACATCAGCGTTTTCCAGACCGCCAGCCGGCTGAACAGTGGGGATGGGGACGGCAGATACTGAGCACACACAGCAGGCAGAACCAGAGGACTCACAGACATGTCCAGGGGCTGGAAGTTTAGGTCAGAAAATTTTGAACTGGAAACAAAGTACTTTTAACTCTGAATTTACCAAGCAACACATTGGATGCACAACCACTTGGAAAAAATTAAAAAAAATAAAAAAATATGTTAGATCAAGGATGAATACCTTTGTAAAACATGTTCTTTAGCTAAGTCAAATATAAGTGGGTGATATTCCGTGTACCACTGTTTCACAGAAGTCTCTGAAGGCTCCAAGAATCACACATTACAGATGCTGCTCTAAATTAGCTTTCTAAGAAGTTTTGCCTTACCATCTGCACAGCTTCAGTAAAGAAAAAGAAAGGGAAAAAAGGAAAGTAAAGTAAGGAAAGGGAAAGGGAAAGGGAAAGGGAAAGGGAAAGGGAAAGGGAAAGGAAAAGGAAAAGGAAAAGGAAAAGGAAAAGGAAAAGGAAAAGGAAAAGGAAAAGGAAAAGGAAAAGGAAAAGGAAAAAAAGGACAACCTCTAGTGAATATTCAGGTTTCTCACACCTTGAAACCTAGAATTAAAAACTTCGCAGCTCTATGCCCAGCATATATGCTGGTCTTGGTGCTCCCAAAGTGCCATGTTTCGGTGGAAGTAAAACAAGTTCAAAGCCTTTCCAAGATGGGCTGGGGACGGGTGCAGAGCACCCTTACCACACTAGCACAGCAACTGTGGCACTGTAAGCCCACAGCAGACACAATGCCTGCTCGCTTTTGCAATTCCGGATTTCTTTCCAATGAAACACTTGGATTCATGTTTATTCCACTATTGCAGTCATATTGTTAAATACTTGAAGATGCAAGAGAGATTTTCCCCGCTGTCTGTATAACACAGCTTAGATAGCAACATGAAGTTCCAAAGTTCATTCAAAAGCATGTCATCATTTGAATAAATAAGGCTATCTGATGCTCTAATTAGAAGCATAAGCCTTCATGTTTTGATATCTACTTCTGCTCAGCATTCTGAAATAATGAGCTGAGCCTCTCCACTCCTCTAGCATACAATCATGTGTTACATGGTTTTGTTAAAGAGATGAATATGAAAGAAGGTAAGTGATATGCCCAGGGACACAGAGTAATTTAGAGGAAGAATAGCTGAGATCTGAGAGTTTTGAAAAAGAACCTTCTTCTTTAAGTTGTAACTAAATTCAACAACTGTGAAGCAGTGCTCAGATCCACAAGGACAACTTTAACTCAGGTGAGATTTTACAAATAATAAATAGGGGGAGATTTCCCCATTTTGTCTTTAGTAGTTTTCCACTTTTAAGCCATATGTGTACAGCTGAGTGCTATTTTCAAACTTAACTGTAAGCTAACTTTAAAAAGACTAAAATAACATGAGAGACATGCCTGAGTCATCTCTGGTCTCATGTTGCTGGAATTTTTGATTAAAATTTCAAAGCTCATGAGATGGGCGTTTTAACTACACTGTTCATATCCCTCAAACATCTTTATTTCTCTCTTTTTGCAGAATTTCTCCCCAGAATTCAGCAAAGTCCTTAATCTGTCTGACTTTCTGCATCAGATTTAACGAAGCATCATACATACACATGTATCTGCACACCCAGGAGACTCATAGGACACACAAGGAGAGACTCATGACAGTGGAACAGGACTGTCCTGCACCTGACTCTGCAGCAGAAGTTGGCCTCTGCAAACAGGTTGGAAGAAGTCATATAATGAGGTCCTGGCAGGAAGGTCAAGCATCTGTAGTACATGGGTGATAGATCTTCAAGGCTGGGTATTGCTAAACTCTCAAGAAATCATTTTTTGAGAACAATTTGATCAAAAGCCAGAAACAGGCTATCCTGTCTTCTTGTATGGTTGTCATGTTTGGACTGGGAAGGAACCTGAGCTCAGCTGTGGGAACATTTCCAAAAGTGACCGCAGTACAAGGAAAACATTTACATATTGGAGTGAATCCAGGAGAGATCACCACAATGGTCAAGGGGCTGAAATAGATTAGAGTGCTGGATCTGGTTAATCTCAAGGAGAGGAATCCAAAGGGAGCTGTTACTGTAGTCTGTAACTCCCTGCTGGGTCTGTATAGAGCAGACAGAGCCCAAATATTTCTGGAGGCATACATGGATGACAAGAGACAACAGCCACAACTTGCAATAAGGAGAGTTCTGATTACATATTAGGAAAAGAAATCACCAGGGGTGGGCTGGAAAGACTGAAACAGGAGCCCAGAGAGGCTGTGGGATCTCTGTCCTAGCAGATATACAAAATTCAACTGGACAGCCCTGAACAGCCCTGTCTTAAGTTGCATTGGCTTTGGCGCTAGAGCAGACCAGAAAATCTCCAGAGATCCAGTCTAGGCTAGTCTGATTCTGTCTCACACCAAATCCCCTACACATGGGACAGAAAGGAAGCCCAGCAGATCATGGTGATTTGGCCTCAAATTGGGAAAGGGAGTGCGAAAGTCTTTGTTGGTTATTTCCTGTTACACACCTCATGTACTACAGTAAATTGTACTATTTTAAACTGAGGTTTCACAGTCTGGTTTTACATGTGCAGAAAAAGCAAAAGTGAATGTTATTTGTATCTGAGTGTCCTGTTTATTTAAGGGAAGAAAAACCTCCCAAGCAAATCATAAACCCTAACTCACTGATTGCTTTCCTGAAATAAATTTAGTTTGCATTATTGGGAGTGCGACTTTCATGAAAAGACCAGCAGGAGTGTATTGGTTGTCAAAGCAAAGCTGACTGGTTAAAGTTTGGACTCTGGGGAACAAGGCCTCAGATAAATGAAGGAAAAGAAACAGAGTTTTCTGTTTTCTGGAGGGTTTGGATTTTTTGTTTTGTTTTTAAACGTATAGCACTCAAAAGAAGTCTCTGGGGGCATCAATATGTGACTTTACATTTTAATGCTTTTGCTCCACCAGATGGTTTAGATAAAAACCTATTTGTTTCATACCAAAAAAAATATATTTTTAACATTTTTGCCTCCAGGCTTGGATTTATTTATTTTTTTTTTTCAGAAGTGAAGAAATTTTCACCAGTGTCTAGTACTTTAATCATCATAATCCTTACAATCAAACAAGATTCATACCAGAATGTGATAAGGCCTCTAAAGGAATTTACATCCAAAAAAGTGCATTAAAATTACTGCACAAATTTGATTTATGCATCTTTTCATACAACTTTTATGTGTTTGCAGTTTTCCATGAGCTTAGTTATGATTGTTTCAAGCTCTGCAAAACTAGTGTATATTTTCTGTCAAACATAATGATGCAGACCCTTTATCTTCCTTTATTTTTTTGTCTGGATATCATTACTTTGGAGAATACATTCAATGTGTGAAAACTGGAGAGGATTCACTACTCGAAAACTTAACTGCTATTACAGTAAATCCATTCCCATTTGTGGAGATAGGGAATTCCCCCTAGCAATGAAAATAATGTGGCTCTACTATGCACATGCTGAGGGGATGTTAGGAAGCCATGCATGAGTAATTTTAATTCTGTGAGGTCTTTCTTTACCATTCAAAGAGCTCATTTGGAACCAAGCAGAGCAGGACACAGGAAATGCCAGAATCTCTTTATTAACATGGTCATCACCATGGATCTAGAACAGGCACTTTCTGCCATTTTGTCTTATTTCAGCAGAGCTGTCTGAGTACTCAGGGGTGTCCACCACCCAGCCCATGGGTCATGTAGGTCAGTAGGACTTAACACTAGCACCCAGTGCAGGCGCACTGATAGGGACCTGATCACACTGGCCTCTCTCTGCTGTCAGAGAATGATCAGCACCTCCAAGGTACATGCCATGTAGGACAAAATTCCTCTCTCCTTTGCCTATGTCTACCTTACACTGGGAAGTAATTCCACCCTTTAAGAGTTGATCAGCTAATTGAACAAGTGCAGGAAACAGAAGCTCCTACTGCTGCATGAAGTTCAGAGGTTTCACTTACAACAAAATGTACTGTCTTCTCCTGAACTGCACCTCATCACCAGTAAGTCAGCAATTCACACACCAGGAGTTAGGTGGCTGAACTCATATATAGACCCTGACATGTATTTAGCAAGTTAAATGCATTAACTGCTAACACAGAAATTTAAAACAAACCTTACATGTTTACCTATATTGGGTTCTTCAGCTACTTTCCCAGAAAAATTTTTGGCAAGTAGCTATGGGAAGAAAGAGGGTCAGGGAGTCAAAAGAAAAAGAAAGGTGAAAAGAAAGGTAAAAACATCCCTATGTGTCTTCAAGATGCAGGTTTGTGCAGTATATCACATTCTGTTGGACATTCAGAGAACCAGAGCATATGGAAATAGAAACCACTCCAAAGAACAAAACTCTCCATGCAATAAGGAGATTTCCAGTCATGAGTACATTGCTTGCAGGATTTACACCACAGGGGCAATACATTGACAGACCGTGACTGCATACATATATCACTGTATTATTATAGCTGTTAGGATGTTCAGGAGGTTGTAATTATTGAGCATCAGGGTGTGTAAGCCCCCTGCGTGGTGCTGCCAAGGCTAATCCATGTCAGTGCCTGAAGGCAATGGTGGAAAAGAAAACATTTCAATGAACAGCATCAGGCAAAATCTAAGCCAGGCCAAGACAGCCACAAGGCCCTGTGATATGAAACAAAAGCAAACATAATCCATGGACCAGAAATAACTGCAGATCCAAGGCTTATTTTTGTGGTGCACCTCCTGCATCAAGAATAAAATTATGATAGTAAAATGGCAAATGGGAGTGTTGTGTTGTTTTGTTTTTTTTTTCCTCCCAAAATAATCCAAACATATCAGCACATCACTTACATCCATGGTTTGTAGCTGGGGCACAGGCATTTGCATCCTTGGTCACCAAGGGCTGGATGAGAGATCACCATGGAGTGGTTGTTACACCAGAAGAGGGTAACTGTCCCGTCTGATGCTCCTCACTGGACTGTAACGTGTGGATCCATTTTCACATGTCAGAAGTTAGCGAACTGCTTTAATAATTTCACCTTCAGCTTTCTATCTGACAGCAGCTAAATGTCACACTTTATTTCCTTTTAGGTCAGAGTCTGTCCCTTCCTCAGTGTCTCCGTTCCTCCAAAACACCTTGGTCCTGCTCCCTGCCCTCCCAGAGACCAGTCTCAGGAACACAGCAAACATCTGCACTATGGGAGATACATCTTACAAGCTGATAAGGAGTCTAATAATTGCCTTGGGGGACTTCCACACCCAGCAATGCTGTATCAACACGCCAACACAGCAGCAGGTGGGCAGGCAAAGGTACCCAGCTACCTCTTCCTCAGCATTTTTCTGCCCTTATCTCCACTCTCCTCTCTGTGCTTTGATGTGAACTGAAGCTGGGTCATCAGCCATTGCCAACTATTTCAATCACACCTGAAAAACTGATCATTGTATGACTCTGAGATAGAGTAAGAACTATCTCCTTGGCCAGGATTGTATGGAGTTGTATTAAAATTGTATGGAAGTTTTTCAGCCTATTGCTTTGGGGAGCATAACCTCCCTCCATACTCCAAGAAAACAAACTCCCATCATAGCAACAAGTAATCACGACTATGATTTTGTCATAATGAATATTTGTACCAGATTCTAGTCAGGGAAAATGGACGCAAAGCATGACCTGAGTGCCCTCAAAGAGCTGTGACTTGAATTACAACAAGCCATTCATGAATAAGCTGTATATCAAGAAACAGCTAGTTCATCTCTCTAAACATCAGACTCACAGTGCATATTTGCAAACAGGAAAAAAAAATGAATTAATTGTATGAATAATCTGTTGCAATTGCTTTACCTGCATTGTTTACTTTCCAAAAATCCCAACATTTTCATGCCTTTCCCAAAATGAATCAGAAAATTTCCTCTTGAGAGACACATGCAAGTCAAAAAGCCTAAGAATGTGTTCTGCCAGTAAGACCTGACCTTCTATCATTAAGACTAAAGGAATTTTTGTCATTGTTTTGAATAGAACTGAATTTAAAAGTCGAAAAACAGTTTAGATTGAAGAAATATATGAATGAAACCAAGCACAGAATGGTGTTGAATTAATGCCTTAATTCCATGCCATGCTGTTTTTCAAAAGAGAAAACAGATAAAATAGGTAAAGGCACAGAAGCAAGCACTTAAAATGAATTAAGTTCTACTTCAAGAGAGGGTTGAAATTCCCCTTTGTCCTCAAAACAGAGTCTTCCTTCCTTGTCCTTAGACAAGCCAGAGATTTAATTTGCCTCACACAAAGGAAGTGCTCCCAAAGGAATAAGCATCCAATTTGCAACACGACATGTGAATGCTCCGCCTGCTTTGGGCCATGCAGGGAACCTGCCTTCTCCTGAGGACACTGCTGCAGCAACGTCTCCATGGGGATTTAAAAAATTACAGCCTGAGATGACTTCTGGATATGAGCAAGTATGGCCTGATCAGTGGTAAAAAAACCCCACAGATAAATAAACTGTATTCCCCTTCAGCGTATCTTTAGGATTTAAAGGGTGTATCACCAGTGCCAAATTTAATTCACTGATTCACTCTTAGGCCCTGATATCTGTGTTGCTTAAATAGTAGCTCACTCCCAGGGTCTCTCTAGGAGTGAAGTTCCCCTTTATCCCAGACCTGTGTGTGGTTTTAAGCCCATTTCCCTATGGAAACCCCTTAGTTTTGTCTCTGAGGACAGGTGAGATGGCACCAGACCTACACAGTACCTCAGGACTATCCCCACATGCCCATCGCCCCCAAGGAGCCTGCTCCTACACCCGCACGCAGCCTCCCTTTCCTGATGTACACTCCAGGGGGCTACAAAATGTCCATCATGGGTTTTGAGAAAAAAACCACCACTTCACCAACACTGATCTGTGTGTTGTGGCTCCAGATTACTGTGGGAGAGCACAGGACACTGAGCTGAGGGTAGAGTTGCAGCCACTCTGCCCAAGGAAAGGCTGGCCCTGGTCTGGGGGGTGCTGGACCACACTAAACCGCTTGGTCTGGAGGCCTGAGGTGGTTCCTTGCAGTGTTTGCCTTCAACTACAGCACAGCTAGAGAAACATATCTGCACCTTTTCTGTGCCTCATTCAGGGAATCCTCCGGACCAAAATGGCCGTGCAGACACACTGGCCAGCACCAGGCCATTGAGCAAGGCTTCAGTAATGTGGCAGTGCTGTTTTTTGCACACCATACAGGAAAGACTGCTGATTTTTTTTCTTGCTCATCCAGTTATGCTCAGATCCCTGTCTATTCTGGAACTCTATGTAGGAAACACTTCTTCACAGAAAGGGTTGTGATGCAGTGGAACAGGCTGCCCAGGGAAGTGGTGGAGTCACCATCCCTGGAGATGTTGAAAAGGTACATATAGACAAGGTTCTTAGGGACATGGTTTAGAGCTAGAGTTAGGTTATGGTTGGACTCAATGATCTTGAGGGTCTCCTCCAACCAGAATGATTCTGTGAATATATGTACATACATGGGGAAGAGAGTTTTAATTTCAATTTTGAGTTTCCAACTTATCTCTCTGAGACAGTAAAAATCATTTTGCAAATGCAATAGAACTTTTTTAATGTAGCTGGTACCAAACATATCGTACAAACTAAAGCAAACCGTTAATGGAATAAAATAAAACAGCTAATGGGAGAATATAATAGATAAAAGGTGAGACTAAGCATTTGACAGTTTCCCACTGCTGAATATTATTATCAGTAGCACTATATTCAGCCATGTGAATTATCATCATGAGCTACACTTCATCTTATAATATGAAAAAGGCCGTGTTTGAAAATTCTGATCAACATAAATTAGGCAGTTCATAAGTAATTTCTAATTCATGTTTTGATTCATTTTGTGACTCACAGCTATAGTGATATCTCGATCCCAAAGCACTGAAGAGTCTGCTGTATGCCAACCAGGAACACAGAAACTGTGCAAGCAGCAAATGGAGTGAGCTGGCGAGGGAGGACACTCCAGCACCCTGCTGCACGGGCTCACGTCACAAGAGCCAGACCTAGAGCTGACTGGGAGGTGGAAAGGTTTGCTACTGAGTCATAATCCTGTCATTGCCCATAGATGTTCAAATAAAAGCAGGAGAGTTCATACTCTTTGGGGATAGTGCATGTTATCTGTATACCAGACAGGCATGGATGGAGTGATCTGAGAAGATGATCGCTTGGGAGCAGTGACCATCCTTGTCTTTTTGGGTGAAACCAAGTGGTTTAATTGTTGCTCATGGCTGAATATCACAACATACAACCCCGAGTGATACTCTCCTGATGATGGGTTTCTTTTCAGCCTCCACACCTAGGATAGGTGGCAATACCACAGACCTTTTTTATCTTCAAGCCATGGAGACTTAGCCCAAGGCCAAAGAGTCGTCTTTTCCAACATAGAATGAGCCAGAGAAGCAGCTGCACAGAGTGACCCACTGTCACAGAGCAAGACATTACCATAATAGCAGCCAGATGGTCAGGCTTTGCCTTTATTATTGGAATCATCATTCATATCACAGGAGTGCTGAGAATCCGCAGCCAAGATTGGCACTCGACAGATACATGATAAAATACATCCTTTGTCCTACAGAGGTTCTCATCTAAAATGTTGGGACAGGTAAAAAGGAAGGAAGAAACAGATCCACAGAGAAGTTAAGGTAGCAGAGCCAGAGAGCATCATGCACCCACTAGCCCTGGTGTCACGCTGCTCTCCCAGCCACACCAACCACCCCACAGCTGCCAGGGCTCACAGCTGTCCTGCCTGCCAGAGACGTCCACAGGCCCCAGTGTGAGAGGTCCCAATCTCTGCCCAGGTGCTCCTGCAGTGCCATAATAAATACTAGCAGTTTTACCAGAGGGCAAAGTGAAGTTTCAACAAGTTAAAGACAGATGTTTGCTAGAAACCTCCCTATCCTGGCCATCCCTGTGTCAAATATGACAAATTAATTTTGCCAGCATCTCCTTGCTATGTTACTGATAAAAACTGGTTGGTTTTATCTTTGTCCACTCCCACTAGAGGAAAAATATCTCAGTAGTTAATAAGAGTGTAGAGAAAGATCCAGAATCAGATAGCATGTGTGCACTGGCTTTATTTATTGTAAACCCACAAGGAGTCACATGCCATTTTGGTTTCAGTTTTGCCAAGATCGGAAAAATCAGTTTAACAGAAACACCAAGAACTCACCCACAAAGGTAAAAACCCTGGGGCAAGAGATAACCATATGGGATATTATCAAGGGAGGTACATTTTTCTCTAAAGTTGAGTAAACTCCTAGAACTGATAAAATCTTGCAGCCAGACTTCATTTGATATGAGAAAGCATTTGTGGGAGGGAAGCATCTGTTCATTATCACTCACGGGCTTAATTGTATGTTTCTTATCACGCAGTGGTGTTTTCATACTTACCACATGCACTACCGTATGCCCAGCTTCAAAGAGAGTAAAGAAAACTGCAGTGCTGAGTGACTTGTTTCAAAAAGGAAGATAGGTAGTTTCAAATAACCTGTTTTTCTTCTGAGTAAAGGGAAAGGAGCAAAATCTGGGGAGTGCTGTCTCCTATAGGAGTTGAGCTGATACCTTGGAGAATAGCAGACTGTTTTGAAAGACCATACGGCTCCAATGAGCTAGTTATCACTCTGCTTAGTGCTAATGTGATTCATTTTTCCCTTGAGACAAAGACTTACTCTTTTGCCTCACTTAAAATAAATAAGCAAAACAAAACAAAACAATTTGCTATTTCTCTTGAAAAAGCATATCGCAGTTCAGAGACAAAAGTGAACTAAGGGGGAGAGGCAAAAAGCAATAGGAATACAGAAAAGAAATAAGAAAGGAGAACAAGGGTGATGATATTTGAGAGATTTTGTCCATTCTTTCTTGCAGTACTTCCCTCCCCTCTGTGCCTGTCACCTTTCACCTCATGCTCTGCTCCCAGACTCAGGTCTGTGGTTTGGGCTCTGGTTTCCACTCAAAAGTCTTCAACATCAGAAAATGGGGGGAATCATAAAAAAAAAAAAAGGCCCACCAAATACTTTTGAAATTGCTTTTGCTACTTTCCCATCAAAAATAAAAAAAATCATTGCAGGGCTGAAGTAGTCCTCTCAGTGTGAGTTTAATTAATTGAAGCAAGAGACTCCCCAGGAACCCTGTCATAATTCTCATCAAAAACATTGTAGTAAGTAACCCATAGCTATAGATGAAGGATTTTTTCCATTACTGTTTCAATCTCAACCCTTCAGAAATCCTTTTTGTATTTCAGCCATGACTCAGCTGATTTAGGTACTTTAATTCTTCCTTTCTTCCTTCATGCTTTCCATATTGTTCTGTATTTCCTAACAATACAGACATGAAACTCATGCTGTGAAAGATGAGAGGTAATCTCTGATAGCTACTTGAAAGCTCAAGTTAAAAATAATCTTGTGGCACAAAGGGCTGCCTTTTCTTGTTCTGAAGACTTATACTCAATACTGGTCACATGCAAGGAGTTTACAAAGATGTTTATTTCCCCACATATAGCCATCTCAGCCTGCTAGTCTGTTGAAATACACACAAGAGTAGCTGTCTGCTGCACTTCCATGACATACTGCATTAAAAAAAATAAGCGGACACATTTCAGTGACATCTGAGGATTTCTTCTCCCTAATACCCTAAGAAGCTTAAGTTCCAAAAAACTGTTTGTTTATCCAAAACCCCATTATCACGGACAGTGAGAATTAGGCTGTGCAATCTCTCTCCTTTTTTTTTTTTTAATTTAATTTTTAATTGGAAACCCCTAGATTTGGCTGGCTGGGGCAGTAAAATGGAGAATTTTGAACATCCAGCACCTTTGTCTCCTTCCCTGTGCTTTCAGTCCTGCTGCCCCTGTCTGGTCCCAGACATCCTTTTTTTGCTCCCCTGCAAGAAGGCACCGCCTGCGTTTCCCTGTCTCCCTTTCAGCCCCTGCCACAGGCAGCAACCTGGGCAGAGGACACACAAGTTGGTCTGGGAAACTTCTTTTTCCTCTTTCCTTTCCAGGATTAGCTGACCCCCCAAGCTCACCTTGTTCATCAACTTTTAAGTTGCCCTGATTGAAGTTACTACAAATCCATTAGATTTTGGATCCAAGGAGGAAATTCTGTAAAATCTACTGGAGTATCTGCTGCACTCAACACCTTTTTTGTTGAGGTATTACCTTAATTTTCCTCTTTTCTCTGTCCTCTGGCTGCAACAGGACAGAGAGTCCAGCACACTGGCTCTTAACATAGACCTCCATGACCTCAACTGTGCCCCCTCATCTCCCACATCCTGCTCCCACCAAACATAGCTTCTTGCTGCTGTAACTATCTGAGACAAGTGTCCTCAGGGTAGAGTAAACCCTTCATTTGCCTGGTGGCTCTGGCCCCAGTGGTACTTCTAAGCTCACGATTAAGCTAAGCTCCCCAAACTAGAATGTTACAACCTTTGCTCCCCGGCTCTGCACATTTCCTTCATCTCTAAACTAGACCAACATCACTTACAGGGGTTTGACAGAACTCATATGATTCTGGGCCATTTCAGATCTTTATTAACTCTAAGCAGCTCTGCTATGTTTCCATAGTTCAAATTTTTTAAAAAATGCAGAAAGTATAAAAACGAAGCTTTCAATAGCAGCTTTAGTTGGCTGCAACATAGTTGAAGAATGTTTTCCCATAGCTGTTGACCACAAAAACAATACAGCATATCAAGATACTCATTTAACCAGAAAAAGAGAACACAAAAGCATTTGTAAATGTCCCCTGCAGCCAAGGCACTGTTTCTCTAGGAAATTTAATGTTCACATCCTTTGAATTTTTAATTTTTTGTTTTGCATTTAATTTCCTCTTTGGGGATGTAGCTGGGTGTTTTTTAAACAACAACAACAAAAATAAGTGGAGTTACTTGATTTGAGAAATTTATTGATTCTTTGGACATGACCTCCTAAGTTAAGGGGCATATTTATGATGCTCATTTTCCAGAGCACCCTTTGCTTACCTCATCTAAACACTGCTCTTAGCTATTATCAGCCAAAAAGAAAATATTTTCTTCCAATTTTTTTTAATGCATAGTCTGTCACTTCCTTTCATAACTTCAGAATTTAAACTTAGAAAACATTTCTCAGAGTGCTTTTTCTGCCTTCTACCATTCCTCAAAAAGTGAGTATTTATGTGATCTGGTCACTTGCTTACAGTTCCTAGTTCCCAAAGAACGAGGGCAAAAGTTTTGCTCGGGAAACTTTTCCTCTACTTCCCATCAAAGGACAAAATTCAATGGCCACAAATGATGGTCATCCAAAGGATGGCTCTTGTTTACTTCAGGGACCATGCAGTCCAGTGGGCAGTGCCTTCATCCCATCTGAAAACTCCTCTTCTGGAAGAATAAAGAAGCCTTTCAGACCCCTTTGCTAGTGCTTTGACAGGGGATAAATCCCCACATCTACCACAAAAATCTGTTTCTTTATGCTTTTTGGAAACATTATGCAAGTAAGAAAGCAGTTCCCCTGACAGCTACTAACTGGAAGCACAGAGAAGCAGTTCTCCACTGACATTTAAAGCCACTTTTAGCACTGGGAAAGCACAGTGGGGGTGGAGCAGTTGACACCATCATTATACAGTCAATGTACCAATATCCCCACCAAGGGTATTAATAATTGTATTCTTTTGTATTCAAATAATAGTAAAAGCTATCAAATCAAATGATGAAGGTAAACAAGGAGCTAATCAGGAAGGAGATTTAGTAGTTACAGAATAATTCCCCCCAAACCCCCAGCCTAATTAGTAAAGAAGATAAACTGGTTGACAGATTGCACAGCTAGAAAAACATAAAGCAAAGAAGGTTATAATATTTATTATTATTGTATAAGACAGTGATTAGACCCCCAACTTTTGTACAGATCTAATCACCATCCCCTGGAAAGGATAACAGCCAGCTTTGCAAGTCTGGTTTGACAAATTAATCCAAGCCTCATCTAAATAAAGAGATTTGTAGCTTTCAGTGAAAAATTAACTCCCTGGCCATGCAGTGGGGACATCATTGCATGTACTAATGGCATTGCTACCCAGAGACAGTGCTGCACCATGTCTATGCTCAAGGGTCTGTCAAACAGTACATGGTTTGTTATTGCAGTAAGGAAAAAGAATTAATGCAGAAATTTGTGTGTTTGTGAAGCACTAGGCATCATAGGACATAAAACCTGATCCCAGAATGTAGGCAGTAGTCTACACAGGTGAGTTGACGAAGTTCGTCATCCTCTAATCCCTGGCTTTCTTGAAGGACATCCATATAACTCAGAAAGGTTAGGGCGAGGAAATTGCTCACACTGAACATCCCACAGTGTAGAAAAAAAAAAAAACATAGAAAAAATATTTCATCACATATTTATACTACTTATAGCAACATAAGAAAGAAGCAACATGATCAGTGAGATGTTGTATGGACACCCTTGTGTCTGTAATAAGAAAGAGTGTACGAAACTCAAGGAACTCAAGAATCCTCAGAAAACTGGTGGAACAAAAAGCAAAAAATGCTGAAAAGGATCTACCCAGAAAAACAACAGTGAGGAAAATGAAGGTCTGATTTTTTTCTATGTACATGGAAAAAGGTTTTCTGGTTTGTGTTCTACAAGAGCTGTAAGTATTTCAGTCCCTTTGGCATATTTGAGGAAATAGCACGGTTATTGCCTTCAGGGCCATAGCCTGTGTGGCATTCCCTCACAGAATATTAAAAAATGTTGTCCATATTATAGCCTTTACTTCATTCACCTCAACAGTACTAAAAATATACAGTGATATATCACACAAGCATGATTTCTGCTATAGTGCTTTTTATGAGGTATGGAGGGAGACTGAGGCAGCAAAGCTCAGCAGCTTGACGGAGCAGGTTCTTACTTTTTATATGTCTAGACTCCTGAAATGAGAGCCTTCATGTAGAGTCGGGCAGGTAAGCACTCCATGTGATCGTAGGGCACATTGTGTGTATCAGAACAACTTTCACAGCAGTCAGCAGCCCAAGACAGTCCCGGTTGTTGCTAGGAGAATCTGAGGACAGAAGTGGGTCTGAAGTCCTGCCCATCTCCTGTCCTGGGGCACGTGGTTCAGTGTTACCAGGAGACACTCACCGACTTCCCTGGGTTTTCTCGAAAACTCTTTGTAAAAGCACTCAGGGGGACCAATATTTCTTCTCAGGTGACAGCAGCAGCAGTGGTCTTCTGGTCAGAAAGCGGAAAACAGGAGCTCATTTTCTGCCATTTCCAAAGAGGGCATCAACCTCATGGCGCAATGTCCCAACCACCAGACTAAAAGATTTTCCTCAGTAGGAATAGTGCAGATGGTGCCCCTGAAGTGAAGCTCTAGCTCTGAAGGATCGTTTTTGTAAAATATGCAGGTGTCCTTGGGATTAGATGGCACTATCACAATATTGAACTTCAGTGCTTAACTGGGAAATTAGGTTGGACTGGAAATCTAACCCAATTTTTCTACCTACATCTAATCTTCCCTTCCCAAATTGTGCAGAATTCAATGTAATCTTCTTTTTCGATTTTCAGTCTAGATGTTTTTTCCATTTTTGGCCAAATGTAGAACTCTTCAAGAGATTCTTTCCCACCCTTCTGGCACTAAAGCCTTTACTGAAGCAATGTAGAGTGTTTGCCATCCTTTGTGCCTGCATCTGAGTGATTTAAAGAAGTGACACTACGTTATTGTCAAGCTGTCTTTTAAACAGCTGGGCTTTACAACAGCACAGAAAAATAGCTGAGGAGAATGCAGGCTTTTGTAATACTATGAACACAATATTCAGGAAACAGAAGTTACAAAAGAATCTTCTTTTATTCCACCAGCTAAGTGTTTGGGTTAAATTCATATTTGATGGGACTAGATAACTAGCAGCAAATCCTTAAGGTAAATACCCAAAACACTATTGCACTTGTGCTATACAAAGATTATATATGGTGATGACCAGATACAGACACTGAGAGAAGAAAATAAATTCTCATAAAACACTTTCTGGAACTAGTAAATAAAGAAAAATACAACAGAATTATAAAGATAAAAGTCAAGGAGATTTAAAGGTAGGTTTTCTTGCCAGAAAGGTTCTGACTACTGAATCTAAATCATCTCCCAAGTTATGGTCAAGGAAAAGTTATCAGGAAAAATGTTGTAAGCACACTAAGTCTGGTAAGAGCATCTAAGGCCCATTGGTGCACTTGCAGTGCACTGATAAATATGAAGGAAGAGTTTTGTTGTGGCTAAGGTTCTTCTGCTCTTAGGCTGTTTAAATAAGGCTGCCTCTGATGCTACTAAATAAATAGACCTCAGTGTGCCATCTACAGTCCTGCTGAAGAATGATACTAATAAAGTTACATAGTCTTGTTGAACTAAACTCAAAAATTAGGTAGAGAGAAGATACCACTGTGATGACTCAGCCTGTTTCACAGAATCACAGAACGTAAGGGATTGGAAGGAACCTCAAAAGATCATCTAGTCCAATCCCCCTGCCGAAGCAGGAACACCTAGGTGAGGCTACACAGGAATGTGTCCGGGTGGGTTTTGAATGTCTCCAGAGAAGGAGACTCCACAACCTCCCTGGGCAGCCTGTTCCAGTGTTCTGTCACCCTCACTGTGAAGTAGTTTCTTCTCATAATTAAGTGGAACCTCCTGTGTTCCAGTTTTTACCCATTGTCCCTTGTCTTACTATTGGTTTTCCTGCCTGTATTGTCCAAGCCTATCTGACTTACACTCCAATGCAGGTGCAAGCGCAGTCCTAAGTCCTGAGCCATGAGCAGATGGCATAGGAGAGATGAGTCCAGTAGTAATTGCTTATCCCACACAAATATAACAGCTCCTGGCTCTAAGAGGCTCCCTGTGTGCTGGAGAAGGTACCAAAATGGTGGGTTTTCATCTCCTGCCAGACAGTGAAATAAATGTGCTGGACTGGAAGGAAGCATGTTGTGGGTAGGATTTGACTCAGAGACTGGCATTTAGATATTGGCCATAGGACTTCACTGTGTTGATTGCTGCCTGTAATGAAAAACACTTTAAAGAACAAGTGATCTTAACTGAGATATTTCCCAATAACTTCAGCACAGATTTCAATAAACAATTAAAGTGTTTAACTGTATGTGTCTTCAACTTCTCAATGCTGGATCTTGTTACGCATTTATATCCAGACCAAAGAATCCTCTATTCTGACCTATTTTCCTCCTGCAATTGGCTATGGACCACGACCAAAGGCATCCTCCTATCTGTTCCTCCGTGAGCTAAACAGACAGAGCTCTTACATTCTCTCTCTCTCTCTCTCTCTCTCCAAGGTATGTTTACTTGTCCTTTTGTATCTGTCACGGCTGTTCCCTGAATCCTCTCCAAATCGTAAACATTTTCCTCAGGCTGCAGAGAAAACAGTAACACAGGCTTGCAGTGATAGTCAGATTCATGCCAAATGAAGAGGGAATACAATTTTTCAGCTCTTAAGATCACTCTGTTTACAGTCCAAAGACCACGTCAGCACCACAGCCCACTGTCACACAACAAGCACATATACTGAGTTGAGCTATATCTTCACAATTTGGTGACACTCTTTGCAGAAAGAGGGTTAACTTGAGTGATATTGTATTAATATGTGACTGTCTGAAAAATATTTGCTTACACTGAGCAGCTCCCCCTTCCTCTTCATTACTCACCTTTCTCAACAGTCTTCCTATCATCTGCAAACCCAGTCAGCAATGACAGAGTTATTAAAGGGTTCCAAGAGGTAGGAAATGGTTCCAGATCCTCTCTCCGCAGAATGAAATAACTGGCCAACATGTTCTCCACATTTGCAAGGAGTGGTTAGTAAATTTTCTATGAGTTATACGTGCCATATAATTCCAGCTTTCACCCCAAATGTTGTGTTGAACCCTGTCAAAAACTTCCAAAAGTCATGTTTATCAGCAGCTTCACTGAAAAACCCTATCAGGTTGGTCAGACAGAATCATTTTTCCATCCATGCATGTGAATTGCCATTAACTAGATCAGGCCTATATTAGCACTTAAAAGCAACAGTAGCACAGAACTATATGAGCACTAAGGTTTGCTTATTCTGTGTCAGCTGTTTATTATTTGAACAGGAAAAGGCTGATAGACGCATACTCGCCTAGACTATTCCTCTTACCTGTGAAAATCCATAACCTTTAAAATTTATTAACGGAATTTCTTTAGTGCTCTGAGACTGACTAAACTTCAACATTAATGTTCATGGAGTTCCTTTGCCAGTTCTTTTAAAACTCATGGGTATGGGGCGACCAGATTGCGGATTTGAAAATATCTTCTTCCACTGCTGTTCTCTAACATATTATTCAACTGCAATTGGAGAGTACATGTTTGACACTGACATATTCTGCACTCTGTGCTGTACATGCATACAAATAGAAATGTTTTCCTTTTTTTACAGTACTATTGGACTGACATAACTTACCATTTTTGCATTAATAAACTTTAGAAAGAATTGTATTATTCTTTTATTTGTGGTTGTTTCAAAAATTTTCAGTTATGATTAATGTTTATTACTAGCAATTTCTCTTTTCTATTTCTCCCAATAAATAGAGAGACAACTTTAATCCTTTCTTTAAGCAAGTCTGAGTGAGTTAGGCTTTTCTTTTTCACTTGGGAAATGTGGCTTCTGGATTATTTCATACAATGTTCATAAACATTTGCAAATAATCATTCACATCAATTATTTACGACAACATTTTTTACAAATTTTTGGAAATTACTTTTTTCTGTATTTCTAGCTTGCTCAGACTGAACCTTTACACAGTTGTGCAATATAACAAATAGGCAATGTTCAATATAAAACATTATTGGGATTGGGATCAGTTTACTGATGACCTTAAAATGAAGAGAATTTGAAGGGAGTCATGAAAGCAAATATGCAGCTATGCAAGAGATGTGTGTATTTGAAATGCTGGGTCAATAAAGCAATTTTTGCACTCTGACTAGATATTAGTGATAAGAAGTAGCTTCAGCAACAGAACTTGTGAATGAAGCTGAATGCCTCTTCAGAACTGAAGAATTATCTTTGGGAAAAACTCTCCTAAATAACTCCCAACCCAGTACTGAGACTGCCTCTGTGAATAAGTCATCACATCATGACACTATGAGTGTATAAGATTTGCTCATTGTAAAGAAGGCATTATAAGTATCTCATCACCATTTGTTGATGATGATTTAAGGTGGTGGTTGCAGTAGTGCTTATAAAGCTTGTTATTTTCTGTGATTGTCATCAACTCATCCATTAGATTTTTATGTATTCTCCTATAATTTTAACGTTTAAAATTAGTACTGAAATGTAATGATATTAACATAAAACTATGACAAGCACCCAGTCTTTCTCTATTACAAAATATGAGAACAGGTTATATGGTGTAATTACTGGCAGTTAAATAAAGAACAAATTTAAGGAAATATTATTTCATGCAAAATATGGGATTTACAGCCCCAAGAGACCTTTTGAGTGAAATAGTGAGTTGAGTGATTGGGTTTTTTTAAAATCTAGATAATTATGTGACCATTAGCATTTATAATTATGCTAAGATAATTACATATAATGAAATCTCATGCTTCTTGGTATAAACAGATTACTTACAGAAGTCAGGAAGGAATACGTTTTAGGAAATCAGCATTTCACAGCTGGCCAGGTGAGTTTTGTTTTTGTTGCACAGACTCTTTATTTTAATTTTTCCAATAAGACAATGAACACATCTGTAGGCAGAATGATAGATTCAATTGGGTATCCATCTATTTTACCCCAGAATACCTAATCTCCTTACCAGTTGAAGATAATAAAGGTTCACTGTCTAGTTGTGGAACTCTTTAAAAGTGTTCAAAATTGACTATTCAAAATTGCCACAGAGGAAATCCTATTTAGAGATATGTCAGTAACCTTATCTGCTGTATCACCTTCTCGTTGCTCTTTCACAAACAGGAATTTCATTGATGGACACCATAGTCTCAGAAGCCAGATGTGTTTTTCAGAGAAAATGTCATTGATCTAATAGAGCGCAGGCTTTTGGAAGAAAACAAAAAAATGAATATTTTTAACCAAGACAAGACTTGCAAAGGTGGGATTTTTAATAAATATAAGTGTGACTCAGAGATATGTCACTGTTTACAAAGTCGAAAATCTGTTGTAATGAATTGCACAGTCCGGTTCTTATTTATTCATTCATTTTAAATAAGACAGTTACAACATTTTGCTGGTGAATATCTTTGTTTACAAGTTGCATGACTGATTTATATAACCCTGCATGTTGCATACATATTTAGGGTATCATAAAGTGACTGTGTTTCGATTGAAATATCAGTCTATTTTGGCTGTGTTTCACATCATGTGTTCACAAAGAACAAACCTGATGTAGTCTAGGTATTTCTTGCCCATTTTGTCCATTCAGTGATAAGCCAAAATATTTTGTACAGGCTGAAGTATAAATCTATGGCCACCTGTTGTTCTGAAAGAGACTGTATTTAGACTAATGAAGAGAAGTTTAAAAATGAGCTGGAAGTCAATAGACATGGCATATAGTCCTGGTTCACACAAAGACTTTGTTGGCAAGTTATGCAATACTTCAGTATGTTGCTTTCCCTAGCTGTAGGACAACAATAGGACAACATTTATTTCAGCCACTTTGGAACTGCCAAGGTTTATAAAGTTCCTTGAGATCTGGCTGCCAGTTGTTTAGAGGATAACGCTTAGACTTGCAGAACTATGGACACTTGTAGAAATTATTTAAGAAACAAACAAACAAACAAAATATGCAAAAAAACCCCACAACACCAAAACACAACTCCAGCAGCTCATCTAGTGCACTCCAGTCACTAACAGGCATTCAGCCTGTATGACCAGAATAGAATTAGCCCAAAGTAACACCTCCTGATAATGCATATAATATGAATGTCTGCAGATCCACTCCTATTCATCTGCACATTTGCTATCGTAGGCATAGCCGAAGAGCTTTTCAGGTCAAAGGACAGTCTGAGTTATCCCAAAAAATAAGTAAATGCAAAAACCTTTTGCACAAGCAAGGCACACAAACATATCATAAGCCAGAGAGTCGTAGTCAATGGTGCAGAGTCTAGTTGGAGGCCAGTACCTAGTGGAGTGCCTCAGGGGTCAGTACTGGGGGCCAGTATTATTCAATATATTCATTAACGATTTAGACGAGGGAATAGAGTGTACTATCAGCAAGTTTGCTGATGACACTAAGCTGGGAGGAGTGGCTGACACGCCGGAAGGCTGTGCTGCCATCCAGCGAGACCTGGACAAGCTGGAGAGTTGGGCAGGAAATAGCCTAATGAAATTTAACAAGGGAAAGTGTAGAGTCCTGCATCTGGGCAGGAACAACCCCAGGTTCCAGTATAGGTTGGGAAATTACATATTAGAGAGCAGTGTAGGGGAAAGGGACCTGGGGGTCCTGGTGGACAACAGGATGACCATGAGCCAGCACTGTGCCCTTGTGGCCAAGAAGGCCAATGGCATCCTGGGGTGTATTAGAAGGGGGGTGGTTAGTAGGTCAAGAGAGGTCCTCCTTCCCCTCTACTCTGCCCTGGTGAGACCACATCTGGAATATTGTGTCCAGTTCTGGGCCCCTCAGTTCAAGAAGGACAGGGAACTGCTGGAGAGGGTCCAGCGTAGGGCAACAAAGATGATTAAGGGAGTGGAGCACCTCCCTTATGAAGAAAGGCTGAGGAAGCTGGGTCTCTTTAGTTTGGAGAAGAGGAGACTGAGGGGTGACCTTATTAATGTTTATAAATATATAAAGGGTGAGTGCCAGGAGGATGGAGCCAGGCTCTTCTCGGTGGCAAACAATGATAGGACAAGGGGTAATGGGATCAAGCTGGAACACAAGAGGTTCCACTTAAATTTGAGAAAAAACTTCTTCTCAGTGAGGGTGACAGAGCACTGGAACAGGCTGCCCAGAGAGGTTGTGGAGTCTCCTTCTCTGGAGACATTCAAAACCCACCTGGACATGTTCCTGTGCGACCTCACCTAGGCGTTCCTGCTCCAGCAGGGGGATTGGACTAGATGATCTTTTGAGGTCCCTTCCAATCCCAAACATACTGTGATACTGTGTGATATCATTTGTAACATTTGCTAGGTGTAGTTTCTGCTTAGATTTTTTTCCAAGCAGAGGTTGATACGTTGCTATATATTGCATATACATACATATATATATGGGCGTCACAAACTGTTCTAAGAGCTGAAAGGTTGAAGTTACATTCCCATGAAAGGAGTCCCTTCTATGGACCACCATAGTAGTTTATTCCTCTAACTGGAGCTAAGGTACCAGTAGCTGGACAGATTGCCCACTTCTCTTGCAATGGCTCTAGAAAACTATGGCTCAGACTTCACTTGTGCCCTTCAGGAATTGTTTTATCTGCCTGCATATCCATCTACTGCACTTATACAATTCATATCACTGTAGTACCTATAACTTCGAAATACATGAGCAAACACTTAATTATAATTTCTATCTACTCTTAAAGAAAAGGGAATCTGCAGCCATTTTAATAGGTTCAATGATCAATGGTGTCAGAGCAGCTGATGGGACAGAATCAATTGAGGTGGACTTCCCTTTTTCCTAAGGAAAAAATCTGCTCTTCTGCAGCTATGAAATAGTGCTTTCAGTTCTTGGAACCTCCCTTGGAAGTTTCAGAAAAGTAACATACTACTGAAGTGTCAACACACAGGATCTTTAAAGACTCATTTCTTGTTAAGCTGTCTCAGCTTCAGCCTGCCAACCGAGTCAGCCCAGCTTGGGGTATATTTCATTCACTTTTCCAAAATCCACTACTGCTGAGTCGTGGATTATCCCTGCCTAAAATTCAGTCCCCCTGTGTCTGAAGGTGAAATTTGGTTTAGCAGCAGGAAGGTGTTAACACAACTACATTGTAGAGATTAACGTTACAGCAAATCGTCAAAAGAACCAGAAATATCCAGCACACTCAAGATTTCTATTTTTGATGAACGCTTCAAAAAAGTAATAAGAGAATAGGGTTTTATAGTAGATCGGTTATTAGTTTTTCTTGGAACACCAGCAAGAGCTTGCCAAGAAGCAACATGTCTGAAATATAATTTTTTTACTTTTTATTTAATAAGAAGTTCCATACACCACTTAACTTGCTTTTGGCTCAAACTAAGTATCTATTGTATTATCTGATTTGAACTAGGAACTTTGATCTCATTAATAAAAGGTTAGAAATACTGTTTAGTTTCATTGTAGTTCCTGTAAATATCCCTTTGTTAGCACTGAAAAAGGAGCATGTGATAGGCAGCAGCAGCATTCATGATGATTCACAACTCAAGTCCCTCCCATGTCAAGAGCTTTATAACTACCCATACACACCCAAGAGTGAGAGTGAAGGGGCTCTCCCTTTTCTGTGCTCAGGTCTTAAGTGGGGACACAACTGCTATTCTGGCACCTCTGAGCAGTTAAGATGCTCCAGGTTGTACTTGCTAACCTGCAAAAAGAGTAAAAGAGACGCAGAAGGTGGTAGCACCACCATCTTCCTGGCCAGCCTCTCCAAGAGAATGGCCCCTATGCCTAAAAAAAAATCGTTGTGTCCACCATACATGTCTAAAATGCACTGGGTCTTGTGGTGTGAGAGCATGGCCACATGACAGCATGATTACAGAAGGACTGCCCTTACCCACATTAGCTTTAATGAAATGAAACCTAAGGTGAAAAAAAGCAGTGATACCTTATAAGGGTTTGAAACATGGGTAATTCAGCAAAGCAAGAGTTCATTTCAGACAATAGTCTCTGTCATATCTCATGAAGTGTGGTCCCCCTTGTTCTGCTAACATAGAATCATAGAAGAGTTTGGGTTGAAAGGGACCTTCAAAGGTCATCTAGTCCAATCCCTGTGCAATGAGCACGGACATCTTCAACTACACCAGGTTGCTCAGAGCACTGTCCAGCCTGGCCTTGAATGTTTCGTGTATGGGGCACCTACCACCTCTTTGGGCAACCCGTTCCAGTGTTTTACAACTCTCATTGCAAATACTTTCTTCCTCATGTCTAGCCTTAATCTTCTCTCCTTTAGTTTAAAACCATCACTCCTTGTCCTGTTGTAACAGGCCCTTCTAAAAAGCCTGTCTTCGTTCTTCTTACAGGCCCCTTTTAATTACTGAAAGGCCACAATAAGGTGTCCCAGGAGCCTTGTCTTCTCCGGGCTGAAGCACTCCAACTCTCTCAGCCTGTTCTCACAGGAGAGGTGTTCCAGCCCTCTGATCATCTTGGTGGCCTCCTCTGGACCCCCTCCAGCAGGTCCATGTCTTTCCTGTACTGAGGGCTGCAGAGTGGGACACAGGACTCCAGGTGGAGTCTCAGCAGAGCAGAGTAGAGGGGCAGAACTACCTCCCTCAACCTGCTGGCCATGCTTCTTTTGATGCCTGTCCTGTGCTGCTACCCTGCTACAGCTGTCTGCTCAGTCTCTTGGCAATATTGAGTTCTCGTAAAGCATGCTTAGTCCTTCACCATGCCAGCAATAACATAAGAGGTTTTAGCATATACTACTGCCTCTGCTGAGTTGGTGTGTGTGAAGTCCCACTTCACTAATAGTGATTCTGGGAGCGTTTTGGGGGCAGTCTGAAAATCTTTTAAAGAACCACTGGCTCCATCAACTTTCCAGTCATTTGAAACAAACCTATTTAAAATCCAGTCCTTTAAAACAAAACCACCGTAAGTATGTACTAGATATAAATGGATATAATGCTGGAAAAGTAGTGAGCAACTGACAGAAAGACCTGATTTAATAGGAGATTGCCAGCTGTAGTGTCTGTTTCACTAATCTTTGATCCATATGGTTAAAACAGAACAAAACATTTGTATCTGTCAACTACAGACTGCTTAGCTCACAATGGCCACGCTTAGAAAAGAAGTTCATGCTGTAAAATTAGTACCTTCCGTATTTAATCTGTCAAATCTACATGAGGTAGATTGGAGAGGAAAAGATCATGTATCAACTGCTAGACAGCAGCCCAAACAAATGGCCTTGCAAAGTGAAGTGGACTTGCTCATCTAAGGCTTCAGACACACATTTCGCTGGTATCTAAACTTCATCAGTCTATGAAAACATAGTCATTCAGTTTGAAATTTTTCTCATCTGAGCTCAAAGGTTTCACTCTAACACTTCTGTTACTGTAAGAAATCAAAGCAGCAAAGAAAAAAACCTTTTTCCCTAAAGCCTCTCGCAGAACTATCATTGCTGCTTCAGACACAGCAACAAAACAAACTAAGATGTGTGTGGAACCACTGACTTAAAACTGGCAGTATATGCACTCGAGTATGGGTGCTAGTCATGCATGTGCATAATCATGTTAAAACTGCAAACCCATGAGCCTAAGCTCACACTCAAATCACAGTCCTCTGAAATGACTTGAACAACGCAGGGAAGAGCTTTTCCTGAGTAGCTTCTAGCTTTTCTACATCGTATCCTCATATACTGTGTTGGGGGATGAAGAAGAGAAATATGATTAAGGTATTTCAAGCCTGACATGAATATTTTTCCAGTGGAGAGGGTTTTGATAATGTAGGCTTGCGGACTGAATTTGGAATTTTCTTTGCTTCTGTAATTGGGCTTCTACTGCCAGCAGAAGAATCAAGGCCCGAGAAGCAAACTAAAAATACATATCAAGGGAATGCACGCATCTGTGCTACGGTAAAACTATTAGGCTACTGAATGCCTGTTTTGAATTACATCAAATCACCTGAAGACCATATGGCAAATGGAAATTTTAAAGTTAACACTTACTGCCTTGTACGATATCAGTAAAGATTTTTTTTGTTATTTTAGCTAAACTTACATATGTAAACTCACAGACTTTCAACTTTTTGTAATCAATAACTGAAGGCCAAATGCAACCTGCCACAAATATATCATCTGCAGAACAGTGAGCCATCTTCCAGTGGAGAATCATGCCTGCATTTTTTAAAATGGGGTGAATACAGGCCCAGTCACCTAATTCTCAGATAGTATCACTGGTTCTTCTCAAGATGCTGAACTGGTGAATCGGGTACTTAACTTCAGGTGCCAATATTTGAAAACATTGACCTATTTGTCTGCCTCTAATAGGAGAAACTGTTCTAGCAAGTTTAATTTCCCTATGCACTTTCCCACATACATCCCACACCGTATGTAGGTTGCAGACGGAAAGCAGACAGCAGTCCTAAGAACAGTTTTCTTGCAACATGGCAGAAGAACTTTGATAAAATGTTAAAACAAAATGTTGTCATTTTCTAAGCACATTTCCAAACATACATGCAGCAATTAGCCAAATTATTGCATAAAACAGTTGTCTAACACAGTTGATGAACATTTGCCCTTATGTTGTCAGAATGTGACTTTGTATTAATGTCAAAATTTCATTACACATGCACGATGGAGAGCAGTCCCACGGTCTCAGGTTGTTTCCCAATTCCTAAGAAAATTGGAACCTTTTAGACTAGAATGCCCATCACAATAGAAACTAATTTAAAGTTTGCATCGTATCTTAAGGCCATTCTGAATATATATTTCTCATTGTTGGGATGTATTATGTCTCTCCTGGCCCAGGATTTGTAATGTTTGTTCAGTTATGCTTGAAGTGGGTTTTCTGTACTGGGTCTTGAGCAGTCTGTCTCAGGAATATTTACTCTCAATAACTGAACGTGAGTATGTAAGTGTTGTAACACACAGATCAGCACTAAATACACATTTAAGGCAACAGGAATTGTGTGAGCATTGCTGAGTAATGGCTACCTGTACTTAAATGTCCTTGTACCTGATGTTTTCAAAAATAGCCATCTCTCACTTGCAAGGCTTTTTCCTGTTTTCCACAGGAGAGAAAGAGCACCAGTCTCTTAGAGCTACCACTTTAGTTTATTATTCATATTCTTACTTCATCCCAGTGAGAAAAGAGGAACCTCTCTAGATGGAAAAGGTTGCATTATGTATTCTGCCCAATAAAACATGGGGCTTTCTTATTGTTGTGTTCTGTTTTGTTAGATGTAATATGGCATATCAATGAGTTGTACTTGTCTAAAAATTGAGGACTTTTTAAAAAGGTACCTTATTTAAAAGAGTTACTGTAATGAAAAACATGCCAGACTGATTTATACTTTGATATTTTAGTTTATTTTTATATGCTCTACTTCAATGTGCTCACCTAAAGCATGTATAGGATAAAGGCCTTTCCTATGCTTGAACATGCTATGTTCTGTGAGGCAATATGTCAACTCACAGAATTAAGTTACCCTGCAGGACTAATATTCATTATTTGAACGTGATATTGCAGTCACTGTGACTATGGCTATTCTGCTAAATAACACTTATTTGAGGACCATTCTCTGGTGGTCTGGCCTGATCCTGTCTACACTAGGTACCACTTGTCCTTCAGGTCTCCTTCAGGCCTGGTGTGGTACCCCTAAGGCTCTAAAATACAAATATCTTTATATGTGTGTGCATGTGCTCAAAATGCTCACAGTAATATGAAAGCACATTGCAGCTTACCAAAACAGTGCTTTTGCTACATGAAAATAAAATTACGGTTGCATGCCTTGGGACTGATATGCTGACATGCTTGAGGATACAAAATCCGCTAGCCAAATTTAGGAGAACTGAGAGGGGTGGAGGAAAGAAAGTCTCGTCATTTTTTTGGGAATGGTCTTTAATGTCTCCAGACCACAAATCTGAATCTGACTGTCGTGTCACAGCACAGTGGCTGTTAGAGGATAAAATCCTGCCAGTGGGCTACTGAGTAATCAAGCAGCACAGATGATCAGAGTATGAGTTTCCTCCATGACCCCTGTTATTTAGCTGGGTGGAGCGATGTTAAACACTTCCATGGCTTCCAGTGGTTGAAGAGTGCAGGATTCGGGTGTATAGGTTTATCTGGCTATGTATATCCTCTGTTTGGTTTTCCACTTGGCACCATTAACTTTAATTATCCCTGTTTTCCACGGCTGACTGAAAAGTTAAAACTCCCATTTTGTCCTGCTTAACCCAGATAATGGGAAAACCATTCCTTTTGCAGCTCTGAGTTACAGGGCTGTGCGTGGCATCATAGACATGCCCAATCTATGATCCTTGGCCTGTCAGGCCAGTTCATTTTACCTGCAGAACATTACCAGGGGTATATTCAGCCTTTGTGCCTGTCTGCCCTCAGCTGCGGTCTCTGCTGGGACCCCACAGCCCCCCCACGCTGCTGGTACAGGGGGGATGCAGGGGAAGGGGTCCCTCAACAGGCAGAGAAGATGCAAAGGCAGAGAGGATGGGTATCATGGAGGTACTGCGCCATCAACACACACAACTGTGATCACACCTCTTGGGTAAAGACTAAGCCTTTCCAAAATTTCACACATTATTCAGGACTAGAATTAAGAGTTTAAAAGGAAGATTAACACTTAGCAAAGAGAGGAAAGAATGTCTTTGCTACACTTAATTGATGAGGGAAGACAGCTGAATTAAGTCCAACCTCTTAGGCAGATCTTCATGCACACTGTGGTTAATCTGGGATGAGTGAATGCACTTTGTGTGAACTCCATAGCCTTCTTTATTTTAATTATTTTTTCAAAACTTTTATTTTAATTTTCCTTTGAATTCACAACATATTTCTGTTTCTTTCAGGGAACAATATGAGCACTTCCTAGTGGCCAAAATTAATGTCTAAATTCCAGTAAATTTTAATGAAAGACTGCACAGACCTGTGGATAAAGTGTCTGTCTTACATTTCAAAGTACAAAGTTCAAATTTATTAGGTAATTGTAGTTTTATTTTTAAATTTTAGCTGGCCAGATTCTCAGATTGGGTAAATTAGCAGAGCTCCACTGATGTTAAAGGACCTACGTCAAGCTGCATTAGCTTAGCATCTGGCTTCACACCTTTTTTTCTCTTTGTATTTAATTCAGCCTTCAGGACTCACACAATAATAATTCGTTTGAAGCCTATAACTAAATGTTTTTTTTCTTTTATTATAAGTAGAAATATAGTCTGTGAATTTGCAAAAATCAGTAGGCTTTCTGGAGGGAAGATTGTAGGCACAAAAAGATATTAAAGCTGGACTTCCTTACCCAGTTTAGACTTCTACTGAAGTCAGTGGAAATGTTGACAGATAATGAACAAAATCATACAGATTGAGCCTCTTCAGTCTCTGCATGGCAGAAGAGGACGCAACAATTTAATTCCCTCTTTTACCCTCAGGCACAAGACTATTCAGACTTATAAAATTACAGCAACCTGATTTTTGCCATGGATCTCAATGTCTACATCTTTCTAAAGCGACCTGAGGCCACAACAAACTGCCGGATGTGCCCATTCCCTAACTGTTGACATCCATGGATCCCTTTCCATGCTTTGCCATCCACTTCCCTGAATTTAATGATTAATTAAAAACCAGTATTTAATTTTGTTTAATGTTTGCATCTAACATACAACCAAGTATTACACAAGGTCCTGTGCATTTTGTGGGAGCTGCTGCTGGGGCCAGGTTTGCTGGATGGATGAGCTGCAAACTTGAGCCTTGCTGGGGCTGTCCCTCATGATTCAATATGAAACTATCCACTTAGACCAAGATTTTATCTTTTAGTTTTATTATGAAACTCTGGTGAGCACATTCTCCAACTAGGAAGGCCTATAACTAAAATTGTTTGCAATTAAGAGTTAAGCTAAGCATCTGTTGGATGCATAAATCTTAGCATATCTGACTGTACACAAAGAAGACAGAACCAAACGGAGCAGAGCTGTGGGTCTGCCCTGTTAGGTACCTAATGGATTATCTGGGCTGAAAGGGATAAGTAGTGGAGTGAGTGGACATGAGAGGTCTCCCTAAGAATCTCTAGGAGTGTTTCTGGTTGTGTAACAGTCATCTTTGCATTTTATGCCATTTTATTCTGATAGAAATCTAATGCAAATCTGTTTGAGTAAGGATCATGAAGTTCCATGAAGACATAGAGGGGCAACGCAGCAGCGCCCGTACCATTTGGGCAGCAAACTCACCCCTCAGCCAGGCAGACCCACTGAGACTCTTGTGTCCATCTTCCTGAAAGTCCCCCTAGTAACTCTTTCAACAAATGCTTGATATTTGATTAAAATCTTTACCAAATGATTACTTTGCCATGTTTTAAAAAACCTTTAGAAATCTATAAACAGTTTAATTTAGGCTGTATAACCAAAAGACAATTTGGGGAATGATCACAGTTCAGCAACATTAGGTGAGGGTAGTTTCTGATTTACATACATACAACTGTAATCAAACCTTCAAATTTAATTAAAATGATCATTTTTTTTTACCAGGCCTGTAAAAAATTAGGTTTTGTGTTATGTGATTCCAGCACATGTATGGGAAGCACAAAAGACTAAGACATGTAACAGTGGAAAACTTTGACAGTGTACAATACTGAAAGGAGAATTTCTTGAGCTTTTCCTCATTTCTCTTCTTTGTTTCACTGGCAGCGAGTTTGCAGATTTGTATTTAGGCTTGAGATGCTATGCTTTTATTTATCATGTAAAAATTAGACCTGCATCTATTAATTTTGAGAAGATTTTCATACATATTTCTGTATTTCCATATATTTTTTAAATACCATTTGACTGGTACTGCATAGAACGGTGTGATTTTTCACGTTTTATATTAGCCTAGCTCACATTTATCCAACTTCAGGAACAGATGCAGCTTGTTGTAGTTGGATTAAGTTTAGTGAGCACATAATCACATAGCCATGAAAACAACATATTTTTAATCTAAGAAAGCCAAATTCATCCTCACTTACCTCCTGTGGAAAAACCATTAACTTTTGTGAGTAGAAAGGAGGGCAGAAAGTGGCTCTGCATACTGTGGAGATCACTGCAATGCTTTGGCCAACCCCTATTGAGATTACAAATCCAATCAAATCTTTACAATGGATTTACTGGCTGACAAGTTGCAAATCTACTGTTTAACTGAAGGCATTGTAAAGTCCACAAAACTCCCAGGAAGCATCTTACTTCTTGATATTTGCAGAATCACTGAAGACAGGAAAGTATGAGGACACGAGAAAGCCAAGCCCATCACAACACTCTCTCTGCATTAGTTAGACAATGAGAACATGAAAAAACCCTGCAGATAAATGCTCTGGAGTTCTAGAAGTGGTGGTGAAGTCATGGAGGTTTTATCCCCTCAGGACGAGTACCATCCAATTCTCTCATACTTCAAGCAGATGAAAATGTAATAGGTAATAAAAGGGGAATGGAAACACATTTAAAGGGAAAAAAAAAAAAAGGTTCTAACTTTAAAAATTATCAAAATAAAAGCATTGCCTTAAGATACAATGACCACATTTCCTCCCCCTTAAGCTAGGACAGATGCATGTGACATCATGCGATTCCCCATGCTCAGCTCTATGAAAGTCCCTCTGTGGAAGCATCACTCAGCTGGTCACATCAGCTCTTTCAGGATCACTGCGAGGGACGGGGAGCACGGCTGCGATCTGCAGCATCATTTCTAGAGCTGCCTGGGAATTTCGTGCCACAACTTGTTGTGTTTACTGATTCATTTTAACCTAATTTGTGAGAAAGGTTTGAATGTAATCTGCATTTGAAAAAGAAAAAAAAAAATATTCCCTCCCCACCTTTCTAACTTGCTGAAATATTCTGCTTTATGTTTCCAAACTAAGAGCTTGCCTTTGGAGGCTGTAAAAAAAAAAATCTTTCAAAATTTTTAGAGGTTTTGAAATCTAAGTACCTTCTTGTTGAAAAATAAGTTAAAAACATCCAGAGAAAAAGCATTATCAGAATAAAATATGTTCTTTGATCCAATGAAAGCACTGTTTATTACTGATATGTTAAAAATTTACAAAAATTTTGTTTTTCTTCCCTTTGTAGCAGGGGAAAATGTTTTGAAAGCTCAAAACTTCTGACAATCAAATGAAAATGTTCCCTTACTGTTTCACTTGTATCCTGAGAAGTTCCAAAAAAAAGGCTCCATTTAGCTGAGGATTTCTCAATTCTCAGGTTTCTAAGTACACATAAAGATAATACAGACATTTTTCTGGAGAGTCCATGAGGAGGTTGGACTAGACGATCTCCAGAGGTCCCTTCCAGTCCTAACCATTCTGTGTGATTCTGTGAGGTGCCTTTACAGGGAAACACGGTGGACTACAACCCCTTCCCCAGCCATCTATGACCCCAAAAGCTTCCTATTACAACTGAGACCATCCAAGCAAAGCTCTCCCTGCTTCACCTCTTCATTGACACAATGAACCCAACATTCAGCCCTGAAATATCGATGGTTTCCCTGTAGATACTGAGATGTGAAAGTCTGGGATGTCCATGTGCTCTGCCTCATGTGGCTGGCCACCTGATGGCCACACATTTTGGTGGAAATGCCACTGTCCAAATTTTGCAGATATTTCTCCCAGGTTTTACATTGGAAGGCTTGATTTGGTCTTTGGCCTGTTATGTTGTAAAACTGACTTATTTTGCTCAGAAATGTGATGTATTTCACTATGTCATGGTATTTGTTGTATGTCATGAACTTTAACAAGACAGATGGAACACAGTCAGCCAGATTTTATAACTGTTTCTTGGTTTTATGTTTGTTTATTTTTTAATCTCTTTTATGTTTGAAATCTGCCCTCAACAAAACAAAGCACTTTCATCAGGCCAAGGCTTAAAAAAAATACACTGGCACAGAAATATTCTTATGCTATTGGTGATTAATATGTATACAGTGTTAGTTTAGTGCCATCAAGTGACCAAAAATGTGAAACAGCACTTCTATTTTTTTTCTTTTTTTTTCCTTTTTTTCCAGATTTTTTTTTTTAATCTAAGGAAAGGCGACCTGTTTATACTTTTGATATAAGTACAGGGAAATACCTTCACAGGCTTTTGGTGGTCTTCTTCTATGGCATTTCTGATAAGAAGCCCAAATTTATCTTCAAAATTTCTTGCACACATTGATAAACGCCTCCTCTGTTTTCTCAGTTTAGAAGGTTTGAAGAAATTCACCCAACTCTCTGGCTGAAATCTCTGCTGTGTAGAATTCAGTAGGAGGTCTTGCCTAGCTGAAAATTCATAACAATTTTTATAGTGTGGTGGTATCCTGAGGCTCTGATAGATGGGTTTTTAATGAAGAACGTCATAAACTGGGTATATAAATCCCTATTTTAGTTTCTGAAATGAAGAAGCTAGGTCTGCCAGAAACAAGCATTCTAAATGGATTGAAATGGATACATCAAGGAAAATGCTTAGGTTTTAGTATGTCCACTTATTGTATTATCAAACATTGCATAAACAAGCATAGGTAATGTAAACGTCTAAAAAAAACATTTCTACAGATTATTTTTCCAGAGTTAATCTATCTAAAATTTATGTAAATTAATTTCAAAACACTCATTAATGTAGTAGCTAAATAAAAATTAAGTTTCTGATTTGTTAGTGTGGAACCAATCTCAGAAGTGTCACTCTCTGAGGTGAAGAGGCGCATTTTCTCCCAAGTCTGTTGTACTGATTTTCCATGAGCAGACAGACCTGAGCATCATCTACTGGTTAAACACCAGCCATACGATCTGGCAGAAAAGTGATGCTAAGACTGCAAAACACACTTGAAAATGAAGGGAGAAGTTTGCAGAGCTGAACATCTGCGGACAGGTTACTAAATGCAAGCATTTTAAAAATCCCAGGTCATGCCTTGGTGAGCAATAATCAAGCTTCAAGAATACCGGTCTGCCAGGGCTTGCTGTGGTCGAGAGCAGAGTGGAGTATCACTGCAAATCATGTTTGTTACCTGGTACTCCCAAAAGCAGAAATAATGTCATAGGTGATCTTGTAAAAATCTTTTATTGATAGTTCACCACATCTATCCTTTTACAAATTAATTCTTATATTGTGTGTAGACAGTTAGCACTTGTGGTTATAACTTAGGATGAAATACACGGAAGAACAAACCTTTGTGATGTTGCCATTTCACAAGAACCTGTGGTTTACAGTTGGATCTATTTTTTGAAAAGCCAGAAAGAACTGAAAGCTCTGCACCTACCCTCTAGCTTTTAAAGTGGTTTCATGTGCTGGCTGGGAGTGTTCTAGGTGCATTGGGAGCTGTGTAAGCAGTATTCATGTATTTAGACACTATCTGTGTTTTAAAGGCATATTTAAAGGTGTGATAACTTCCTGTCTTTTCATTATACTTCCTCTTGCTTTGTTTCTCACATTCCTACAAAGTTATAAAAAATTATAATTCAAAAACTATTTGCTTCTTAATAAAGTTTCTAAATCTCTCTAGAGAAAGGTGGTGGAGAAAAGAGCTGCTACATGTCCAAAGGGCATGTGACAGTGACAAGAGCTCAGCTAGCAGCAGAGACCAGCCAGAGAAACCTCTGTACCAGTTGCAAAGAGATGTGCGTTTGCTGGCAAAAAATTGAAAAACATTTTTGAAGAGACAAATTTACTTAAAAGTCATCCCTAATTACAAGGTTTCAAATTCTGGAAGGGTTTAGCTACTCTAGTGATTGACTGAAAAGTGGTGGTCAGAGTAGAGGAAAACTTGAATGTTAACCAAATACTGTCAGTAATTTACAGGTAGAATTTACCTTGGTCATCGTAATATTTCCTTTTGCTTATGATCTCATAATTTAGACCTTTTGTGTCTTGCTGATTTCCTTGACTTCCTCATGGTCCAGTAGCCATCATCATCAACCACAAATGTAGCTCTATTGTTGTAATTTATTTAGCATCATACACCACATTACCCTGCTATATACTACACAAATGCAACCAAAAATGCCAACAAATTTACTGTTTACTTACGTATAAAGGTAACAAATCCTTACAGGCAGAGGAAGGAAAATAGATTAAGTCAAAAATAACCAATTCACAGGTAAAACTTGCTAGAAGAATGCATCCCACTTGTTGGACACAGATATGGTGATCCATGGAGTGATGATAAACCATACTCTTGTTTTTTCCTTCCTTCCTTCTTCCCAAACCACCACAGCTCATTGCTTAAGTTGTCAACCCAAGTGCTGCATCCTTTGATGCCTGACCATTAGAGGTGCTGAGCATACAGACTCCTTTGAAGCCATGTATTTCAGGTTCAAAACCTCAGAAGAAGAGTCAGTGCTTTTTGCTTTGTACTTTGAAAAATTCTTAGTTACTTAAAGTATGCCATTGCGGCATCTGAACTCTTTAATCTTTACCACCCAAGAATGACAAGGCAAATACTGCTGCAATGTCTAAACCATCTTTCCAATATCCTTTTGAAAGAAGTGATCAGATATATTGAAGTTGAACAGCTTCTTCCATTAATGGTCTTTCCCTTTACAATTTTTTTAAATGTTTAAACTTTGGAAGGCTTATAGCATGATGAGCTATTCAATTTATTTTCTGCATATTGCTGAGTGATGAAGTCCTAAGTAGTTTCTCACACTCTATTCTGTTCCAGTTCTTTGAACAGAAGGCTATTGAAGTCAGGCTATTATAATGAGGCAGCAATATCAAATACCAAATTTTTCTCTTTCATATCATACCAAGTGGGAACTCTAAATGTGATACTGTAAAAATTACCATATGCTCGTAAGTACTGAGCAAAAGTGCTGGCTTGGTTTTAGAAATTTTTCAGAGCACACAAGAACCTAGAATTTCACCTCTGCTCCTGAATTAAAAACAGTCCTCTTAAAATGCAAAAGTCTGCTTTTCTTTTTTCCTTCTAACCAGAGAGCTGACATTGGCTGTGTATCTACCACAATTAAAAACACAGCTTACAAATCAGCTATAAAAGCAGTTTGCTTTATGTCCAGCAAACTTTCCCTCCACAATGCTGCCTAGTGGACAGCCTGTCCAGGAATGCCTGGTCATTATAACTCATGAGATCAGCATGGCCACAGAGATTTTGCTTAAAGTGTGCTGGAAGTTATTCCTCCATGTGTGTGATATGGCAATGGGTGAGTTAAATCTTTGGGGCAATTTTGGGGTTGCTGTTAACCAATAACATAAAATAATCCATTGCTTTCCTTCGAAAACCACCTCCTGGCACATGGTTCATTTTACCCAGCTGTGATTACCTTAAAATTGAATATATAATTTAAGACAGTCATCTGGACCGTCTTCACAGTGAACAGAGATCCTATAGGAAATAATTCATTTTCCTTAGGTGTGATGTCTGAGATAAGAATGGTCAATCACTCACCTTTCTCCATGATGTACAGTAGAAACATGGAAGACTCTCAGACTGGAGCCTTAACTTATATATTTGGCTACATTTAAGTGTGAAAAATCCATCCTTAGTGCTTCATGTGCAATTATATCCTGAAGAAATTCTGTTCTAAACAATCACTCCGAATAGAAGAGATGTTTATATTCATTTGTCACTTCTCTAGCTGCTCTGAAATAAAATCTAACTCTACTGACTGGTGACAGAGGAGACAGCATTTTCCAGTTAAGAAAAAATCTGGTCTTGCATTCAGAAATATAGTCATATGACATCTGTACTATACATCATATAAAATATGTCAAGTTTCCTACATGGGAATGAAAAAGAAAGGGCCTTTATACATTTTTTCTGTTCTTCGATATAGGGTAAGCAGTCTGATTTGCTTATTCAGGCTTTGGCTGAGCTGATCTTGTATCTCCCCGGTTCATCACACAGTATCAGCTTTTATACAAAACTTGAGTTATCATAGTTTGCTCTCTATCTTTGTGGCTTCTGATTTACGGAAAGCAGGATATGGTCAAACAATAATTTAGCATATAGATCAAAGAAATATTACATGCTTGCATACATGTCTGAAAATTAATCTAAATTATGTTTTTTACTGAAATAAAATGGAAGCATGAATACTATTCTATTACATCTCTTCTTTGCAGCAAGAATGTTGTTGGATACAGAGTAGAAGTAGTTAACAAATAAATGGCCCAACATACCTGTTACTATTACCTATGGAAAAAATGTGGGCATTTAAAATATTCTTAGCTACCTAAGCAAATTAAACAGTTCAGTCCTGCAGCTCAGTTCTTCTTTTGCTTTCTTTTCCCTCCCCCACATCTAAGCAAACCACCTCCTGCCAGGGAAGGTACTTCCCAGCAGAACACTGAACCTGTTGACCAAGAAAGGGAGACTTGGGATTTTAGCACTTACAGAGTGGGATTTAAACTTCTGTTTGTCATAGAGTTTTATACATATGTATTCTTAAACATAATAGTCATATGCACTTGCTTACAAGGAAATAAATAAAACAATGTATGAATCTGCAAACTAACGTTCTGCCAACAACTCAACTTCGCCCATGCACAAGTAGGGAAAAGCCAATATTACAAGTTACTTCTAAAATTTCCATTTAAGCGATATATTATGGTTATGGATAAAATGGAAATCCGAGTTTAATCTGTAAGGCTGTATTTGTATGGTACTTCTGCATAACGTATCTCTCCTCAATAGATGCTCTCTTGCTCTTTCAGACTTTTTGGGTTTCCTCTCACCATCACTATCCAAATTTATTGTCATTATTGTTATATGAAAGACAGCTCCATTGCCTTGTGGACTATATATAACCAGTTCACTAAAAGAGTTTACTTAAAACACTGGCTATACAGAGAAATAATTCAACTGCTCATCCACCTTTCAAATTAACGTTTGTGGTACCATATTTAGTACCCCTACAGCAGAGCAGAGTGACTCATGCATCTAATGACATGAAGTATATATGGGTGTTGGAGGGGAACCAAGTCATCAGCTTGTTAAAGTAGCTGGGACAGCAAACGTGTGAGGAGGGATCTTACTTGACAAACATAATCAGCTGTTTTTCCCAGTATAGTTAGTATGAGTTCTAAAGCTGATTTGATAAAGAAAATATACTCTTTTCTGCTAAAATGTTGTTTCTGATCTTTTGATCTCACATGCCTTTAGAGAGACTAAAATAGTATTCGCCAGCAGTGAGGATATATAAAAGTGTACCAGATTATTTCTGGGTTACCATACACCCTGCGCTATTTTACATGTCCTCTTCAGGACACTCCTATAATCAAGGTCTCAGATCTCTCTGAGCAGTGTATTCCAAACCAGAGGCTGAGAATGCAGCCCTCAAATTCTGCATGGCTTAACCTATGGAAAAGAGCTGTTAGTAATGTTAGCAAAGGACTGCAGAGACGTAAAGGAGGTGTATTAACTACACAATCCTTCAATGTGTATGAAAATCAAATTAATTTGTAGTCAAGTATTTCATTTTATCATGGGCATAGTTCAGAGAGATTTCACTAGAAACATTACTTTTACATAAAATTGTCAATTTAAATTGCTGTGTAAAATAATTTTACAAAATTCTCTCTTCCTTGCCGTCACAGTTTTACTTAGAGAAGACCTTTAAATGCTGACACTGCAAATCCGCCTCCAGGATTGTTTTACTTCAGGTAAAACTGTAAATTATGCATTTGTTTATTGACAAAAAGTGGTTTAATTAAAATTGATTTTAGATAGGTTCAAAACAAACTTATTTGTGCACACATATAAATTGATTTACAACTAGCTCAAAAAAACTTAGACTTTAGTAAGAATAAGCTGATTACAAGCTAGTATAAATGTGTTCACAATGGAGCTTGCAATGGTCTGATTAAGGTAAACTTTACATAGAGATTATTTTTAAATTAGTGGAATTTCTGCATGTACCTCCAAGCCATCAATCAGATCAGGGCAATAAGTAAGCCATGGCACATCTAATTATTGTTGTCGCTGATGTTTTAGATTCTATTATCGTTACTACGGTAGAAGCAAGATTTACCAGTTAAGAATCTATTATTCTAGGCTGTGAATACATACACAATTAAAAGATAGCATGTGCCACAAAGAACTCAGAGTTAGCATCTCTTTTGCAGAATTTAGCCTGCCCTAAACTTTTGCTGAAAGCAAAACTATTAATCTTTATCTTTAGAAAAATGCTAACTTTACAAAACTGCAGACTTATTTTAAATAGTTTAAATGTCACTGAAAAACAGTGAGAGGTGGCTGTTATTTTCCATGAAAAAAATGCTTCTGTTTTCTGACTAGCTCTGGTACCAATAAACAAAAGTACTCTTTACCAGCTCTGCTTTTGGTTAATGTGTCATGGGTTGGCCATTGACATATCTTGCAGAATAAATACATTATTCGATGAATCCTTGAAATACACTCAGGAGTCTTTTATGCCCCCAACAATTCAGTGGGAACTTTACCACTGACTTCAACAGTTGAGGTTAAACCTATTCTGAACACGTCTGAAAATTCTCAATAGAACGGATTGACATGGAACACTTGAGCATTGTATTTCATGAAGCTTTTTAGGTACCTGGCAGACAGAGCTTTACCGGATAAATACTCTGAAGAATATGTGCTAGAAACCCACTGCTGTAAAAACCTTCACTAATAAAACTGTTGCACAGTAAGTATAGTACTACACCTGAGACATGAATCCTGTATTCACAATGACATTAATGCATATAGTGGGTAATATACATTCACACGTACTTCTTTGTACCCGAAAGAAAAATCTATGTACACCTTTAAGGTTGTGCTGACATGTGGGCGTTGCCTGATTTTAACCCTTTATTTATTTAAGATGGCACTAGCAGTGTGAAAATGTAATAGTTCTAGGTCTTGTCACTCTGATTCTTCCAATTATTTGTTCTCCATCAGTTTCACCAGAAAAAGGAAAATAAGCAGGGGTGCTTACCCAAAAAATACAAGCAAAGATGAAGACATCACTAGCAGGATTCTGGCAGAAATCAAGAATGGAAACTAGCCAGACTGACAGGATTATAACAGCACTTTGACAGAAGAAAGACCAATATTTCTATGAGGAGGATTGGTTTTTGGCCACTCTGTGACAAATACCAGGGTTAACGGCACAGATTTGTGAATGATTTGGCCTTAAGACCATGGGGTATTGTTCCATAATATTATTGCGAAGAAATAACGTTCATTCAACAAGGTTATGAAAGAGCATTTGAGGACAGTGACTCACAGACATGGGGAGGTGACCTTTTAAAAACATAGAAGGGGGCTTTGAAAGCGACCCGTTACAAAAGCTAGAAATAAGGAATCTTAGAGAGGAAGACAGGGTAAAGAAGTAGGCATTAAGAGACAAAACAAAATAATGAAAAAATCTTGGGATATTTGAAGTCAAATGGAAGAAAACATTGTTTCAGTAGCATCCCAGAGGTGCGGTGGCACACTTCAGTGATATTTGTACATAATAATGCTAAGGAAAATGGGCACAGGAAATCAGGGGAGGATGATTCATCTTGTATTGAATCCAGGAAGGGACAAAAGTTGCTGTTCTTGGTGAAAATGAAAAGGAGGAAGTAAAAGTATGTCATGATTGGGGTCTATTTTTCATAATAGATTATAGCTGTATTCAAAAGGAGGAAGTTGATGTTTTTTCTGACTTATTCTGAGCAACCAATAAAGGTATTCGAAAAGTTTCCAAATGAGGTAACAGTGGATTTCAATTACTTGGATACCAATTAGAAAAACAATATGGCAGGACAAAAAAGGTCCACCAAGTTCTTGTAATATTTTAGGGATGGTCTTTTGCTTCACGGGACAGAGGAAGTAATCAGAGGCATTAGCAACTCGGATTGCATGACAAGTAGGGAGGAAATCATTTCGATTTTAAAGGCAGAAGGTAAAGTGGGTGAAAGTGATGATGACACGTTTTACCAAATAGGCTTCCCTGCTCTAAGAGAAAGAGGAAGAAAAAGCACGATCACCCTGCCAACTATGGACTGCATTGTTATATAGAAATAGCTAAACTAGCTTTAATCAAGCCAGTCTTGGTACTAAAATCATGCTCATCATAACAGCATGCCATTCTATATGAGTTAATTAACCTCCTTTCTGTATGGTCTAGGCCTGAGCTCAGTCATTTAAAGCTAACCTAGATTTTCTGCAGAGAACAATAGACTCATTTTTAATTAAACATACAATAGCAAGCTATCTTGATGAGAACAAAAGGAAGCAGGGGAAGCTTAAGTAGACTGTGTTAACATCACATTAAGAGCTCTTCAAGGACTTGGAAAAAAAAAAGTCACAATAAGCGGGCACAACTGAAGAGTAACATAAAAGAATATGAATAAAAGAATAAAATTACAAAGCCTACAGTACAAAATGAGTGACAGGTAAAAAGGAGTATAAAGGGCAACAAGAAAATTTTCTGGAAATACATTAGAAGTGTCCAGATGCTTAGTTAAATTTATCTTACCATAGAGTTTAAAGAAGGATTGAGTTTAATCTATTTAAATTGTATATATTCAAGTTAGTAGGGCCTGAAGAATTTTACTTAATAATAGAGCAAAAATAATTTCTGAGTTCCTAAGATACTATATGGGTTCAAGGAGACTAGAAAAGGATAAAGAAAGTAGGTCCAAAGCTATCCAGATTAATTTTGATCCCAGTGGATACTCTAGGAGAAATTCTATGATGAAGAGGTTAGCATAAGTTGGTCAGGAACAGTTGCTCTCACACTAGTCCAATGCCTTCTTTTTTTTACAATCAATTTCACTCATTCAGTAGAAAAAGATAAAACAGTAAGTATCATAGATCTTGAGTTTAGTAAAATTTAGACACTGTCCCATGACAGTTTCATTAAAACAAAAATCAAAGGAAATACAGTCTTAATGAAACCACCCACCAATTGGTGTCCTGCCTTCAAAAATCAAAGTTGGAGAGCATTTTCTGTGAGATCCCATAAGAATCTGTTATTATTTCAGTTGTACTGAATATTTCCATTAGTGATCTGCAAGACACAACAGAATAAAGACATATGAAAAAATCTGGTTTTCACCAACCTGGGAGCTAGAAGACAGAATCAGATTTCAAAAGTAGTTTCATAACTTGATAAACATCTAAAGTTAGCAGCATGAAATCATCAAGGCTAGGACAAGCATTATACCTGAGAAGAACTTAAACATACAACATAAAATTCGGAGAGCTAGGTGGCAATATGTTAGAAGAGGTTCTAAGAGGAGGCTTCTGTCATGAGAAGAAAAGCAAGTTATTTCTGGGATGTATTTATAGATGCTTCTGTCATGAGAAGAAAAGCAAGTTATTTCTGGGATGTATTTATAGATGTTTCTGTCATGTGCAATACATGCGACATAATTACTGCGTTGATGCCTCAACTGGACAACTATAAGGGGCTTAATACCTTAGGAAAAAGGTCATACTGGAAAGAAGTCAGAGTAAAGTTTTAAGAATAAACCACTTACGAGTGCATTCTGTGAGGAAAGTGAACAAAATTGTTTAGCCTATGAGAAGATGACATACATATCTGCACATACAAACGATTGTATAAATGAATAAATACATATTTACACATGCATATTTATTAAAATATATGTGAACAAAGTAACAAATATTGTCTGTTTCCACTGGGAGTATGACAACAAAGAATGCGGCAAGGAAAATTCAGGTTGGATACTTGACAAATATATATTCATAAATACAGTTAGACATTTGTACAAGCTACATGCAAGTGTTGCAGATTTCGTTCAAACAGGTGCTTTTACAAATGGATTAGACGAAAGTTCTTGCAGATGGTACCACTGGTTTTCAAATGGTGATCTGTTGCCTCTTTAGATTCTGTGAACTACTCCTAAGAGGTCTCTGAAAGACAATTACCAAAAGCAAACCTCTTCTCAGTATATACACTTCTTGTATTCATGTTTATGGGTTCACAAATTGAAAATGTTTGAGTAACACTGATCACCACATACCTGATTCAGTCTCAGTGCAGAGATTGGATTAGACAATCTCTTGAGGCCCGCAAGCATATAATACTTTTTATTCCTATGTGAAAAATTACATCCCATCTGTGAATCGATTTTTTTACTTATAAAAATGCAAATAGCAGTATTTTTCTACCTCACAAGAGATCGTGTCAGTAAACATATTATAAATTGTTCAGACACAGTGGCAGTTATATGAACTAAAGTGTTTTATATGAACTAAGGGATTTTATTTACCTCCCCCTCCCATGGAAGTATTTTTAGGGTTTGAACACCTGACAGAACTTCACCTCCTGCCCGGGCAGCATCTGTCTCACGTATTACAGGCAGAAGCAACCTCACTGCAACATTATATATACGATTTTAATTTAAATGCAGGTAAATAAGGCTCTTTCACAAAGTAATGACGTGCGTCCTTCCCTCTGCACACACACGATGGTTTCTGGGCGGGCATCACCATCGCTGTCCGTCCTCGGACGCGGCCCACAGGCCGGGCCCCCAGTCACCCCGGGCCCCCAGGGGCCGCGTTTCCACACCCGGCCCCTGCTGCTGTGGGCTGAAGACACGGGTGGCACCTTCGTACCAGCAACAATAAAACCAGAACGGCAGAAGCTTTAAGGAAAGGAAAGGAGGGAGGGTGTGTGGGCGGCCGCGTTCCCGTGGTGAGCCCCCCCCAAGGCAGCCCGGCTGCCCCAGCCCAGGCCTCGCCGCCCCGGAGGCCCTAAAGGGCCGCAGAGACGTCGCAAGCCAGGAAAAAACGCAGAGTTCTTGGTGCCGTCCGGCTCCCTTTCCTCGACTGCTTGTGCCACCTTCCCCCGCCTACCCGGCGCTAAAAACAGGGCGGGCGCCCCCGGCCGGACCTGCCAGACCGGCTGCCTGCGGCCGCGGGCCGGCCCGCTCTCCCCGCCTCCCTGCGGCGCGGCGCGGCCTGGCCTGGCCTGGCGTGCTGTGGCGGCGACGGCACCGAGGCCGGGCGGCTCCATGGCTTTCATCCGCAAGCGGCGGCTAGAGCGGGAGCTGTACTCCAAGGAGAGGTGAGCGGCTCGGGCCCGGCCTCCCCCCGCTCGGCCTCGGCCCCCGCGGCAGGGGCGGGGGGTGGGGGCACCTCCCGCGGGGCAGCGCCGGCCTCGCCCGCTCCCTCGCCGGGGAGAGGGACCCGCTTCCCCTGAACCCCGGTCTTCCCCCTCCGCCGGGGCGGCCGGGCCCTCCGAGGCGGGGAGGCGGAGGGCCCGGCGGGGCGCCGCGGGCGGTGGGGCCGCCTCCAGGGAGGGAGCCGGCCCCGGCGGAGCGGCGGGACCAGAGGCCAGATACTGTGCTGGGCTTCACCCTCCTTGTTGTTACAGTTGTAACCAAATGGCTGGTGATTCCTGAGAGTTAAGGCTGAAACGGCTGTAAAGCGGACCTTGGAACATGTGAATGTCTCTCGCCTTGTGTAAACTGCATGAAATAGCATCTGGAGATTTTTATATATTTGTTCTCAGTTCTGTTAGTGCCATGGAGTCAAAGCTCTGCATCACTGTAGATGGAGTTTATTTTTTTTTTTTTCCCCTGAACATTATAATCAGCATATTGTCATCCCTTAAATTGCGGACTGTGCTGGCTCTTCAAAGTGTTAAATACAATAACCCCATTCCTGCTTTCTGACTGTAATCTCTATTTTGTGTTGCTGTGGCTAACCGAACATACAAGAAAGGCGTATCACACATGCTTGAGTACCTTGTGAATTTGCTCTCTTATTTTCAGCCACTGTCTGGCTTGCTTTTACATGGCTTATCTGCATCTGGGTTGTCACAAAGTTTCAAAACCCTTTACAATATTAATATTGCCATGTAGGAAGTTGGTATGAGGTGAGAGCAATAGGTCAGCGTGGGTCACACAGTGGAGGGACACGGGTGGTTTCTCTGGGGGGAGCAGGGCTCCCCATTTGCCTCCTGCTGCAGGAATTTGGGAGCCAGCAGCAGAGGGTCTGGACTGCGGACTGGTCCAGTTCCAGCCCTGGGCAAATCCCTGATGCAGGTCTGCGCAGCGCTGTTTCTTGTTGCTGAGAAAACCGCATGACAAAGAGCTCGGCTCACTTTGTCCATATAAATTCTGATTCATAGCCGTTCAGCCTGTAAAGCTGTTACAGCTTTTGAAGTGTTTTTGAACCACAGGCACATTCTGGATCACTTTTTGTCTTGTATATCTTCTCCTTGTTGCTTTTGGGAGCTGCTGTGGTTTCAGTCATGTCTGAGGGGCTGGAGGGAGAATGGAAGAACTTGTTGTATAGAAGGAAAAGAGAAGGATTTTTAATTTTGAAGTAAAAAATCTTAAGTATAGTAAAAGCTAGAAGAATGACTATAATAGCTCTGTTAATAATTTAATATAAATAGTTGTTTGTTTTTTGTTTGTTTGTTTTTTTTTAAGGTGAGAAAAAGGTCAAAATTCATCAGACTTGTCCCAAAGAACCCAAGTGGGATCAAAATCTCTTCTAAAAAGCCCTGAAAACACACCTAACATATCAATGTCTGCAGATCAGCATTACTGCAATTATTGAAGGTCTCTAATGATAAATATTTTTCTTTGCTCATATTTGGAAGCATTTTAGGATCTTATTATTTGAGTTTGTAATTTGAGCACTTCATGAAAGATGAGTCTTGTTCTCATTTGCACTGGCAGCTTGTCCTATCTAAAGTTCTGCAAACTCATTTCTGTGTTTATTTCTCTTGCCTAACTATCGTTATTTGTGTAAAGGAAAAGCAAATTTTTATATGTTTTGTACCCTATATGAGGTCTTTTCCCCTCCCACTCTTCCTATGCTTTTCTAGATTAGGCCATCTTAAAAACATTTAAGGGATTTAAAAGGTTTTGGGTTCTGAAGTATCAAATGAGAAATATAAAATTCTATTTCCTGTTTTCCTTAGTGTCCTGTCTTAAACAGCAAAAAAAAAAAAACAAACACCAAAACAACCAACAAAACAAAAAAAAAAAAGAAAAACAACAACAAAAAACAAATGACAATCACAAAAACAAACAAACCCAAAGCAAACAAAAAAAAATGAGCTCTTTATATCATTTAATGGAAGGAATAGCCTCTGAGAACTTTTCTCTTTGCCTTCTTGCTGGGTAGTTGTTAGAGAAACACCAATTCTTGCTTCAGAGCTTCTCTTGATTTTCATAATCTTGGTGTAAATATTTCCAAGTGAGATGATCAGGACTCTCTGAGGCTTTTTGGCAACTGCATTTCATGTGTGGTTTGGTTTTTTATTTGCTTGTTTGGGTCTTTTGTTGTTGTTATTTGTACATTGCTTTCTACAAAACTGTAAGCTATGAAAGTTCTGAGAGTACTGTGAAACTTAGTAGGCAAAAAGTTAATCTTCTTATGCAGTTGCTTTGAGGGGAAGGAAGATCAGATTGGTTTTAAGTGACCTGAAAAAAATCATTTCCTCTTAACTAGTTGGACTGCTATAATGTCTGGTTACATAAGCCTGCTTTTCTGACTATATGCAGTTTTTTAGAAGAAAACAAGAAAATACTGAAATGTCCTCTGTGTGCACACTGCGAACACGCAGCAGGTTGTATTTTACATGTGATGGAGCAAATCTATGTCCCTACTGAGCAGGGTTCATCCTGGCAGGAATTTTCCCTTCAAATTCATCTGATTTGGTAGACATTTATTTCACTTTGCCCAAGTGTTCAGAGTAAAGAAAGGTGAGTTATTATGTCCCTTTTTAATTAGTGTTGTGTGCATGCTTACATAATTTAGTCTTCAAAATATTCAGTATTCATGAGTAAGAATCCTTTTTTAAAAGCAATTTTAGTTGCAAAACTTCCAGTTAAATTATGTGGTGTTTGACTCAGGTTGTTGCTTTCTTTACTAATCAAGTTCTTGGTTCTGTTGGCACTGTGCCCAAGCACGGCCAAGTCAAACACTTGGTACAGAGACTCTCTTTATAATGTAGTTCTGCTGGTTTGTCTTGCACGCTGCTGGGATTCCTATTCGAGGGGTTCATCTCTTCTGGGAACGTTGCTCATACAAAGCAACTTACTGGCAGGATGTGGGTCTTGCGGGTGGATCTTTTGCATGATGGTCACTTGGGTGTTTTGGTAGTTAGTTTTTTTTTTTTTAAATCTGTAGCCTGTTTTTGCGCCATTGGGACAAAATATACATAATGAAGGCTTTTATTCAAACATCAGCAAATGAGTCCTACAGCTGGTCTATAGAAACTTTGCTCTTATTAGTAGGGGGTTTAATTTTAGCATTGGTTTTACATATCTATGGGCTGCTGCTGTATTAGGCTGGCCTGCTTTTTCATCCCTGGCAATGTCCTTCCCTTAACAGGGTTGTATTTTCAGTGTCGTGTCAAGTGGTTGTGTAGTGTGTTGGATCAACCACTTGAAATCCTTGTGTTCCAGTAGATTTCCAGCATGTACTTTTCTGATGAAGTGATGTAAATTATAAAAATTCAATTAAAGATTAAGAATTTAAAGCAAGATCAATGGAGCCCCTTCTCCTCTGAATGGTATAAATGGGATTTTTCCAAGACACTGGTTCCCACACATCAATGCCTGTGTCTGATTTCAACAAGTTTAGTGCTCCAGTTGGTGGGTGATGTTGGTATATAAAATAAATTGTAGGTTTGTTGGATTTTTTTTTTTTCCAGCCATGTTGTTGGATCTCAGATGAGATCTTTTCAGACTGAAGTACAGAGGGGCATGCACATCAAGCAAAGTAACAAGAAAATTCTAAAGTAGACTAAGCCTGATATAACCCTCTTTACTTGGAGTACATTTTATAGCATCTTGGCAGGACTTAGAGAACCCAGGCTGTCATTTGTGAAGTATGATTCACTTCTTTGTTGTATCCTATGAACAATGCTAGGAATGTTTGGGTACCATTTGGGTTCCCAAACATTGTGTATAGGGGATGACAATCTATAAGGTGAAGTTTTGCATGTGTTTTCCTGCTACTTAGTGTTATGCCTAGTTTTGCTATGCGTCTTGGGTTCTTGACTCATATTCCTCAGCCCTTTCCTGATTGGCAATTATAGGGGAGCTTTTTGAAAAAGCAAAAATAAACAAGACACTTTTAACTTTTTATTTAGAAAAGAGCAACCTTAGTTCTTCACTGCTTGGTTCATTTACCAGCCTTACCTGCCTTACCTGTGGTAACCCTATCTTTCTGCTGCTGTACATTGTTTTTGTTGGCAAGGTGCTTGCCTTTTTGGTTTTTTCTTCCCCTGAAGCTGCTTCTCAAACCAATACTGGTTCCCTTCACAAGAAAATACCTTCTATATCAGTTCCATATGAATTTTTCAGGTTTTCTTAATACATTTTTTCTAGGACGATGCAAAGACAAGAATTTGAAATAAGTCTTCAAGCAAAATTTTATTAGCATGGTTTAATTTACCTCTCACCTTAAGTGCTGGTCCTTACCTTTTAAGCTCAAACAGCTCCATCATACATTATTAAGAGATTAACTCTTTACCAGGTTTTGTATACTTCCAGCACTGGCTGGGAATTGAAGATGTTCCAACACAGAAGCTTTTAGGGCCTTCATGAAAGTTATCTGGGAGATGGGTATGACCATGTTATACTGATTATCCACAGCCTCTCCTCTGCCCCCAACATACACCACCAGACGGACTGACACAGCTGTGGCAGAACAATCTTACTTCTCTTTCAGACCTGGGAAAGTCCTTGTGTTCTTTAAAGTTGTCTTGTTTTTTTTCCATCTATGTGAGTTGTTATAACAGAGTTCTCTTACATACCATGCTCATCTCTCCTCCCCCCCCGCCCCGCCAGCTTCTTCTGCTGTCGATTATAGAATAGATACACAGTTTGCATTGAGAGCTGTAACATCGTAAGTGCCTTTACAGCCACCCAAGAGCTCAAGGCTCTCCCCTGGTGGCAGCGGTGCTACCAATTCACTTCATCCTGGAAAGTGAAACTGCTTCATTCTCAGCGTCTCTGACAGCAGAGCTGCTGCTCAGGCTTGCTGCCCTCTGACGGGTAAGGTCTCGTTTCTTGGCCACCTTGTTCTGCCTTTGACCCCTTCACATTGTGCCACCTCTGGTAGTTCTTGCTTTCCATGGACTAATTGAGGTTACTAAACTCCTGCAGAACTGTCTTGAGGAAACTCCACAGCACTGAACAGAAGCTTGTGTTCTGATCTGTCTGCTAATGTGGAAACTGCTTCAGTCAGAAGGGGGTGGTCTCCACAACTCTGAGTAGTTTTTGAGGCATTACGGGTTGGTAGGCTGTGTTGGGCCAATGAAGCTACTGAAATATTATTTTTTTCCTTAAGTTCCAATTTTCAAGTGATGACATGTTTTAAGAAAATAACTTCTCAGAAGTTTTCTGAAAACCTGTTTGCTATTGGCAAGACTTTGAGGATAAAAGAGCAGACTGTTAAGAAGAAATAATGTAAGGCATTGAACATCTTTTGAACTCTTACCCTTTGCAGGTGCTGTCATGGGGTTTGAGCTTTATTTGAAAGTCTTGTCTAATTTGTCTCTCTTTGTCATTTTCAAAATAATATATTGTTATGTTTTTTTAAAAAAGCAGTCTAGTATGTCAAGTTCAATATACAAGAGAAAATGATAAATGATCCCTGAAGACATGACTCTGGCTTACTAACCTGATAAGTATGTTGCAAGCTATTAAATAGCATGGTGACCAAAAAATTTGTGAACATAAACCTGTGAAATGTGTCTTTATTAGGAAGCTCGTGTGAAAGTATCCTGTAATACACTTTAAGATGGGAGTTTTATTGCTTGATTTCAAAGGTTTTTGCGTCAACAGATAATTCAGTTTCTTTCCAAGAGAACATATAATATTACCCTTCTCTAAGTAGATTTTTAATAGATGCTGATTAAATAATTTATACTTGGGAAGTTTCAAGTAACAATTGGGTTATACATTTTGAAAATGGATAAAAATGAACCACCTGATGATGCTAAGAAAAATATCTCAAACTTTATTCTTTTCTGTTTGCCTGAAACAGAGTAGTTTCTGATACTTGATTATTACTGCATTATAGGAATAAAGTGTTGGAGAGCAGCAGGCACATGCAGGAGATCCCTTTGCTTTTTTATTAAAAACCATGACTGTTTGTCTTAGAACCAGAACTGTTTTTTTTCAGATATTAGTTCTTGCTGATAATTTAAAAGGACCAAAAAACAGACTTTTTCATTTGAGGTATGATAGTATTTTAGTACATTTCCCAGTTAATATTTATGATTTGCTTTGGGGAGAAAAAAAGATATTTTAATAGAGTTCCTTTGGGGGGTGGGAATGGAAGTGGCAACTGCATTAATGAGGTCGTCCAGCCCTTGTCACTTGAAGACCACTTTGTCTGACTAATTGCTGAGTTCGAGGGTTGGGGTCAGACTCAAGGCTGGGAACAGGCTTTCTTAGTCTTCCTTGACTTGACATTGGCTTTGTGATCCAGGCTGTTCTTCCAGGGCGGTGTGGCAGGTCGCAGGCTTACAGTGTGTGCTGTTAATTACACAGCACAGGGAGCAGTACAACTGCTCAGTGGCTGAAGATCAAAATACAGCTCTTAACTGTTACAGATTCAATCAGTTTCTTGTACAGGGTGTCATGCATTCACTTCCTACTGTGTGGTGTGGGTTTTTTTGTTTCTGTGGGGTTTTTTTTGTTTTGTTTGTGTTTGTGGGTTTTTTTTTCTTCTGTCATGCATAAAATAAATAAATTACTATTTTAGATCGATACTAAGTGTGTGTAACAAACTCCTGTTGTAGGACTATGCAGCAGTTGATAGTTACACATTTTGTATGTCAGTCATCTTGATATCACAAGAGTCTTTGGAATACCTTCTTTAGCTCTTTGGAAGACAGCCTTAAGTCCAGCTGCTTAGTTTGACGTTGAAGATCCCATTGCTTAAATTGTATAGCTATTGTGATTGAATTCCTGTTATTTTCAGGCCTTTACAACACTGTGTTTACCTGCTGATGGAACACACCAGGGACTGATATGTTCCCTTGCTAGCTGTAAATACTTGTTAAACCTCCTGGTGGGCCTGAAGTATCATCCTGTCCAGTGACGGCTTGCAGGAGGGACCCTGTTTTTACAATAACTATCAGTGGCTCCACTCACTTTCATGGAAGAAGTCTGTTCTGTGAAGAAAAAAAGCTCTGACTGTAGTAACATCTGATGAAACTTGACTTTTCCTTTTTTTGACAACCCTCTGGGTCATTAACACAAACAAATGAATTTAAATACATATGCTGTCAGGACTGATACAAGTTGAGAAATTCCAGATATCATGCTTCATAATCTCCAAGGTTCATAATCAGCAGTAACTTGAATTGGTCTAGATTTGTTAGCCAAACACAACCAGAGGTTGAGATGCAAGTTTGAAAATTTTGATTCTACTTAGGGTATTCTAACTAGAATTTGAAAACTTTCTCGTAGAAACTAAGGTGAAGATTAACTATTGTCATGAGCAGCTGAAAGAGATCAGCAAGGGAAAAAGAAATGTGAAAAGCTCCAGGGAGTTGTAACACAGTGACAGTATCATGAAAAAGAGTGCAACATGGAATTGATCTGTGTCTGCAAGCAGTTGGACTCTAGGAAAAAGACCAGCAACGTTTCTTATTAGCTTATGATCTTCTTCCTGGCAAACATGCAGACAGTGACATCATATGGTTTGAGGGCTACTGTATGGCCAAGAAAGGTGGAATTTTGAAAGGTGCGGGTTTTGTGACAGAATCTTTGGACAGGCCATAAGTTTATCCCAATTGTAATGGATACTTGAGGAGATCAGAGACTGAAGATTGTGTTTGTGGAGATTTGATGTCTGACTCTGTCCACTTGCAGAAGTGACTCGTTGCAGCCTGAAAGATAGGAAAATGCAGTTAGCATAGATGCATTTGCAAGTAGGAGAGTAGCAACAAGCACAGAAATGCTTGTAAGAGACTGCAGAACCACCTAGAAGGTTCTCTGAAGAGCATGGGGGGAAGATAAAATGTGGAAAATACACGTGGCTTATGTGATGTGCAATGTTTGGAGGAAAATGCTGTAAGAGCTGCCAGCACTACAACCCTTTTTCATGACAGCAATGCTTAGATCAGAAAGTGAGTATGGGAGTGGGAGGTTGCTGGTGTCCACCAAGGTATTCTACAGCAATGCTGTCTCTGTAAAACTGGTTAGTGAGTAGACATGTGGAAGAGACAGGAAGACTAATAGCAAATGGTGAAGTGAATACTGCCAGTGAATATATGTAAAAACAAAGAAACATATAGTTTCCCATGGTACCTAGTTAGCCTATCTGAAGAATTTACCTTGAGTTTTTTTCATGTACTTTGTGCGTTATATTTTTTTTTTTTTTCATGAAGTCATTGGATTCAGCAGGAGTGAAGACAACGCCAAGGGAAATGTACCTCAAATCTTTCCCAGTAGCCCATGGCTTCGGATTTTGGGAAGATGAATTGATGTATAAAGTGTTGTGTATAAAGACAGAACAGTTTCTAGGGGATGGTTATTCTGAAAGGTTTGAAAGAGAACTCTCTTGGTTTATGTGTTTTTTGGCTTATGCAAGTATGATGTAGTTACTGTGAATAACAGAAGCAATGTTTTGATGTAAAAACAGCCTATCTTGAACATATGAAGGGTTCCTGCATTTACCAGAAACTTGAGAGTCATCACTAGTGCTGCCAGCAGGTGAATTTGGGAAAAATGTCAGGAATTTGTCAAAAGAAAAGGTGGAGACAAAGAGCCCAAGAATGAAGAATTTCAGAAATACGTTCAGTTGAAGAGGATTTTTTTTTTTTCAAACAAATCTGGGTATTACCTTTGTTCTTAACTTTTTTATTTAAATATTTTGGCTTGTGGATAATAAGCTGAATATATATGCTTATATACTAGAAAGAAAAACATACTGATGGTAAATTGCTCTTTATCCTAACACAGCTTTATTAAAAAGCTTTCAAGGTGTGGTAGGACTTACTAAACCAGAGGTTGCAAAATCCCAGAAATTTTAAGTTTGTCCCAGGTGATTTCAACTAGATGATTTGTTGAAAAATGGGATTTAAAAGTAACTGTGTGGAAGTTGCTATGGTTTCATATTCCTCTCCCCACTTAGCTTGTAGACTGCTCCTAGTGAAGCTTTTTTTCCTCCAAATGCAGAGCTAGACCTTCTATTTTAGCTTCCTGAAAGTGAGTGATCAAAATAAATGTGAAAAGAATGACTGGCTACTTCAAAGGCACCAAGGACTCAGAAACCTGGAAATTCAGTTTACACCTGTTGACAGGACATGCTTTCATAAGTGGCAGTAAGCTTGAAGAACAGACTTGTACGAGAAACAGAAGGCAAGTGAAGTTATTGTCTTCTGGGAAAAGATACGTGAAGGATACATTAATATCTCCATTGGAAACTGGAGATATTCAAGAACCATACAACAGCAGCCACTGGGGTAGAGGCTGAAGAGACTTTTTGAGATTTGTGTTGAATTTTCTTTAGTTTCCTATGGCATATACTGCTCTAACTCATATATTTTCTAGCATTTTAACATCATTTGTTTCTCAGTGACATCACAAAGTGTCTGTTTTCAAGAGGGGAGAGGAAAAAATAATACGGTTTTGAAAAAGAAGTGGAGTGTTAGGACAAAGTGCCTTGGAGACATACAAGCAGTTTTGAGTATACAAACCCACTGTTACTTGTAGTTACAATAAACCTTTATATGTTGCGTTTAATATAACAGACACAACACATCTTACATGAACAAGACGTATTTTCCAATAATGCTATGTTGTTTTTTTTTTCTATTGTGAAATATGCTATTTAGTACATTGAGTTCATTTTGTGAACTCTTGACATGTTCACCGCTATTTGAATACCACACTGGGGACACTTGGCATTTATTGGCATTGTCATGGGCATTTCTTGTGAAGCACATCACAAACACAGTACTAAAAGCTCAAAGCGTGGATATGAATAAATACTAAGTACTTCTGCAGATCAGGCCAGTGCTGCACACAAGCTGTTGTACGTCCAGCTGAAGTGATATAATATGTTTCTGCTCCTCCTGCTGTGCCAACTTTGAAAAAGTTAATTTAAATTAATACATTCTTGAGGTGTGGGGTATATGACAGAAGACTTCCCGAACACTTGATAGATTTTATTAAGAACATTCACTTTGATGGTGTTTTCTTTTTGAATAAATAATATTTGTTTATTTCTAGGTTTTCATTGCTTCTTCTTAACCTGGAAGAATATTACTTTGAACAGCACACAGCTAATCATATTATAAACAAAGGCTGCAGAGATGAAAGGTGTGAAACTTTTACATACATTCACTTACTGGAATTGTTCTAATCCCATGTGTATCTAACACATACACAACTACTTTATTTTTTATTGTTCGTTTTAGAAAATTCAGAGGCTCTCTAAAAATCTGTTCAAAGTCAATCATTTTTGAACCTGATGACAATATCCAACCCATTATCAAGGTAAGCAGTGCAAACTTAACATTTCTTGGTAACTTAAGATTGTCTTTAAAAATCTTTTTAAGAAAGAGTATGTATTTTTGTAACGTGTTGCAGATACCACTGAGAGACTGCATTAGTATAAAAGCCCCAGAAGACAATGAAACAAGTAACCCTTTTACACGGTATGTGAATTTGAGTTACTGTATGTGTGTTTAATTCTTCTTAAAGCTGAAACACCCAACTCTTCAAATATCTTATTTACCTTTTAGGGATACATCTGGAAGGTTTTCTGTTGTGTGTAATCAGGTAAGACCTGTATGTAACAGATTCTTGATGTATAAATGAGTGAGGTAACATTCTTTAATGGTATCTTTCTCGAAGCTGGAGTCTTAGGGTGGGGGGTTAACTGGAAACGGAGCCAATTAGTGTCAAAGACTTAACATTAATGTGAAGCTATTGATGGTAGAAATTTCAAACTGTTAATGACTTCATGAAGTCATTAATATGATAAAGTGAGCTTTTTGCACTGTGCATTTTATAATGGAGCTCAGGGCAATTTTAGAATTGAATGAAAAAGGAGGATAGACTCAAATTAAACTGATTATTAATCATCATTTTGACCTTGCTATATTGCTTTCTTCTACTTTCTGTGGTGTGTAATGGCCAAGCCATCTTGACCTTGTGATTCAACTTTGTGAAAACATTGGACTCTTGCTCTATGTCCACCAAATAAGTATGAGAAGTTGTCCTGAAATCTGGATTCAAGTTTCATTCATGAGTTGTGGCTAACTTTGATATGTTCATGCTTAATTTTAAGCAAGGGATTATATTTCAAGCTTTGGTAAAGTGCAGCTGATAGGTGTTCCAAAGCTGTAAAAGTTTCAAAAAAACTGTTCGTGTTTTAATTTCAGGAAAAAACAGAGCTGAGGTGGGAAATATCCTTTTAAACATTCTAACATATTTGTAAAATCTGTCTTTAGTAATACCTAAAATTGATACCCTTGCTCAGTTAGGTACTGCTGCAGTTCAAAATGAACTCAAGGGTTTAGTATTGTCTATGCTGGAGAAGTCTGTGAACTGTGTTAATTCAATTTTGCAACAGCTTCTGTGCAAAGTATTGTGTAGTCAAGTTTTCTTGTCTTGGCAGTTTTTTTTTTGTGTACTGAGTGTTTTTTAAAAGGTATTTCTAATTGTTCCATGCATTTGTTCCACCATACATCAGTAGAGTATGTTCTGAAGAACAAATAATGATAAAAATATCTAATTGGAAAGGAGAATTAACTTTGAAAGTGGCAAGTGTGGTTAGCACCCTCCACTAACATCCCCACCCCCTCATCATGTGTGGTTTGCCAGTCGTCCTTCTGGGTCTGGGGAAACGTTCTAAAGTAGTTTGATGGCATGATACATGCTGGTATTTTGTATAAAAGGCAGAGGGACTTTTGAGGGTGAAGTACTGGCTGGTTGTACTTACGATAAATCACTACCTAATTATGAATGTTTTTTTCTAAGTAGAATTTCTGCCTTGTAGGAAACTGCATGTAACAAATAATTGAAACATCTTAAACGTGTTCGCCGTTTCCTTGGGCTCAAGACAGTATGCATAGCTGGATAAGAAGCTTCACTTTATGTAACAGACAACTTAGAAACTAATGGCTATATAATACAGCAAATGGAAATAATAATTGGAGATGATTTCAGTATTTTTTTCTCAAGATAAAATTGGGGAAAAATCCTCCAAAATAGGAAATTAATACATTATGCTAAAGTTTTTGCTCGTTCCATATTTTTTTGTTTTCATTGTCTACTTTTTCATGTAATTTGGGGCTCTCAGCATAGAAAAATGTTTAATTATCCTGCAGAAGAGTGACCTGAGTGTAAAGCAGGTGTCTGATTCATATTCTCCTATGACCTGATTCAGGTCTGTACAAGCTGATGTCAGATGAAGGGCACTAATTGCCATTATTTTTTAATGTAGCACTTAGAGGCATGCTGAGCTTGTCTGAGCGTACCGCTCATGTTCTTCTGGCTGGATGGTTCTGTGAGGGGTTGTTTGGTGACGGCTGGCTCTGCTGTCCGCTGTTGGCACATGGGAAGGCTTGTGGGATGTGGGAAGGCTGAACATGCCAGAAGGCCTTTGACCAGAAAATGGTACAGCATGTGCTCTCTTGAGAGTTTAATATTTGCTCTTGGTTTGAGGCTGCTGCCACAACACCTTGGAGTGGAGAACCGCAGGCGTGGTGCCAGCTGTAGGAAGTAAACTGAGGTACCCAAAAAGGCCCTTTCATTGGCCAAGTCTCTTGGGCCATGGAGTAGAAGACTCTCTGGTAACACAGTCCAGTGTGTTTTGTGCAGTTCAGAAACAATCCTGAGTCTTATACTCAGGCCTGAGATTTGACAAATTTGAGCTGCTCTATGAACAGAGCAAAGCCATGACTGACTTCTGCCTGGTCATCTTTCAGACAACATATAGTAAGACAATATCTACAAATCAATGTTTGAACAGTCAGGCCTTTCTATAGGAGTTGAGAGAATGTTCTGAAGAAGAGATTGGTTTTATGTGGGTTTTGGGGAGGGGAGATCCTCTCAGCATCAGAGAAATAAAACTGTTCAAAAATATGCTGCTGGATGAGAGGGGAAATCTGGTGTTTGTGTTGGTTGGAACTGGAAGTGAAAGGTCTGGCAGTGGAAGAAAGGGTTCATTTGAGAAGGTTTACAAAATAGTTTATGTTGTGAGTTACCCTTGTGGGGTAAGGGTCAGAATCCTAAGGGCATGAGCTACCAGAAGAAAAGAGGGGGAGGATCCTCCCATTGAGTGGGGTTAGACCAATCTCTGTGCTTATTTGCTTTAATCTTGCGAATCCTCAGAGGTCATATGATTAGAATAAAAACCCACTAATAAACTGCCTAGGTAAGTAAGCATCTGAACTACAGATGCTTGTGGTTAGCTGCTATAAAAGGTCATTGTTTTTCGGCAGGTTATCTGGGGTAACCAAAGCAAGATACTGCAACCAGTGTTTTGCTTGCTTAAACAGCATTCTTAGCTTTGTCTTTATCAGTACTTCTGATTTATTTTGTTATTTTTTTAAGGATTGAAACTGTAACATCTCTTGCTCTTTCAGGTTTTTCTCATTAAAGAAAGAAATATTATTGCACCCTATAAAACAGTAAGAGTAAGTATATATTTTTTGCCATTCTTAGCAAACTAATGTTCTGCAAGGATTCATGGTCTTATTTCTGAAAGAGTAAGATAATTATCATTTGAGGAATACATTAAACATTAAAAAAAAAACCCCACAAAAGTAATTGAAAGTAATTGTTCATATTGATAAAACGAGTATCTGAATTCCTTCATAATAGGTTTGTGATATTTCTTGGAGGACATACTGCAGACTTGGCATTTGCTATTTACCTTGATGTGCAGCTCTGTGGGCTCAACAGTCACAGCTGGCTGCTGGTATTTCAGTGGACACCACATCCTGGCTAAATGGGTTCTGCTCACACCCGATTGGAGAGATTGCTAACTGATATTTCCCAGCTGAGTGCTTCACAGTTCAAAGAAATGGCAGAGAGGGCTGCTGACATCAGAAATCAGACCCTAGTTCTTGTTGCTTTCTGCTGATGAAGCTTCTGAGCCTGGAGGCCTCAAGGCATAGAAGGCATAGGTGCTTTTCACATAGAATGCAAGATGGGTTAAGACACAAACACGAAATGAAAATGCAGAGTCATTAAACACCAACTTTTTTTGCCCAAGAATTAAAACAAAATTATATTTCTCAATGTACTTGTTCAAGTAAAAAATTTCAAGAATGATGGAGACCATAAATTTTCATTTCTTTAATGAACAGAAAAGAAGCAAGAGATTATGTCTGCTCTTTCAACGACTGCTTTGCGTTGTTTTTGTGATAAGATTTGTATCTGAAATAGGCCTTTTTATTTTCTTTGTTTACTCTATGCCATTAATTCTTCATGTGTTGAACCTGTTTTCTAGCCCTATTTTCTGCTTTGTCTCCATGTGCAAAAATTTTGACAAGACAGGAAAAAATAAAAGAATCAAAAGGGCTATTTGAAAGGCTTTTCACTCTGTTCTCTCCTAAGTCAAGATTCATTCATACCTAAAACATTTCTGACAGTCAACCATTAGATTTACTTCACAAAAGTGCAGCTATGTTTCTGCGTATTAAAACAAGAAATCTAGCTTGCCTTCGATCATTTCAGATTTTTTTTTCCTGTTTCTGCTAAATATCTTCTACTTGAATCATTGCCAGTTCCAGGTGCATCAGTGAGTGTTGGAATTTGGGAGTACATTTTATCTTCCATGTCTGGCATTGATTGTTTCAAATCAGTTACAAAATAGCGAGCTATTGTCTTTGCATATGGCTGGAGAGCTATAGCAAGAACTGCTCACAAAAGCTTTTAGATGGTTGGTTGTGAGTAATCCCTGTAGACCATCCACTAGTGTTTCTGAGGGCCATGCTTTCTCTGTGGAAGGAAAATGGTGCTCTGGGTGAAATGTTACAAGGCTTTTGTCTAAATTGCTACTGAATTTCTTGTCTCCCTTTACTCCAGCTCCATTTGCTTTCTGAAGCGTGCTTTCCACGGGAATTGCTGTCAGTTCAGCTCAGATCACATACGTTACACTGAAGATCACCTAGATTTCTATGCCTTCTTTCTTTCAGTTTTAAATTAATCCAAATGTATCCACTGATCAGTATCTTGATGTAGACTTACTGATCACCTTTTTTTTTCTTTGGAAGTCTAGCCTGAGAAATTACAAAACCCTACAGAAATGTTTTGATACAATTTTATACTACATTCAGAGTCCATCAAGGGATCTCCCCACCTTTGCGAAATATGAGTTATGTTTAAGAATTATCATCAGTTGATCCATGCACACACTGTTAAAATACTTAAGTCAAAACCAGAAATATGTACTATGAAATAACACTTAAAGCTGGGAAAACTTTGTGGAGGAAAAAAATGAGGATGCCACATACCCTGAGTGATGTGTTAGTGAGATTTTTATAAATGACTAGTCAAAATAAGTTGTGATTGGCTTTGGGACCTTTCAGATCAAAACTATTTATGTAGCGGAGAACATCTATAGTCTAGTATATAAAGATTTGATGGGGTCGTATCTTTTGTCTAAAAGATATGTAGTAGCTGTTTAAATGTAATATGTCATTTGCTAGTTCTATATTTACATGTGTTTAGCTGATATTAAAGTAGAGCAGATACTAGTTAGACATCTACTGATATTTATACTGTATTAATTTGTTCATTTGAAAGCTATTATGTTGTGTTGTATTAAATAACAGACTAAATACGGCACAAAGAGCTTACCACAGGGAAGATGTATTTGTAAAGAAAAAAGTAAGGTTTAACAACTGCCTTTGGAATGTTTTGGGTATACTGCAACCTTCGATACTTTGGCCAGGTTTTAGATATTTTGATTTTAGTTTAAACTTTTCTTCCACTGAGCTTTATTTTAAATTCATTTGTAGTAAATGTTGGTTTTGGTTTAGGGTAGAACAGAACACTTGTTCCAACTGGATGTTGCTGGGAAACTAGGAGACGTTGTGCAAAATCTGCATCAGGTATGTGGTTATTTGCTATGTCTACACATTTTATCACAGCATCTTTTTTGATATTTAATGGAGAACTTTCTCTAAATATTTATTCTCAAGGTGAAATTCTTAGAATATCTGTTTTTAAAATATAGCAGTTGAACACATCTGGTTGTGACATGTTGTAAGCTACCTATATTAGCTTTTGCTATGCAGCATGGTAATGTATGGACAAAGTAATAACATGACAGTAGCAGTGAACAAACGTTTCATACTTCAAAAAGAAATAATAAGAGCTTTTTTAGTACTCTCTCATCAAGAATGCTAAAGCCCCCCCAATTGCTATTGACTTCTGAGCTGTGTGGGAGATCTCTTTGCTCTTTCACTCAAAGCTCATTGTTCTCTAGCTTTACAGGGCTTCTTGTCTGGATAAAATGGGAGACCAAGCTGCCATGGTAAGTATCTGATTATTTCTGATACCACTGTTTAATAATAAAATTCTGATATTGCCATTTAATAATGAAATTCTAATTGCATTTGAATCAGATTGCATTTGAATCTAATTGCATTTTTTTTCCTTCATATTAGATAACTGCTATATTGCAATCGCGCTTGGCTAGAACTTCATTTGATAAAAACAGGTATCTTTCTAATCATTTTCTACTGGGAAATGATTTTCATCTTGTTGATTTAGCCTACTGCATTAGTACTTAATAGGTGCTTGTTTGGGCCAGCGTAAGTTCTCTAATTCAGAGAGTTATCTTCTTTGTATTCTGAACCATCTGGAATGGAGAATGGGAGATACTGTGTTGTGAACATGAACATGTTACTTTTTTATGTCTCCAATCTATTCCATAAATCTGTGAACTCGTTGAAAACTGAGCATCAGGATATGCCAAATAAAGCTCTGTGTAGAAAAGTCAACTGGTTTGCTGCCAGATGGGTGCAGAACGTAGTGCACTCCTTCTGGAGTGCCTGTTAAGGTAGAGGTCTCAACAAAGGACTTTCTTCATGTCTAAAATAGGCTTAGTGAAGTCCCCATTCTGATGTCCCAAGGTTATAGGCTAACCTAAAACCTTTATAAAGAATGTAAGGGTAGCTGTCCCTAAGTAAGATCTGGAGGTAAACTTACTCCCTTTCTTCACTTGTAGATTTCAAAGCATTTCTGAAACGCTGCATATGGAATGTAAAGCAGAAATGGTGACGCCACTGGTGACTAATCCAGGGCATGTGTGTGTTACTGATGCTAACTTGTACTTCCAGCCTCTTAATGGATATCCTGTAAGTGCCTCATAGACTGTCTTGCATATGACATGAGCACGCTGCCCCTCTGTATTTTTCCTCTTAAATGCTCATGGAGCACATCTACCAGAAGACTCTATTTTCAGTTACAATCAGGAGCTCCTTAGTTTTCCTTGGAGCTGTGCTGCTCTATTGGCTTCAGCATATTTCTACTTCTGAGGCTCTACTCTGTGCTAACTTGCCTAAAGTAACCTCCTACTCACAAAGTACAAAATGTCCTTTTCTCATTCTGTATTAATATTAAAGAACACTTTTTGTAACATTTCATTTAAGATAAATGTCTTAATCTTACTCTGTGGTGCTGTTCCTACCTAGTGAGAACTTTATGTATGTTTATATTGGAAGATCTTAGCTGAGTTTTCTATTAAACTGATCATTTCTTTCTCTAGAAGAATACTGTCTGCATGTCACAGACGGATTACTACTTTGAAACTTTGACACAGAAATAGCTGTGATAGTCTTAGCAGGCCACTAATAGACTAAAAGTATGTCCAGACAATGCAAATGTGTTTTGCAACGAAAGATGACAAAATGCCATTTAATTTTTGTCCACCAGGTGGTACCATTGGCAAACAGTTTGCCGTGCAGCCCAGGGGCTTCCTTATTTTTAATACAATTTATTGTATTCTGCTCCTCTCTTGCATGATTATTGTAACAGGCAACAGATTCTCTATTTATTCTTAAACTGCTTTGCTACTCACACAAGAACCAACAGCAAAGACAAGCTTCCTCTTTTTAGTGTAACTGCTTAGCACCATTGTTCCACTGCTAAAATGACATGAGTGGGTACTGTTTTCGTATTACTAGTATCTCTAGGCAAGAGAAACTTGATATTGACTGGAGAGGTTAATGTAGAAGAACGTATACACTCTGGAATATCTCCATCTTTTCTTCCCTCTCCCTAACCCCCCACAGAAACCAGTAGTACAAATAACACTGCAAAATGTGCGTCGCATCTATAAAAGAAGACATGGCCTAATGCCACTGGTAAGCTCAAATATATCTATATTTATTTTTTTTAATGTCTTGCTGTATATATAATTTCTTAAAATGACCAGCTGAAACTGTGTGCATCATTAGGTAGAAGCTACATGTTTCTAAACACTCTGGATTAAGTAGTGAACCGCACTCAAAGATCCTTTCTGGTTTTTAAGTGTTGTAGTTTTCCGTATTGTCAAAAAGATGAAAACAGGAAGAGTGAACCCTGTCAAGGATGAAAAATTTCTTTCATAAGCAGTCAGTGTAGGAGAAGAGAGAAGGGAGTACCTCCAGGGAGCAATTAATTCCATTTATCTCAAACACTTATCTTGGGGTAGAATGAATTGCTCTCTCATGGTGTATTTTCTCTCTGGATTGATTCATGGAGGGAGCTTGATCACTGGTTCAGGTTGCGGCTAATGTGGAGTGATGAGTCCCGCTGTACGTGGCTGAGGGATGGATGATCAGAGTGCTGCAGTGGAACCTCAGTCATGTGCTTTCACTGTTTGCACTGAAATATCAGTCTTGAATAAAATTTTTGTCTCAAGACATTTAAACTAAATAGACATTTAACTCTTGGCTTCACTACATTGACTTAGGACAAAAAAGCATATTACCTGTGCTTAATCAGTCCAGACAGAGCTAATCTATGGACAGCTATAAATCTACATTTGCTCAGTTGAGTGTAAACTGAATGCTTGGATAATAGGACATAGGAAAGGTCAAAATGTTAGACCTTTTTGGCAAAACTGCTACCCAGTTTAAAGTATTAACTTTTAGATTTTAGTAACTGGAATATTCTATTTAAAAAAAAAAAACCCATGAATATTACAGCTTGTCAGTAATTACTCTCATTTACTTTCCCTTCCTCCTTTAACTTCTAAGGGACTTGAAGTATTTTGCACAGAAAATGAGCTATGTTCTGACATCTACTTGAAATTCTACAACTATCAAGATCGAGATGAGCTCTATTTCCTTATTGCGACATACATAGGTTTGCAGTATTTCTTTATTAATGTAGTCTGTAGTACCTTGTGAGGGGAAATTTGTCTGGGTTTTGCTCTGTTGATTTGTGGAAAGAATGAGAGGAATAAACAGATGTATTAACCCTAAAAACTTTTGATAGAAGTAAGCAAAATTCAACGAATGTTGTGAAGCTGCATGTATTCTGTTTGTGTTTGAAGAGCTGAGATAGTATTAAGGTGAAACTAATTGTCTTGATTTGCAACTAGATATGCACTGTTGTTTAATATGCTCCTCCCCCAAAAAGGGGTGGCAAGGGGGAACAAACTCAAACCACTTTATCTTCAAAGCAAAGGGTAAATAAGATTGACTCAACTAAATTGTATTTTGCTGAAAGAATATAGACTAACTTGTGGGTGGATCCCCCCGGCCCCCACTTAAGTCCAAGTAAAAACCCTTTTGAGAATGTTCCTGCAATGGGTGGATTTCCAGGGCACACACAAATACCTGAACTTGCCTTGATGTTAGCAGGGCTTGATGAAGATTACTGTTCTGAAACAATTAAATTTTCATTTCTATTAGATCTTGTATGCATTAAATCCTAGAAAGTAATACATATCTTTTGCAGATCATGAACAGAAACTTCCTAAAAGGCTAGTGTGTCCTGGGGGAAAAAAAAAAGGGAAAAAGCTAGCAGATTTTCTGTGATGCTGCTACAACCGACACACTGAGACTCATGTTTACCATCAATTTTGAAAGTGTTCATGTATTTTATTATTATTTTTTTTACTCTTTGATTATACCACAAGGCTAGTTCTGTTTTAATGAATTTGCTTGAATATCAGTTGACATTTTCCCCACTTCACAAAGCAGAAAGGCCACAAAGAAGTGATCACCTGAGAATCATTTTAGTCTTTTAGATTTAGAAGAAGTAGATTCTGAGGTGATTTTCTCTGTTATTGAAATAACTGCATGCTGTTACCCTGCTTCAGACTTTGTTTTCTGGATAGCTTTCAAAGGTGAAATTTCAAGGTGCAGATGAAGATGATGATGTTGTTGCTGAAGTTCAGAAATAAAAAATGAGTGAGCCCTTTCTCTAAAGGTGTTTGTAGCCCCTCAGTAGCTGTCTCTGACAGCAGAAGATCCTCTCTTTGAAGGTGTTAACACTTTTTGCTGGTATAATTTAAGGTGCTACGGTGAATGGAGGATTGAGTTATATTTTTCCAGCCCATGCTAAGCTAAAATAGAGGCCCACCACATCCTAATCTGAATTCCTTCTAGTTAATAGTTGTAGTGATAATATTAATTTGATGTTCAATAGAAATCCTAATTCTTTAGCTTTGTTTTGTAGCTTTGAGCAGCAAATGGTGGTAAAAGCTATTTAAGGATTTTAAGTAGAAGGAAGAGCAGCCTGTAACACAGATGCAGTGGAACAAGCATACAGAAGTGTGTCGTGTAACGCTTTGTATGGCAAGGATGTGGTTTCACTGCGATTACTTCATGAAGAGGCTGATGATGGTTTGTTGCCATCATACCACAGTTGCAGTCCTTCAATTCTGCTGTTGCAAGTACTTGCCAAAGTGCTGTAAGCTGGATCAATGGAAGGAACAATTAAAAATAACAATAAAACACTTCTCCATGCAAAACCATTCCCCCAGCCCACTATTTCTCTTGCTACTCACAGGACAGACAAAAATAATGATTATGATATCTCTTTAATTTCATTTTAAGCTGGACCAATGGAAGGAACAATTAAAAATAACAATAAAACACTTCTCCATGCAAAACCATTCCCCCAGCCCGCTATTTCTCCTGCTACTCACAGGACAGACAAAAATAATGATTATGATATCTCTTTTAATTTCATTTTAAGATGGAGAGACAGAATGAATATTAGCAGGTCAATTTGTTGTACAGCAGCATACCTTTCTGTTGTAGCTATTGAGCATAGTGTAATGAAGTATTGAATTTATTGAGCAACTGCCTAGTGCTTCAAACAGAAGCTCTGGGTGCATAATTCCTACTTTCTTGAGTGGTAGTCAAGTTTTATCTTCCTTTAGTCTCTCTGTTTCAGTGGTTCTGAAACTGGATCCTACTTGCATACAATGTGACTTCTTTCTAGAAGTCATTGTTAGTGGGCATCCTTAGTTGTCCAGTAGGAAAATATAGTTAATTTTTTCTTGGCTCTAGCAGAACTACTTCTAGAAGTTTGAAGTCTTAAAGGTTGCCTGATTGCCAGGAGAGCTGTTCATGGTCTGCAAATACTTTTCTATACCTCCATAAATCTTTCTTTCCTATCCATTGTTTCCATGTTTGGTTTCAACACTCCTGCATGATTTTTTTTTTGAATGCAATTTAGGCCTGTTTAAACAGATCTTACAAGATGTATAAAGTATGGTAGCTATTGAAACATAAAGTTAACCACTTAATTCTGGCTTGTTCTTTTAAACAACTTTGTCCTTAATCATTTTATAATACCTTGCATAATATTAATCACTGTATAAATTGGGAGCGGAACTCCAAACTTCAAAACTCTTAATGTTTTGTTTTAGAAAATCATATAACAGAGCATACAGCTGAAAGTTATATGTTGCAATGGCAACGAGGACATATATCAAACTACCAGTATCTTCTTCATCTCAACAATCTGGCTGACAGGAGCTGCAACGATCTCTCCCAGTATCCTGTATTTCCATGGATCATAGCAGACTACTCTAGTTCAGTATTAGGTATGTGTATACAAAAAGGCATGTTAGTGTATCATGTCCAACCTGAACTATTTTGGGGCAGGGGGGATGTAAGTTACACTGTGTAAAGTTCATGGTACATCAAAATGCACCTGGTGTTAGCAATCTTGGGTCTTTTCTTGCGCATTTACCCTTACTCTGGAGTTCAGTGGACAAAACACCTCACCTTCTTCTGTTAAATATTTCACTTATCCCATACAGAGTTTGTACCAAGCATCTACTTGATCATTTTGAAAATCTGTGGTCCTGGGCACTCAGACACTTTGTGATTTCAGTAAATGCAAAAGAACCAGTAAAATAGCCTCTTGTGGAACAAGCTGGGTGCATTGAAATATATAGAATCCAGGTGTTCTTTTACAGTTCTCAGCATTGGAAGTTTAAATAAAGAGGCTAACAAGGCTTATGCCTAAATCAAGGGTCTTTATGCAATGTGTGTTGGATGCTTCTCCTTTTGGGGATTCTGTCCCTCAACAAGGAGTAGGGGAATCTTGTGGTGTTCATCAGCGCTGCCTCAGACACTTCAGTCTGACTGTTTGGTGGGGTTTAACTGTAGCGTGACAGAATAGTTAATTAATAGAAAGAAGATTCTAGCTGCTTTTGTGCCCTGGGTAGCAGGATTCATGTTGACTAGGTGATATTAGGTGCAATAGCTGTCACATAGATGTAACTACTGGGTCTTAAGCAAGAGGTTTGAGGTTAAGCCTACTTGAAAGGAAGGCAGTAAGTAGCTGTTTACAGTAAGACTTTCATTCTTTCGTAGTTAAGGAGCAGAGAAAATTACTAGGGGGGACTCTGAGTTTATTTTTTTGTTTGTTTTCTTGTGGCGGTTTTTGTTTGTTTTTTAAAATACTGATTAGAATATATTCTTGTCTAGTAGAAACAACACATTTAACTATGGGTTTTTTATAGATCTGACAAAGCCTGAAACATTCCGTGACCTTAGTAAACCAATTGGTGCCCTGAATAAGGAAAGGCTGGATAGATTATTGGTATGTATATCTTGGCTTTTATGTGTTGCACACTTTGGGCCTTATACATATTGGCAATAAAAGGACCTCTGTGAAGCAAGCTGTGAGAACTATGTAGTTATCTAAAACTAACTATAAACCTTATCAGAAGCAAACTTGCCTATACACATATCACATTTATTTTCAGCTTGATTTCATCAGTGCTGATTTTGTCAGTACTAATTTAAAGTGATTTGAATCCGTTTCCTCTTTCTTAGTACCGCTTCATATGTATGCACTTTTATTTGTTTTACGTCATTTTTCAAATAAAATCCCCAAGTCCATGTAACTATTGTAACTGCATTTCTGTGGCAGGCACTCAGATGCTATAAACATATTTGGAAATATAAAACTTCAAGCCCAGTGGGTTTATATATGTCATGTAAAATACATGTATGAATTAAACAACACAAAGAACTAGAATTCTTAAGTACTTCCTTTTAAGTAAAATGCTGAATTTGAGAGAGAATGCTTCCAAGGAAGGAGATCTGTATCCATGGAGATCAGAGCACCAACTTGAAATTTCCACATGCAGATAATAGTCCACAGACTTTTTCCATTTCTCAAAGTAGTCAGTTGTGGTTTTTTTTTTCCATAAGCAATGAAACATATGGTTACAGGCTTAGAAGGTTCTTGGTTTCTTAGTTTTTAATCCTTTGTATTAAGTCATTGTCGCCTATGGTAAGTTAATTGCTCCAAAACCATTTACAGAATGTAACTGTATTTAATGTTTCAGAATCTTTATTAGTTCTTAATGAAGTATTAGGAAAAAAAAATATCACCAGATTAACTTTTTTATATTGACAAAAAAGATTATTTCAAAATCATAAAGCTTCCTGAGGTTGTGGTGGGAAAGAATATGATTAGTATTAAGTTTCAATAAGAGTAAATAAAGTTTTCTCTCGAAGATCTGACTGTTGCCTCAAACTGTTAGCCACCTCATACATAGTGCAGTAAAAGTAACTTTGTTTAGATGATTATAGGTTTTACAGATCACACCTAGGAGCTTCAGGCAGGAGGGAATCTTCCAGGTTGAATTGAGTCAATATGTTCTTACATCCTCATTAAACTTCACGTGAAACATGAAAAGAAAGTCTTTGCACTCCTTTGAAGTTGAGTCACTGCAGTTACAAGTGAAAATGAGTGGGGAAAAAAAAGCAGAAAACATGATAATTCTGGATGATAAGTTCTAACAATTTTTTTGCCTTATTGATTTACTGATCTGATTAAAGCCAAGTGGTTGTTAAAACTGAGAGGTTTTTTTCTCATTGGAAAAAAATAGGGTAGTCCTAATCTGTGTCTTTACAAAAAAGTAGCAGGTATGTGTTCAATGTTGAGGGAAAGCAGGAGTGCTGATTTTAAACAGACCTCTCTTTCTTCTTTACATGTTGCAGACACGTTATCGGGAAATGCCAGAGCCCAAGTTCATGTATGGGAGCCATTATTCATCTCCGGGTTATGTTTTGTTTTACCTTGTTAGAGTTGGTAAGGCAGCTTTTACGTGCTCTGTGAGCAGACAGCTACCTCCACCGTGGACAAGGTTTGGAGGAAACTGATGGGGTTTTTTTCTTCTCCTTAGCTCCAGAATACATGCTGTGTCTGCAGAATGGAAAGTTTGATCACGCTGACAGAATGTTCAACAGGTTTGTTTACATTTTGTCTGTAACTAGTTTGGTTTTGTTTTCAAATGTGCGTCAAGGGAGTGCAAAGCCTTAAAAAGAATATTTTTTTTAAAGAAATGTTGATTGGTATGTGTTATCTAGTCTTGCAGAAACCTGGAAAAACTGTTTGGATGGTGCAACAGATTTCAAAGAGGTAAATAGCTGGAAAATGATGCGAGTCCTTCTTGGTGTCTGTGCTAAATTTTCTGTTCTTAGATGTCTCCTGTTGATTTGAGAGTTTTGGGGTGGGGTGTGTTTGCTTGTGGTTTTTTTTTAATTTTTGTTGTTTGTGTTTTTTAGTTGTGTAGGTTTTTTTGTTTGTTTTGTTTTAAGGCTCTTGACTGCATTTTATGACTCCTTTAACATTTGTAACTTGTTCCTTCTCTGTAATTTCATGATTGCTTGTCTGTGTTTGCTTTCTGGCTTTTAGTTTGACAGAAGTGTCATTGTGAATGTTATTGCAATAAGTGAGAATTACCAGAGTGGATTAAAGCTGAAAAGATGCAGTTTTATGTATTGTCTGCTGGAATCTTGTAAGGATTTGTTGTATTACATCTGGTTGAACTATAGAAGTATTTTCTTAGTTATTTGAGCCTTATAAAAACTATAACTTGTAGAATACATTGAGAATGATTAGCTGTCAGACAGTAAGTGCTGGTAAATAATGTCTCTTTTATAAGGAGTTTATATAGTGGTACTTTAAAAAAAAAAATCTATCGTTAATCATTAACTATAGTGGTCTTTAAATAGTTGACTTCTGAAACTTTTGTCACCATGCAAGTTTTATTCTAGATTTTTTTCCTTGACTTTTACCTGATGTCTTAAAACTTAGAAGGTACCTGTGCAATGATAATTCTGAAGATACTCTTAGCTATTATGGATCTGTATGTCACATATTACATATTAAAAATACTTATGCCACTCTGAATTTAGCTCAGAGAATTGCCTTTAAGGTAGTCAAGAAGCCTGAATGTAGTTAAGAGGATAATGGGGAGAAGTTTCCAGTGCTTCTTTACTGACAGAGAAGAAAGCCTGGAAAAATTACTACCCAGCTGTGGGGGCTTGACTTAGGAACTTTGATAACTTCTAGGTTTTTACTGATTGTATTCTACTTAAGTGATCAAAGCTAAGCTAATCTCAAAACTTTCTTTTTTTTTTTGGTCTTCCAGTTAATTCCAGAATTTTATGAAAATGATTCTAGTTTTCTAGTAAACAGTTTGAAGTTGGACTTGGGAAAAAGGCAGGGTGGAAAGATGGTTGAAGATGTAGAGCTTCCCCCTTGGGCATCAGGTAATGACACCCAACTTCTTACATTATGAATTAATTCAAGATTATATAGATTCCTGGGATGGTGGTTCTTATCTCAAATTTGCATTCCATTTCCTTTTGAAGGAAATTTTGCTTCAAAACATGATGTAATTAATAGTTGTATTTAATTTTTATAGCAAATTTGAGGATTGGTGTGCAGTGTTGGGTTGGGGTTTTTTTGTTTGGCTGTTTTTTTCAAGAAGGAAGATGAACAGAGATGGATGACAATACTGAATGGGATATCTTCTCCTTTAATTAACCTTTCTCTTGCCAGGTCCTGATGACTTTCTTCAGAAGAGCCAAGAGGCTTTAGAAAGTCAGTATGTATCAGAACATCTTCATGAATGGATTGACTTAATATTTGGCTACAAGCAGAAAGGAAGTGAAGCAGTTGCAGCTCACAATGGTAAATACATACTTTACAGAAACAGGGGAAAAAAAAAAAGGATGCTTTAATTAGGCAGAAATGGTAAATAACAGCATATCTGTAATGCCCGATTTCTTTTGAGTGTTCATAACTATGCTATGAATGCTTGATCCTTAAAGGAAATGCAGTTCTTCGTTACTGGAAATAATCTTATCTAGTAAAATCTGTGGCCTGCGTGGTGACTTGCATCTTTGAAGATGTACTTAAGATGGTAGGCAAGAAGATTCTACACCCCTGCTGTTATTTGCTCACACAGTGTGGTGTGGCAATGTAGTATGGAATTAGTGTTTCCCAGTTGAAAATGGGAGTCTGTAGGGTCTCCACACAAACATGTATTTAACTCTCCTATGCTGTATTTGCAGTGTGAGAATTTAAATGTGATATATTTTTTTATTATTGTTATTTTTCCCCCTGCTCCTGAGAGGACTGGCTAGGGAAAGAAGGGGCTAATGGGTTATAGCTCTTTAGGAGCAAGAATGAAGGAAAAAGTGTGCAGGTGACCCCATTTGTCCTTGGGTACTACCGCAGTAGTATATAGGCCTTTTACTGTACACATGGAAAGTTTCACTGTTTGCAGTCTTATTCTGAAGGTGTAAGTAGCTGTGGTAGATGCTTACAAAAGGAGATGTTGTTATGTGGTTGCTTTGGTGATGTGTTTAATTTATCTAGACCAAATAGTAATATGAATGATGAACGTATTGAGCAGTCTGATATTTAACCACGTATGTTACTACTCAATAAGGAAATGTCTTCTTGGAAAAGAAAGATTAGCAGATCAGACTTATAGGGTGTTTATTCCCGCAGCCCTGATCCTTTTGAAGGATTACAGGTAACAATATTGAGACAGTTTGCACTTAACAAGAAAAAATAGGTTTAAAAATAAGACATTCCTACAACAGTGGGGAGGGAAGGAAAAAGCAGCTCTTCGTTTTCGTTGTCAGTGCTTTCTACTTCCAGGGTAAGATGTGGTTTTTCTTGTTCTGTGTGTGTTTTTGGGCTTTTTTGTTTTGTTTTTTTTCTGTTTTTGTTGTCATTGGGGTTTTTTAATACGCTTCTTCACACGTCCCTAAAACATGATTGGCTGTATTTTAGATTTTTGGAGTTTGGTATCTGATCATACTGTGACCATAAATGTCAGTTACAATGTGCCAGGGCCTTTGAATATTGCAAATTGGCATTTAAATTATGGCACCTATATTTTTCTCTCAAATGAGAGCACTTTTTATACATAATGTACTTCTGCTGCAATGGATTTTTATTAGCATAATGAATTGCCGACACTTAGGTAGATAAGAGAGGCAGAAGGGATCTGTGTGTGAATGAACTTATGTCAAAACATAAGGTAGGTATTGCTTTGCAGAGGCCCCAAAGTAATTCACTGTGTAACTGCTAGCCTCAGAACAAATGAACAAATTACCAGGTAGACCTTTATAATTATTCTTTACTACATTTTGTTACCTGTCTAGAAAATAACCAGAGATCCGATTATGAAACTGTGCTTTTCTTTCTTTCTTTACTGGGGAGGGATAGTATTTAATGAAGCTTAAATAAGTCATCCTTCCTTTATGGAAGGACTGGTTTCTTCTGAAACTTTCTCTGAGTCCTTTAGAAATCCTAAAATATATTCAAGTAAGAAACCCAGGATTAAAACACAAGATCTCAAACTCCACAGCCTGCTGAAACAGCTTAGTTGCTTAAATATAACCAGGCTGAGTAAAAAATACAACTTCTTTTATAGTAGATATGCAAGGCAACGAAAATGAACCTTGAGTATATACATTGTACAAATAAACTTTTTTTTTCCTCCAGTGTTTCACCCATTAACTTATGAAGGAGGAGTGGATTTAAACAGGTAATTAACAAGAATCAGAATGTTTGTGTTAAAGCAGTTAGCTGAATTTCTCAGTATCCAGATTATCTGTGGGCTGTAAAAGTGCTCTGTGTGTGAATGGTGTAACTCTTCGATTTTTATACTCCCAAACATGCAGACAACCAGCATCAGGTTGTCATTTTTAGCATGCATTGAAAGGTTCTTACTCGAACATCTCTTCAGTCTGACTTTTGTGAAATTGCTGTGGTTTTGGTTGGTTGGTTAGGTTTTGTTTGTTTGTTTGTTTTCGTTTTGTTTTGTTTCTTTTAATCTGCAAGTATACTGTCACTGTACATAAACAAAATCATGAAGCTGTCATGACTGTCCATCACATCTCTGGTAAATCAGTTCTGTAAGAATTTGTGATGGCCTGTAGTGCTGTAGTAACTGCATGTGCAGGCTCATGCTTCCAGGGGAGTGGAGGGAAAAAAAAGCACTCGCCTACTTGACTTAATCAAATGTCATGTTTTTGTAAAGTATTATGGACCCCAATGAAAAAGTAGCTCTGCTGACACAAATCTTGGAGTTTGGACAGACGCCAAAACAGTTGTTTACGATTCCTCATCCCCGAAGGATAATACCGAAGTTGAAAAGTTTGTCTCGAACATCTAGTCACAGCGTTTCCATAGCTGAATCTCCAGGTAAATGTATAACAGATAAACTGATGATGTAATGGATTTGTAATTTTGAGAAGTTCCATATCTTTCTCCCACAGGATCTCATTATATAACTCTCTTGGCTACTTTCCCTGTAAGACAATTCAGAATAGATCCATGAACTGTTAAAGGAAATCTGACAATACCAGCTTGGAATTTGAAAACAGGGATGTTGTGCTGCATTTTTGCCTTCTGTTCATGTGGTCTCCTCTGGGACTGCTCAACCTCTGCTTTTGAAGTTGTGGAAGGTCCATCACCCCTGGCCTTTCATGGCACATCAAAATCAAGTTAATAATGACAACAGCTCCAATGACCATATCTGCAGGCATTCTAAATGATGTAAAGATCTGTTCAGTTTTTGGAACAGGGATGTCTTTGGAGTGGCTTGGTCTAAATAAACCCTAAGAACTTAAATTAAGCATCCAAATGTCTTACCTTTTCCATGACTTGGATGAAAATCTGTAAAGAAAGTACTGTTTTCCCTAGATACTGTGTAGGGACTATGTTGACTGAATAACTGTCTTCAAGACAAGTGTATGCGTGTGTATATATATATATATATATATATATATATATATATATATATATATATATATGAAAGCTGAGGACAGGCTAGAGCAGGTCAAGAGAAGGGCTACAAAGATGATCAAAGGACTGGGAAGTCCGCCATATGATGAAAGGCTGAGAGAACTTTTCCATTGGGAAAGTTCTTGATACCTCCATGGAACACCAAAACATCTCTGCTGAAAAGTCCTTCGTTTGGGATGTTGTGTGGTGTTGTTGTTTTGTTTGTTTGTGTGCGTTTCTTTTTTGTTTGTGCGGGTTTTTTTTTTTTTGTTTCCCCATATTGGAAATGTATTCGGTAAAGTCTCCAGTTTAATAGCCCTAGTTTGAGGAGAAAAATAATATTTTTGACTGTGTAAGGCTGTGCATTCAGGAAGAGATTTGGAAAATAGTGATCTTGTCGCTCTCTGCATTAGCCAAAAATTCTTACTCCTTGGAACTCTGCATGATATCTGTACTTTCATATTTATGTTTGCAACTTCAGCTACCTAGTTATTTGAAGTCTTTTTATTTTCTATTTGTGATGAAACTTTATTGTGGCATTTTATTGCAGTTTCTCCAAATGAGGAGTCTTTTGAAGATTTGACAGAAGAAAGTATAACACTTGCTTGGAACAATATTGCCAAACTAAAATTAGATGAGCAATATAAAATTCACAAAGAGTAGGTACTATTCTTTTCACAGCCAAAATTGTTCTATTTAATGGGGGTGGGGGTGGTATCTGCGTGTCAAGCTGAATGATGGGTTAGGGTCTAAGGTAAATATTTTCCTTTGTGGAACAGCTATTGATTTGATTGTGTAAAATGAGTTTGAGTATATGATGGGTTATCAATCCAGAAAAGGTATTTATCAGCTTGATTTTTTTTTTAATTATTTTTTGTTCCTAATTCAGCAGATATTGATTACCCTTCTCTAAAACAGTGATAGCAGCAGCCAAAGTCTTCCATTTATGTATTTATCTATGTATAATCCCAGGATGACCTCACTTCTTCATCTTGCTTGATTTGAAAGCTTAAACCTCTTAAATTCATCTACCATATACCTTGAGCTGCTGCTGTATGAGCAGTTTGCCAAGTCTCCAGCTACAAGTTTTCAGTTAATCCAGATACAAAACTACCGTTCTGATGGATTCCTGGGGAGCTGTGAGTTGGCAGGGGCACTTCAGGTGAACTTTGGAAATACCTAACAATGCACAGCAGCAGCTGTATTTTAAAGAACAGATTTTCCTTTGGCCCCTTCCCTTGTCCTAGTGGCTGGACTAGTAGCAGGGTTTCTTGCTACCTGAAGTGCAACTACTTTCTTGGTGGCTGTAACTCAATCTAGAAAAGAAATATTTTCTTGTCTATAAAACAAGGTAATATTTGTAGTGAGAAAGGGTCTCTGTTACCAGATTTGTTAGGGTTAGGAAAACCTTGATCCTGAAAACAGACTGGAATTTCAGCTTCTGATTTATTTTTTTTTAACCTGAAGACTGCTGAGGGAAAAAAACAAACAAATAGAAGCAGAACTGTATAGCAGAATTTTGGCTGTGCAGAATGCTCTGTGCTTCCTAATAACTAGTTCCCTGACGTAATTTATGTGTCTAAATTTCTAAACTATGTTGACTTCGCCAATGTCAAGTTTGAGGAGAAAAGACATGCAAGTTCTGATTTCTGACATACGAGGTGTTCAGTATCTGCTTGTAGGCAGGTTCCTGACTTCTTGTAGCTCATCCTGAATTGGAAAGACTGAATGTGAAACTATTTGTTCGCTCATGTGGCCATGGTCATTCTGATGAGGGTGAAGTTCTTGAAGAACAATATGGGAACCTGTACTGGTGTTTCACATATTATGTCAAGGTATATTTTTGTCTCTAGGCATATAACACACCATTGTAGTGCTTTTCATCTCTTTGCATGTCTTAGCTCTTACAGAGATCAAAGAATGACTTTCAACTGTAGTTGATTTGCAGTAGAGTGGTTTAAGTTTCAAAACTTGTGAAATGACCTATAAGCTTACTTGTATTAAACAGGGCAATCACTGGAATAGCAGTCACTTGCAGTGGGTCGTCTGTTTTCACTACTTCCCAGGGTAAGTATTATTGCAGAGGTATTTACTAGAACCTGCAGTGTAAATGCAGGCTAATGTTTTGTGAACAAAATAGCATGAAACTCTGAAATGTAGTTAAGATTGAATCCCATTAATATCTTCCCTGAGAGCAAAATGAAGACATTAAAGGGGATATTTCTGGAATCACTGAGTTCTAGGTTTTTTACAGGCATGAAAGGAGTGGCCCTAATCTTTTGCCAAAAATCAAGATTCTTGTTTTCACTTCATGCTCAGTTCCTTCTCACTGTTTGAGGGAATTTCAGTGTTTGAGTGGAGGTTACTTCTGCTTGGCTTTTGGATCATTGCCTTTACAAGTCACCTATTATAGAAATGAAGTTAAACATATATTTCCTGTAATTATATAGTTTAAATTCATTATTTTTTTAGGTTTTAGACCACTTTGATTCACTGATTTCAATATTATCTATATCTAGGCTTAGGAAGTTGGTAATTTCTCTTTTTAGATACCAGAATTACCTTAGATGGGCATGAGGAAGTCCAGCTGTAACTAGTTCCAGGCTCAAGTCAAAAGCTTTTTTTTATAAGGGTTTCTCAAAGACTATGAGAAACCTGTACCTGCTTTTCCTAGTAAGATATCTGAATATTCAAACAGGAGCAAAATTACTAGCTTCTATAATATGAGACAGTTCTTTTATCTTCTATTTTGTCCATTATCCCCAGATTCAACTTTGAAGATGTTTTCCAAAGAATCAAAAACAATCCAGAGAAGTGTGTCCTTTTCAAACATGGTAAGTTGCTGTTGAAATAAAAACAAGATCACTGGGAACCTTCTGAGAGCTACTCAGAGAAATGGCTCTTGGCACTACATCACTGTCTCTTTTCTTCCCCTGCCCACTCAAATGGATTGTGTGTGAATAATTCAGCAGAGTGAACTGAAACTCTTGTCAGGCCTCCAGGGAGACAGAGAGCATTCTGCAAACATGGACAGGGAGAATTAAATGGCTGCACTTTACTTCTGCACTATAATAGTTCTGTTCTGAGTTGCCCTGCTATCCAGGGAAGGTCTCATGGTAGACAAAGCTAATTTGGCATGAGCAGAGGAGTCTTCCTGAACAACCTTGAATTGCCATTGGGACCAGGATCACAAAGCTTAAATTCCACCCACATGCTCAGATCCAGCATTGCCTTGCTGCTCCCAAGTGTTTGAAGGCTGCAAGTCAGCTGGCAGAAAAGAACAAAGCACAGGGAACAGAATCCATGCTGGGGAAGTTTGAGCCATCCTTCCCCAATGAGCAGTGATCTCAGCAACCTCCGAACAACATTTTTCCCCTGCTTCTGAAACAGAACTTGGAAAGAGATTCTATATTGGATTTTCTGTGCCTGAGCACAGACCTGGGTCATAGAGATTAATTCCCAGTTGTCATGTTCAGAGTCCTTTATTGAGGCAAGACACTAGCATATGTCAGCCTTCTCTGTACCCTCATCTCTAGGGGGAACAAAAAAGGCAAGTGGGATGCTCAGACAGAAGCCATAGCATGCCCCAACAGGTCCCCAAATAAGTTACAGGAGCAGGACCCTCTGGTCTGCCATGGCACACAGCAGGTAAATCTAGATACAGCAATTCCTCATGCTTTAGCCAAGGTAAATTTAGGAATGTCGCTTCTTGATACTGTAAAAAGGGAGCTCTTTGCCTAGGCTAAAAGTCAGCTTTTCCTGTGGAGGCCTTGTATACTTTTTTTTTTTTTAATTGCTGTTCTCCTCTCTGTAATTTGAGTGCTGATCTGTTGCAGCAGTGCTAGAAGCAGTAGTCTTTTTACAGTCCAGGAGCATACTGTTTTTTAGAACAAATATAAAACATGACTAGTAATGATACTAGTAGAAGCACTGGGCTGATTTTTCTTTCCCCTTGCTGCTTCCAGTGATGGTAATGTAGCTAAGCAGCTGTTTATAAAGGATGTTAGAAAATGTTTCATGCTGAGAATAGTAGGAATTAGATTTGTTGTTTGAAAGAGCTGAGCTGATAAGTAACAGTCATGGAGAAGAAACAGGAAAAAAACCATTCATTTTTACTTTCTGTTAGCTGCCTACATCTAGAATTGACAGTAGCTTACAAGCTGAAGAGCTGACCTAGTTTCTCCTAAGTAAGGAATTACATGCCACGTAATTTTGAAAAAGGAGGTCCAACGGTTCTGCATGTTTCTGAACTTCAGTGCTCCCTTTATATTTACCGGGAATTAAGTATTCTTGCTGTCCAACAGTAAGGTTTTGCTTGATTAGTGTCCATAGAACACCTGTATGTGGTTTGTATAGAAGATAAAAATGCTTCTTGTTATCCAAAAGCATGTTAATGTACTTCTGTTTGATTTGACATAAGAAATTGAACACAGTTTTGTTTTTTTTTTTCTTACAGGCTTTGTCATCTTGTCTAACCTTACCAGGAGATACCACTGTCATAAGTTCTTCATGGGACAATCATATGTGTGTATTTACTTCCTTTTGACTTTATTGAATTACATTGTATACCTTGGTTGTCATATTTATGGTTTTAGATAAAGATACAGAAATTCATTGTTAAAACACAGTGTCTATATTTTTAGTTTTTTCAGTACATTCTGTTAGAAACTGTAGAAGCAAAGTTATTTCATCTATTTAGAAAAAAAAAAGTTTAAGTTTTCTGAAGACATAATGCCTTTATATCCTCTTCCTGTTAGATATTTTTATTCAATTGCATTTGGAAGACAGCAAGACATCTTAATGGGACATGATGATGCAGTCAGTAAGATCTGTTGGCGTGATGGGCGTTTATATTCTGCATCTTGGGATTCCACTGTGAAGGTTTGCATATGAGATTTTTATACTTCAATAACTATTTAAAGCCAGCGCTTTGTAATATTGATGCAGGCAGATGCTTTGGAGTGGATGTGCCTGGTGTATTAGAACAATTACTTAGCTAGTATCACATTGAGTTTATTTCTAGAATTTCTTCTTCATATAGCTTTTTCTCAATTTTGTTTCAAAGCTAAAGGGTTACTTTAAAGAAATGTCATTGATTCTAACTTACTCTAAATGTGGGGGGTTTGGAGGAAAACTCTATTTGTTGGAGGATATGGAGTGTTTTGTGATCTTGACTGATGGTTCTGTTTGAGTGAAATAGGCTTCTAAAATGTTTAAGTTTAATAGTTTTGTAGCTTATGTTCTTCAGCTAAGTGGACCAGGAGCTTGCTAATCTGAAGAGCATGCCTACAGTTAGGTGGAAAGATAATTTGGAAGTTAGAGACAGGAAAGAATTTCCCAAAGCCTTCTACGTATGGCTTTTTGGTAAGTATACATTCAGTACAGTGATACACCCATATTTAGGTAGGCTTCTGTAAGCTACCTGGAATCAGCATAATCATGTTTAATATGTGGTTCTGCTTAGGGTAAACAAGTTCAGGTGCCATTTATTGTTCTGTGTTCTGCCACGTAGGCAAGGCCCACAGCTGACATGAGCCGCCCTCCTTGTGATGTGAGAATTCAGTACTGAAGAAACTCACCCAGAGTTACATTAATGCTTCCGTGAGTGAACTTAAAATATCTGTGTTGTAGGTGTGGCACTGTGTTCCCGGAGAGATCTCGAGCAATAAAAAGCACCACTTTGAACTGCTTGCGGAGTTAGAACACGATGTTAGCGTAAGTATGTGAATAGAGATATAGTATTTCAGAATATGGAAGTTAATTGCTCATTAAAATAAAAGTCAATATCTAGTGTTAAGGCACAAGGATTGGGTTAGAGGGCTGAGGGCTTGTGTTGTTTTGGGAAGTGTGTGTAGGGGGTTTTCGTTTTATGGGTTCATTTTTTCAGTCTGTGTCCTGTGGCAGTGTCCTCTGCTTCCTTGGTTGAAAAGTCCACACCTGGCAACTGAAGCAACAGCATAAACAGTGGTTTCTTAATTTACTTTGCTCAGCTTGTATGTACGTAGTTCCAGGGGATAACAGGGAGGGCTGAGATTTTTGTTTGTTTGTTTGTTTGCTTCTTTGTTTTTGAAAACAGACCAATATTTTCCAGGTATTTTCATTGTTACTGCTTCTTTTTAATGTATCTTTGCCAAAGGCAAGCAAATGAAAAGGAATGAGTTGTTTACCATGCTATAAAGTATATTACTGAATTTCAATGTAAATATATAAACACATTGTGTGCAGTGAATCATAAACATGTAACTGCACACTCTTATTTATAGCCTCTTACGTCACTCTAGTAGGATATTTATTAATAGATTTACTATGTGTTAAACCTTTTTAATATTGAGATTTTTAAACAGGTCACAACATAGGCTCATACTGAAATAGTTCTGGTAACATGTAAGAACTGTACCCAAGAGAATTGGAAACAACTGACAGTCAGGAAGTTCTTCAAAAGTAAAGAAGAAAGTCTTCCATCTAGATGGGTACTAAAAGTAGTCTGAAATGTCAGTTTGCATTTCTGATTCTTCAAAGAAAAAGCATTTTAAAATATCATCAAAGGCACCAATCATATACTTTTTATAGGCACAATTTTTAATAATTTTACTTAATAAGGATGTTACATAATTAAATGTAAAAGCTTTTTGTAAATGAAATGCCATCTTATGGATAATAGGCTTGCTTTGTGTATGTTTAAAACCTGTCTCAATAATAGAAAAATCATGGGATGTTTAACTTCCTAGGTAAATACAATTGACCTTAATGCTGCAAATACTATACTAGCATCTGGAACCAAAGAGGGTACCATCAGTGTGTGGGATGTTACTACAGCAACGGTGCTGCACCAGTTGCCATGTCATTCTGGGACTGTGTTTGATGCTGCTTTTAGTCCTGGTACGTTGGATTTTAATTTTTGATATGTTTGGAGATTCAAAAGGAATCTCATTCTTGATATCATATAATATACCTTTGTTATTGGAATTACTACTTTAAGGGGGATGGTGAGATGTTTTGGATTAACAAGCATCTCCATTACAAGAAATTTCTTAGTTATACACAAGGCCATACTGGACTATAGACCAGTTGAATAGACTCTGAACCGATTTTGTTTATCATTGCTTGCTTTAAGACTTAATTTACAGTATGCTATCTATAAGTAAGTGGGTCAGGCAATGTCACATCTAACGTGCTGGACCACAGACTGCTTCGGGAACTAGAACTGAATGTCTAAACATGCTTTTCTGTTGTTGTTTCTTTTGGTTGCTTTTCTGCTTTTGTACAGACAGCAGACATCTACTCAGCACAGGAGAAGACTGTTGTTTTAAAGTAATAGACGTACAAACTGGAATGCTTATATCTTCAGTAACTGCTGATGAGCCACAGAGGTAATTCTGAGAACAATTATGATTATGAAGCTGTGTGGCCGACTCAGTTAACTGTGGAAATGCTTGATTGTTGGTGGTAGCAGAATGGAAAGGGCAGGAATACTGGCAACTTTGTTTTATCAAATTACTTTTGAAAGTGCAAAGGCTGACACTCTACCATGTTGTGCAATTATGGTCAAACTTTCCAAATTGGGACAAAATCTGTATCTATATAAATAACTTGCATTCTTTCAACAACTTTAACTTCCATAAAAGATGATGAGAACTGTAGCTAAGCAGCTCTTCCAGCAGCTCAGCTACTGAAATTTCTAACAAGTAGACAGTTCTCTTACTTGAATCACCTCTGTCAACAGTCTTTATTTTGGTTGGGTTTGGGTTTTTCTTCCTTTTTGTTTTGATAATCTAGGTAAAGATTGGCTGTTACAAAGAGTGATCACTTTTTCCACAAAGCAAAATGCATAGAGTTCTCTATGGTTTATCAGGAAAACAAATTGAATGCTTACTCAGTTACTGGAGTGAAAGCGTGGCAGCCAGACACAGAGTACACTTGCTTTCTTGTGTGCGTATATACCTAAATATATATGCATATGCATGTGTCTATATATTTTTTTTCTTTATCTATTTCTCCAAAAGTCCTCTTTGCACTTCACGTAACTTTTGGGAACATGAAGCGACAGAAGTGAAAGTGGTGGTTCATGAAAGCACTTGGGAACTCACGCATGTACAGCTGACCTGGTCCTCCTCTGTTATGAGAACGTTTCCTCCTCCTGCCAGGGAAAGTTCTGGCTGGGCCTAGGGCAGTCAGAGAAGCAAGTTTGGGTCATGACCCTTTAAAATAATTTGGGAATAACCTTTCCAGAAAGACTGTGAAAGAGTAGAGTTTCCTTCATTTTCATACTTACATTTTCAATTATTTTTTGGCTTAGTCAGTTTGGAAATGTTCAGCACTTATTATACAAAAGCTTGAAGTGAACTGATTTCAGACTTGCTTGCAGGTGCTTCAAATGGGATGGAAATACCATATTGTCGGGAAGTCAGTCTGGTGAACTACAGATTTGGGACCTTCTTGGAGGAAAAGTTGTTGAAAGAATCAAAGGACATACAGGTATGCTTGAACTATTCATATTCTCAAATTGAGTGGAAGGTTCCTATTTTCCAGATCTGTTAGTACTGAAAAGTTTGAGAGTCATCTGCTCAGTGAGTGGGTTGTTGTTGATATTAGTGTTAACTTGGAACACTAGAACTAGAAGTAGGTCCACATGAGCCTCCAAGGAAATTTTGTAGCAGTGGAGGAATATTGCTGTTCACAAGACTGACCAAAGGTAAATGCCTTAAGATTTTTCTAATTCACACAACATCACAAAAGTCAATATTTTTCTACCTCATGGCCCTAATAAAGTGTAGTATAGGCTGCACTATATACTTTGTCAAATTTCATCAGGACTGCGAGTCTAACAACAGGTTAAGTGCACTAGAGAAATTGTTTTGGATGGGGTTTTACAGGCTTCTTAAATGCATCTGTATAGTCTTCAGTACATTAGCAACCCGGATGCATGAAGGAGAAAAACTACATCAGTTTTATTCAGTTTGTTTTTCAAGGCTGCCTTCATGAACAGTTAGTTCAAACTTCCCTACTATAAGCTTGTATTTGACCTGTATAGAGATCATTCTGTAGCTGGAGGAATGTTTAGAAGTGGGCTTCTAGGCATAAGCTAGATGTGAATACACCATTAATACAAGAAGTCCAAATGGTGGAGTGAAAAATCTAGAGAAACCTCCTCCTGTTGTCTCCATGAATCCCTTAGCCAGTGTGCCATCTGCATTCTACGCTGCCACTGATGTTGTCCCTCCGGTACCCAGAGTCAGCAGAGGCCACGTACCATGAGATCATTACTGTGAAAAAGAGCAGCCACCTCGCAGCCTACTAAAATTCTTCTCAGCATATGTGGTGTGAGTGTAATCCAAACTAATGATCAGATGATCCTAAACTCTTAAAAAGGTCTGTTCCATCACCTTGAGTACCATTTGCATTTGGATTTACTTGTTTGTTTGGTTTTCTTTCCCATAGGTGCTGTAACATCCATGTGGATGAATGAACAGTGCAACAGTGTTATTACAGGAGGGGAAGACAAACAAATCATGTTCTGGAAACTGCAATACTAAGAAGTGCCTTTCCCTCCAGATATTAAAATGAACTCTTATTTTAAACCAAACCTTTTAAAGGAACTTTAAAAGTGTGCAATGATGGATGCTGAAGTTCGACCAGATAGGAAGCTTTGTTCAGCTACAACTTTCTATGTTATGGTGACTTCACTGAGAGCTCTTAACTTCCCTAGTGTATGCATTTGTTTTTCATGGACTATTATGCTGAAAATGCTTGTCTAAAATTATATCTGAGATGAAATTAAAGACCTATTTTTCTGTAATTAAAGAGCTCTTAACTTGCAGTCATTGTTTGATTTGCGTAGAATGCATTGTAGCATGCTGTTGGAACTGGTTTCAAAGAAGCATTTGCATTCTTGAGTCTTTAAGGATGCTTGTGACTAATGCCATGTCTCACGACATAATGTATGTGCCTCTTGTGTAGCAAACCTTTCTTCCTAGTGAAGAGACAGACAGTGGTAAACACTGATTTTGATGCTAAGGCACCTCTTGTTCTGAGCAGTGGTCAGTCTGACCCACTATCTAGTCTTCCAATGTGGCTGTTTGCAAAGACATGGAGAAGAATAAGAACATAATCTATATTGCTTTTTCCTATTGAAAACCAGCACTAATGTATTAGCCTGAAAGGAAGCCATGCATTAAATTGATCCCCTACCAGGGAGCAGTTACACATATATGTAATGTCTTGATATAGATCTTCCTGGAATACTGTACCTGAAGTTAGTCTGTCGTGTCTTATGCTCTATTACTACTGCCCTTCCTCACTCTGTCACTCTCCTTCTCTTAAGAATCTTCAGCATGTTCATGGTTTGTTTGATGTTCTCAACCTCCTTCAACTCAAATCATCTTTGGGATGGAATTTAATGATTGATAGCATTTAAAAAGAGCTGCAGCTCCTGGGGTTATTTAATACCTTGTCGTCTTAGTGACAAAGCAGTGTTGCACTAGGCTTATGTTCTCTATAGGACTTAAGGGTATGATTTCCTGCAAGGGGCCATCCTCAAGTTGAAGACTTGAAATAGTCTTTAAATGGCTTATTACAGCAACAAGCAGCTGCAGTTCAGATGTTGCTCCAGTGTGACCCAAAATCAATATTTATTTCTCTGGTGTTCTCTGCTGCTGGTATTATAAGAAGCCCTGTTGCTGTGTCCAGGACAAGCATTCTTCTAAACTGTATTCAGTCAGTCCTTGTCCATAGACATCCTGCCTTGGTTTTTACACTTCACACCTATTTCAGGGCACAGCTGTTTCTTTAGCATTGTAAAACAATTCTTTTATGGTTGGGGTTGTTTTTTCATTCCCTTAGGTTTTTTTTTTTTTTATGCTGGACTTTGAACTTTTCAATAAGGTAATGGAATGATGTTAAAGCAAACTGGCATTTCAGCTGCATTACGCACTTGACTTAGCAAACAACTGAATTTTTGTGTAACTAACGTGTGTAGTGAAGGCACATGTGGTGAAAGATTAGGCCATGTCATGCATGCCTGCTGTTACCCAACTTACTGTCACAGCAGAATGTTTGATGTCTGCCCTTTTTCTTTACCTTCCATTATATTTATTTCTGAAATGTATCTGTGTGTAAGCAAAGACAACGTCACAGCAACCCACATTCTACACTTCTGTAGAAATATCTTGGGTGATTTCTGGATTGCACTGAAAGCTTTTTTTATGTGTTGTTTTAAGTGTATCTATATTGCTTGTTTACCTCCACCCTGTTGTATTTTTCCCCTGGCACACAAAGCTTAGGTTTTTCTGCACTACAGTACCAGCCTGGGTTTAAAACCTTTAGCACATCCTACTTTTGTATTCTGTTCCTGGTAATGTGCAGTTCTGCAACTCAAGTTGTACTCCCCTGTGCTTGAAAATCACAAAGGAATTACTCAAGCAATAGTGAAGTACACACCTTCACACCTGTTTTCTTGATGCTGTTGTACCCAAATTTGGGGCACAGCTGTGCTCCTTTGTCACTAGGTGGCCTCCTACTGCTATAAACCAAGGAAAAGTGACCCTGAAGTTTATTACCTGTGACTTCAGGAACCTCAAAGTGAATATACCCTTAACTGACTTTTATTTAAGTACAGCTGTACACAATACATAGCTATTAAGTGAATCTGAGGTTTGCTTTCTGCTGCAAAGCATCCTCAAAAAACAGAGCCCTCAGAGAGCCATTTCATTGCTTAGAGCAGCCTTAGTTGTTTGTTCTTTTTTAAGGGGGGAATCAAGTTAACCCTATTACCTAGTTATATCAGCAGTGTCCTTTTTTTTAAGCAAGCAGATGTGTGCAAGAAATTATGTATAGACCAATATTTTCTTGTAGCATAACCCAGTTTGTCTTCATGAATATAACCATAGCTTACTCTTCAACGCAAACTGGTTTCTGCATGAAAACAGGTTTTTAATTAGTTCTTTTGCTTCTGGTTGCCACATACTACAGCTGGAGGGAAAATAGTACTTGCACTGAAGTTCTACCTCTATATTAATTCCAATGGATCTCCCCTCTAGCTAGAGCTGTCTGCCTGATAAAAATAAGTTTGGATTCTTCTTCCTCTGTATTTGTGTTCCTCCAACTTGTTTTTGTTCTAGTTTACTTTTAAGATTTAGTAGACTTAATAGGAAATCACAAGGTTTTAGATTTGCTTCAATAATGACTTCTAAAGAAGCTTGAATCCTTAACAGAGCTGGCCCCTGCAGAATCATCTACTCTTAAGTAAAAACTGGTCAGATGCAGAGCTCAGCATTTCAATCATACATTGTTTTGTGCTCAGCAAACTTGCTCCCCAAGGAGCTCAGAGATGACTGCTACAGGGCACAGGCCCTATGCCCATAAGGCTGAATCATAGCAATGTTAGATGAAGCCACCAATTACTGCCAGTAAGCGCTCGCTGTGGTGGTTCCAGAGACATATCATTTAGTAACCAAACAATCCAATTAAAGTGAATCCCAGGATGAATTTGATCACCACTACAGCCTGAAGGAGTGTAATGATTTTCCCTCATATACCATAACTGAAAAATTCATTTGAGAAACAAGAAGCTACAAGGCAGACTCTTCTTGGCAGGCACAGCTGAGTTCACACTGCTAAACAGTATTCAGTAATCCCAGGTTGCACAGCTGAAACCTGGATCAGAGCTTAAAAAAAAAAAAAAAAAAAGAAAAAAAAGGAAATCACTCACCAAAACTGGTATTTAATTTCATATCACTTAAGTCTTAGTTGAACATGCCCTAGGCTGGGGTTGACCCTAGCCAGCAGCTAGGCCTCCACTGAGTTCACACAGAATCACAGAATGATTGGGCTTAGAAGGGACCTCTGGACACCATCTAGTCCAACCCACCTGCTGAAGCAGGTTCACCAGAGCAGATCGCACAGGAATGTGTCCAGGTGGCTTTTGAATGTCTCCAAACAACAAGACTCCACAACCTCTCTGGGCAGCCTGTTCCAGTGTTCTGGCACCCTCAAAGTAAAGAAGTTTCTCCACCTATTCAGATGGAACCTCCCATGTGGCCATTGCCCCTCATCCTATCGTTGGGCACCACTGAAAAGAGCCTGGTCCCATCCTGACACCCACCCTTGAGATATTTATAAGCATTGATGAGATCCCCTCTCAGCCTTCTCTTCTCCAGGCTGAACAGACACAGCTCTCTCAGTCTCTTCATAAGAAAGGTCCTCCAGACCCCTCATCATCATCTTAGCTGGACTCCCTCCAGTAATTCCTTGTTTTTCTTAAACTGGGGAGCCCAGAACTGGACACAGTGCTCCAGATGCAGCCTCACCAGGGCAGAGTAGAGGGGGAGGAGAACCTCCCTTGACCTGCTGTGCACACTTTTAATGCACCCCAGTTCCTTACTCATCTGCCCCACAACAGGATGGGTAAGAGAATCAGAAGGGCAAAAGCTAGGAAAATTTGTGTGTTGAGATAAAAGACAGTTTACTAAGTGAAAAGAAAAAAAAAAAAAAATGAAGTGGTGCAAAAGCAATCACTCCCCACCTCCCAGCAGCAGCAGACTGATGCCCAGCCAGTCTCCAAGCAACAGCTAATTTGGAAAGACTCCCCCCAAATTACTGCTGAGCATGATATCAAATGGTATGGAATTTTTCTTTGGTCAGTTTGGGTCAGTAGTCCCAGCTGCGTCCCTTCTCAGCCCCTGGGCCACCCCCAGCCTATTCCTGGAGTCAAGGGACAGAGCAAGAAGCAGAAAAGGCCCTGACACAGTGCAAGCACCACTCAGCAACAGCAAAAAAAATGGGAGTGTTACCACCACTGTCACAAGCATCAAAGATGGCACCACACCAGCTGCTGTGGGGAAAGTGAGCTCCATCCCAACCAGACCCAGTGCACCCAGCAAGCTGCGAACAGCCTTAGAATGAAATTGCAGCTATGCAATTAGCATGTCTGGTGGAACAGCCAGGCTGCTATTCCATCTGTTAAGCTGAAGGTACAAAAAGTTAAATATATCTTGTCTAAAGTATCCCAGATCTACCCTTTTAAAACACTTCAGCATTGTAGGCAGTGAGCTTACTCAGCAAGCTCTTTTAAACTGCATTTCTTACCTTAGTAGTTGGTTGAAACTGACTTCAACAAAATTCTTGGCTCATCTTAAGAATCATGCACACAATAACTAAAGGTTCAGTCATTTATTTGGTTATTTCTGAATTCTTAAGAACATGGTTAAGGCAAGAGATAAGCATATTAGTTACAATTTGTATAACAAGTAATAAAAAGATTTGAGTATCTGTACACTACTTTTTAATATGCTTACTTACTGAATGATGCCTTTAGCTATACTCAGCTTAGCTGGCATTCTTGTGTAAACAGTATTTACTAGAACGAAAAATTAACTAGTACTAGCCATACTTCTAATACGCTACTTCAAATCTACCCTTGCAAACAGAAAGCAGTAAAAATACTTATTTGTCTTAAACACACAAAGCACAGCATTGTTCTAGGTAACAACACGTAACTTTGCAAGTGATATCTGGTTCCTTTAGTCGCAATGGCTTATAGAAGTAGTAAACTAAATAAAAGACCTATGAAAAGTCATAACAATTGGAATTTCACATTTGTCAAGCATATAAGGCGACAAGTTTTACAGTTTGTGAATGAACAAGATATGTTGAACTGTAACATTCCCAGCCATTATAGATGCAAATGCTTGATGCAGCATATCTTTTCTCAGCCTCCAGAAAGGCTCATGTGCAGAAGAAAGAAATCACTGAGTATAATAGCCCAAGTTTAGTGGAATCATCATGATATATACGTGCACACACATACACGATGCAGGTTTACACTTCAGGAATGGAGTGATCCATCAGGCTTTTCATAATGCTAGTTGCCATCCTAAAGAAAAGGAAAAGGCATTCAGTTTTGTAAGGTAACTGTAGAAGACCACTACAGCTCCTGATCCCTGTATCTTTGTCATCACTAGCCCTTTAAAAGCATTTGAAAGTTGGCCTTTTACTCCACTATTTTTGACAAGTATGTTGCTACATAAAGCCGCACCAAACTGCACACAAAAGACTCGAGGTTTTTATTAATAACTGGGCTAGCAACTTCAAAAAACATATTTTTTCAGGAGAGATTTGGCTGTGGAAAGCCAGTGCTGCCAAAGAATTAGGAAAAAAGCCAACTACATCCTGCCAAGAATCATGTTTACATCACCAGAATTAGTTGCACTAGAAACAGCATTTCAGTTATAAGGTAAATACTTGTGTTATTCACGTACTTGAAACATCTCAGAGACTCAAGTTTAGTCAAATTATGTTTAGAAAAGGGTTTTTCAAGAGAAGAAAAGGCAAAGGAGCATCACGAACATATGAATAGTTTAAAAACAGAACCAAAATACACTGTTTTCCTTAACCTGATGGTTTTAGTCAATTTTCAGACTCCCTCCACACCCTCTCCAGCCTTAATTTTTAAGTTTGTAATTAGGTCTTATCATGAGCACATTTTATTTAACCTACAAAAAAAAAAGTCACTGTCACCTTGATTATAATTAACACCACGGCTGCTTGGTTGATTACCTACCTCTTTATTATATACTCATAAATACTGGAAGGCATGACAGTAATGGTCACTACGTTTCCGGCTGTTGCCAAGATGTCTGCAATCTGGGGGTCCTGTTATTAAAGAAAACGTCATATAAGCAACATTAATCAAGCACACTATTAAGGCAGCAGTTCAAGAGCTTTTTCTAGACACATTTCACGCAGCTTGTAAGACCCACAACTCCTTGCTTGAATATTTAACCTTCAGGGCAAATCACTGAACCTGCAACACCACTTCACAGATGTTTGGTTATCAGTATCTTGCACAAACTGCCTAGAAAGGGACACAGATGTTATACACAGAATTCCTACTAGAATTTGATACAGGCTGGCAGGAGGAAGCTTATTATGTGTTGCCAGCAAAGTTAGACTAAAAATAAAAACAGAGGGTGAGACTAGCCAGGTAGATGCAGAAAGGAAGAGAATGAGTTGCCCTGCCTACTGACATAAAACTGCAAAGAAGCCTCAAAACATATGTCTCTCCAATCAAGCTGTTACCTCTCATGACTTAATTCCTCATCTTATGAACATTGATGAATGTATTAGAATCCTTTTCCCTGTCCAAAACACAATTACTATACACAGAGAGCTTTCAGCTGTCCACACCCACCACACGCTATTTTACCTTCAATCCAATTACATTCTGGCCGTTGATTTCACAGATGTTGTGCTCTGTAAGAAGTCCATTTCTTGCAGCAGAACTATCTTTCACTATTGAGGTTATTTTTCCATTCTTGAATATGAAACCAACATGTCCTGTGCTGTCCTTATGCATAGTAATAATTCGTTCAAAAGGCCTACAAAGAAGGAAAAAGACATTTAGCATGTAAAAACCATGTTATCAGTCTACTAAACCATAGAAAGCACCACAAACTATTCCAGCATCTTTGACTGTGTAAAAGTAATTGTACTCTAAGAGACCGATACATCAACTACAATGAAAAATAGTTGGGTCTTGTTAATATTTGCTAGTTTAAGCTCTTCTTTCCAGGATGAAGTCACAGTGCATTTGTAAACTTGTTTCTAAACCTTACACATTTCCCATTCTACAGATACTCCGCCATCTTGATTAATAATAGTAATAGTAGTAATAATAATAATAAACTCACAAAACATCCACACAAACATCCACACAAATGGCCATTAAAATTAGGTTTTATCTACAAATGTTAAACATCACTAAAATAGTGCAGGCAGTTTTAACAACTGCAGGCAGACCACAGGATTCTGGAGTACAAGGCTTCCCCAAGAACAATTCTATTGCTTTACAAACAATAAACCTGCAAGTCACATATTTAACTGTCAGTAAATCCAGCAAGGGGTTGGGGACTGGGGCACAGAAGTGACAGGGAATCTACTACCACAATATCTTGATTAAATACAAGATAGAAGAAACAGCTGCTCTGATAGAAGCAGCATTTCCTCCCCAGGTTAAACTTGGTTCCTAAATAAGAATGAACACTGAAAAACCTTCAAGTCACACACTTAATCATATCATGTATCAACTGACTTCTCACAGCCTATTGACCTTATGTGGAATCGTAACTATTATTACAACACACAACTAGCCAGAAGCTCATTATTTAATACAATTAAGAATCTGTATTGATTCATCACACATACTTTTAGCAAAACTGGCATTAATTCAAATGTAAATAACAGAGTTCACAAAAAACCTAAATAAAAATGCAAATGTGTTCATTACGACAGTGAATATTTTGATTCCATCTTTTATCGCTTTTTCAAAAAGTATCAGCAAAAGATAAGTTTGGTCCGAAAAAAGCATGGAACTCTTGAATTCAAAGTTTAAATTTGACTTGTGCTATCACTTTTCAGTTTAACCTTGAAAAAATGCTAAACCTCATGACACCCCAGGCAAGCATGCGCTGGAAGTTTACAAGTTAACAACTATTTTGTCTGTTATTTTGACTCTTCCCCACAAAAGGGACATTTCTGAGGATATTTACTATTGAAGTACATGGACAAACAGATTTTGTTACACATGCACTGCTGCTCAAGCAAGGGAAAACCAAAACCCCAGCGAATTACCTGGAGAGGGATAATAACAACCTGCATCTGCAGTTAGTTTTACCTGTCCCGAATGATCATGGAAATCCTTTCTCCAGAAGCCTGTTTCAGCACTTTATGCGCTTTATCAGAACTCCAGCCTGCGCAGTTTTCACCATTGATCTGCAGAACTTGGTCCCCAAACCGCAGACCAGCAAGGGATGCTGGAGAGTTTGCCTGAACTAACTGGACAAATATACCCTACAAAACAGAAGGGGGAAAAAAGAAATCTGAAACAAACAGATCAAGATGGACTAGTGGTAAATTTGCTTATTTCTTTGTGCATTTGACTAATAATTCCTTTACAAGGAATCAGAGTCTATATATAGACAGAAAACTAATTCACCAATGTTAGAAACTCTATGGCAAATCTTTCCTTCTTTTGCAACCCTATTATTTTTCAACTTCTTATTGATGATGATTTCTTAGGACCTCAGGTAAAAAAAATGCAAGGCTTTAAGAAAAGTATTTCTAGTCAAAGTACCCCTAAAAGCCGAGTAAAGCAAATCAAGGGAAACTGTAGATAATACCTTCTCGGGGAAGGAGGGAGAAAGAAAAAATCATGTTACTCAAAGAAAAACCCAGCATTTCCTGGGTTAGGAGAACTACAAAAAGCACTTTAACCCTATACGAAGCCTTGAATACAATTTTTTTTTTCAAACTTTCATATTAAATGGCCTTGCTAAACTAACCCCAAATGAAAAAAAAGTGTAGCATTTTCCACAGTAAGAATCAAAACACACTGAAACACAGAAGCTCCACAGCAGGTTTAAGGCTCCTTTGCAGCTATGTTCATGTTAAGGGAAACTCAAAAAAGCCCAAAATTACTTTTTTATCTATTCTTACTTTTCTCACCATTGTACAAATTTATTAAAAAAAAAAATAAATACTTGTAAGCCACAGGCAGTTCTCTGAATATTGCTGAACTTTAAGTACAGCCCAGCATTTCCACAAAGATAGAGAGAAAAGTCTTGAACTGCTAACAAGTATCACAGCAGCTTTGTAAAGACAATTTCATGCTTCAAACTGAAAAAAATTTACAAGGGTTTTTCAGGTGTTATAAAACATCTGCAAGTAAATTGCTCCTGTAAATTTAGGTCTTAGTCCAAACAGCTGTAACTCTATTTACTCCTCTAATAAGAGATTTTCAAATTCTGATAATGGACAAGCAATACACAACAGGCAATTTTTTTTTAGAGTAAACTAACTTCACTACTAATTTAATCCAGTAGTAAGATCTCTATAGGCAAAAGCAAATTTCTATACTTACATTGTCAACAGACTTAAGGCGAAGTCCAATTTTGCCATCTTGATCTTTACATAAAATTGCTTCGCGGATGCCTTGCTTAATCTCTGCTCTGCGAATTCCAATATCATTTCCTGTCACCGGAGCTACCATGTAATTAGTAGAAGGTCGTGTTACCAGTTGCTGATTAAAACAAAACAGCCAGACAGCTTAGTTTCAACTTTTTAAAATAGCTATGCATCAGTTTATATGAAGTGATATTTAAAAACAAAAACCAAAAAACCACACACAGAAATTAAGTCGCAACACCAGCTCTTGCCCACCCCACCCCTCAACATTGGAAATACACTGCTCAGTTTAAGACCAGAGAAAAACAGGCACTGTAACTTAAAACAATTATTTTATCAGTCAAGTATGGTACTTAAGACAAATAGTAGTCTACTCTCTAGAATGGTATATATACATTTAGTCTTTCTACTTCTGCTTTCCAAAACATGCTTGGTTGGTACCTACACCCTGTGGCTGAGCAGCTGCTGCCACTGGCAGGTTTCTCTGCACTTCTTCCTCACTGAGGCTCAGGCCCATATACTGAGAAAGTTCCGGATACAGTCTGGGGTACAAGCCTATAGGAGAAAAAAACAAAACATCAACACAACTGTTGGTTTAAGAGAACAGTTACTGCTTTCATACGTACAATTACTTCAACAAAACTTGTGCTATTGTAATGAATTTAATTTGAAAATTATGACAGAAGACCCACTTGAATCAGAGCTGTTATTCCAGCCCAGCGTAGAAAAGTAACCAGACAAGGAACACTTCTGAGATAACGCGCTCAGAGAACTTTCAGTTTCTGTTACTCCATTCACCCCTTATGGCACAAACATCAGATAGATGATCATAAATTCCAAAACCCATGTTGTGCTGTAGCCCACGAAGACATGCCCTTGCTCCAAAGCTTGTGGGGAAATATTCTCCCCACCTCCCCAAACCAGGTGTGCTGGAGAACACACATACACAGAGCGACCTTCCACCAAGTGCTAGACACAAGACAGCATTCTCGAGAGGTGACCACACCAAGGACATTCCAGATAGCAGGCATGGAGAAGTTCCTGCAGGGGACAACCTCCCAGCTGCAAGGTCCACAATGCAGTCTGCTTTAAGAGTTTTCATAAGTAGCCGTCACTTTCTCACAGCATCCAAAGGAAGTGTTCAGACATGCTTCTCAACACGACTAAACAAACACGGTCCTTAAAATATCCATCAGGAGATGCATCTATGCCAGAGAGGAGTGGGGCACAGGAAGTGGGTGGAAAGTTGAACTAGCAGACTCGTCAGAGCTTGAGTTGAATCACTCTGGAAATAAGCTTGATATTGCCCTTGACATTCCACGGACAATTAGCTGGCAGGATTTAGCAAGTGGCAGTTACAAGAACTCTTCAAGAGTCCACCCGCCATTCTCACTGAATCAGTGGGGACAGAAAAGACAGCTTGGAAAGCGAGGGAGTGCAAGGGACGGGGCCTTGGGAGCAAGGAGCCTCCCCAGTTCACAAAGCTTGGGTTTCCTGCACTCATTTATGGGCACACGTACAAAAACAGCTATTAAAAGAATCCACATTTGACCAGAAATGGAAAGTAACTTTTCTGGGAAGGAACACAAAGGTCACTGCAAGGTGAATTCCAGTGTAACTGAGAGAATTTTCTTGCTCCTTAATACTTTCAGTGGTCATGTTTGCATTTGGCTTCACATCAGAGCTGTCTTGTCTGATCTTATTTCCAGATTGATCTATTAGCTTATCTCTTCATCCATATTGATTATTAAGCTTTTAATGAATATTTCTTCTATGTTTGTCTTTTGATTGTGCTTTCAAGCTCCTAGGGTTATACCACAATTAATGTTGCACAACAGTTCTGCAGCTACTCAATTTTTCTCTTTCTGTTCTTCAAAGACCACAACACAGGATGCATCTTTGCTGGCTTTATTATATTCTCATTCAAAACAGAGACACCTCCAAATAGCAGAAAGCATCCAAAAGTTCTTGATGATGTATATTCTCCTGCCTCTGACAGGACAGAGGTATTCCCAGCAGGTTTGGCACAACCTACAGATGACGTAGGCTTCCCTTACTTTGGGATATATTGAGTGATTAAACACTCTTCAGCCATACACAAGGTGAGGTCAAGATTGTGTCATTTGGCATAAAAATTGCCAGGAGAATTCAAACTCTGGACAGCAGAAAGAAGGCTGCCAGAAAAGGACTGCTGAAGCAAACTTCAATTTGGTCTGTGAGGTGAGGTTAGGTCAGGTAAGTATCTATTCCAGAAAGGATCTATGAGACGTGGCTCTCTAGTGAGCTACACAAACTCCTGCCTTAATGCCACCTTAGACACACCAGCACCAAGAGGAGAACTGGTTACATCCACCAAGCTTTCATATCTGATCCAGCAGCATTCTTGACAGCTGTTCCAGCACTGCTGCTGCTGATGCTGGTTAGAGGTTTCAGGCCTTTTAGACCAAGTATAACTTAGTAGCCCAGAGCTCTAAACTCAAACATACCCATGCCCCTTCGTGAATGTACATGTGCATGGCAGAAGGAGAGGAAAAACGGGTACAAGTAATTCGTCTTTAGGTCTGACGGATTTCCCTCCAGACATTTGATCCCAAGATCTGTTGGAAGCTTTATGTTGACAGCCTGACAAGATTAAGTTCTAACTTCCTGGGCACTTCTCTATTGACAAAAATTCCTGTTTGTTTGTTCCCAAGGGAGCTCATGTGGAGAGGAAAGACACTCAGACTCACACTGCCCTCTAAAGCTTACAAAAAAAAAAAAAAAAACCAAAACACTTAATAAGGACAAATAAGTTTGTGAGGTCAGAGTTAAAAAGAGCTCAAATGGTACCAACAGCAGATCTTGTTATGTTAGGTTCACTTGGAAAAGGTTTCAAGAAGTTAGAAGGGTTAGTGTTTGCCACAACTTTCTATTATAAACAAACACTGTTTTTTGACTGCTATACCACCACTACCAAGGTGGTTTGGCGCAGATGGAATGGTGCTGGCCTTTCCAAAAAGGCATGGTCTCAGCATTAGTGAACAGAATTACCTATTTATAGGTATTTTTGACTGTACTGTAGTTTTAGGCTTTCATAACTACTTTCCACAACATGAAGACGCTATACAGTACGCAAGCTTACCTCCATCATGAGGAATGGGAGCAGAAGCCTCGGACAAGATTGCTGGATTAGCTGGATTTGAAGAAAATGCAGTCTGAGCCTAAAAACAAAAAATCAAGTATGTTATCTTGTAGAAGAAAAATCTATGAAAACATTATTAAGCAGCCAGGAGAAGAAGTATTTTCTTTTTATTTGTACATGCTAGTTATTATTATTCTTGAAGCTCTGAAGTCACTTTTTTTTTTTTAATAAATAGCTTCAATACAATACGCTGTAGTAGCATCAAACTACTGCAGCAGATCAACTTTTATCTTCCTCAGTAATAATGCAGAAAGGCTTTTCTGTCAATCAGGTTTGGTTTTGTTATTAATAAATTAAATTTGTTATTAACTTAATAGCAAGTTAAAGAGCATAAGATCTCCTAAAAGACACATTAAACTTGGCTAACAAAGCTTTATAACTTTAAGTTTTAAGGTACAACCTTTGGCAGAGCATTTTGTGATTACTTTTTTCAGCTGGCTAGCAGCCATTTTTATCTCTTCACCATTTACATACATTATTCCCGAGTTCTGCCACACTTCTTTACAAGTTGTAAGTTAAGTTCCACACAATCCAATGTTACCAGTTTAATGCCCTCTGAAAGAAACAGACCTCATGAGATCATTTTTCTGCACACTCAGCTTACTTTCTATATTGCTCAATGACTTACAAATATAAGAGACCATATTAAAGCAAGCCAGTTTCTTTTCTTCTCAGTACCTCAGATACTACTTTTTTGTCCTTGTGTAATCACGACCAGGCAAAAACGCTGCTGTACAGAGGCCTGCTAAGTCTGATGTAAATAGCTACCCCAATAGCTTTCCTAAGTTTCAACATCAAACTGGGGGGGGGAATGGAAATCACTAAATGCATAGTTAATCATCATGCTGAGCAGGGCACATAAATCATCTAACACAACATGACATTTAAATTACTTTATGTTTTTAAGGAAATCATGCTTAAAAATAGAAGACTTCGTAGTCCTGTGCTCTCCAGGAAGTTGTTTTTAGAAAAAAGTTTCAGAGCAAGAATGACTCATTTTTCAATATTAGATATATTTAGAAGAACAGCCACCAACTCAAATCCTGGACAAAAAGAACAGGTTAGAATATTTAATGTAACAAGTACATTTGTTTTAATCAGCTGTTATTTTAATCTCACTAGTTGTGGATACAGACTTTGTCTTTCACTACTATGTCCCCTCCCACACTAAGAGTGCTCTCATGTGCATTTAAAAAGACAGTATTTAAATAATCCAGGTTTTGGGAGAGGCGAATCATTTGGCCTTTGCTACCAAAAATATCAGTGAAAACAGACTGCCTTAATCTTAAAATAATGGCATTTAGCAACAATAATACTTATTTGCCCTCTCTCACAACTATACTCAGTAGACAGCCCATTACCCACCTAGTTCCTCCTATGATCACTGGGAATGAGATGCTGTCGTGTCACTTCACCGCTGAAGGGCAACCTTCCCCATTGACAATGGCAGCAGGGACACCCGAGCCTCCCCACCCAGGATCTGTAACTGAATGCTCTTGGCTCTACCTCCCTTCTCTCCCAGCCTCGCATCAATTTTCTCAAACTGTCTTGCTTGACATCCCACCCATCAAGTGGCAGAACTCTGAAATCCTAATTTACGCTCTGAGTGGACAATCACCTTCAAGCATGACAGCAAGCATCTGTCCTGCAAAAACTGATTTCCAGAAAACTGATATTTGACATTACAGAGTCACCAGGGATTAAACTAGTTTAACCATTTGTTATGCTCCCTATAGAAATCGCCATAAAGTTTACTCTTATTTGTCTGTGAAACACCACAATAGACTGCAGGCATAATCACATGAACAAAGCACTTCTGCCCAAGTTCATAAGCCCCAATGAGCATAAAGGCAAGACCATTTACAAGAAGAGTCCTGGCTCTATAAAATGACAGAACAAGGCTTACAGAACTCAGCATATAGACAACCTACTTCATGCGGTGGTCACTAAAGTTAAGTAGTAGAAAGACCAGATGTAATATTTTTAATTGTAATATATAAACTCTAGCAGTTGGTTGTTAAAAGGCTGAAGGAGCACATTCTTGGCTCCAGGCTAGGGTTTGTTTTTTTTTTTTCCTTCAGTTCAGCATCACCTGACTGCAGATAAAGGACTTTGGTAAGATAAGAAGAATGGGGCAGGGTAGGAGGACACAACAGGGAAAAATCCCAATGTAATGCCCACAATTTCAAGAGCCCCAACCCACACATACAAACATGGGGGAGACGGAGGCACTCTGCTTTGGGACAGCACAGGAGAGTTAATAAGCTGTTCTGGGCAGTTTGCTCAATTGCTTCCCAACCGGGAGGACAAGGACAGAGGCAGCAGACACCTTAAAATACACTATAATTCATTCAGAGTCACAGAATAACTCATTGCTGTTGTTTAACCTGGGAGAGAATCCAGTTTAAGTTTAGGAAAGAAAAATGGAAGCTAGGTAAAATGCTGAGGAAAGCAAGGAAATTCCTTGTAAAATATATTCATGTCAAATTTCTCATGGAGTTTTATCCAGTAACATGGTTTTCGTTATTTTGTTCCACAAATAGTTTTTTCGTCCTCAGCCTGTTTAATAATAACGATACATTCTTACACATACAGGGTTTTACACAAATATGACAATCTTGGAAGTACTGAGAGAACTGATCACTACCATGACACAGCCAGAGTACAAGTCTGTGATTCCCGATGACGTTATGAAAGTCCGTGTTCTTTTTTTTGTGCACAACTGACTATGAAAGCTTTCTGCCACAGGTTTGGACACCAGGAATGAGACACAGCAGGTTTATTAGTTCAGTTAATATCTATTCATCACATGAGAGCTGAAGTATGAGAATAGACTGACTGTGTTTGTCTACTTAAGACCACGTAACTATACTTTAAAAAAAAAAAAAGCCAAACGTATCAACACATTAAAGACAGATGACTATAAATAAATATATAAAACAAAATAAATATACCTCACAGTAATAAAATAAGCATTGATCATATTTTATCAAGCTAAAAAGTAAACAGTTTGTCTTTCCCGTTTCAGAGTATGATGGTAAAATACGAACTCATACGTGCAATAAAAGTTTCCCCTCCCCTAGATTAAAAATCATCACATCTATTACTGTCACCAAACCTCATCTTATTACAGCCCAACATACCTGAATAACTTTGTCCACCTTCAGATCTTCCAGGGAAGGATAGAGAGACATTTTGATGCAGTCTCACTGGGTAGAGGGAAGACCAAAAAAAAAAAAAAGGGGGGGGGGGGGGGGGGGGGAGCAAACAACAGGGTTGGTCATCAGATATATTTACTTAGCATTACATCCTAAAACAAGCATAAAAGAATAAGAAAAAAAACAAAGTGTTAAATAAGTGATCTGTGACCTGCACATCTTAGCACTACAGATACCTGGCATTGCAGATAGATTAAATGGGCAGCCTTAATGGAATTTGTTAGCAATAATACCCTTTGCTTAATAGGCTCAATTGAATATCCTTAGCGTTGTCAAAGTTTACGTCTCAATGATGAGAAAGCCTATACAGAGAAAACCGTTTACATGAAGTATTGCAAAGACAGATTTTAAGAGGTCAGGAATGCAATGACGATGAGGGTTCAAAGGGGAAAAAAAAAAAAAAAAAAAAAAAAAATCTCGAATGACTTTCCTCCTACTCCTCCTCCCAACTGGGGACAGTATCTTATATACAACTGTGGAAGCTTCCACCCTGTTATCCAAAGTATCCAAACACTTCCATTAGTTCAAGTATTCCAGTAAGAAGCCACTAAAGCGAACTGGCTTCCCAAGTCCATTTGCAACACAAGAACTGGCTTCCTGAGTCCCCTTGCAGAAAGGAACTATAAACCAGCAAGATTCAGTCAGTGGTGAGTTTCAAAACACACAGAGGCTTCAGGCTGACTCTCATGTGATGCTGGGAGAGCCCTGTGAGAACTCCTCAGGAAGTAATACAGCAAAATAAAACCAAGGATGGAAAAAAAGAGGCAAGCAAAACAAAAATCCCACTCCATGTGACCCTCTAAGGCACCACACTGACACCCAGCTCTGCCAGAGCCAGGCACCTGAGGCTTCAGGAAATCCCATTTTTCCAAAGCTCCTTCACACATTCTCACTGAGGTCAGCTGAACTTTCCAAAACCATAATAAAACATCTCACATCAACATATGGGAGCATTTTAACAATGGGGGGAGCAGGACATAAGACAACAAAGTGTGATACAGCTTTGCAAATTGGAAAAGGTACTGAGAACACAGTTAATGAGTTCTATTAAAAGCTTTTGGTTTGGGGATTAATTTTCTCATCCAAAGAACAGAGGTCCTTATTTGTGTAGCAACTTAGCAAAAATTTCAGACTAAGAGTGACCACTGCATAAATCCTTGAGCTACTGCTTCTATAAGTGCAGATATTGATTAAAACAAACAAACAGAAAAAAAAAAACACACCACAAAACACACACGCACCGATGCCTAATATGATATTGCAGTAACACAATAGACATCTTTTCCTATTACATTAAGCTCTCTGACAGCTCTTCTACTTGTTCAGGAGAGTGGCCAACAGCTCCAGTATCATGTCAAACCACCATTAAAACTTTTAAAAAGCGTGCCCTAGATGGGACAGAGATCTAAACTGTGAACGCGTGGCCAGTTCTCTTGCAATAATTAATTGCTACTGACATTTTTGACTAATTGTTGCAACTAAACCAAACATAATCAAAGCCTGGAAGCCTTATAAATTAAACACAGAACTTCAAACTGGTTTTAAATGTGTGTTTTAATCCAGCATTGACCTGAAACAATCAAGTGCTTTTGCTCAACCAAAATGGGTCACAGCAAACGCAAGCCCAAGCGCAGCAAACCCCTCACTCGGGTAAGCGGAGCCGGGACACTGCGTTCTGCTGCCAGCACCAGCCGAGTCGCACACAGCATCACACTCACCGTCTACGCTACAGATGCCCCAGTACATCCCAGCACCAGCCCAAGTCCTGGCACAAGCTCAAAGTCAGCACAGAGGCACAGCTGGGAGAAGAGGGCAGGCTGAGGACAGTGCGTTCCCAAAGTCACCCTGTTTCAGGGCAATGAGGGGCACAGGAGCAGCGTTTTGCTGGTGGCGAGCTCTGACAGCCGCAGAGCACAGAACAAGGTCTGCCAGGTCCCTGGGCCCTGTGACCAGCTTCCACACCACAAACCCCAGCGTGCTCACATGCCGGACAGCTTTAGTTCCCCTCCACAGACCAGTCTCTGCACGCAATTACTGGTGCTGCTTGTCCCAGACCAGAAACCTCAACCTTCCTCTGGCTTACAAAGAAGAGCGTGGTCCTTTCTGTAGAAAAGTATTAGCAAACGCACACGTCTTAGTTCTCAGATGACACTCCAGCAGCTTATCCTCCTACTTTACAATCTCCTTGGTCACCTCCCATCCACAGCTCACAAACACAGGCGTTTGTCATTGCTACCGGGGAGGTCCCCCTATCATAATCTCACTAGTTACTATTTTTGGTTTTCCGACTAAACAACCAGAATAACTGTCACCACTGTAATTGCATCCAGTGAGCTCATAACTTTGGGTATGGAGTTTTCAACTTCTGCACAGACATTCGTAACACACCTTGTTAGGTAGTGTGAGATGCATAAAAATGCAGCATTTAGTTTAGAATATGATTTTTTTTTTAATAACAATTGCCACTGTCAGGGACCACCAGCAATCACAGCAATCACCTGTCCACAACTTCTGTACAACGTTATTCACAGTATAAAAAAGGGTTTCCACAGGCATTGTAACAGCTCTTGGAACTGGGGAGTGGCTACCACAGAATGTGAGTCACTACAACCTCCTTTTCTCTCTTAAAATCTACATCAACACCTGAATAATTTTACTTCATCACTTCCATATTCCCGTGCCTTGTGAGGAACACAAGTGTTTAGGAAAGCAAAAGTGAAAAACAAAGGTGGATTGTGGAGCAGGAAGGAGAGCCATAACTCAGCTAGTGACCCACAAACCTGGCAGTGAAGACCTCTCCCCATTTCTCAGCACCTTGGTTGTGAAGTTCAACCACCATCACCCATCAGCTCATCCCACCACACAGATCCTGTCTGCCAAAGGCAAGCGTGGGGCCACTGGCCAGAGATACGTGGAAAGGCGCCACTCGTGACACCCTGGGGCTGCCAACAGGAAGTGTTGTGGGTGGGAGGGATCCCAACTGCCCTTGGTGACACAGCTGGGAGAAGACAGGCTTCCACGCATACTCTCCAGGTCAGAAAGTGTAGAGCTGAAGGCAATGTGGGATCCATCTGAACCCCAAGCCTGGCCAGCCTGTAAGCGACTGCTGCCCCTGAAAACACCAGCAGCCAACACTGGGGGAGGTAAAAAAAGCAAAACAAAACAAAAGACACCACCCGCAAGTGTTTTCTGCCTGTGGCACATGGAGAGATGACAGCAAGCCACAAAGCCAGCACCTGAACTGAAACATTGGTTTCCACTTCCACTTGAGTAGATGCTCATGAATCCAAAAGTTGATCTTGAAAGCAGATCCAGTGCAAAAACACCTGGAGGTCAGGCTAAGACAGAAGGAACTGGGCAACTGTTTTGCAAGACACGTTCTCCGCCAATAACTCAGAGTTTCCCTTCTGAGCCGTATCTAATTAGCCTCTGAGCAACTGCTCTCATTATGCATTTAGCTCTGAAATCTCCTGCCTCCATTTCAGACCCGGAGCAGAGCTCACTTGCCCGAAAAGGGGCGTCACATCCATTCCACCCCTACAGCAATATTTAGCCCGTGTAAGAAGCCATTACAAATGCCCGAGTTCATTACAGACACCGGCCGAGAAACACGGTCCTTGCGCAACGACCCTGGAGCCTGAACGAGAGGTCAGAAGACAGTCCCACCCCCAAACCCAAGACCGCGGGAGGGTGCGCAGACGGACAGGTATTTACTCGCCGTTTTCTCTGGCCGCGGCCCAAGGAGCCCCTCGGGGAGCCGGGTCCGTCTTGCCCGGCAGCGGCTGCCTCCCCCGGCCGGCTCCGGGAAGCGCGTCGCCCCGCACTGCGCCGCCGCCCCACAGGAGCACGACACGGCTCGGCGGCGGCAGCAGCGGGGACAAGCGCTGCCCTCGCAAGCGGTACAGCGAAGCCACCTCGGCACTGCCCAGCCGGCCTCCCTCGCCGCGCCCGCGCCCCCTCCCCGCTCCGCCATGTCCGCAGCCCCCCCCCCCCGCCTCCCTCTCCCCTCACGCCGCCGAGGATGGGCCGCCGCCCCCGGCCCGCGCACAAAGGGCCGCGGGGAAAGGGCCCCCATCCAGCCGGCCCCAGCCTCTCCTTTACCTCCGGCCCAGACGGCAGCGGGGCCCTCAGCGGGGACAGAAGCGGCGGCAGCGCCTGCACCAAGTCCCGGCAATGCCGCTATGAGCGGAACGGGGGCGGTGGCGGAACTGGCCGGGCCCCGCGCATGCTCCGCGGCGGCGGGAGGGGGCCGGGCCGGGCCCGGCGGGCGGGGAAGGGGCCGTAGCCGGGGGTCTGTGCTGGCGGCTGCGGGGCGGACGGCAGGGTCGGGCAGCCGGATGGCGGTGGCCCCGATCCGCTAGAAACGGTGCCGCTCTGCTCGCTCGTTTTACTCATTGTTCACTTTTGCGCTGCCTTGTCAGCAGTCATTTACCTTTATTGGTGAACAGCTGTCACCTTCGCAAAAGAAAAAGTATCCTTTCTGATTCATCTGATTCATTTTACAGCTTTTTTTTTTTTTTTTTCTTTCCCCCGGTAATTAAGCACGCCCAGGTAACTGCCTTGTTTTCTCTGGTTTCGTGTTTCCCGGTCAGGCGTCGGGGAGTTGCGACACGTCAGAGCCGGGTGCTGACGTCACGACACGTCAGAGCCGGGGGTGCCCACGTCAGCACCTGGAGCAGAGCATTTCTGAAGAGCTCCCGTGGGGAAGCCGTGATGACAAGTGTACCGGCGACAGGGAAGTGCCAGAACAAGCTCGGAAAGAGGCTTTCATGCTCAGTTACCCTAATTATCCCACATTTGCCTTATTTTACAGCGTGAACTTCTCTAGCATCAATTTCCAGTATTTAAAATCCTTCATCACTAGACTGCCTATTGTCAAATCTTGTTCAGCATGTAGATAATTAAATGTGCTGAGCACCCTGGACCTTCTCTTCAGGTAAGAAATCAGGGCATTCACTAAAGAGTTTATTTGCCAGCACTGAGGAAGGAGCTCTGCTCCTACCTCCAGTCTCTTTCTCCTGTTCGCAGCCAGTCCTGGCACTTGTCCAGCTTTTCCATGGGACAGCTTAGCTCAGCGGAGCAGCAGAAATCGAATCCACCAAAAAACAGGGATGTTTTTTTCTGCTGGGTTAGAGAGCCAAACCATCAACAGAAAGATCTCACAAGCACCAGTGCCGGCCAGAGCAGGGGAAGGGAGGGTGTGGCTGAAAACAGGAGAGAAGAGGTGGAGGAAGGAGAAGTGGGTATGAAAAGGAAGGGTGATTCCCTTCCTTCTGGCACTAACAGGCTGTTTCTTCATTAGGGCTGCCTGCACAATTATAACCCTAGTTAAGCTAAACAGAGATTTTGTTGTGATGTATATTTTCCAATCCTGATTACGTCTCTTGATCCTCTCCAGTTGTCAGCATCTTCGGTGGGCACCAGAGGGATGTGTAGGGTTGGGATAGCAGCCGCAGCAGTGCTGAATACAGAGGTCCAACCTCTCTCCAGCTGCTCTTAATGTTGCTGTGTCTACAACCGGCAATCAGCTGTGTCTGGCACCTTCCTGTATGAGCATGTGAACCTTTGTCTACTGAGTCATTCAGTTACAGATTGTTAAATATATATGAAGTGCAATGTTTGGTTTAGGGTATAAATTCATGAAAATCCTGTGTTCGGTGCCTCCTGGGCTGGGAGGAGGAAGAAAAGTTCCGGTTTAATAGCAACAGTTGATTACTGCTTTTGTTGTGCGGCCAAAGGTGATTGTTGAAATAAGTGCAGTAAAACGTTTAGAACTTTACATGCTCAGAACAAGGCTGTAACTCTTCATCCTGGAGAAGAGAAGGTTCTGAGGAGACCTTATTGTGGATTTCAGTACTTAAAGGGGGCTTATAAGAAAGATGGTGACTGACTATTTAGCAGCGCCTGTTGCAATAGGACAAGTGGTAATGGTTTTAAAGTAGAGTAGATCCAGACTAGATATAAGGAAGAAATTTTTTATTATGAGGGTGGTGAAACACTGCAGATTGCCCAGAGAGGTGGTAGATGTCCCATCCTTGGAGACATTCAAGGCCAGGCTGGATGGCACTCTGAGCAACATGATCTAGTTGAAGATGTCCCTGCTCATTGTACGGGAGTTGGACCTTTAAAGGTCCCTTCTGACTCAAGACGTTCTATTATTCTATGATTCCATGAGCTCAGTGAAGTGAAGCCCTGCTCCCAGCCTGGAGAATCAAGACCACTGTAGTGTCTATATGGAATGGAAATCACAGGTGTGTGATTGACAGTTGTCCAGGTCATGCAATTCTGCTGGATGCTGGTGCTGACAACTGAAGGGGAATGTTTTCCTTTGTTTAGCCATTGAATGCCCCTCTCATGTCGAATACATTGCTCTTTTCTCCAGAAAGCTAGGTTGTTATTTGCTATTTCTGCATTACTTTGTCTCTTGTCATGGTCTCTTGAGACAGCTTGCTATCAAGGTATCCATCTGATGGATGTCAGACCTGCACTGTCAATGCACACTTCCTGATTTTACCCATGAGTCTGTAATGGACATTCATTTTTGCTAGGACATCATAATAAAGAAAGTGGCTTCATATAGTCTATTACTTGCTGGGCATACTCTGTGTGCACTATTAATAGTATGTCATCTAAGAACAAGCAAAGTCCAGGTTACAGGCAGCAGTTCTGGCACAATGTCCACCTAGGGGACATCCACCTTGGTAACAAAAGTGAATTTCATTTTCTCTAAAACATGAAATACAATTTCAATAAATATTTTGAAGAACAATATAAGGATGCATCCTTGCTAAAAACAGCTTTTGGAGAGATAAAATTAACCTTGTACCGAAAAGCTTTCTCAAAGTTATTGTTCATTTATATGTAGGAACAAAACATAGTAAAATAGAATGATAATTTCTAGAAAATGACTACATCTAATCTGTGGAGCCAGTGCAGTTTGGTATGTCTCAGGGGCCTCGTCATTCAAATACATAGACTAGAGGCAATTCCAACTGCAATTCTAGTCTAACCCATGGGTCTGAGTTTCCTTCCTGGGGAAACCAAAGCTTGGAAGGGGATGACACACGCTGCAGTCGCTCTGTGACATGAACTGAGGACCTGGGACAAGGGAGATAATTCTGTGCCCTTGAATTCAGAGGGGGGCAGCAGAAGGGCCCAGCTGTACCTTTCTAAGAACTTCACTGAAATTGGGGAGCTCTGAGGCGTCGGAAGTGAATCACCCAAACAAATGGCTCTTGATTAGTGCCCGAGGTACTTGGAAGAAGATTATCTATTGTTTGACAGAGGTGGAACAAATGGCCAAGTTATCAGATTTTGCTTGTTGAAATTAGAACACCCATGGACAATAACATGGCAATATTCCATTGTCAATATACTATTTGTGGGGTCTTTTTACTATTCTTGTGCCAACTTTCAAAGAATAATAGAAACCACCTACTGATCTGTATCAGTCTCAACAGTTGCAAAAATCTTAATAAAATTATGCATGGTTGTTACCCAAAAATCCATGTTTCTCCTTTGAAGCAGGAAACAAGCTGTGCTTTTGTTCGTTAGGAAATTCTCCACCCATTCAACAATGAGATGTTATCTACGGTCACTCAAAACCTGTACGAGCTGTGCAAGATAGCACCCTGCCAGTGCTGGAAGTAGAGTAGTTGTATTAAAGTGGTTCTGTACCTGGGGAAGTTACGAGGGAGTTAACGGGACCTGCTCTAAGCCAGGTGCAAGGAGTGCCCTGACGTATTGTTTGTATTTCTAGAACAAACCAGCCCCAAAACAGCTTAAGTAACTGTGCTGCATTGCACTGAGCTGTGTCAATACACCTCTAGACTTTGTAAATAAGACTTTTTGCAGTTTGCATCTAGAAGCAAGAATTTCAGCATAAAAACCTTTTATACAGAAGAAATTGCATTACAGGAGCTTCACTCCAGTAAAGCACTTACCATTAGAAACTGCTGGGATTAAAATTGCCCAGGTCACTTTGTTTCTGACTCCCTGTTCGTATATGTTTTATCCCCGCTTTGACGGGCAATGTATGTATTACTTTCATTGTCCCTTCCTCAGCCCATAGGGTGGATGGTGCTCAGTGAATGTATAATTTTCCACTGTTCACTTGGCAGTTTCATGCCTGATTTCCTGTCTGCTATTCAAACTCGCCTCTAAAGATGGAAATGCTAATGCTGTCACCGTCTTTTCTAAGTAACACTCCAGTGTCTGAGTGCTGTGCAAACAGTTACTAATTTTCTATCCTAATTCCCAGGATACAGACAGGGAATTCAGGCACTTCAGATGAATACACTCATGATGCATTATTTTGAGCTCTCAGCTCTATAAACTTGTGGGTCATGTTTGTGTGAGAATACAGAAGATATTCTGTTAAATCCCCACCTTCTTGACTTCACTCACAGTTGCGTGCACCCAACACTTCTGAAAATTAGACTCTAGGGCCTTTGTGGGGCAACTGGAAAATGAGGAAAATACAGGAACCACTTGTGGAGCGTCTGGCAAGAGAGCTTGTTTGTCAGGAGAGCTCTGCGGCAAAGGTGGGAACAGCATCCAACTGCTCAGCCTGACAGTCCAGGGCGTGAGCAGCAAGGTGTTCCTCTCTGCTCCTCAGCCATTAGACACCTTCCAGCCTTGACAAGAGATGAAGCAGAGGTCCTGCAGACAAGAGGCTCCTTCATGCAACGGCCCTGAGTCAGTCCTAGGAGAGAGGAGACAGGAAAGAGAGCCAAGGAAGGGCTGGATTTGAGCTCTACGTGGGCAGGCGGGAGCGGTGAGTGTGCCCTTCCTGTGCCTGATCCACAAGTGGGATTTCACTGGGAAGGACTTAAATAGCCTGAACAACTCTTTCATATCTCTGACGTACGTGTTTCAGTCTTTAAAAGCCTGTACTCTTTGTTTTCATGTTGTAAAGACTAGAAACAGAAGGTAGGCATAGTAGAAATAAGGCATGTATTGCACAATAATGGTGATTTTTACTGTTTACCTGCTTCCCTAGGAATTCAATGTTTTTTCCTTTCTTCCAGTGTCTCTAAATCAACATTTTACACATTCATGTTAGACACAGTCTGATTCAGGCTGTGGTTATGGTCTCTGATTTAGGTGGCATTCTGTGGTCTAGACAAGGCATGAAGCCAGACTAGAGGACTACAGACAGACCCCTCTGCCCTTGAAATATGGAGCCTGGTGGAGCCTACTTCTGTGGTCTGCCTTTACTGGGTCACAGTGATACTCTCGAGACAGCTGAATGTGAAACTTCAACAAGAGTTTAGATGGGCTTGAGTGCCACTGTCCAGGAAGCTCCACTGAGATCATTAGGCGGACAGTCCACTTGAGAAGGACACCCTGGCCACCTCTCCTTCCTACTTTGCAAACACAAGGCACAAGTGCTTGCAGCAAGAGTGGCACGAGGAAATGTGAGCTGTGACACTTTGATGGGAGCCTGGCACCTTGTCTTGAAAGGCCACTGAGGATAAATTTGAGCAGCCCGTGGGCTGGGGTGGTGGGATCTGTCTTGCACTGTTGTGGCCACTGGAGCTGTAACTTCTGGCAGAAGAGGAGAAAGACAGCTGGGGCTTGCAGCGATGTCAACCACTTCAGCAAGGCCCACCAGTGGTGTCTGTTGGAGAATTTTTATGGTACTCCGAAGGCAAATTAAACAACTTTGTGCATATATATAAAATAAAAAAAATTAATGAACTATGCATTGGGCAGATTCCCACCACAATATGCAGTTCTAGATGGAGTCTGCAAACATGCATTACAAGCAGATTCCCTAAATACATTTGCACCAGCACCAACCTCAAGAATAGTTGCCTGGGGCAGCTTCGTCCCACTGTGGGTCCATCCCCAGTCCAGCTCTGCTGCCCAAAAGTGGCCCCTGAGCTTGGGCCCTTTAGCATTCCCTTCCAGGATGGCTACAAGACAATGCTGAAGCTGTTTCTTATCTCATCACCAAGGGAAACTTCACTCCCTTGCAAGGAGTCTGTTCAGTCCCTGGCATTCCTGCTACCAGAGAGTTTAACCCCTTCTTGCAGTTGAGCATCCTTGCCCTCCATGCCAGATCATTCCTCAGTCACAAATTGCCACTGCTGAGCAGTTAAAATTAGAATTTCCCTTTTGCATCTCTCACCACTGTAAGTCTTTAGACCAGCCTGAAAATTCTGGGGGAGGCTGTCATGGGAACTTGAATTGCTGTGGGCGGTCAGAAGGCGGCTTATCCAAGGGCACGGGTTGGTGTTGGCACAGCGCCCCTGGCTTTGCTGGGGAGCTGCCTCCACACTGACTCAGCAAGTCAGATGCTTTCCGTGGCTCAGGAGTGGTGTTTTTTGGAAGTCTGCCACCGCATTTCTGACTACACCAAACCTGTTTAACTTCTGAAATCAGATGCTGGAGTCATATGGCTACAGGAGCACCGATATTTGTCAATTTGTGAAGAAAAGCAATCATTTGTTCTCATGTATGAACCTCCCAGCTCTTTCAATGCTTTTGTCTTTTACCTTGTATTTTGTCTTTATCTTCCTCAGTTCCTGTCCTCTGCAACACCTACCTGTCATTTCTCATCCGTAAGTTTTTTCTTCCTACATTACCATGTTCTTTTTGTGTATTTCATTTTTGTCTTTCTACTTGTGGTTTAAGTCTCTTCATCTGCAAAGGCACTAGAGGTAGATCTCTGGTCTTTGCCTGTTTAAATTTAAAAATAACGTGAAAATATATAGAAAGAAATGGGTAAAATGCAATATTGCAGCAATTCTGGTAGTGGAAAATCAGTATGACTTGTTAAACATCAGCACATATGGATAGTTTTTCAAATTAACTGTCTGCATTCAGTTGCAATTTGATTTTCTCAGGCCAGAAAGCTGATTCACACATAAAGCTAGTAGGCTGTGCTGTGGACAGCTTGTTTATGGAGTCCCATATTAAGCTCTTTTTAATCTAATGTGGACAGTTGAGCAGCCTCAACCTTTGAAGTTGCTTTCATATTATGTCTATTACAACACCATGCCTTGTTTTTCCTTTCTTCTGCATAATGAAGATGTTGTTCACTGCCAGGGGTCCTTAGAGCCAGAAAAAAAAAAAAAAAAAGGCACTCTTTGGCTGCATAGAAATATGATCATGAAGACAAATACATCACAGAAGAGGATTGAAGTTATGACTGCCAGATTTCTGGTGCAATACAGAAAGGCCCTCATTCTTCAATTCTTCACTTGCATCCTCCAATAAATACTATAATATAAAAAGTAGCACGTGGAGATGGGGAAAATGTAATATTCTAGTAGTAGAAGGACACTTGTATTTTCCCTTGGAAGGGCAAAATGTGTCTCAGTCACATAGCTGTGTGCCCCACACTTCTTTGAGTTCTTTGCATTTTGCACAGTCCAGTGAAGCTCAGATCCACATTAAAAGACACATTATGTACAACTGTTCTAGGCAAAATTTCCCATACCCAGGCAACAGGTTACTAGCGATCCACCAAGGATGCTCTCAGGGAACGATCCCTGAGTTCATATATGGATCCAAGGAAAAAATGATAGAAGATCCTGAAACAAGAGATCAACTGTCCAAGGAAAGCTGTGATGATAGATTCTCTCTGCCCACCAGGCAGCCCCCAGCATCTCCAGGTGGTGGATCCTTTCCAGTTGGCATTGTTAATCCAGCTTCTCCATTTCCCCCAAACTTCTGGAGACTTCTCCAATCCCAAAGTGACCACAATATTCTCTGAAGTCACCATCAAGGGGAACTCACTGATGGTTTCCAACTACTGGTTCCCTTTTGGCCTCTCTCTTCCCTTAGCTCTACAGTGGATACAGCCTGAAGGGTCTCCCCTGTGACTACAGGTCCCAAGCTGGCTCCCAGCCCAAATGGCATCCCACCAGTAAGGTGGTGGACCTTTCCATTTAGATCCACGCTACAGCGATGGAGGATGCCACTGCACAGGGTGATTGCTTCAGGAGCAAAAGGCAGCACGTAGCCAACCTCTCAGCAACCTGATGCTGAGCAGACACAAACCCAAGCTACAGGGACCAGAGGGATACCAGCACCTGCACAGAGAAGACAGAAATAACTCTAAACAACAGAGTGGTTCTGAAGATACCACCCTTCTCACAGAATAAGTACTGGCATCACTGGTTATTTTTAATATTTGCTTATGTGCCCACCCAGCCCTTTACCATCTGACCACCTACTCTCTACCTTCTCCCATTCTGTTGGCAAAGCCTTGCAGCAATCTTCCAGTCTGTTAAAGCTAAAACCAGACTGATTTCATCTACATGCCTGCCTTAGAGCAGAGAACAGCAAAACAACCCTCTCTCTACTGTCCTTTGGTGTCCATTTAAAGTGTCTGCTAAAACAACAGCCAAGGTATTGTGAAAGGGCTGGATGCTTTCTTGGTGGTGGTTGAGCCTCTTTACTGATTTGGAGCCTTTGGTTTGACTTACTTGACCGGCTTTTTCTCTTTTCCCTGACAATCATGCGATTTAAATTTCCAGCAAGATACATGCAGAACTATCTTACTTGGATATGTAAGTAAAAAGGGGGAAGGTCTTACGTATGTTTGTAAAAATACACTTGGGCATACATATTTTAGATGTATCAGAAGTGCAAAAAAAAAGCTTCCAGGTGTCCCCTCTTAAAATGCTTTAGTTTGCATTTGGTGAGGCAGGATTGGAATTAACAAAGTGGAACTTTTTTAATATTTAGATTTTTTTTTGTTGTCATTTTAGACTTTTGCAATAGAGGAGGACACCCAATCTGTTCTGCTGGTGAATATTCAGTCTATTGGGCCAGAGAGCTGGTATAAAGATAGAAGGAAAAAAAAAAAAAGTGGATAGAGTGGGTATCAGGTCTTCAGCACCATTTCACTCTACATATCTGCTCCTGTTGTCTCACACTACTTGCTGCTGCTGACATTAGCTTGGGTGTGTAAGGACCTTCTGACATCTCAATCTCTGTGGCTTCTAAATGAAGACGTAAAGTGAGTTGTAAGTATGATGAAGTAGGGGATATGAATTAAGAGCTAGACTTAATGGATGGCTAACACAGGCAGATGAATCCATGCAACTAATTGTAAAAGAGCAACTAGTAAGCTACAATGCTATGTGGGAGACAGGATGGGGAACTCAATTCAATGCAGCAGCATAAGAAAAGCCAAGGAAAACAAAGCAAGGCACGAAGTGCTGTTGCATTCCCTGCTCCACCTGCTGGGGCAGCCCAGAATACCTTATCATGTTCATCCAGACAACAGTACTGTGGTAATCTTCTACTGGCTTGTTACCTAGCGACCTTTCTCCAAATAATTATTTGATAGTAGTGAGTTGCATTATTTTTGTAATCACATCTGAGCCTTGATTTCTCCCTGTTCAGTGTTTTGAGTAGCTGCAATTAGGCTTTTAGGTGTAATAGGATAATATAGAAGCTGCTGTTTTGTTATCAAGTGATATGATTCAACTCCACAGTTTAAAAAAAAAACAAAGCAAAACAAAACGAACAAATATTGCTCTAAGAAGGTGCAGTTTGCTACACTGAGTGAGCAGTAATTACTCCTCATGGTTTAGTTTGCATACATTTGCTTTCCTTGCTTTGGTTTCCATCTCAGTTGTCTTTTGTCTCCACTTTTTTAATTGCCCTCTTTCTTTACAGTTTCTTCTCTGTGATACCTAGAAACAAGTAACTTAACCAAATCTTAATATTCCCAATTGTTCCTAGCAACCATAGGTTTGGTAGTTCCCTTTTCTACTAGTTTTAAGGAAGCCTGTCATGCCAGAATGCAAAATATTATTATAATACTTTCATCTGAATGAAAGGATGGTATTTGTTAATGAAATTTAGTTTATAATGCTTGATATTAAAGAGTTGATAGTGGCATTGTAAGTTCAAGGTTTTGACAGAAAGGTTACTAAATTCTGAACTGACATTCCAAAAGAACAAAGGAAATCCCGGAGAGAAAATAAGCTATATGCTGTAAGCAAGCAAAGTTAATTGCTTGATATATGAGCACTTCTGAGGATACTCTGAGATAAATATGTAAATATTAACTTGGTCGTTAGAGGAAACATCTGTCCATACTATTACTTAAATGCTCAGGGGCAATTGTCCAGAAACAGGATGCACATAAACCCAGTTCCCCAGCCTGTCCAACTTTATAAGCCACCAATGTTGATTATCCTAATGCAAATACAAGGCATTGTATATGCAGAGTGCTTCATAATGAAAAAAAGTGGCAGGGTCAAATATATCACAAAGATATCAGATGACAAGAGAATTGTGTCTCTACCATACTACATACATTCAAACAATCTACAGAAAAATAAATAATAATTTTTAAAAAATAAATCTGAGTGCACTATTTTCCTGGAGCCAGATGACTCACAAATTTTGCAGAAGGCAGAGTACAATGTAGACAAAATCTGCCCTTTGAACAACCATAACAGTTGCTAAAATAGAGCTGTAGCATGTTACTGTACTAGCATGAATTTATTATAGACTGTGTAGATCATTAAATAATTAAACTGATTGCCATTATTCTCTGCAGTATCTTTAATATCATTGTACTCATATTCTTTTAGATACTCTATTCTTATCTAGGTATACAAGACTTCTACCTTTTCCAGTGACCCAAGAAAACCAGGGAAAAGGTGAATCCAGCTAGAGATCTGTTGGATTTATTTTTGGGATCACAGTCTCTCTGAAGAAGACAGTACATTTCTGGCCTGATGACTTGATAACAGCAGCCTGTTTATGTTCTTTCAACAGAACTCTAAAATGGTCTTACCCAGCATATCAGCACAGACAGCAATCCACAGCCTCCAAAACACCCAGGCTCTGAACAAACCTAAGTCACTCTTCCCCAGAAACTAACAGTATAATAGCTTTCATGAAAGCTATACATGTATGTAAATACAAAGAAAAATACTTAGGCACATAAAATAAATACCATTTTTGTTCTTTAAAACAAGAAACACATACTGACTAGCACAGTTCACATTAGAATGCACCACACAAGTCTGATTCAAAGTTTACCAGCAGGTGGTGACATATAATTATTTACTAGCAATGTTCTGGCTTCAAAAGATTCTGAGCTACAAGCAGCTACCCCATACAAATTTTTGTTTAGGCTTTCTTTTCATATTTCTCCACCTTTCTGAGATGTCTTTTACATGCTTCACAGCTGCAGAAATGTCTCATAGCTGCAATTGTGTCTCCTGGCTGTAGCATGTCAGACTGCTCCTGCCCTGTGAACTGCAGGGCTGCCATCGCACTGCTGAGTTGTTTTTTGTGTGGTTTCTGTGTTTTTCATCTGTTGATGAAAAATATTAACCCAGTTTTCACAACACATGTGAGAGAAAAAAATGTCAATCATTTCTTTATAGGGTGTATGTCTTATTTAATTCCAGTGAATAAACATGTTTTATTGTTAGCTGTGTGCAAATTTGCTATTTACTCCCAAATGTCATCAGCAGCTTCTCGTAACTCCATTACATCCTTCTGTGCACCAGTGATGCTGAGCTATGAAGCCAGCAGTAACCCTGGAAAAAATGATTCACCTCAGCTTGTCTATTTAAATACCATGTATGGGTCATGACTAACGAAAGCCATATAGCTACAACGTATTGGATGATTAGTGAGTTGTTTCCAAGCAGCTGTATGAAGCAAGCCAGAAGGCTTCTCTTTGGATTCAGGAATCAACGCAGGTCCTCTCCAGAAGTAAGCTGGGCCTGTTTGCTTTATGGGAACAGCATTGGCTCCACAGAGGCCAACATACTTCATTGGCTGGAGCAGGGGTGATAGATAAGAGTGCTTCTGGCAGCCTCTGCAGTCAGTGTCCATATCGAGGTGAAAAATGTCCTGGTGCCCTTTTGGGGACAGTAGTGCAATGTAACCATGCATCAGTCTTGGCACATGTCCTGGCCCTGAAGGCACAAGCAAAGCCGTATCTCTGCTGACCTTGCAGCTGGTGTGGACAGCTGGGCATAAGTAGAAGCAGATGCTAAACACATCTTACTGGGTAAAGTGTCAGCACACTGCTTTGTCTGCATCCATGTACTCTTGAGTTCTCTTTTTAGACCAGTTCTAGCTCAGTATGCGCTAGACTTTAACCAAAACATCAAATAACAATTGTTAAACCAAAAGATCTAATGACAGTTGTTGAGAGGTTTTCCATTTTCTAACTACCACCCACTGCACTGCTGAGTTTCTCCACTGTTCTTAAGGGATCAACACCTATGTTCAAACTTGCAATGATGAAGGCTTATACATTCAAAGATACCTGGTGCTTTATTCCTGCTGGTGTCATTGGCCTGAGGGAGTCTTGAGCCCAAGTCATGTCAGTTCTTTGCACTAATGTTCTTCATATCGTTTATGGTAGGAGTTTCCCTCACAAATTCAGTATGTTTTTCTGACTGCATCTGTAACTCCTATGAGTTGCCACTTTGGGCTGAAGCAAGAGAGCCAACCCCATACACAACACACAATGTGCTGCAGAATATGTAATATCTGTCAATCAGTGTGACAATATGGTGCCTTCAAGCCCTGCTGTACAGATTGATGGCAACTGCCTGTGCTTTGGCAATGGGAAACGGGACCCAGATGTAATGTCTCTGTCTGTCTAAAACTGAAGAGTGCTAAAATACCATATCCAGAACATCAGGGTAGCCTACTGGTGCTGCTGAAAAAATCAGGAAAGCCTAATGCCCACTGATATAAATGAAAGGAGAAACACACTTCTCATCTGCTGAATTTGTGGGAATATCTGTGGCAGACAATGCTCTTGCTTATGTTTCTCACAAGAACTTATGTCACAGGCTGTAGCCTACTATAGTACTGGCTGCTTTGGGGCTATAGATTGGCCTGGTTAAGAAATTATATGGGAGTTGATCTAGCACTAGGAAGGCCTTTAAACTATGTGAGAGTGACTCTGTTCAGTCATAATAGTTGTTTATCAAGGGCGCTACCACATAAAGATCTCTTAAATGGAAAAGAGGGGGAATATTTGATTTTCCTGAGAGAAAAAGCTGTTAGTTAAGGTAGGCTACCAAGGAGCTCTGGTTCTTTTCCTACATCTGGTCACACTTTTAGTATGTTATATATGTACAAATCAAAACTAGAAAGAAGGTGAGAAGCTTTAGAAAAGTCACTCCTGTTGTGACAGCAGGATGCTGTTTATAAATGATGTTCTCATCACATTGCAGCACAACTGCCCAATGCATGTAAGGAAAAGGCATGTGTGACTGGCAGCTCTACCTGGTGCAACACGTGATTGTGTGAGGAACCACAGGTATCTGTTGCTGATTAAACATTATTCCTGTGTATTACATACAAAACTGATGGAAGCTTCTTTTTCAGTGTTGTTTGGACATAAAAAAGCTGAGACCTACACATGCATTAAGAATTAGGCAGAAACATAATAAAATGGTCATAGTTTTTTAGGATGAAGATAGGAAGTGGTCAAAAATGACACCCAGAACTGCAATTTCCTATAATGGAAACAAACAGGAAATGGGAAAGCATAGATTTTATAAAGCAATTCTAACAGTCTAAATTCAGCTGTTGAAAAAACAGGTTTTTTCTAGGAAAGTATTAGACACACCTGTGCTTAAATGAAAATGAAGTGGAAGACTGGATCTTGAGCTGATATGCAAAAGGAGTTGGCTATTAGATTGAGGGCAAGCCTCAGTCCTGTCAGAAGTGTTTTCTTCGGTATAGAAACTTAAAAATTGCCTCAAATGTAATGACGTTTTCACAGAGCTATCCCATGTCTCACTGTCTTCCTTGGTTTCAAGCCAGGAAAATATTCCTATCTACCAGATTTGCAGCTCGATGTCTTCAGGGTAGTGTTTGAAGGGGCAGACTTTGGTGAAAAGTCCAAATCTTTGCTGTTCTATTACACAGCTGTAGGGACACCAACAAAAACAGGTACAAAAGTGAGCCTGGAAAAATGACTAAAACCCATCAGTTTCTGCCTTAGAAATATATTAGGCCCTAGATGAGTAATGAGACATCACTATATGCTACCTGAGCTGGCTCTTCAATGGCTCGATGCCAGGTGCTAAGAGCAAGCCAAAGTTCGAAGTCTCACTAGTTAGGAACAAGGGGAGAAAAGTTCAATTTTATGTGATAAAACTAGCACCATAATAGAAATAACACATCTGTGCCTTTTTTTCCTATGATCATCCAACAATCCTCACTATGTGAGTTAGTCATGGTACGTGTTCATTTAAAACAAAAAGCAGCATAGCCCTCACAACCTTTTCCTAACTTTTCTTGAAGTCTTTAAGCAAAACACAAGAGGGGATTTCTATTGAATGTTCACTAAATTCATCCCAGATTACACTTTTCCCTCTTCTGAGTACCAAAAGTGCTCTCCTACTCCCCAGAGCTTAGCCCTGAGGGAAAGCAGAAGGGAGAAGCTTGACATTCTCTCTGTCAGATAAGAGCATGTCCAGGAGCAATCCCAGCACTGACTCCTGAGCAGCTGGAATGTCTCCTCCAGTTACCTGATACCTGGATTATCTCCAGCCCACAGCTAGTAGACTTTTTGTTTCAGCCTCCCATTTGGCCCTTTGCAGTAGGTCCCCCACTTAACCCAGTCCTCTCGCCCACCCAGCTCTTCCTGACTTCCTTCCTTCCTTTTCTCATCTAGATAATTTCCCCCCTGAATTAGCAACATTTGTCTCTCCTAGCTTTCTCCTGGGCAGCCTGCAAGCAGTTATGCTTGATGTGCCCCTCCTTTAGGGTGAGGAATATGTCTACAGAGCACTGGGGACTTAGCAATATACAGACAGCGTATGGCAGAACTCGATGTGGATGATAGGAGAAAATGGGTACACAGGGATCTATTTAAGCAGAAAGGAATGAATTAGAGAAAAAAAAAAAAAGCGGGGCGGGGTGGGGGTGGGGTGGTCCTCTGAGTGCCGAAAATTCAATACATTTTTCAGAATTTTCCTGAAATGGGACCAGACATCATATTCCAAGGCTGCAAAGTGGACTGAATTGGTGCTGTACAGCTTGGAACAAATGCAGAAAGAATAATAATTAAATGGGAACGTAAATGGTGGATTGGGGATCCAAGGACATAGGAAACAAAACAAAACAAAAAACTGTGGTTGTCTAATCCTGCTTTCTCTCTCATGCTATATTATAGAAACCCCTTTTTCCCTTTCTACCAGAGAAATGTTGTTAGAGGGAGTAGGTCCATCCATCCCTGCAGCCATCCCTTTACCTGCAGCCAAACCCCCCAGCATTCCCTCTCACAGTGGCACACCAGAGCCAGGACGGTCCACATGAAGGAGAAGGGAGGGGATGAGCAGGATGGCTGCTACAGGACAACACGAACTGCAACCACCATTTAGCCCAGTCGGAATCCTCTGGACACCTGTCAGTAGCCATTTCATAGATTGCTAAACTTGAACTATAAACTGCAATTGGTAAATCTGTAGGATAGATCAAAACACACCTGACAGACCTTCAAATTATCAACTGTTACAGCTCTTTGATTACTTTGGAAACACTACTGATAGGTGACATCAGCTCAAGGCCAGGTCTGCAACTGTCTACATCAATCCAGTGAAGCTCTCTGCAGAAAGATGTCAGCACAGAGGCAAAACAGGCTCTCTCTAGAAATGGTTAATCAATAGCTTGCTAGGTGGGCTGAAGGCCATTAGATACAGTGGTGCACCTACTGTATATAAATAGTGACATGTCTTCTGTGTCATTCCCAGTCCCCTCTCCTGCCATACTGGTAGTTACCAGTTTTCCAGTTGGAAGTTTTTGACCATTACCAGAAATGGTTGTAGCATCGTGGATCTGGGGAACAGTGATAATACTCTGTTGTGGTTTTTGGTTTCTTGTAGGGAGGAGAAGGAAGAGGTAAGGAATCTATTTGTAAATGCATCTCAGTGTACCTAGTCTTTATTTCTGTCAAATATACTGTGTACATATAGCTAAAAAAAGTGTAATCTTAAGACTGCCACATGGACAGATGCAGGATAGCATGGGCAACAACGTATTTTGGTCTTTTACAACAGAATTTTATGTATGGGCTTTTTAATAATAGTGAGGTAATGCCTAGACATAGCTGTAAGTACAAGTTATGCATAAATGAGGTCATTAAAATATGAATATGCATTTTCTGATTTCCCAAAGTACTGGGCTGTAGTTTTACCTGCATTCTAATCACAGCTAATACTTATACCTAATTATAGTTTAATACCTACTTACAAACATTTTCATATTATCAGTCTATCATATCTAGTTCCACTGTTGAATACAGATAATATTTATGCACCTTACTGTGTCAAATATGTATTTCTTAAAAGCACATCTGCTGGCACATCTACATAAGAAGCAAATAATTTGCTTAACTATTGTAATTTTGTATTTTTCAACAGTCATTTTCTTGTTTTACTCTTAAAAGTTTAATAAAAAAGGTGAAAATAGCTAACTTTAACCATCAGGAATTTATTATAAAAGATAAAGTATTGTCTGAAAGTTATTTAAGTAGCCATGGTGTCCCTATGCAGGAAAGTAGTTTTCTGACTGAGAATAAAAAATATCATTTAAATGTATACTTCACTTTAAGCATATTGTTAACTTAAAGCATGTGCTCAACAATACTTCACCTCAAAGACGAACTCTTATGCTTGCTGAAGATCATGGCAACATTCCCACTGTTTTCAGCAGGATCTGGTCCAAATGGGATATGCCAATAATAATAAGCTTTCTATACTAAAAAAATATTCCCCTTGGTATTCAAATTGAATTGCAAATACCATTGCCTAAAAATGTATCAGACAATATGAATTATATGGATTATTCATTTATGGGACAATTATTTAGCAGTACATGTTAGCTAGGGGCAACAATGTTGCATTCAAGCAAGTGAAAGATAAATTTCTGACCCAGGGAACAGAAAAATTATAAAATCAAACTATGTTTTATTATGTTTATTATAATACAGGCTGTTAAAGTTAGTCTTGTATACTGTAGACCTCACAATAGGCTTACTCTTTAAATGAGAGAAAATGATTTGTCAATATACTATTTTTGGTTTGGTTTATCTTTGTTTTTTTTTTACATTTTTCGTATTCCAAAAATCCTAGCATCATAATTTAATTTACCTGGAAGTCCTGGAGGAGACAGCTTCATACACAGCTCTAAATTCAGCTTTTGTTTGTGTTTTGTAGGCGACAAGGTGAGCCGCCCCTTGAAAATGGGTTCCTCCCATACCTGGGCTGTGCCTTGCAGTTCGGTGCGAACCCTCTTGAATTCCTCAAAGAAAAGCAGAAGAAGCATGGCCACATTTTCACTTGCCGAGTAGCAGGGAAATACATTCATTTCCTCACTGACCCTTTTTCCTACCATGCATTGATACGCCAGGGAAAACACTTGGACTGGAAAAAGTTCCATTTTGCTACTTCTGCCAAGGTACCACTTGAAAATTGGTTTTAATATCTAACATGCAAAGTATCTGCTGGTTCTATTGGTTTAAAACACTAGGGTCCTTTTTTCCCTTAATGGAAAGGAAATTTGCAGTGATTTGAATTGTCCAAGAACGATATTATTTAGTCATTTAGTATCCCAAATTGCTAAAGTAGAAACACAAATATCACCATCTACAAAATGATAATACAGCTTGCTGAAGCTGAAATCTTCTTCAGGAGGTGCTCACCACTATGGAAGACTTGGTCTTAGTGCCTTAAAAAATGACGCAACATGATAGGAGCTCAGGCAAACTCTTACTGAAATGAGCAAAAGGTATCCTGTTGATGTGTAGGTAACCACCTCCATTTACTTGTAAGCATCTATCCAAATCTATATTCATTTGCCTACTTAACTGCTATGGTTTACTGAGAAAGTATCAGTTCTAGTATTAATAGCCCTTATTATGCTTCCCCCTCTTAAGCTATGAAGTTTTACTTTGACTTTTTCCATTAGACTTTATCATCAAGGTTATGGCAGGCCTTATTTATCATGCAAACCATTTATTTTGTGACAGGCTTTTGGGCATCGTAGCATTGACCCAGCAGAGGGAAACACCACTGAAAATTTTCATCAGACTTTCATTAGAACCCTTCAAGGTAATGCCTTAGATGCCCTCATTGAAGCAATGATGGAAAACCTACAATACGTCATGCTGCAGTCAAGAATATCTAAACTTCAGCCTAATGACTGGGTGACAGAAGGACTTTATACGTTCTGTTGCCAGGTGATGTTTGAGTCTGGCTTTTTAACACTTTTTGGGAAAGAATTTAGTTCAAATCACGATAAAAATCTCTCATCAAAGCAGGAAACCGAGAGAGCTCATATCCTAAATGCTCTTGAAAACTTCAAGGAATTTGACAGGATCTTTCCAGCCCTTGTGGCAGGGCTGCCTATCCACCTCTTCAAGAGTGCCCATAGCGCACGTGAGAAGCTGGGAGAGGCCCTCCTCCACAAGAACCTCCTCAAGAGGGACAACCTCTCTGAGCTTGTCACCCTCCGCATGTTCCTGAATGACACTCTATCAACCTTCAATGACATGGAAAAAGCGAAGACCCATGTGGCGGTGCTCTGGGCCTCCCAAGCCAACACCATACCTGCCACATTTTGGAGCTTGTTCTATCTTCTTAAGTAAGTCCCAATATTTCTTGTTTCCAAACAAGACAAATGTTTATCTTTCAGAAACCAGTTAATTAATAGAGGCAAATTCCACTGCTTGATACCTCATCTGTGTCAGAAAGCTTACTGATTACAACAGAAGTGGCATGTTGTTCTGGACTTCCACAGAAAACTCCTTCAGTTATCTGGGACAAAGTACTGGTGGTAGCACAGAGCAATTCCGTAGAAGTTTAGAAGTTTTTTTGAATAATAAAAAAATACTCCAGGGCAATGCTACACTTTGTCAAGAAAGCTTTGGAGTAAATCTATATGATATGACATTAAAAGTGCTGGTTGCAGTCAGAACATTAATTGTATTCAAGGCTCCCAATATAATTGGACATTTTTAGACCATCTCACCATGGCAGGCAAAATGAGCTTTAACTTCACTAACATTTTCACAGGTACTTAACAGAAAATAGTTTATATTTTCATAGATCCTACCAAGGTTGACGTGTAGACTGTTGTTACTCATGAGAGGAGTGCACACACAGTTCAGATAATACTACTAAATGTTCATTTTAGAGTAGGCCTCTGTGGAGTATAATCTACCTCAGTATGACTTAGTCTTGAATATGTGTTTAAATTTCTGACATTTTTATTTAGCCAGTGACTTGCATCCTCATATCTACCTGCCAATGCTAGTATCTGCAGTTCTTTAGTACCTTTCATTGCAAGAACACATTGTCTTTAGGTCTTCTGGCATTGGAGTCTTTTAACACCCTGATTGGTTGTGCCTTTATCAAGACACAATTGCATCCTCTATTATTATCTATATGTGTTTCACCATAGCTCACATATTCAGTGTCTGTAAGAAAGTCTAGACAGTGAAGGATACTATGTGGACTTTTAGTATTAGGAGGATTCTTTTCAGCTAGACAGAATATTGCCACATAATAGGACATGATCCAGGATAAGTGATGTTATAAAACTGATCTATGATCAGGTTCCTACACTTCCTACCGGCAGTGGGACTATTTCCTAATCTACAACTGACTGTTTTATTTCTTATTCTTGGCACTGCTTTTTACCTATTTATTACCTGAGTTATGCATTCACCTGAGTCCTGTCCCACTTGTCATTGGAGACAGAATCAAATCCTTGGGGTTCTTTTCCTTTTTTTTGAAGCTGTTGTATCTTTGCCAAGACATGAAAAAGTGTAATTTCAGCATTTTGCTTTAACTTTTTCATTTTAGAAGGTTGTACTTGTCAGTTAACAAACTGAACTTTAGTCAAGAAGAAAGTTAATGGCGAAACATTTTTAAACCATTCTTTAGCGTAAAATCATGTTATTCTTCTGCTCTTTTGACCTTAGGAGTCCAGAAGCAATGAGAGCTGCTACCAAAGAAGTGCAAAGTATTTTGGAAAGTGCTGGAGAGAAGATCAGCTTAGATGGCAAACATATTTCCTTGAACCGAAAACAGCTGGATAATATGCCAATACTAGGTATGGTTATTTTATGCAGGAGTACCAGAAATCATCCCACAGATTTCACACTCTTCTATTTGTTACCAACGAAATGCTTGCTATGGAATTACTATGGAATTAGCCAACACACACTGGAACAAAAACTTCTGTGTTCCTTAGCAATAGTCAACACAGTCTCCCTAAGGTCCCAGGTGATACTGACAGCATAAAAATTCACATGAATAGCACTTTTCTGGTGGTTAGTGGCATGTCTCAATACTGCTACACAGCTATACAGCATAGTATTGGAGATCCATGGAAAATTCATAACAATATTTTGTTTAGTAATGACTTTAGGTGTTTCCCAATTTTGTATCCTAATTCTTATGATGTGAAGCAATATGTTCTAATACCATTATTTTTATTTCTTCTTAATATATTTAAAATTGTAGGCACATTTTTCAAAAGTGTCTAAGTTACAGAGAGTTTTGAAAATGTCACCCTATAACTATTGTTCTTAAAAAAAAAACCATCAGCTTATATTGAAACAAAAATAAACCTCAAGTAAATTTTTATGAGTACTGTTTTCTATGCACCATCTCTTAAAGTTTCAGAAAATGCTGATCACTGCACTGTTTTGTTGTTGTTGTTGTTTGGGGCTTTTTTAATGTATCCAGTTTTGACTGGTTTGTTCTTTATCTCAGAGTGAAAATGTGTCTCACTTTCAAATATTCTGTTGCATCAAGTCTAAGTATTTTTCTAGGGGAAGCAGATTATGTTCTTGGTGTTATCTGCAGAGGAGATAATAATGCTAAAAAGAAATGAGAAAGATACCTTCTTAGGCATTTACAAAGTTATTGTTAAAATATTTCTTCTGATAAATGCAGAGTTTGATAATGGGTTTGAAAGAGTTCAAAATGTGTGACCTTCCCCAAGGACAGGTGCATCCTATTTCCCTGGTAATCATTCATTTTCCTCTCCCGACAGACAGCATAATCAAGGAGGCAATGAGGCTATCAAGTGCATCCATGACTTTCCGAGTTGCCAAGGAGGATTTCACTTTGCACTTAGAGAACGATTATTACAACATTCGCAGTGATGATATTGTAGCTCTTTATCCTCAGCTCTTGCATTTTGATCCAGAAATCTACACTGATCCCTTGGTAAGTATTTATTGAAGTGCATTAAACTCTGTGCTGGAGCAGAACCTAACATGCCTTTAAACAGAGTATCTGTCAGGGGTGCCCCCATAGCTGGTTTTCTGTTGTACTCCAGTCTGTTCTTACACCTGGAGATGTAATGATAGGCAAGAAAAAGAATAGTGTTGGTGCCAGCACTATCTGCAAAATATGTTTTAGTGTAATCAAAAAGTGTGCTATCAGCTCAAGAGAGCCTTGTACTGACTGTCTTCCTCAGTGAGAAAAGATTACCATTAAAGGGGGGTTTGAGGGAGGACAATGGTAAGGATAATATTTTCCCAAAGGCACAGAATGAGAAATCTTCCAGTTCTGCTGCATGAACAAGAATGCAGGTTATAATCCTTATTTTAAGAAATCAGAAAAGAAGAGCCATAAGCAAAGAACTTGAGATCATGTCCCACATACCAGAACTTCAATATTCAAATATCAACTAACTCTTTTGTGTGTTTAATTACAGACATTCAAATATGATCGCTTTCTCAATGAGAACGGAGAAGAAAAGACTGACTTCTACCGCAATGGTCGCAAGTTGAAGTATTACTACATGCCATTTGGGACAGGCATAGCAAAATGCCCTGGCAGGTTATTTGCTGTCCATGAAATTAAACAATTTTTGGCTTTGATTTTTTCATATTTTGAGATAGAGCTTGTGGACAAAAATGTGCAATGTCCTTCTTTAGATCAATCCCGTGCAGGACTGGGTATTTTGCAACCAGTCAATGACATTGATTTTAGGTATAGACTGAAATGTGTATGAATATATATTTTTTACTATGCATATAAAATATGTACTATATAAATACACTACATAACGTATACTTTATATATATTTTATGTATATATGCAAATGAAATATTGCAAGTCTTCGGGGAAAAGCTATATGAAGATGCTAATTCATCAGTCTAATGAAAAATGCATGATGTATACTGTTACAGTGTCAGCATGCACTGACTTTAATGCACTGTATTGATACAGATGTTTCCTCTTTTACCAGCCATTTTGAAATGCAAGTTGAGATTCTGAATTGTGCATGTATAGTAGTTCTTTTTTTCCTGTCAGCAAATACTTCCCCAGAGTGAGTTAGAATTGCATCAGCTAATTCAAAATAATTGTCCAAATTCAACTACAGTTAAAACTTATTCTTTTTTATAATTGAAATGCTGAGGATGGTGGTTCTCCCCACAAGGAAAATGAAAATTTTGTTGTATAAAGGCTGATTTGAGGTGGGGAGGGAAGAATTTCCTGGGGAAGTACCTTTATGGTTTTATGAAAAACTAGAAAAAGACCTGAAGAAAATCTACACAACTGTTCACGTTCTAGTGAAACTGCAAAACTTGTATTATATTCATTGTAATATATTTCTTTTCAGAAAGTTGTAACTGTATTAAAATAAATGATATTGCCTGAACCAAATGCATAATCTGACTGTGTGTCATTTTAATGTCTTAAAGTTCTCAGAGATTTACACCAAAGCCACTTAAGCCAGCTTTAAACCAGCCAGCTCAAATGTCAATATGGAGATAAATAAATAGCCACTGTATATTCACCAGTGGTTCTGGTTGGAGTTTGCACCATTCTCTGAACTCAGTGTTTCCATAAGCCTCCATCAGTCATACTCCTTAAGTCTTCCTTGTCTAGTTCCATTAAAGTTATCATGGGTGATGTGCTCATGGTGGCATGTCTGTGAGAGCAATTGTTCCAGGGATAATCTAACATGGTTGTCTGTACCATCCCTATCCTTTTCTGCTTCAAATAATGGATAGATAGATGTCACAAAAGTCCATTTTTAATGAAACATCTCCAGGCCGAAAGAGAAAGCTTTCTTATCATCTGCCAATGAAAATAACAAATGGACTTAAAATACTCTTGTTATCCTGGTTTTGTATGTTTCTAAGGACCTATGGTCTGACCTATTGTCCTTGACTCAAAAGTAAGCATCATCACAGAAGATCAGATACAGGACTATTAGATGTTTTCAAACTTCACATTCTGGCAAGACATCCAGTCTAGCTGATGGAGCTTTTCCTAAACATTGAATTCTGGATTGAGTCCTTGAACTGCTTTAAATTATATAGAATCAGAGAATTGTAGAATTGTTTAGGCCAGAAAACATTGCCAAATCCGTCACTAAACCATGTCCCTAAGTACCATATCTACACGTCTCTGAAATACCTCCAGGGATGGTGACTCAACCACTTCCATGGGCATCCTGTTCCAATGCCTGGCAAACTTTCTGGAAGGAAATTTTTCCTCATATCCAATCCAAACCTTGCCTGGTGCAACTTGAGGTGGTTTCCTCTTGCCCTATTGCTTGTTACTTGGGAAAAGAGACCAACACCCATCCCACTACAACCTTCTTTCACGTAGTTTTAGAGGGTGACAAGGCCTCCCCCGAGCCTTCTTTTCTCGCAGCTAAACAACCCCAGATCCCTCAGCCACTCCTCATCAGACTTGTGCTCCAGACCCCTCACCAGTTTTGTTGCCCTTCTCTGAACTCTCACCAGCACCTCAATGTCTTTCCTGAAGTGAAGGGCCCAAAACTGAACAAAGGATTTGAGCTGCAGCATCACCAGTGCTGAGTACAGGGGCACGATCACTTCCCCAGTGCTGCTGGCCACGCTATTTCTGATACACACCAGGATGCTGTTGGCCTTGGCTACCTGGGCACACTGCTGGCTCATGTTCAGCCGGCTGTCAACCAGCACCCCCAGGTCCTTTTCCACTGGGTTTTCCCTGTAGAGTTGCATGGGGTTGTTGTGACCCGAGTGCAGGACCCAGCACTTGGTCTAGCTGAATCTCATACAATTGGCCTCCACCCAACAATCCAGGCAGTCCATATCCCTCTGTAGAGCCTTCCTACCTTCCAGCAGATCAACACTCCTGCCCAACTTGGTGTCATCTGCAAACTTACTGAGGGTGCACTTGATGCCCTTGTCCAGATCATTGATAAAGAGATTAAACAGAACTGTCCCCAATATTGAGCCCTGGGGAACACTTCTCATGACTGGCCACCAACTGGATTTAACTCCATTCATCACAACTCTTTGGGCCTGGCCATCCAGCCAGTTTTTTACCCAGGAAAGGGTACGGTCATCCAAGGCATGAGAAGTCAGTTTCTCCAGGAGAACACTGTGGGAAAAAGGTGTCAAAGGCTTTACTAAAGTCTAGGTAGACAACATCCACAGCCTTTTCCTCATCTCCTATCCATTTTTCTTCTCACTAGCCACTGTGCTAAATATTCAAATGTAAATAAAAAGATTCTGTAGTGTGTGATTATTTATTACCTGTGTGTTGTCTTCATAATTTATTTAATCTTCTTTCATTTTCAAAGGAGAACAGAGAACAACAATTTATTGCCATCTGCAATACTTATAACATTAAACTATTATGTAAGATGCAAGTGGTTTTGAATAATTAGAGTACCTTGGTTCTCTTGGTAAGCTAAGTATCCAGTCTTTAAGTACAGCTTGTTTTCATACTTTGGTCAATAATATTTTTGCATTATTTATATAAATTATAGCACATTCAGTGTAAGTTAGCACTGACTCAGAGAACACGTGAAAGCCTGACATTCTCACAATTACTTGTATTCTGGCACACGTTATTACCTTTAGAGTATCTACTCCCCCATTCTTAAACAAATCCTGCTTAAAACAACAGTTTTTGAGGGTAGCAAGGCTATGCAATGTTTTAAGCAAAATACCCTTTCTTGATGGCAGGGAATTCAACACAGAATTACAACAGCAGATACAAAAGGCAAGAAGATGACTGCTAAACTAACTCTAGGTTCCCTGTAAAATTAAGCCTTCTATTACATCCACTTGTCTCCTTCAACTGACTGCTCTAGACTGCTCTGACTGTGGTTTAGTGTTTTCTTTCAGTTCGCTTGGTCTATAAGAAATTGAAGTATTCAGTAGCTCCTAGAGTTGATTTGACTTTCAGCTACCCAAAGAATACCAACACTGGAATTACATTCTCAGGGCTGTGCCTGACTGGCCCAATCTCATCACCCAGTCTCCCCCACAATGCCAACAGTGTTTGCGTTAGGTCAGGTGCCTGTTTTCTTCCCTGGGACTCTGAAGACCAGTCTTCCCTCAACTACTAAATCTTACCCTTGTTACAGTCCCTTTTCACTCCTTCTGGACACTTGCCACATGGGCAGATCTACAGAGTGTATTAGGAAAGGCAATGATGTGGTCTCTCTGTTCCTTCAATCCCTTCATAGGGACTTTGGCATTTTAACTATAAGTTCAGCTGCCGGGAATTGTGACACATTTTTCATTGCAGCAAGCTTAATAGGGGGTAGGAAGAAGGCTCAGTTTCTGTTGGAGGTTTACTTTTTCAGTGAGGATTAAATCAGTCTTTAATATTCAGAATGTACCAGATAAATGCTACAAATATGTTAGATTTTGACTATAGCCTTCAGCCAATTTTGTACCAGGAAGATAAAGAGTAAGCAAATAAAAATTCTGAAGTTCTGTCAGGCTGGACTTTTATTTACAAATTTATGTTTGGCTTTGTAGTCAGTGCTTAAATTGTTGGCATTCTAGAACAAAAAGTGCTTCACTGCAACTTGCATAAATCCCTATAAATTTCTAAAGGAAATAATGTAAATTGATAGTCTTAAAAGTCTATTTGCAATTAAAATAACTACATTTTAAAAAATGTAACACATGTCGATGTCTATGATGAACAACTTTGCTTTAAAAATATTTACTCCAATACGCAAAGTACAAAGCTTAGTTTTCAAAGAAATATTAATAAATCCAAGTCCAATGGAAAAGACATCTATTACTGCTAGGGCAGATATAACTAAGGAATGGCCAGAACTCCCAAATGTTCATGCAATGCAATTATCTTGTAATAATAACAATACAGATCTGCATACTTTAAAATGGCCAGCTTTAGTACTTCACATTGCTCTCCTGGAGAGCTAATTCACAGGTTTCCTAACAGAGGCAGCGATACCATTCCCAGACAACAACAACAGCAGAGGCAGACCTGAGGGTCCGTATCCATCCCACCCAAGTCAAGCATCTTAACTGCAGCGTCATCACAAATTGGCTGCAGCCAGTACTGGTGCTAGACCGTACTCAGGGTTGCACAGGTGGTTTGGGTTCTCCTGCCGAAACTCCTGCAGGAGCACGGTCCTCACCACTCAGCCTCCTGTCACTCCTCTGTTGCTGGGGTAGCAATTCTCCATGGACAGCTGGACCCATAACCTGTGGATTGATATTCAGTGTACAAAACAACAGAGGTGACCAGCTCTTTTTTCACAGTTCTGAATTCATGTAACTTAAGGAGGGTATCACCACATCACCACATCTTCAGAGGCTTCTGCGAAGTAATGACACTTTTTAATGTTGAGTTAATGTTATGCAGCTGAAAAGATCCAGTATAACCTCCTTAGCACTCTTGTGACAAAAGACATATAAAGGAACAGTTTGAACAGTTTTGAATAGGGATTTCTTCTTTTTTTTTTTTTGTATTGGTCTATACACAAGTACTTTAGTTTGCTGCCATGGATGCATTTCTAACCTCAGTTAAACCCCTGTTGTTAGGGTCACACAGATGCAAGTCAGGGGAGAAGAGAGTACAAAGTCTGTGGGTGCTGTGTTCAGCTAATGTAATCAAATACTTCAGCAATCGATAGTCATCTGCCTTGCTAGGGTCATGGACACAACAAGGTTATCACAGGCCAGTTCTCTTCACTGCCTCTCCTAATAGCAGTATTTTTCTTAAGACAGGAGACCAAAATAAATAAGACTAAAGACTGTAAGAGCGATGAGAAAAAAAATTGCGTAGATCCAGGCTGGTGGGAAGGAGGCAGCCTCTGCCATGGGTTGTGTGAGTATTTCACATTACATACTTACTAGATAAAATGCATAAAGCGATATGGGCAGACGAAGGGCAAAGACCTCACCTCCCACGTGAGAGCCCTAACCATTAGGTTAGCTCAGGCATTCACTCCTTTTCTTCGGGAATCTGTAACCTGTTTTCTCTGAAAAATGAAACAGATCCAACAGGACAATTCGCTTGACTCCCCGATGGCCCCCTTACCGCTAAAATGCTCTCTTAGCTGAGAAAAGATTCAACTTTGACATGGCATTGAAGTCTCTGAGGTAGAGGAGGGAACTGAGTCCAGTCTCTTCCACACCCCAGGGGACAACTCTAACCTCGTGGTTCTCCTGTAAAGGTTAAGTAAGAGCAAGAGGTTCCTCCCTGAGGGAGGTACAAACACATTTTAGGTTAGTCATACCAGGGAGTTTAAGTGCCCAAGGAGTTTAAGTGCTTTTTTGGACCCAGCTGCCTCTGCGCAGTGATCTTTGGATTAGGAGCAAGACACAGGCAGCTGAATGAGAGCAGGTGGCTCATAACCCAGCAGAATGAGGCATTTTAGCTAAGCAGATGGAATCTAGGCAGTGAAAAAGTTTTATAGTTTTCAGGCTAAAAGAAATCTTTACCTCATCATGGAGTTCTTGCAGGTGACATGATGACCTTACTAATGAAAACAGACATCTTACCAGAAAAAAAGACAGTTTTAAATTTCTGAAGCCATGCTGGCCATAGCTGTTGTGCACCAGCTTGGCTTCATCCACCGAGAAACTACCCCAGGTAAGCTTTTGCTGGTTGTTAAGGGTCTCATAACACTGCCCTGGGCAGAGTCATCTGCCTCCAGCAGGCTGGACCAGCTCCTTTCCAGCAACACGAGCAAGAAGCAGCAGCAGCCACACTTGGAGGCAGCAGCAGCAGGCTTGGGAGCAGGAGGATGCAGCATGGAGGGGCTCTTGGTGGTTGGGACCTGGCCCTTGTGAGCTACAGCACACTGCTAATCCTCTCAAAGTTAAGGTTCAGCCTGGAACTCCTTGACAGCATGAAGCTGACACTATCCTAGACACATTTTGAAAGGAAGAAGCTGCCACTGCATTGTGTGGAGGCTTGATCTGAGAGGCTTGCTTTGAGGAGCACCCCCCTGGCAGAGGGAGAGGACTCCTCATCTGTGGATCCTGATGGGCTGAGGGTCAAAGCTGCATGCAAAGCGCTGCTCTTCTCAGTCAAAATTGCAACACTTCTGGGCTCAAACAGAATCAGAACTGTAGGCATTTAGCAACAGAGCTGCCAGTGAGTTCAGGCAGCCACTCTTCAACTTGTCGGCTGTGGTTTTGGTGACTGTGGTTTTTCAAAAAGATTTTTCAAGTCCTACCTAAAGCTCTTAAACTGGTTTTGGATTTTACTGTAGAAATATCAGGATGAATTGCTGTTTATAACAAGATCTTTTATGCATGTTTCCGAAGATATAAGAGAAAGCAAAAAGAGGAAGAGTCATGGGGCATTTTTTCCTGAAAGCATGAAATAAATTATATATATGTAAATATAATTATAGCTTAGTTATCAGTTGGGTGCTTCAAAAGATATTGTTCATGGTCTTGATGTAAATGGATAGCTGTAGCAGTGTAAATAGGTATTCATTTATTGATGGTGCAGAGTGCTACAGTCACATGTCAGCAGCCTGAAGACAGGGCCAAGATCCTCATTCACACCACAATAAGGTCAACACTGTTAAGCAGCACACAGAAAGCACTTGATTATAATGATGCCTGCAGTGTGTCCCTCTTCGGCTAGCTGCATACAAGAGGCTTGGCAGTAAAAGCAGTCGTTGCCTCATAATAACCTTGGAATTAAACAATAAAAAGGTTACATACTATTAAGTGGACTGATTGTCAGTGTAAATACCCAGCTTGCTAACTGTTGTTGACTTATTTTGTTTTCTGCCAAGACAGACAACACTGTGGGACACACTTCAAAGCAAATGGTCTTCAGTAGTCCACCTGTCATGAAAAAAAGAGGTCACTTTAGAGCAATTCACTGAAGAGACACAGATTTTTAAAAATTAAAAGTTCATTTTACATAATTCACAAATAAATAAGATCCTACAGATCCTACTTAACTTTTAAAAGATAACAGTAATTTCTGATTTTCATGTCATCAGATAGCAGGATCCCATAGAGATTTTGAAAGATCAAAACACCTTGGCTGACTGAATCCCTCTTGTTATGAGAACTCTTCAGTGTGGCAAGCCATGTAATTATTTCTCAGTAGCATTTAAGCAACAGCTGATTTGGAAGGGATTAGATGTCTCTCAGTCTCCAATAACTGCAGACAGGAGACACATGAACATCCACAAAAACGTGATTAAAGACTGTAGACTGGAAAATGTCATGCTAGAGGTTCACTTCAGCCTGGGTTTCTCTTCTGACTAATGCCCTGCAGGTGCCAACAGAAGTACATGGGGGTATGGCAAGCACAAGTAGAGCTTCCTTGGGCTTCATACAAGACTCCTAAGTAGCGGACTTGCTCTCAGAGGTACTCAACCTACAAGTGCTCAACACATTTCAAGGAAACAATTGGTTTTCTGTGAGGTTTTGGAGGGCTTTGGGAGGCTCCCATCCTTGCATTAGCTACTGGTGAATACCTCATGTGAAGTGCTCCCTGGTGGGAGTGTGAGGCCAAGCCCCACCACCCCTGTGATCTGCCTGTGCCAGTTGCACCATGACCAGCCTCACTTTTGCTTGGTTTAGGGAGAGATTAGTTGCAGATCCCCTGCCTCTTCTCAGCCCGTGCTCCATACAGACATTTGGCCTACATAGCACCTTTTGAGTGCCTCAAAAGGTAAATCAGAGCCTGCAAGAGAACTGTGGGCAGATGCAAAAATTTGGTGCCTGTGAAAGCTTTGTCACTGACCACCACATGTTTGTAGGAATGGTCTGAAGCACAGGGTGAGGAACACTGCCCAAAGGGTTGCAACAGCAAGTGAGGAGATCTGGGCCTTGCTGACCTACCATGACTTCACCTCTGCTCCCTTCTTTAATTACGATTGCTCCTTACACCAAGGAACACTCCTGCCTTATGTGACATTTCAGCTTGACTGTTCTACCCAAGAGAAGCCTCAGGAAAGGCAAACAAAAAAATGCATCTTCCACATTGAACTGACTCATTTCATGATTATTTTATTTCCCGGATGTAATAAGTTGGAACAGGGAATAATAGCCTTATGAGGATTAAAAGCTGATGTTAAAAAAGACAGGGGACACCATTAATGACACAAGCAAGTCAGTTATCTGGGTTCTGTTAACTGTGCCTCATACTCCTGGTACATAAGCTTCTTACAGGTATTATTTAGACACAGCAAATCTGTGTAAACAGATCAAAACAACTGTTGTCCATTGAAGCTGTATGTCTGGAATTAGAAAGGATTCTTCTACGTCTACAAAGAGACTATAGTTGAAGGACTTTTCCTGAAATCTGTTGGTACAATAAAGCATTAGGAATTCTGTAGAATCTGCAGAAACCACAACCAGATGCTATGGATGCCGGATACAGATATAGAGAGATATGCTAGACTGCAGAGCTATTTGCAGATATTAGATTCCTAGTGGAGGCATTGCAATGCCAGAAGGCAGATGCCTGGTTGCAATTCAGAAGACCCAACTAACTGCTGAGGCTCCTGGTGCAGGCAGAGCAGAAGTGAGGGCTGAAGGGCCAGCCCCATCTCACCCCATGATTGGTTTCTAATGCTAAATGATGGCACAAGTTACATGTTTATTCCTTGGCCTCCCTACTAAGAACATTTTTACTATTGTTATTTATTGTTGATATTATTTCCACATAAATCAGGACTTTGTTATAATTATACAGAGAACAAAACCACCATGCTTCTCCCAAGGATGTCACGATCTAAGGAAAAGACAACGTGAAAACCACCCTCCTAGAGGAGGGCAAGGAAATCATGAGGCAGCATTGCCAGCATTCCAGCTTGTGGTCTGAAGAGACCAACAGGTTGGTTAATATCAAGTTTGTCACTGACACTAAAGCATCTTGGTCTGGTCAGATGTAAAACATGAGAACTAGACAGTTAATAACAGATGATAGATAGGTGAGGATTAAGTCATTAAGCTCATTGTAAGTGAAAAACGAACTGTTTATCTTTGGTGCTATACAGGATGCAGGAGAAGAAGGTAAGGGAGGAGGGATCACAGTATAGATAAATGACCTTTGCAGCAAAACTACAAATGGATGTAACAGGACATGAGAGCACCGGAAAATTGCTACAGCACAAGAAGGGAGCACTTGGATGAATGTTTTGTTAGAAGAATGGCTAGGAAAGGCTATATCTTAACAGCAGTAATGCAGAAGCCAAGACAACATTCTAAGAAGAGGAGTACCACTGTGACAGAGATTGCTGATGGGTGACCAAGGGTGAGCATGAGTTACTGTTTTTGAGACTTCACCTGACTGAAGACATTGGGAAGCAGTGTCACTTGAGTGAAGCAAGTATAAATTCAGTTGATGAGAAGCCAGAACAGCACTTACAAGCAGTACTCTGGAATGTGATTTTAAATGGTGCCTCCAGCAAGCTACGAAGCAAGAAAGGGAAATGGCATGATCACCACTGAAGTAAGCTTGCAGTAGGTAACAAAAAAGTGAGGGAGAACAAAAGGTTAAGGGAAGAAATGACAGACAGGATGACTCTTGGAAGATACAATAGGATGGAGTCAGAAGAAGAGGAGAGCAAAGTAAAAGTGCTGATTTACTGGAAACCATGGACCTCAATCTACAGAGTGGACCTCAGATTCTGTTCTTGAACAGTTACTGCTGTAAATAAAACACAGCAGACCAAATCCACATGCATGTACTTACGCAAATATTTGCTACCACACTGATCAAAGTTATTAGGTGATAATGTTCAGCCTTGGAAACTGGCCTTGAACAGCGTTTATTAAGGCGTTCCACTACTACAGCTATTGCTAAAGATCAGTACACCAAACTGCACCATTAATCAGCCTTGAACCTTTGAGCAGAGGACTACCAGTAAAAGCACATAGAAAATAATGTATCTGCAGCCGGCCAAATAAAACACACATGAAACTACCACCAGCACTATAGAACCATTATTACAATTTATCTATTGTCAAAGACATGCTGGGTAACAAAAAATAAATGCAGAAATACAGAATTTTCGTTGCTTGTTTTGCTTATCTGGGGAATAATCATAATGTTTTTGAGGCAGGTGTTTTTCATAAATTAACAGCCTTTATTTCATGTTCCCAGCTTCAGTGTAATATAGATTTTTGTAATGAATATATAGTGACCATACAAGAAGGAAAGGAAAGGAAAAAATTAGGTGCCAGACATATAGATGAAAATTATTTATGCTGTAGTCTGAAAAATAAAATATTAAATTGTGCCACCACAGACTATGGGAAGATATAACTAAAAAGGTTTAAAGTTTTATTTTGAGAGTGGCAGAGTCAGAGTCAGATCACAAATTAAAGAACCTATCTGTACATGTCTATATATGAACTAGGTTTCAAAACTTGCAATATAGCAAATGGAGATCTGGCCAGCACAAGCAGAGAGCTCAACATCAGCAGCTGCCAAAGTATACGTGTCTAGGGTAAACCAAATAAATCTCTAAACTGAAATGATGGCACTAACAAGGAGTTTGACTGAAATCCAAACACAGGTATCTAGACCCATTGGGAACACCCTGTGGTATTCCATGTAATCTCTAGACTCCCTTCATAAAGGCACGTTTATCCCATAAGTCAAGTGTCAAATCTGCCAACTTCATGGTGTCCTAAGAGACTGAAAAGCATCTGGGATCTGACTGTGGGATGGCAACCTTAGCAAGCCCTAAGCCTCCACCAATCAGAATGGGAGCTGGGCACCTTGCTCCTGCGTAAACGTGTATGGGTAGATACCTATACTTAAGTGTCCTAATCTTTGAACTGAATCCCATTCTCAGAGTTTTGAGTACTGTCAAAAAACCACAAGCTTTGAATTCAGTTTTGGTCACTGGCCTTTAAAATAAATTTTGATTTCTACAGGAACAATGGCTGTAAATTTTGTGAAATAAGAAACCTGCCCTGGAGACTTTTGCTCTGAATTACCTTCTGAAAGGAGATCCTGGAGTCACAGTGTTCTTGGTTTAGGCATCATATCATGTTATTTATGCATAAGCCAAGGGAGTCAAGTTTGCACAGATCTGGCAAAACACTTTGGCCAACAGCTTTTGTGGAAAAAAATACAAATTGTAGTCAATCAAAAGTTATACATGCTTTGTGTTTCCTGAATCACTTGGATTGGAAATAAGCAAATTATTTTTTTTAATTTCACTGTACTAAAAATGACACATTTCTGGTTTTCTTCCCATTTAAAAAGATCTTTCATTTCAAAATTACTTCAAGTTAAAGGATTAAAAGATGAAAAGCACAGCACTTTGTTTCATCTGATCTACACTGGCTGTCACAATGTTTTGCTTTGCTGAAGATTCTGATATATTTTACTTAGATTGGCTAAATGGCTATCATCCAGCTCCTTCTGAAAGAAATTATTTTCGTAGCTTCCCTAGTAACTAAAACTTCTCTTTTTCTATTTTAACCATAGAACCATTAACTTTTTCCTACCATGCATTCAAATATTGAAATCTATGTAGATTCATAGCATTTTATTTTGAAAACATTTACCAGACACTTGTTTTTGGAATTCTTACACAGTAAAAGTTCCCCAAGACACTTGGCATTGGTTTGCTTCCAGTGTCGTCTACATCAGTAAGAATGTAATCTAAAACTTCCACCATAGAAGAGAAACCAACATGTAGTCCTCTTAAAAGCCTCCTCTATAACCTCTACTATAAGGACAGAAAATAGCTTTGTGTATTTCTATTAACTTGAAATCACAGAAGAGATATATCGGGCAGATTCCAAGAATGATTTTCTACCTATTTCTCTATGCACAAATACAGATCCATCAAAGTAGAGAGATGTTCCTGTCTACTGACATCAAATTTTGTTATGCAGTTTCTCATGACTATCACAGCCATCCTGTTCAAATTATCTGGTGAGATGCATGTCACACAAACCCTTTACAGTAAAAGTTCAGCTTCAAGAAGTGCATCTTTCTTGTTTTCTTTAAAATATAACAGAAAAGACCTAACCAAATTCCTAATCACAAGTCAAAGTCACTGACTGTCATTTTGTAATGCTACTCTACTTTTTGTTTTGTTCGCTGTTCATTCTATTAAGCTTCTGCGTATTTACATTTGGTGCTACAGATGTTTCTTATAAACATAAGAATTTCATTAATTTGTTTGTTTTATGCAGAACTACAGAGAATAACCTCTACTTACAGAAAAGAAATAAAAGTGCCTGTCTCACTAGGTTCATGGGTGCAAGTCAAATCTGTCTCCATCATTACTTTCCCCCTCCAAACCCCAGAAAGAAACCTGAAAACATCTGGAAACCTGAAGACATCTGGAAAACTCTTCTGGGTAGGAACTATATTCTACCCTAAATGACAGTCTCACTAATGTATCATTGAAAACTGAGTTGTATTAAAAAAAAATAATGATTCTGTGGGCAAAGACTATGTTTAGGCTTTAGGGTGTTTCTGTTTCTTAACGCCTACTCCCATCCTTTGTGAAATAAGGTATATCAAGGCCTTGTTCTAAGAGTTGTCACTGGTGGCGATGCTGCCAACAGGTCCACAAACTTCCATCTTTTCATTTGGCATGTGCATCACAGTTACCTGTTTTTTCTGAACCAGGGAAATCCCAGAATCATAGAATAGTTTGGGTTAGAAGCGACCTTAAAAGGTCATCTAGTCCAACCCTCCTGCAATGAGCAGGGACATCTTCAACTAGATCAGATTCCTCAGAGACCCACCCAAACTGGCCTTGAATGTCTCCAGGGATGGGGTATCTAACCCGTCCCTGGGCAACCTGTGCCAGTGTTTCATCACCCTCATTGTAAATAAGTTCTTCCTCATGTCTAGCCTGAACCTTCCTTCCTTTAGTTTAAAAACATTACACCTTGTCTTATTGTAACAAGTCCTGCTAAAAAGTCTGTCCCCACCTTTCTTTTAGGCAGGAGCCTTTAAGTTCTGAAAAGCCACAATAAAGCCTCCCCGGAGCCTCCTCTTCTCCAGGCTGAACAAACCCAGCTCTCCCAGCCTGTCCTCATAGGAGAGGTGTTCCAGCCCTCTGATCATCTTGGTGGCCTTCTCTGGCCCCTCTCCAACAGGTCCATGTCTTTCCTGTACTGAGGACCCCAGAACTGGATGCAGGACTCCAGGTGGGGTCTCACCAGAGCAGACAGGGGCACCCTTGACCTGCTGGCCCCACCCCTTTTGATGCAGCCAAGGATAAGGTTGGTTTGCTGGGCTGCGCGCACATGTTGCTGGCTCACATCCAGCCTTTCATCCATCAGTACCCACAAGTCCTCCGCAGGGCTGCTCTCAATCCCTTTACCCCCCAGCCTGTATTGATACCAGGGGCTTCCCTGACCCAGGTGCAGGACCTTGCACTTGGCCTTGTTGAACCTCATGAGGTTCATGTAGACCCACTTCTTGAGCTTGTCCATGTCCCTCTGGGGGGCATGTCATTTGCTGAGGGTGCACTTGATACCACTGTCTATGTATGTCAATGACGAAGATATTAAACAATACTTGTCCCAATATGGACCCCTGAGTGGCACCACTCATCACTGATTTCCATCCAGACATTGAGCCATTGGCCAATGGTCTCTGGATGTGAACATCCAGCCAATTCCTCATCCACTGAACAGTCAACTCATCAAATTCAATTTAGAAAGAAGGATGTTGTGGGGGACTGTGTCAAAGGCTTTACAGAAGTCCAAGTAGATGACATGCTTAGCAATTCCATTGTCCCATGATGCTGTGACTCCGTTACAGAAGGCCACTGGGTCAGTCAGGCAAGACTTGCCCTAGGTGAAGCTTATTTCATTACCTCATACTCCATGTTTCTCACCTGCAATTTCACAGATTTCCTGTACTACCACGTATTTAAATACAACCTGATCTGTTTGTCCCTTATTAAGTCTGGAGAGTTGGCTGCAAGGACCCTAGGGTACAAATGAAGAAGATGCAGTTTCCAACCAAAATTATTCCATGATTCATCCCTCCCGTTTTATCCCAGTCTTGGTTCTGCAGGAGGGAAGGGAAAGCTTTTAGTGACTGATGCAGTGCTCTCAGGAAGAGGTTCATAAGCAGAGTCACTTTTTGCTGCTGGAGGTTTGTGTTTTGGTTTGGTTTTTGTGTGTGTGTGTGTGTGTGTGTGTGTGTGTGGTGTTTTGTTTTTTTTTTTTTTTTTTTTGGTTTTGTATGCTTATTTTCCTTTTAACTTCCTCATCTAGAAAACACCATCAGCTCACAGAATGAGAACAAACTCCTGCTGACTTTTGCAGCAATCCACTCTGACTGTTCTGCTTTAGAAAACAGATAAACAGGAAGGAAAAAAAAAAAAGCAGAAACAAGAGAAAGGAGAAGTTGTCCCACAGCTTGATTGCAATATCTGTAGTCTTTAGCACATCATGGGTTGACAGATCAGCTGCAATGACAGCTAAAATCCCATTACTGGGATGAAATCCTGAGAGCTGGCAATGTTGTTAAAGTGCTCAGAACTTAGATTAAAGGTGATAATTGTCCACTCAAAAGATGTTGTGGAAAGTGGCATGTTCTAGCATGCAAAAGACAGAAAAGCAATGGGAAAAAAAATAAGTCCATCATCTAATATTACCATGAGAACCAGCCACCACTCCCTCTAATGCTAAGCATGGTCCTTTCTTGTTACCATTCACTTATGTCTACTATGGTATTGCACTAGAAAGATACTGTCAGAGTATTTTAGCTCACTGAGTAAGGGAATAGTCTCATGTCTCCAGAGCAAGTCTTGCCTTTTACCTCTGTCTGCAAATTAAAGGACTCCATTTTGACCAGAGCAGGGCTGAGAAACATCTAGACACCAATATCTTTAGAGTAGTGGCAACATATTCAAGGTCTTTAAGATGAAAAATTTAGCCTAGCTATGGCAAAAAAAGGAAATGTAGAAAAAGGAGTGTAGAAACCAGAATCCATTAGTGACATTTCCATCAAACACGACAATCTTCCACTACTGAGTTGAAGAAGAGTTGTTTTCGTTTCTGCCACTTTAATACATGTCTTCCAAATGATTTCTTAAATATGCACAAAAATCTGGCTCTCAGAGAGGTGGATCCTTGAGATACAAACTCTCACGATCCATCCTCAAGGAAGGAATTTTTCATCAGAAAACAAACTGCTACATGATCAGCCTAATCAGCCACTAAAGCAACTCATTACTCAAACAGAAGTATTAATTGCAGAGGACCAGGTAAAATGGATGAAGTGCAATGTAATAGATGAAACCCCGAGAGTATAGAATGAAAATATGTTGTTAAAAGTCTTTCCTTGGTTTCAGTGACAGATCCTCAAGTAGGCAAGAATACAAGAAAAGCCACACCATACATGAAAGACAGGCAACTCTCTGTGTGGGAAGCGTAGCCTGCAAGATCTGTGGGGGCTACAACAGCACAAGTAGGAAGGTAGTGGCTTTTATCATCACATCTGTTGAAACTTTCTAGCAGAAATACCTGATACAAATTGCACTATGTTCCTTCCTCAGAATGACGAGAAAGAATGAGAAAAAATCTCACCCTAATCATTTGCTATGATCAACTTGAACGGTGTTTGTAACCAACTGCGCTATGTAAGGGCAAACCAGAAAGGAAAGCCGGGCTCTACTGGTATTAGCAGCTGCTTCTCAATTGCTTAACTAACATTCAAGTCTAGCCGTGAAATCTCCAGTAGACTCAGGCTTATTTTAAAGCCTAACACTTTCCTTTTGTCATAAAGCACAAGTTATTGGCAGAACCTACATCCCTATTTCACTGAGGGAATTTAGACAAATTACCACATCCTGAACAAAACATAATATAGTTCATTCTTGAAGATTAGTCTGATTTCTTCAGACCAGCAGCTTTGGCAACTCCTGCTTGCTTGCATCTATAAAATCCTAATCCAAATAAATTTTTCCTGATAGTATATTTATGGATTTTTTTTATCCTGTCTTGCAGGAATTAAAATATCCTTGTAACTGTAGACAAGCTTTCTGTAGCAATGCTACTGCTACTATACAAATTTTCAAGTTCTTATGAATATATTACAGAAATCCATATTATTGATTATCATTTTATCACTCTATGGAAAAGAGCCTGATTTTTCATCTATGAGTGGACTTAAATCCAGGAGCAAAATGTAGTTTTCTCCATAATAAAGATATCTCACTACTGTAACAGCATTTTACACTTAGTTACTGTGCTTGTACAAAGAGAGCAGCACTATCTGACCTTGCATATGCTACTATTCTGAGAAAATCCCTAAAATTAAATGCGTGTTTGTTGGTGGCCTTGGCCATGAGTAAAGGCTATTTGGAAATCACCAGCTCCAGGTCACCTCTACCTTCTCTGCTTGCGCAGTCGATTGGGTAACAAAGCCTATACAGACAACTAAGGCAAACAGACCTTGCCAGGTTGACATGTTCTGACTTTTTATGGGTTCAGCTAAACTGCTGAGAGAAAACAACTGTTTTTTCTTTTCCATACATTTTCTCTACACCAAAGCTACAGCTCATACGCATTGATGCATAAACCTTAGAGATCCATGGGACTGATACTGTAGTATCAGTCAAGTCACTAGGAGCTAGAATTTGTCCAGGTACTAGGAGCTCAAATTGGAGAAACAAATAACAGTCATTAAACTGACTTTTTTTATTGTTTCAAAGTTTTACTGCATTGGGGCCTGAAGATCACAACTAGAACTAGGCAGCCACTGTTTTTAGGAATTGCACACATGCTGTGAGACATGGCACCAGCCACAAAAAGCTTAGGTATGTGAGCATTAACCTGAAATTAATTATTCTCACATGTGCCTACAGGCAGGCCAGCAGCCTCCAGAGAGTTCCTTTGGAACACAGGCACTAAGCACTGCAGGCTCAAGTGTCTTATACAGAACTTCTGGAGGTTTTATGTACACATATGAGATAATGTTTAGCTGAGCAAATAAGTAAATACTGCTGTGTGGAAGAGGTCAGTTCAGGTTAAAGGAGAAACATGGAGAATCAAAGTTCTTCCAAAATCCTTTCAAGGTTCTAGTTTTTTCACATGTATTTGCTGACTGACACCATGACCTACTCCACATCTTTATCATATGTGCAAACTTAGATTTATTTATTAATTTGCGCCATGAGAAACTAGAAAAAATCCCACAAAAAACAGACAGAACTGTATTCCAAAGGCTGAGCTCTGCAACAACAGCAATACAAGAAGCACTAGCTGAGTAAATATCACTTACTAAGAGTCCCTTGGGGGGTTGTCAAAGAATTGTCAGATTTAAATGTGAAACATCGGAACACTGGAGAACTCTGTGCAGCCTGTGATACACAATAACTAACTGAACTTTATTTGCTAATAAACCAAGCAGAAAAAACAATAACAAAAAAAAAATTCTTGCCATAGTGAAGTGCAGACCTGAGGAAGAAGAGCTGCCCTCACGAGAACTCCACAGGCTGGAGTCCTTGGGCAGAAATTATCTGCCAGCACCATAATCTTACCATAAGGGATACAGTCAATAAGCAAAATTTTGATTGTATAATTCATTTTGTTTGGGGCACGTGTATTTAAATCAATTAAACAGAAGTAGGGCAAGTGCCTTATAAGTGACATGATGAGAAGATAAGGCAATGCAAACTTGCTTAATGTACCCAGGTTAAGCGTTAGTTTAGCATACCTTGGGGTCTTATACTGAAGAAACTGGATGAAGAAAAGTATTGAGGGAAAGGGGAAGACTTCAACTCTGCCTTTTGTAACAGACTCTTGCAAACCACTAGAACTGTCTGTCAGAACTGACATCCTGCAGGCACTATTCTACCAAACAGAAGTGACCAGCAGAGACAAGAACCAGTAGATAGTTAGGGATGAAGGAAAGCAGGTGTCAGAAGCTCAGCAGCCTGGAGTACCAGCTTTGATCCAGCTACCAGCCTCTCTTAGAACAGTGACTCCTCCAGCTGGGATGTGTTACAGGTCCCCAATAAACAAGCATCCACTCCTGCCTACATTTGCTGAGCATGGTTGTTCTGCCCCTCCAGGCCCAAATTACCTCCAGGTTTGTCAGACTGACACATCCATCAGTCCCCTCTCCTCTGTTTATTTAGCTCCATTCATTTAAGTAATTGCTTTAGAGAGGGGGAAATAAGGACTGTGGAGAGCCAAACAGAAACCTGGAAGCTGAACTGCACTACATTTTCAACAAAAAACCCCTTTGAAATTAGACCCCTTTGTCAGCAAGTAAAAATGCCTCTGCCAACATCAACACCTTAAATCATCACATTGCAAAGGATCTTTCATTTCCAATTTTCCCACGTCAATGTGACAGGAGGCGTTAATGCACCACGGGCAAGACAGAAATGTTCAGAGAATGTCCCTTTGGCATATCCCAAAAAATAGGACTTAATCCTCCATTAAGGGTTGTAGCTGATGCCAGACCTATCTGTTAGGTCTAGCTGAAACCTAGAATGTTTTATTTTTGACTCTACCAATGCTGATTGTTAGCCTCTGTCTTAAAGCCACCTTGCAATACAGTCAGGTCAGGAACAGTTAGCTCTCTCCTTGCAAGCCAGAGTTTATTTTTACTGTTTTCATGAAGAGCAGAGGGAAGGGCACCTTCAAAACAACTAAAATCAAGTTTAAAACAACCACTTTCCCTTTGGTGGATGAAAAGATGTCCTGGTTTTGTTAAAAACAAGACTAGCTCTCTTTTAGTGATTTTTCTTTCAGCTAAGTTCTTCCAGGTGGCTGTACTTTTCTGAGTTTTAGCCTGCATATTTTTCCTCAGATGCTGTACTTGATGCTGATAAGAAGACCAATGGAATGCTGAAGAAGCTCATGTTTGAATTTATTACTATGATAGCCGAGACAGACAGATAAGTTTTCCCACGTTCCATTGTGAGAGGGGCGTGTTTGAGGAGGGGTGGATGGAACAGGTGACTTAAATTGACCAATTAAGTATTTCATCCCATAATCTTTATACCCCCTGTATAACAGGGTGATCACGAGGGTCACTCGCTCTTCAACCATGGCCAGCACCTGGAGAGGACCCTGCCTGTCTGCCTGTGATCTACAGGCCTCAGGCCCTGCATCCCTGTAACCAGGTTCTGGTTTGTTGTGAAGTCCCGCCCATGACTTCCAGGGGCCTGAGCTGCACCTGCTGGAGCCGCCAGCTCCGCACACCCAGCTCTGCTCCTGGAGTGACACCAGCTCCACATCGAGCACTCGAGATTGGTTTTGTATATTTTGTATATATTCTCTATTTATTAGTAGCATTAGTAAAACCCTTTAAAACCTTCCAACTTGGAGTCTGTCTTCCTTCCTCCTTATCTTTCCTATCATCTTTCCGATCTAAAGAAAGGAGTGGTGGGAAGTGAGAGGGTAGCAGGGAGTGTCTGCCACAGTTTATTGCCGCCTTGCCTTAAACATTGACAAAAGATAAACCTTGAATATGCATATACAGCACAGTGGTACAACTGAACTTTCCCAGTGTTGGGATTTAAGATAAGATCTGGGCTCACTTTTTTCCTCTGAGATGATCGTTTTAAGGTCTAATGGTCTGATCCCTCCAGATGAAGCATTCACACCTTTCACAGAGACCAAATCCTGTTGTACAAGATCTTGAGTGATGACCAAGGTTACCAAGCAGTTCTAACTGGGTCTAAGATCTGTCTCTGTTTCCACAGTTTCACAGTTTCACAGTATGTTTGGGATTGGAAGGGACCTCAAAAGATCATCTAGTCCAATCCCCCTGCTGGAGCAGGAACGCCTAGGTGAGGTCGCACAGGAACACGTCCAGGCGGGTTTTGAATGTCTCCAGAGAAGGAGACTCCAAAATCCCCCTGGGCAGCCTGTTCCAGTGTTCTGTCACCCTTACTGAGAAGAAGTTTTTTCCCAAATTTAAGTGGAACCTCTTGTGTTCCAGCTTGATCCCATTACCCCTTGTCCTATCACTGGTTGTCACCGAGAAGAGCCTGGCTCTATCCTCGTGGCACTCATCCTTTATATATTTATAAACATTAATAAGGTCACCCCTCAGTCTCCTCTTCTCCAAACTAAAGAGACCCAGCTCCCTCAGCCTTTCTTCATAAGGGAGGTGCTCCACTCCCTTAATCATCTTCGTTGCCCTACGCTGGACCCTCTCCAGCAGTTCCCTGTCCTTCTTGAACTGAGGGGCCCAGAACTGGACACAATATTCCAGATGTGGTCTCAAAGGAAAAACAGTGTTCAGAAGACTCTTTAGAAAACCAAAAGAACTATTAGACTCTTATGAACAGGAGCAAATCATTCAGTGAGAAATATTTTAACAAAACTGTCTGCCTATATCTACTTACGCTCCCTCTTCTGCTTTCAGTGACTCCTTTTAGACAACAGGAATTGTAGACTGCTATGGGAAGTAGCACTACATTAAAAATACTCACGAATATAATTTTATAGCTAGAAGAGTTGAAACCATAGACATGACATATTCAAAACAAGAGAATTAATATACAAAAAGTGATAAAGTGGAAACAAGTATTCACATGTATCAAGGTACCCATTCATGGACAAAAAGTGGTAGCAGTATTCCACATTCAGAGCCAAAGTCATCCCCATTGAAAATTTATCAATTTCTTTTAACAAGAACCAGTTTACTAAGAGAAGAATTCAAATGCAAGTATTTAAGTTCTTCTCTATCAACTGCAAGCTTTCAGAAAAACACTAACACATTTTCACATTCAGGCATAGATTCATAGATTTTTATTTGTAAAATCTGATTTAAAATGGATTCACTAAATTGGCATGAAAGACTGTAAGGACATTTTCATTGTGAACAGTTGAATAATGATGATTTATTTTAACTTGATTAGGAACAGCTGTAAAATAAACAGAAATGAATTATGTTCACTGAAATAGAACACTTGTCCAGGGTTTGCACAATGCAGGCACTAAGGTCCTGAGGCTTCTATTGGTTCAAAACATTGTAGACAGCTATTACCATGAAAAAGTTAATTATAATTTAATTTGGAAATAAAAAAATTTAACTTGGCCTCAAAGTGCAATTATTTGGTAATTTTTAGGATAGAGCTAGTAAATACTATGAATTCTAATTTTTTTGCTAGAATAGCAAACATGTTCCTGTGCGACCTCACCTAGGTGTTCCTGCTCCAGCAGGGTGATTGGACTAGATGATCTTTTGAGGTCCCTTCCAATCCCAAACATACTGTGATACTGTAATACTGTGATAGACAATCAAAATTTTTATATCAGCACCTAGTAAGACACAAAGAATTCCATGAAATAAATACCAGCTTCATTGCCCTGCATAAGTGATTCTGTCTATTCAAACATCACCTAAAAATATTGTATATGAAAAATGACACCTGGGTATTCCCATTTGGCAGTACATGCTCATTAGTACTTAAATGGTCTAAGACCCCACCAAATTAGTTGGGACTGAAGTAGATTTATAAATGTAAAATATTAGCTCTTCCAGAATAATTCCCTAAAGGTGTTGTTGTTTTTTGTTTGTTTGTTTGTTTTTGTTCCACAGTTAAGAATGTCTTGCTCAGCTTACCTTAATGCACTTTGGAATAACACATCTATCTTCTCATGCACCAGAAAAAGAAGCAAATATGTAGTTTATAGATGACACATTTAACTCAAAAGTGGACAGCTCTCAGCAAACAGAAAATAACTCAATACCCTCCCCAATTCTCAGTTTTAGAAGACAAATTTTTGAACTTAGTTTCTTTCCTTTAACATTCAGATGTACTGCCAGACAGCTCTTCAATTGTGGACAGAACAAGACCATTAGTAAAGGAGAAGAGTTGCAAGTAAGAAGTGTAAGAAGGTGACTTCTGGTCTGTAATCTGAGTTCCGTTAATCATCTCTTTGAAGTTCAGCAGACTTCTTTTTTAAATGTCTCTAATGAAAATATTGAAGATGCACAGTGAGGTACATAATGTTTCCAGCCTTTAAATATGAACTACACAGCAGATTTTATTGATTGTAACTATGGCCAGACAAAGGCAAAGTAAATTGCTTTCCAAAAATGAAGCCATCTTATTTTACCTTGTTGTCTGAGTAGCAATAGTTGACATTTGGCTGGATTAAGGATGCAACTGTCCACTTGCTACAATTCACTAGATGTTCATCATAGTTGCTGCCTACTGTTGTTTGTCATTGCACTAACCTAAAAAGTACCAGTCCTACTTTTAATCTCTTCAAGAACCCATTCCAAATGCATACATCTCATGGAAACACCACAAACTTACTGCTTTTGGGGTACCATGAATTCAGTATTTATTATTCCAGAGTCTTGATGCTCACCCTCTCATCTGCCCATAAAACAGCACATGCCTGTGCTGAGGTCTGTCAGGCTTAACCAGCACAAGCAAGGGAAAGTGCATCTCTGTCTGGCCTCCCTGCACAGATTAATAGTGATCATGGGAGCTTTACTGCAAGCAACTGAGCAGGGAGCTAGTAATAGCACCTCAGAGCGCTTGCATGCTCTTCCTTGGTTCATTTAATATTGGACAGATTTTCACCAAAGAGTGAGAACAGAACGAGATAACTGTTAACATATGCTAATTGTACAAGTGTGTCCAGTAGGCTGATTAAAGCAGAGTGTTTAAAAACGTCTCAATGTGCTGCTGAAAAAAACAGAAAAATCCAAAACCTACCCAGCCTGATTGTGTTTATCCAGAATAAATTACTACAAAGATGGGAGTAGTGTCCAAACAAAACAAAACAAAACCAAACCACAAACAAACAAAAACCAGCAACAACAACAAAGAGAGAAAAGCACAAGTATTCAGGTCCAGAGAGAGTTTCTTGAGAGAAAACATTCAGTTCTGGATTATTTGGCTCTTGTGTGATAAAAGATTTCTGGGAAAGACAAGCGGAGGCAAAGTCTGAACCTTTCATTAGCTGCCTACAAGAGCAAGTGGCAGGATTATTACCTGTATTTCATGGAAGCTAAGAGGAATTCCCAAGAAGCTCAGCAGCCTTGCTGTGAGGGAAAGAACATCATCTTCTACCAAGTTCCTTCTCCTTAGTTTGTCTCTTTCTCCCTTGTCACCAGTCTTAACTGCATATCCACATAAGTCTATACTCAAAGAACTGTTTTGTGCCAAAAATGCTAAGATGTTACACAAGTAGAGAATTTAGCGTTAATAAAAGGTAGAACATAAAATTTTGAGACAGAAGATTCTACAGGTTTTAATGTACTGAGAAGCAGTGAAATATGTAAACACAAGCATTGATGTATTTTCTTAGTGCTTAACAAAATAATGTCAACTACTGGGACCCCCAGTTAACTCTCAGCTACTCCTGAACACTGAAAGTTACCAGCTATTTGAAACAAAGAGATTGTGATAATGTGCCGCTGTGGGTTTTGGCATAATAAGAGGAAAAACCCCTCAATTTAGTTAACCACAGTCCTTCATATGTCAGTGCTTAATTAATGATGGACTTCAGAAGTAATAAGCAATGTAACTTTATCTATATTCTGCACTGAAATATTCCCAAACCACAGATTGCCCAAGATAGATCTCACGATACTGACTGTGGTCTTGCATTTGTGTAGAGAAGTATTAGTATATTGAATATATGCATAGCAAGTGCCCATTCCTTTCTGGCACGCAACACAATCACCACTTTATCACAATATAAACTGGGAAGAAACCAGGAAGCGTTGGCTATGGTCTTTGTCGCTTAAAACTTTAATTACTTAGCACGTGAAATTAGTTATGGTTAAAATCATGCAGATATTCAGTGTACAAAACAAAATACTTTAAATACAATTGCACGTTTAAAATTTACTCAGTCAAATATCTACTTTGAGGTAAAAATGTAAGATTAATCAAATATACTGAGCAATTATAAGCCTGGCATAAATAAATAAGTATTGATATTTTAAGAATAAAATAATCAGCGAAACCAGCATTTTAATACATAGATTGGTACAAGAGATACAGCCCATTTACCCTTCTTCAGAGCATGATCCATTCATCTGATATAAATACACAAATATTATAAAACTGCATTCTTCTAAACAACAGCAGCCCGTATGCTCACAACATAAGATTCCTGCCTGCATACTGCAGTGTAGGGCCAAGTTATCTGAAAAAATATATAATTTCAAAGATCAAGGGGTTTAATTATACAGCTTACAAAGACGTATAGTGAGAGCTGCACAACTACATCCCCACTGAATATTACAAAATGCCTCTGGCCAAAATTTCAAATACAAAGACCTGAAATTCAGGTCAAAAATACCTGATCAAATAACACGTCTACTTTTGCGCATGCAAGTGACAGCACAGTGTTTGTGCACCTTAGTGGTTTTTTGTTTGGGCTTATTTAAGTAACTGTTCATGTGAAGAATCATGTAGCTGTGCAAAGTTCAACTGCATATTCAGGTTCAAAGTGACCACAGGCCCACTCTTATGAAATCTAAATCACAGCATTTCTCCAAATGACAATGGTCTCTCTCATCTCTTTAACTTCGAGAAGAAAAAAGAATCATATGTATTTTCACCACAAGTAGAACAGCTGGAATACAAATGAGAACAAACTACTGTAGTCTGCAACAGCTGAAGTTTGCATCTCCTGAACTGATTCACTCATATAACCTATGATACAGGGAAAATGACATAAAAAATAGAATATAAATATTATACTGCACCATGAAACACTATAAACAGAATATACAAAAATTATATTAGGGCATTAATTATCCATCAACATATTAAACAGAACACCTTAATATTATTAATACAGCTTGGAAGGTAAACATAACCTACAGGCTGTTTTCAAATGGCTGTTTGTCAATGCAGCATTGAAACATTTCCATAGTGCAAATCTTACCAACTGTATGAAAGATACTGTCCCATTCAGAAAAAACACTTATCCCCTGTTCTTCCCACACCCCCCAAATAATGAAAAGTCATCAAGTCATATCTCATTTCACATTTAGTACAAGATATGGTTTAACACTGAAAAAAAGTTCAACAATGTAGAAAAATTAAAATGTTAGATATGCTATAGCTGGAAGACACAAAACCCAAAAATCTGATCTGTGGAAGTGAAGGAATAAAAGGATACTAATTTTTGCCTTTTTGTCTGTTTGAAATAGATTGTATGACAGTACAGCACGTTCCCTATGTTGTACCAACTGTAGGATTACTTTAATTGCTGAAGAATCACAGTGTTAAGTATATCTGCTTCTTGTAGTGTCAAGTTTTCATCTGTTAGTTCTTTATTTGGAAAGGTAGTCACAAGAACAAAATCAGTTGTTGCAAATTCTGGACGGGACTGGATAATGAAATCTCGAATATCCTTAATCCTGTGGAAAGAATATGGACATGAAAATTGTATGATTTCATTTTGACACAAATCTCTGAAAATTATGACGATAAGAGAACACTAAACCTTTTAACAGACTAAACATTTGATATGTCCTATTGATTTTTAAATTTCCATTTGATCCAGGTGACTAATGGTTGTATTCTAGAATTTTATTCTTGAATAAAAAAACCTGAAAAATTAAAATTAATTTTGCTTATTTTCTCAACAGAAATAAAATTTGTAACGTAGGAGTATATTGAAAACTGATTCTTAGACAAGCAATGTGACAGTGACAGTGAGGAGAAAGCAGAGGGGAATTATTAATGCACTTCAATGGCAAGAGGTTTCCCCTGCTTTCAGTTGGCACCAAACTTCTGAACAATAGTTCATAAAACAGTCACATCAGCAGTATCACAAGAATAATTTAGTTTTATAAGACAGAGAAGAAAAATGAATAAGATTCTAGAGATAAAAACCTGAAATTTGAGGCTTCTCTCCTAAGACAGTAAGCTGATCTATTAAAGAACTATTGTAACCAGTAAGTAGGCAGGTTTACTGTAGCCAAATGAGCAGGGACTTAACTTTCTATTAGTCTTCAAGGCTTATGACACAAGCCATGCACTTTAGTAGCTAATTTTGATCATGTATATGGCAAAGATAACTAAAAAGATTCACATCGAAGAGAAAGTTAATAATGATTAAAATAAGCTTCTGTCAACACACCCTTGATTACAGATGTTACTGGGAAGTTTACCACTTCTGCCCTTTCAGGCAGACAGAAGAAAATGCATCATGGCTGCAGAGGATCCCAATAAGCCCAACTGTTTATCTATGTCACTTCTCCAGCAAATGCTATGGAGAAAGGATCTGGGCCTGTACTATCAGTGTACAATATCAAGGTCTGATAAAATATGAAAAAAATAATGCTGTATCTTCCTCCTTATTGGCATCTCTGCTAAAATTGCCTCATTGTGGTCTGTGTATGTTGTCAGGTGAAGAAAGCTGCAGGTTGGCTCTACCCTTATTCTAAGCCAGAAGGAAAAAAAGGAAACAGGTGAACTCTCCATATAATAATATTAACATGGAATTGGGTCTATACAAACACCACCTCTGAGGCAGGATTCAAGCTCAGTTTCAGCTGTATTCTAATATAATGGTGCAGATTTCAGATCAGCACTGGCTTGAACCCTGTGAAGTATGGGTGAAACTAGTGCCCAAATCTCTGCCCTCTGCTCAAAGTTCTTTCAGCCATGTGGTGCAAAGAACTGCTTTGCAGAACCTTGCACTAACACAACCTCTTAGGCAAATAAATGGGGTCAGCCAACATAATTGGTGGCATTGTCCCAAACATGTCAATAAAAACGATGGCAAGGTCTAATCAGCAAGCTACTAACAGATCTAAAAAACCCACCAGATTCACACGCTGAAAATTCCTAGGAGATGACCATCCAAAACAAAACAAAGTTTGGTTCTCAGTATTATGTCCAGCCCACATACCAGAATTGCAGATGAGTATGTTATATCCATATGCCCTCCTGCATATGGGCAGCAGTCTACACTTATAACCCATGTCATGTTTAGTCACAGTCTCAAGTATAATGAGGTAGAAAGCTGCAGCTCTTGATGATGGGCCACAGCATTTCTCTGCTTGTAGTGAGAGCTATATTCCAATTGACACTAACCTACACACATCGCAGTAAAATGCCTTCACAGTGCCATTCGAGCCAGCCACTTGCTTCTCCCAAGAAGGGCCCAGGGTTGGGATGACTCAATAGTGAGGCTGTCCAGATTTCAGCAGCCCTGAGAACAGTTATGGCTGGTACTGTCTTCTTACAGGACCTAACTGGTCATAGAAGTTTGTGATTCTGCAGTTATCAAACATCTTGTGTTTCCAAGTACAGAGTTTTTTCTTTCACAGTCAATTTTTCAGTGCATCTATGTTACAAAAATTCACAGAATTCACAGAATGGTTGGGGTTGGAAGGGACCTCTGGAGATCACCCATTCCAACCCACCTGCTAAAGCAGGTTCCCAGAGTGGATCGCACAGGAATGTGTCCAGCTGGGTTCTGAATATCTCCAGAGAAGAAGACTCCACAAATGACACAGAGCTTTAGAATTTCAGCAGAGCTGTACTTATAGCCTTTTCTGACGTCCTGCTGATATTAATTTAATGACAAAACACAAACTTATGGAAATAGTTATGGTTACCTGCATTGATGCAGGATCAATTTACCTGTGTGTTTGATTAAATCTTTGTATCAATCGGCTTCCATCTGCTAATCTAATTTGAATTTTAGTTGCTGGCATGGAATCATCAATCAGAACAGGCGCATTAAGAATGGATTTCTCCTCCTCCTCTGGGGAAGAAGGTGTGCTGACTATTTCAGGTGTAAGGCTAAAGGATGGGAAAAAACAAACAGACAAACAAAACAAACCGGTTACTAATGGAGTCAAACCAGAACTGAATCTTTCAGTTGTCTTTTTCATTGAATGACTACCATCTACAGCTAGTACAAATGTTAAGCTTTTCTAAATAATTAAATTTCATTTTTTTACTACATATATGAACTTTATACTGTAGTTGGAGATGACAATAGAATTGGAGGAAGTGGGGGCTCCAACTGTAGGTTAAAAGTTGAGCTGCTCCTCTCCTGCAATCCAGGCTTTGCACTATTATTTCACGTAGGGAATCATGTACAATTCCTCTGGTTGTTCACTTTTATAAACCCAGCCCCTACTATAGATTTTTGAAGCATCACTTGAAGTTTTAATCAAAACCTAGTAAAAGTTGTGAGATGTAGATACAACTTATTGCTTATTTACTTTGGATCAAATTTAAAAAAAAACAGTTTATCAAATTATTTCTCTTTCTTAAAGCTAACACACTTGCCTGGTATAACTTACAATGAATGAATGCTTACAACATTACGTTTCAGGACAGCATTTCTGCTGCTTCATTCCAGAAAAAACTATAAGAGAGTTGCTCCCCTATAGAAATACTTTCCATCCGCATTAAGTCAGGCATCAGCCATATTACTGTTATAGCATCTCCTGTTCCCTTTGTGATGATTCCAGTGATAAAAGACGATATGCACTGCAGCTAAGCCAGAGCAGAGGCACAAAGCATCTAGCACATCTCTGAGCAGTTCCAACAGAGGACTAAGATGTAACTTTTTTTAAGATTACTTATAAACTTTCATGAGTACTGGTGAATTTGAAATCGGGGCTGACTTGTGGCACAGAATAATTTTATATTGCTTTTGTCATCTGATTAGCTTTTCCAACAGTTTCCTAATTGACTAAATCCAGCTCTTGAAATAGCATACAGACACAGAACAGAAAACCTAGTGTTTTTACCTTCCAAGTTTTTGCCCTTCGCCACTGAAAGCTTTGAATCGCAGTCTAGGTTTCACATACTCCTGTTCTTGGTGGTCCTCCATATCCAAATTAACCTGGCCACCGTGAACAAGTCGCTGCAGTTCCACAGGAATTTCCCTTAATTACAAAACCAAAAGTTTCCCAATTATGTTTTGAACTGCAATACAAGTTTATACAAAAACCTTACACAGTACAATATGAACAGATACTATTAGTATGTTTACTTTAAAGTCATAGATGTCTGATTGTTTTAGCAACTGATTTCATCCTAAAGGAAGAAAAAAACAATGAGTGAGCTAACAGTCAAAACCTGGAAAGTACTGACAGCCATAACCTAGAATGCACTGAAAAAATATGTGGAACTAAAAGCTATCTGTAACAAGTAACATTCAGAGTTAAAGCATCAGAAGGAATCAGTGTGTTCAAAATTTTAAATGCCCCACACATCTGATGACAAATACAGGATATATTTTATGAGTGCAGACAGAGAAGAAGCCTGGAGCTTTCAATAATTACAAACATGCAGAAAAAGCATTTTTCTTCATTTCACGTGAAAGACATATGTCAAAAAAGTTGTCATGTTAACTCACCCTCTTTTAACAGATTCAAGAAACTGAGCATTTGTTGGGTCTGAATAGGATCTCAACTCGCCATCGTCTAAACTGAAACCATTCCTCCAGAGTTTCAGCAAAATTTGAATCTATGAAGCAAGGACAAAAGAAGAATACAGCATGGCACTGTACTGACCATTGTTAGAATACATTAAAGAAAGCAAGTAATAGTTACAGGCTACTATCTACTTCAAGACCACTTTTACACCTTGGGAAAAAACAAACAACTCTTAATTTGCTATCCATGTCATAAGAAATGATACAGTGACTGTGTAGCAATCTTCACAACATTCCAATTACTTTCAAAAACAGTAAATGTTTCTCGTTGATAAATCACAACATAAATCCACAAAATTACCAATTACTGCTGATACACTGTTACAGCGAAAACTATTCTCTCCTCAAATTATTGCACACTGAGCAGCAACAAAGTTGGTACCAGCTCCATTCAGCTCAAACGCTGAGAATCCTGGAAAGCAGCCTCCTTCATTCCCTTTTTATTTTGCTGTGTGCCTGTGCACCCAGCCATGGCCTTTCACCTCCAGAGCCTGCACTCTCTCCCCTGCAACTGCCTTGCAGTCCAGCACAACGAGGCTTCCCTAGCCAGTCAAACTGACCTACCTGGAAAACTGTCCCACCCACAAGTTATGGTAACCCCACTGCAACAGGCTTCTGTCTCAGCACAGCTGGACGTTACGTAGAGGGCAGAAAGATTACTGAAGAAGGTAGAAAGATTACTGCAGAGAGTAAAATGTAACAGCTCCAGGTGTGACATGATAGCACCCCCCAGCCTCAACCATATCCTTTGGCCTTACTCATTTCTGGCTTCTGTTTCTAAATAAGCTGAACATTTGCTCTAACCATTCACACAAATGACAAAGGATAGAGAACTTTGTGTTTCCCTGCTCCCTCTCTCTCTCTCTCTCCCCCTGCTTTTTAAGTGAGAGGAAAGAAATGCCAGACAATATTCAAAAGCCCTCTAACCTGCTGTTTCACCATTCCTAGGAGACATCCATGCCCTCTAGTCTGAGATTGGCTACTTTCTAAGCCACAGCAAGAAACAATTCCTAACCTAAGAGGATTAAAATGTTAGCACAACTAAGAGAATGCAGAACAACAGCTGGAGGAAAGTAATTGAAAGGAATGTATGCTAAGAATTTCAAAGTAATTTACATCAGAAAATTCTACAATGGAGGTCTTAGGGGTATCCAAAGAACATCTGTCTTCTGTGGACACTGACAATTTCTACTTACCACAGATCTAATATTTAGATATTAGTTTTTCCTCATGGATATGGTTACAGTAATCCAGCATTTCAAGCTGTAAACATGATTAAGCAGACATCTGTTGGAGATTCTGTTTCCTGATATTCAGAATTTTACTTACATCTTGATTTTCTCCGTATATGTATTCAGAGTGCTTTTGTGATGAGTCACCCAATCTATATCCGCCACCAGAAAATGACTGGAAAAAATATATAGCAAAGCTTATTTAAATAAATATCTGAAACAGTTTATTAAAATTCATACACAGGTGCAAACAAAAGAATCAGCAAGCTTGCTTCTATGCTAAAAAGCAAATAAACTGTTCCAACCTGTATACCTTCTAAGTGGAAAATTGTACCTAGTAACCATAATCAGGCTAAGCAGGTTTTAATCCATACACTTTTTCAAATATCAGTAATTCAACAGATAAGAGATTTTTATTTGGGTGCAATTGCAGTTAATTTTTCTTTTTAATCCATTTTAATTTAAAAGAAAGCAAATAATTCCGGTTCAGGTTGACTTCTACTAATGATTTCCCCTGAAACTGTGTAGTTCCTCCCTGCTTTATTTTCTAGAGCAAGCTATTTGAGCACAGATAATACACAACTGTGTTGATCAAATCCTCTGCTATTTGCAAAGCACAAAAAGGCGTATTTGCTCTCATGTGATGAGTTTCAGATAGACTAATGTAAACAGAGAGAAAAATATCTTCTAACTTTTACCTTAGCTTTACTGAAATCACCAGATGCTCTTGAGGCTTCATCTAATGGGACAGCCCCATGTTCTTTTGCTTCCTTGAAGAGTTCAGCAACAATTTTACTTGGACTATTAGAAGCCCCAGAAATCTGTAATCCTCTATATTCCGAATCACCTGAATAAAATCTTTAGAATAGTAATGTTCATAAGCAACAATGTTTTAAATAACAAGCAGAATTTTCCTCTTCCCATCAAAAGAAAAAAAAAATTAACAAAGACCCATGTTTGGCATAAACCCTTTTCATTCTGATGATAGAAAGGTTCTGCCTGCTTCTGACCTTCCCAGCAATCCAAACAGTACAACTCCAAAGACATTTCACAAACAAAACTACCAAGGTGCCTTCTGGAACAGACCCCAGAGGTTTGGGGCCAAGGTCATATGTTTAAGTGAACACAGTCCTGATGTAGTCGTGGCTTTACACACCTCATCTAATGTGGATGCCCCCTGCTCCCAGAAAGACCAGTTACCTCAAGGGGTGTCCTGTACACGGGACTGTGGCTGGGCTGGTCAGAATACAGGGTCAAATCTAATACTGCCTTGGCAGAACACGCATAAAATTCTCCTTGGAAAACCTGAACAATGCTACAATTTGATCTTTTAATGTCAAGATCTAGTATACTTCAATTCCTGCCAATACCAGAAATAGCAAGTTTTTAATCAGTTTATTTGATCTTTCGTGGCATTCTAAAATCTGCAGAAACTGCTGTAAAAGCTAATTTGTGGGGTTTTTTTCTTCAACATAGCCCCATTTCTAGCTCTTAAAGATAAAAGGTTAAACTACAAATAATTATATTTAAAACTGTATCGCTTAACTATGAAGATCAAGATCTTCCTTGAGAATTATCTTGCGAAAGGTCCTATAAATCTCTAAATACCAATGGAAGAGATGCTGTAAGAAATCTATATATAAACACAAAACCTGGCAAACTTGAGAGTGTTTTTTCTTTGATTACAAGAAGCATTAATAATTAATAAAGGGCTTTTTACTTTACTTAACCTTAACCACTAGGGGCAAGGCAAATCAATTAATCCATGTGAAACTGTCTCTCAGGCCAATGTCACCAAAATGCTGTTGACTCCACCATATTTTACAACTACCCAAAAGCAGCAGCAGGCATGAAGGTGCTGGACAAGTACAATCAGACTGGTTTTATTATACAATAACCTAATTGGCAATCCCTTAGTACCATCTCTCCTTTGTACATAGATCTGTATCTATTATCTCAGTCACCATTTATATACAAAATCTTTAGTTATTAGATTTAAAAGAATTATAGTGGTAAGATGAACAAGAATTCTCAGCAGAGCTTGTATTCAATAAAGAAAGGAAGTACTCAAATATTCGATTAATGCATACACAGAACAATTCAGAATATTTGAGAAAAAGCAAAAAAGCTTTTGAGCCCAAGTGTAAGCTGCAACCTACACATCCATACTGTCAAGTGTTGAGGCATATAGAGGTCCTACATGACTGCAGCCAGATTCTGCTAAATATAATTTTACTCCATCAGTGTACAACTAACACTCTAAAATGTCACATAGCATATCTGTAGCTACTACTACTTTGCAGGACAGACTTAGCTCACACACATTTTGAAAAACAGGGAACAAAGTGTGAGTGTCACAAGAAAGAATACAATTACCTTCACAATTGTTAAATTTTTTGTGTATTTGTTTTAAAAATACCTTTGGTTTTCCTTGTCATCGCTCATGCTTCTCTCTGGTTTTCTCAGCCTTCTAATAGAATCAATTTTAAGACTGCCAAGAGAATAGAAGAAAACATTTGAGGATGACTGGTACACACGCTTCACTAAGTACTTCATATCTAACTTCTGAAACTACTTATTTTTCAAAAACTAAGGATATCACATTGTTGGGGTTTTTTTTTGTATTCTCACCATACTTTTTTGGCCCAAATAACTAGCCATGGATGCTTCTCAGTGAATAAGCAGGAAGAGGCACATATGTGGCAGAGGCATTTTGCAGCAACAGTTGGACTAGCTGATCGTGGGTAGGTCCCCTTCAACTGAACTATTCTGTTCTTGCATAGGTCATGTAGAATTCTGCTTTACACCACTGGTGGTCCCACAGATACCATAGGTAATATGCAAGTGCAACAGCTGTTCAAGAACACAGCTTACCAAAATTAATTATACTTCAAATTCTTTCCACATTTTAGCTGTTTTTGTCAAGTGGTAAGTTGCCTAGTGAAGTCAACATTGGTTTTCTTTGATGTCCTAGAGTTCCTGTCTGTGAGGATCCTAAAAACTAAAAAGTAGTAGTTCTCACTTCTATTTTACACAATTGTAAAAATATGTTGAATGGCGACATTGCGAAGACTTACAAGAGACAATTAAAATACAGAATGAGGTTCTGTTTTATGATAGGGACAGATCGATAAGTTACCACAGGACAAGCTAAGGTTGCTAGCTTATAGAATACCAGAAAAAGCTGTACAGATACATACTCTCATCCTGTAATAATTGACTATAAAAGTCATTAACGCAAGATGTATATGAGGTATCTGACTACCATGAGATAAAAACATACATACGATCTGCCACATGAGTGAAGGCAGCTCACTAGTTCAGACTTACGCATTTTTCTGATTTCTGCACCTGTGAAATCAAAAAGTAGCAGAGCAGGCCATTGTTTTTTTTAAGTATCAGTGCTGATAAACGATGTAATTCTATATCCCAGTGAAGAGCTGCCTCCTATTACTTAAAAAAAATGTATTGTTATGTACTTAGGTCAGGTGCACTAGAAACACTTTAATCTCTTTTATTTTCTTCCCTTGTTCCATTGTAGGTTTTGTGGGACTTGTATTTTTGTGCCAATAGTCTTAAGTTTCTTAAAGGAGCTTACACAACATGACAACATATATAATATGGTGTTTGTTCCAAGCAGGGCCTAGAGACATTCTTCTATAGCTGCAATTGTGGAAGGCAAGCCAAGTAGATGACTTCAAGAGCGGCACTATGTTTCCTTGCAATTAATACACCGCTCATCAGAGAGCAAACTGAAGTCTACTGAAAGAAAAATCTCATTTTGGATGCCAGGCAAATAGCAGTCATCTCTTCTTTCTCAGATTCCAGTGTAACTGCCAAAGAGCAAGTGTTTGCCAACAGCTATCACATGGAAATATATGAGATACTCTATTGCAGCTTTTCCTTCAGGTGGAGTGGGAAGTTGTAACTTCATTATATGTATCAGTACATATGTTTGCATTATTTGTTTATAAACTGTGTTCTACATAGTTGATTAGTCAACTTAGGTGGTTTCACCAAAACAAACTAACAAAAAGAAACAACAAAAAAGTTATTATTTTCCAAGTGTCACATACTGTTCTAAAATCCCTCTTCCTTAAGATGTGCATTTGTAGATGCCTTTGAAGGATGACTCTGATGACTCAGATCTTTTCTGCTCCTTAACCTCCCTTAAAACAGAGATTCATAGTGGCAACAGCGATTGAAAGACAAGCCAAATATAAGACTTGCTATGGCATCACTGATGGTAATGATATAAAGACTTCTTTAAAACAATTTAAATAAAAATTAATTAAAAACTGGCAGGTTTCCCTAAAAAAATTAAAACCACATTGAACCTTCAAATGCTATGTGAACTGCAAACACTGCAGGCCAGTAAAAGTTGCATTTATACACAGATACATCTCTTTCCTTCTACCTGCCAAACCCAGACAAATTCATTAAAGAGCCCTTCTTATTTCCCTCACCCCACAGAAGCCTGCTAATGAACCTACGAATAATTTTTCAAATTAATATTTGTCTCATCAGGTACTGACGTAAGTACAAGACTTCAAGCAGCTCACTTGCCAAGTTTCACAGAAACTACTGATTTGCTGAATTTTGAGGGAGCAATGAACTCCAATATCGTTCTGAAGCAGCAAATTTCCAAAATCTATCTGTGTGAACAGAGAGCAACACTGCATTTTACTTATAACACCTTAACTTTATCTGAAGTTGGTTTAAAGTGTTTTGGAATACCATATAGCACAAAGGCTCCTAAATAAATACAATTTAAAAAGCATTCTGAGAAGATACAGACTATGCACTATTATAGGGATTCACAATTCTGGATTATGAACTGCTGTAGATCACTTTTTGTACAAAGAGGAGATCAAGTAAGTATGACAAAGTTATGTGAGCTAATACAGTAACTATTCAACACATTTCTGAAGTACAAAGCACACCTCACCTCTGTGGTACTTTTGTGTTACTAATCTTCGCAGTTGTTGGTTTGTCAGGACACAGTGACTGCCTTTTAGCTTCATCTTCGTATAACTCTGCCAAGGCCAACTGTAGGAAACAGAACTCTTTTTAGAAGTCTGTAACTCTAGAACTACATATGGAACAGAAATAAGACAAAAACTAATGCAAAATGCATGCATCCGCAGAAAATTAGAAACATGAGAAACCCCAACTACTTCCCTAAACTCAACTTCCAGAAAGGAAGCTTTATGAAAAAAAACACACGATGCTTAATGCCATTGTGACTTGGAATTTGTACTCTGCTGTCGTTTGGTTCACGTTGCTTCACTAGTTACGTTCAGCCTGTATTAGATTCAGAATCACAAGACTATATACACATGTATATATCGAGCATCATCTCATCAATGATAAAAAATTGAAATAAATTTGCTAGGTAACCCTCTGATAAGAGTGGGAAGCACATAATAAATGTAATCCAAATAAGCTTCTACTGGAATTAAGAACTAAGTCTGCCTTGCTGGTTTGAACACAAGACATCATTGTAAATACTTAAAAAAAAAAATTCCCAAAGGTTCCCTAAATACTGCCATATCAGTGGCAAGTTCATTTTTAGGAAGTTGTGTGAGACATCTCTAACATGTCATTTTTAGCAATCTTACTTTTGTCTTGAATAATACTTTTCATTTGCCAAATCATCCTTAATTTTATCCTCAAACCATTTTGTTCACACTATGCAAGTCACATTAACATTTTATCATACACACCAGAATAGGTAGTAGGCTACAATTTCACTGCAGTTTTGTGTTCAAGGAACACACATTAAAATTAAATGAAACATCTGTCCTTCAACACACACTGCTATGAACACAGGATATTAATCCCATATTATTGTGAGGCATTTTCAGCAGTGGAAAAATATGAGCTGAGGTATTATTCCCATTACGAAAATTAAACTGAGCAACAACACAGATCAAGAAAACCACTGAAGACCTCCATATTACCTGAGGATACAAGTAAGTATCCTTCAGATATGTATTACTTATGGGGTAAGTCATAGACACAAGTCCAGAAGTAGACACTAAAAGGAATAGGCAAAGATGTACCCTGTGCCGTCCCTAATCCCAAAACCGAGCGATGCTGAGAGAGTGTAAAAGGGCACGACCAGGCTTCTGTTCTTTCTTCATGCCACATCTCTTATGGTGTCATGACAAATCAAGTCCTCAGCTGGATGGATGGACAGGTAGCTACTCTGACTCAGGAGGGCATTTCTTTGTATTTTAACATTTTATCAATAATCTTCTACCTCAAACGCCTGTCTGGTTCAGTTGACTAACTAAAGGCATTATGAACCAAAAAGTATTAACACAGACTTTATTAGTGTTACATTTTGTAGCAAAGTTAATCTCAGGAAGAACCTATGAAAATTTCAAATAGTAACCAAGAAAAAAAGAAAACAATATCCATCTTTCTCTGTTAATTTTTTACAATTAAACAAAATATGGGCAGTTTCAGTTAACGTAAAGTTTCACCTGTTTTCCAATCAATTTGTTGCTAAAATATTTTGAATCTTCATACGGTTTCAAAGTCACATGCAAAAAAAGGAATACTGTTAAAAGAGTCTGCAATTACATCCTTCGGTACCAATCCTGAGTTACATTTGTGCTCACACTCTCTCGAAACTTTCCCCAGATAAACCTGGGAAAAGATCCTGTCCTTAGTCTTACACCACGTTTGCGGAGATTTTGTCATGGGGCGGGGGGGGAAGGACGCTCCTTCCAAATAATCAATCAGGGAACACAATGGCGCCAAAATAACTTCAAGTACAGTTAAAACCCAGCTACTGAAGCGCCGGGAAAGCCCGTCCAGGTCCCTGCCGAGCTGAGCACCACACAGGCTGACCGACCACCGCTTCCCAACGTGCCCACTGCTGTTCAGAGGCGTCCCTCCCTTCCCAGCCTTAAGAGAGGGGAAAAAAACGAAAGAAAAGACGGCAACAGCGTCTGCCCGCGGGCCCAGCGCTGCCTGGCTGCGGCGGGGCAGCCCCGACTGGCAGCTCCGCCCCGCCGAGGGAGCGGGACGCCCATCTCCACCCCCTCACCTGCAAGTCCCGGGCGCTGGGCGGGCGGCCGCTGCCGCTCCGGGGCTGCCGATCCCTCCGGCCGCCACCGGCCCCCGCAGACACGTCCCCTTCCTGCTGCGCGGGAGCTGCGCCGCCGTCCGCCATCTTCCGAGGGCGGTGGCGGCGGCGGAGGGGGGGGACAGGGCGGGGCGGGGCGGGGCCAGCGCCGCCAAGGCACTTCCGCCGCCAGCGCGGCTACCATAGCAACGGGGTGGGGCCGGGCCGGCCTAGCCTCGCCCACGGGGCCGTTTCCATGGGGACGGAGGGACCTGTTACCGCCGGGCTGAGTCAGGCCTTAGAATCACAGAATCACAGAATGTTAGGGATTGGAAGGGACCTCGAAAGATCATCTAGTCCAATCCCCCTGCTGGAGCAGGAACACCTAGATGAGGTTACACACGAAAGCATCCAGGCGGGTTTTGAATGTCTCCAGAGTAGGAGACTCCACAACCTTCCTGAGCAGCCTGTTCCAGTGCTCTGTCACCCTCACTGTGAAGAAGTGGAACCTCCAGTGTTCCAGTTTGTACCCATTGCCCCTTGTCCTATCATTGGTTGTCACTGAGAAGAGCCTGGCTCCATCCTTGTGACACTCACCCTTTACATATTTATAAACATTAATGAGGTTGCCCCTTAGAATCTCTCTGTGTGCCACAAGCACATTCTGGCCATTGGGCTGACACCACCATGTGAGGGCTGGTGGTCTCCACCAAGGCCTGTCAGCCTTCCTCCATGGCCGCTGCTGAGAGCAGGCTGCAGGCAAACCCACCCTCCTGTCCATGCCCGCTGGGAGGAACACGGCTGGGCCCACGCTGGCCCAGGTGACACGGACACACAATATCCCTCCTGGGCAAGGGGGACTGAGGGCACACAGACAGACACACACACACACACAGACGGACACACTCCCCATAAGACTGACACGCCAGAAGGCTGTGCTGCCATCCAGTGAGACCTGGACAGGCTGAAGAGTTGGGTGGGGAAAAATATAATGAAATATAACAAGGGCAAGTGTAGGGTCTTGTATCTGGGTAGAAAAAACACCAGGTTTCAGTATAAGTCGGGGAATGACCTATTAGAGAGCAGCGTAGGGGAAAGGGACATGGTGGACAGCAGGATGACCATGAGCCAGCACTGTGCCCTTGTGGCCAGGAAGGCCAATGGCATCCTGGGGTGTATTAGAAGTGTGGTGATTAGTAGATCGAGAGAGGTTCTCCTTCCCCTCTACTCTGCCCTGGTGAGACCACATCTGGAATATTGTGTCCAGTTCTGGGCCCCTCAGTTCAAGGACAGGGAACTGCTGGAGAGGGTCCAGCACAGGGCAACAAAGATGATTAAGGGAGTGGAGCATCTCCCTTATGAGGAAAGGCTGAGGGAGCTGCGGCTCTTTAGCTTAGAGGAGACTGAGGGGTGACCTCATTAATGTTTATAAATATGTGGAGGGCGAGTGTCAGGATGATGGAGCCAGGCTCTTCTCAGTGGCAACAAATTATAAGACAAGGGGCAGTGGGTATAACCTGGAATACAGGAGGTTCCAATTAAATTTGAGAAGAAACTTCTTCAAACTCATCTAGGTGTTCCTGCTCCAGCAGAGGGATTGGACTAGACAATCTTTCAAGGCCCCTTCCAATCCCTAACATTTTGTGGTTCTGTGATTCTCAGTGTGCTTTTACATGCAAGGCTGTCTGCAGAACTACAAAGTACCATTGATGATGGCTGAAACCAAACTGTGTTGTTCGCTTAAAGTGCTTAAGCAAATTCAGAGGAGAAAGGGATATCAGCCTGACAAATGCTGGCTCTGAGCACTTGGGTGGTGGCTTGTGGGTGCCAGAATAACAGGCTGGTTTAAAAAAGTATGAGATTTTGTTTTCTTTCTGACTCTTACATATGAAGGATTTGAAACATTTTCCAAATGTGGAAGTTGAGTTTGTCACTTTAATCTTATGGTTGAAATACTCTGAAACTTTGAGAAAAATCCTCGTTCTCTTGTTGTAATTTTGTAGTCAGGTACCAAACTCGACCATGTTGCATGTCAGAAACTAAAGCTAGGATCTTAAATGTAAAAACTTAAAGATCGCAGCTGTCTGTGTTGTGATGGGTTGACCCTGCCCACCCAGTTGTTCACTCACTCCCTACCAGTGGGATGGGGGAGAGAATGAAGAAAAAAACAAAGGGCAAAAGCTGAAAACTTGAAAACAGATGGGTCAAGAAAAAAGCAGTTTAATAGGTGGAGCAAAGCTGTTCGTGCAAACAAAGCAAAATAAGGACTTTATTCACTACTTCCCATTGTCAGGTGAATGTTAAGCTGCTTCGTGGAAAGCACAGCTTCATCACACGTAACAGTTACACAGGGAAACAGACACCATAACCCCGAGCATCCCACTTTCCTCCTCCTTCCCCTGAGCTTTTACTGCTGAGCATCACATTGTATGATAAGGGATATCCCTTGGTCGGTTGGGGCCAGCTGTCACAGCTGTGTCCCCTCCCAGCTTCTGGCTCACCCCCAGCCTACTTGCTGCTGTGGCAGAGTGGGAAAATGTAAATCTGGATGCTATGCAAGAGCTACTCAGCAACAGCCAAAGCACTGGTGTGTTATCAACACTGGTTTAGTCACAAATCCAAAACACAGCATTTATGGGCTGCCACGAAGAAAACTGATTGCATTGTAGCCAGACCCAGTACAATGAACTATTGAAATTTTATGTGCTAATTTGCAGTGAAATAAAAAAATGAGTGCTATAGGTAAGACCCAGAATGACCCTAAATGTAACTAATGAAGAGTGACTAATTTTTAAAAGTGGATGTTTTCAGTTTCTGAAGAATAAACCTAAGACAAAGAAAGATGGCTGACTGCAAACATGTTCTTTGATATAAAACAAGGGGTTTTATATATAACAGGAAAGAAGTATTTCTAATAGTACAAATAGGAATCAATAGTTCAGTTTCCATTTCAATATTTTGTGAAGATGTGGGTCCACAGTATCTGCACACAAATAAATCACTGCTCCGAGTGAGACCCATTGAGCTGACTGGCACTTGAAAAGTTCTGTAATCCAAACTGGTGAAAATGCAAGTATTTAAAGTTTGCAATTAGGATTTGCTTTGGAATTGTGGACTGGCAGCTAAAATCGCTAACTGTCCAGAACTCATGCATAATGCTTGATTACCCACACTGAGCTTTCTAAGCCAGACTAGTAAACCATGAACTTATATCTGTGCCTTCCGAGTCAGCCAAGCCCTTGGTTATCGTGTGGACAGAACAATCTGTTACCACCCATGAACAACGGGGAGAAAGCAGTGGGTGGGAACCCAGATCCATCTGAAGGGTCAATGCTACCTGTTCTACACTGATAGCAGTATTGTTCTTATGAAGAATGTGAATATGATTGGTTTTTTCTGCAGAGTTTTTGGGGGTGTTTGACAAAGAAGAATGGCACCACTGAGGATGTATTTTATATATCTATATCTATATCTATATCTATATCTATATCTATATCTATATCTATATCTATATCTATATCTATATCTATATCTATATCTATAAAAGATATAATATCTTTCACACAGGTCCCATGTTCTGAACTATATGAGCTGCTTAGGTATGCTTGTAAAGAACTCCTACACTCTGCTTTATTTAGGAAAAAAAAATTGACTGAATAGAAATAAGATTCCCCTTCAGTTGGCTCCTGTACTTGAAGCCTTCATATGCTGAATATGTCAAGAATAAAAATGTAGTTATGTGTGGTTTCACTGAGCCTTCCTTGGATTGATGTGTATTACACAGTTGTTTTCCAAGTGGTGATACAGACCGAATTATCAGAGATGTCTAAACTGTAATCACTTTAAAAGCCAAATAACTTTATTATTAAATCAGTTTTTTATAATTAGGTGTCCCATATTTTGACAGGCGTATCTTCCCTAAATATTGGCGTTATTCCTGTCTGTCTTTCTCTGTGATTGCCTCCTCTTTGACTAAGGCTGCCAACAATGTTTCAAATCACCTGAATGCAGATTAGCACATGATTTTTTTCTCAGTGAAATTTATGTAGTCACAGGCATCTGGAAATTTAAATCTGTCTATCCCAAGCAGCCATTTTCATTTGCATAACATCATTATTGTAACCAATGGTTTCTCACACAGCTACAGATTTAAAACAGTTAATTGCTATCTGGCAGCTCTAGTTCCTTAATTGAAGTTGATTCTGTATTTTATTTATGTCTGAAATACTCTTCAATTATCCTAGGTATTTTCCTCCTAGAGATTAATACTTCTCTAGTCTTCTAGTTAGGAGTAACTCAGGTGACAGACAAAAGTCTTTTCTTTTCAAAATTTCACTACATTTGGTGCTTTCCAGAAGCAAAAATATAACTAAAATGCAACAAAAAACAATTATTAAAACTCAACCCACCCACCACTCCAAAATTCGGATGTAACTTAAGAGAGAAGGAAAGAAGAATAAAGTTAGAACAAAGGTAAAATTCATAGTAACTTTCTTAGAAAGGCATTTAAAATAAAAACATTGTAGAGGCTTCAAAAACAGTGATCAGGATAGGGATGGGCAATAAAATGTCTGTTTTTAGGTTTATAAACATTAAGGAACAACCAGTGCAATGGGCTTAGAGGCTGAGATAAGGACCTGACACCTGACGTGCGTAAATGCTCTTTGGAACGAGACTGAAATAAGATAGATAATGTAGTGCCAGTCTTTGAACTTCAAGGACTGGCAATGCCAGATTAAATTTATGTTCTAAACAAAACCAGCACAAAATAATTTAGATACAAAGCAATTACAGATTGGCACACTGATATTACCCCAAACCTCAGGAACTTATGTGCGACCTTTTTATTTACTAGGTAACTTATAAATTTGGAAGGTAATTTTTTGTAAGTTGAAAAACAGGAATGAAAGTATCTTCAAAAACAAGTAAGAAGTATATCTTTAAACTGACGAAAGTATTTTTTTAAGTGTATGTATTTATGTAGAGGTAGAAAGACCGAAGGGTTTAGTTAGTTTACTTAGTACATTCTTTAACATGGTTAGCTGGCAGCATGTGATCTGTGTGCAGTCTGTGGGATTTTCTGTTCAATGTGCTACCTTTTTCTTGGAAAAGATAGAGAATAACTGTTTGGATTGTGCTTACTTGTCAAACATCTATTTGTGTTCTGTGAGGAAAAGCCTCCTGTATTCAGTTCTCTGAAGAAAGAGTATTCCGAAAGGTCTGTCAAGAACGTTCTTGGATAAAAAGGGTTCAAAGGAAGACATCTTTTGGCAGAACCAGGACAGCTGTTAATACTTTGATGTGGTTTTCCCAAAACTTGAACTTGGCTGCTGTATTTAGCTTAGTTTTTACTACGCTGAGGCTAAGCCTTACATAGAAAATACATTTTTCTTTCCATTTAGCTTTACTCCAGCTATGACCTGTCCAAACAGTGAGAGATCCTGCCTGTCCTAGGCCTGTCCAGGACTGGATTCCCAGGTCTGGGAGGGGAAGCTAGAGGAAGATATTGCCATGATGTGCACTTTGTCATAACTCTGAGAAGTGTCCAGTGTAGAAATCTGGTAACTGCGGCAGCTGGAAGAGACGTTTCAGAGCTCAAGACAGCTTCAGAAGTGAGGTTTTTGCTGAAATCTCAGGTTATCAGTAGCTCTTGAGAACATTCCACCTTTTGATACCATATTGTTGCTAGATTGCTTTGGACATCTGCTGTGCCTCTCCAGCCTTTAGACTTTGAATGCCTCATTTATAATTGACTTAGCTTCACACAGCATTTCTATGCCTGAAAATATAGTGGCTTTTAAATTTTCTTTCAATTTTATGGGGTTTGTATTTATTCTGTTTGTTTGGTTTCATCTGGTTTATTTTTATATTGGTTGGTTGGTTGGTTGGTTGATTTTTTGGGTTTTTTTGGGGGGGGGTGTTACCCTACTAACAAAACAAAACCCATCCTAGAGTTTGGAGAACAAAGATGCACAACATAAAATCTTTTAAAGGCAATTCTGAAATCACGGTGAAGTATAATGTCTTCTTGATTAGAAAACTTGTATCTTTCTTATTCAAACACCAGATTAGTGAGTGCTGGTATAACACTTTTATTTAAATCCACTTGCTTGTTGTCTGCCTAAAAATACATAGTCCTGTAAAATCAGTTTTGTGAGATGTGGTCAGCAGCCAGTTCCCTGGTCGAATTGCTTCTCTAGGAGCTGCAGTTGCATGGAGGCTGGGGTGCAAAAAGGAAGCATGCAATAGGGAGGAGGACCCCGTGCTTTGCGGTTGTGGAGTGAACTGTGTTAAAGGGAAATTTCCCATAGAAAATAAAATAGGGAAAAGAAAAGGTTTGGGGTGAACACAATGGGTTGTCATGTCCCGTGGTCAGAATGTACCAGCTGTTTGGTAACTGATAACATTGTGTGATAAATCAAAGGAAATTTCTTAGAGGCTGAGAGATTCACATTTGTATTTAGAGAGAAAAAAATCACCACGAAAACAAACAGAACATAGTGCATTAAAAATATATCAGTATTATTAATTTCTAAAGCTTTATTCTTCTCAAACTCAATATGTTAAAATACTCTAATAGGCTTTTTGTTGTTATTCAGGTCTAATGTTCTGTCATTTTTGTCATCACTTCAACCTAGAATTTCTTCGGCTTAACTCTGCAATTTGCATTGGATTTTATTACAAACATTATATTACAATCACTACAAAACATCAATGGTATCTTAATTTTCCCACTGTTGTTTGGTTGTTTCCAAATGTTTCATCACTGACCACTTTTTTTGCTGGTTATATTTATGTAGGATATTGAAAAGTTTTAATAATGTGTAATTAAGTTAGGGGATCTACAAGTGACAGGTGTTCAGTTTTTATTTGATAAGAGTTGCACATGTGCAAACTTTTCTAACAAAACGGGAAGAGTAGAATAAAATGAAAGATTAAGAGAGAATGGAACTCAGAAAAAACCAAACCAAACCAAACCAGATCAATCAAACAAACAAAAAAGCCCCAACCCAAAACTACAGCTCCAGTTGTAGCATACAAGAGCAGAAATGAACTGCTTCCAGTTCCAATGGACAAAATGAGGGTGGCCACTTCAATACCTTTGGAAAGAAGATACAAGTCATTTGGATCCCCAGCAACCTTAACTTTGCAGCTGACACTATGTGACCAAAGGTTTCAAAAACACTTAGGAAACAACGGGAGGATTTAAAGATATCAGACAAATTTTTGCATACAATAGACAATAAAAAGCAAAATAGACGTTTTCTTGTATTTTTAAGGGTATTTTACAATAGTTTATTCTTTCTGCAGATGCTCTGAAAATCAGGCTAGTTAAATTAATCCTGCCAGTGCTAATGTATGTTTACCTCATTTTGGTACTGTGGTAGCCATCTCCTTGCATCCCTTGAGGCAACTAGTAGGTATGGAGGCAAAGTACAGAAAAAGATGAAGGTTTCAGAGCTTTGATGGTTGATCTGTAGTACAGCAGATGCCACAAAGCAGATTTAAGAGATTGCAGCAGGAAATCATCTTGATGAGGAAAAGCAATGATGGTGTGTTTGTACGGATGTGAGAGCAAGTCTACAGGAGACGAGTCTGCAGCAGACCTCCCTCCACCTCTGCCAGGGGGGAAGCTGCAATAATAAAAACGTTAGACAAGCCGTACCATAGAACTAAGGAAGCAAAACTCACACAGATCTGTATCCTGCATTCACTATTTCAATTTCTTCCTTTGTACCTCCTCCCATTATATCCTTCCCCAGTTCTGCAGTGATATCCAAATAAAAAAAACCAGGTTCTTCCCTTCTCCCATCCTCCCCAAGGCCCTTTGGGTACCTTCAGCCCCTTCTGTAAATACCATGTGCTTCTTTGGTGTCCCCAGCACCCTTGCACTGCAATGTTCCATCTCCCCTGACATGTTTCTTAGCTACCTATTAAGACCCATCACTTGAAACAGATACATCATCTGCTGTGGCTTGTCCAGGGGTCCATGTATCCTGCATGGCTGGCTGGCTGCCTCCCATAGGAGTGAACAGGCTTAATTATCCCTACATTGCACTATTCTGATGCATTAATACGTTCTCTCTCCTTCACTTGGGCATCTATTCACTAGATTTGGACACCTAGCAAAAAGAAAGTTGACTTCAACTTCAATTTAGTAGAAACTAAAGCTAAAACTATTGTATCATCTAATGACAGAAGTGGAGAGGATTTGATGACCTTTGAAATGTCTCCCAATTTTGAGTTTCTGTATTCCTAATGTTTCTAACAGTAGTACAGTCTCATGAGTCTCCCTTGGCAGTCCCTTCAGGAAAATAACATGCAGCTATCAGTAATTTAGATATATAGGCCTTCTGTAGATAAAGCTGTTCTGTAGATACAGTTCATGCATCAGTCCTAAATGCACTTTGGCTTTCATCTGCACTCTCAGTTTGGCAGAGCATCTATTGCAATCAGAGAGCCCTCAGAAGAGTTGTTGATTCCTCTTTCAGTGTATAATGGGATGGATGCCCTACGATACTTACTGATTTCATGCTGTGGGGAGCTGAGGCGCCTCAATCTCAGCATGACACATACTGTACTGTTGCAAGAATAGCAAGGGGGAGTTTCTGGGACAAGCTGTGGCAGTTGCATTTGCTCAGACCCACTCAGCTGATGGGGGACATACTCCTGGATGTGACTGTGGTAGGTGAAATCAATCTCCCCTTTGAAATGCCGATACTATTCACAGCCAAAAACAGGTGAAACAAATTGTATTTACAAACCTTTCCAGAATCATATGCTGTCCTGGTGAATCCAAAATTGTTTCAGTTGCAAAAATATGGTGAACTAGATTACAAGTGAAAAAACTATGAAAATCAGAAGTCAACTCTCCAGATCATCTCCACTGTTTTCAGTGCAAGGTTTGCCTAAGTCAGGATTTAAGAGCTTTGGATAACCGTCTTATTCTATTCTCCATACAGCAAATAACATCAGCACAAGTTGTTCTGTATGGTCTCAAAAGAGTTTAGAAAACTACAAACTTTCTTTCTAATGCCCCCCAAGTGTTTTAGAGCTCAAAAAAATGTAAAAGGAGAAAACTACCTGAGGGAGTTACAAAGAAGACGGGTGTGAGGTACCAGTAGGTGGTGCTGGTACAACAGTGCGCTGGGACTGCAGACCCGACTTTAAGGCCAGCACTTCAAAACTTTTCCTCCCAGCCGATAGCATTACTACATCACTTTCTAATTTTAAATATTATTGTCTTATTGCTGTGAGGCTAAGGGTTGTGGCTATGTACCAAGGTGACACAGTACTAAGTTCTATATAAATAGAGAACAAAAAGACAATATATAGCATTTTGTTCCTCCTCTGGTTCAAGCAAACAGGTTAACAGCATGTTACACAGCAGTCATGGGAACTCTCAGAAGTTTTGGCAAAATGCTACCGATGAACTAAAGGTCAAGTTGAGGTGATTTCTTGACTTTCAATATAGTTCACACCTGTGGGAATACCTGTGTACTACTGCAAACACAAAGACATGCTTGAAACTTCCAGTTGCATTTTATGGCAGGCACTTGAGAAAGAATCTGTAAAGAAATAATCTTTGCATAGAATAAGATCCCTACCACTTTGAATTGTTATCTGAAATGAAATACTGCATCCTGTAAATTATTCAAGGAAAAACATATTTCACACAAAATGCTCTTAATATGAGGGTCTCTTGGTTACCTAGTTCTGGAAAGCATGTATTGTCCCGGAGTCTTTTTTTTCCTCCTGTTCATCAGTGCACAGTCCTACCATAAGTTAAGGTGAAGTGTTTGTTAGGGAATATCAGTTGAAGTACAGGCAACAGCTCATAAGTAAATTAATCATAGGAAATACCAATTTGTTATTTAGTTTGTTAATGGTAATTGCAACGAATGGGTTTGCTAAATTTCTGTCTTTTATAAGTAGAATTATACACAATTTTCATGCTTACTTTCACATTATTTGCATGGAGCATTGTAAAATTGTATTACGTCTCCGGTTCTTTTGGAAACAACTAAAATTTTGTCTTTTAAAAATAAAGATTCTAGTTGTAGAGTAATGCTCAGAAAGATGCAACTAGGAAAAAAAAAAATAACATATTTCAGCTGTGTTCTGGACCCCAAGGGATGTTTATTCATTTTGGTCTTTGTTTCTTTATAATGTTATTAGTTCTTTCTGCTTGGAACACAGTTTGACCTGTGTTGTTTTTTTTTTCTACTTCCTTTTGGAGGGTGAAATTAGAGTATACCAGGGAACACAGGCAATAATTCATCCCCATGCACTTAAACTTCTAACCTTTAACTCAGCACAAGCTCTAGAAAGTCATCTACGGGCATCCTGTCCGTGCAACCTTTCCTTTCATTTCTGCATTTTGCATTTCTCATCTTTGGCAGTTCTTTAATCTTCCCTCATTACTGAAACAGTGAATGAACACAACAAGGAGGGAAAGAAGAATTAAAGGAGGTGAATAACAAGAGACAGCTGTCGACTGCTACTCAGCAGCCACAACAGTATCTTCTAGGCACTTACAGACAAACGATAGAAATCTGGATGTACAAATCACCCTCCCATTAATCTGCATTAGCAGGAACAGCCCTTGGTGGGGAGTCATAGAACCTGCCACACCTTGCAAGCTGAGAGATGACAAACATCACCTGTGCTATTGCAGTATATGTGAACTTTGGAAAAAGTCATCAGCTGAAAAGTGTCTATAAATAAAGAACGCTGGAAAAAGACTCCAGTGAGTCTTTGCAGTATGCGGTACAAAGCAAAAGCATAGAAATGCCAAGCAAAGTCACTTGGTATGACATAAGTTGGTAGACTGATGCTTGCAGGTTTCTGAAAACTAGAGCAGCTGAGAGTCAATTGCAACTTAATTTTGGAAGTAAAATGTTTTCTTCCACTCATTTCCTTTTTAATATCAGTTTTGGCCGTTGCTCAAATCAGGATGAAAAATTAAAATATTGGAAAATATTCATGAGCAAAATTAAATAGGTCATTTATTTTTAATGATTTTTTGGTTGTTCAGTTTAGATAGCTTGAAGTAGCTTGAATTTCAAAATAAGTAACTTAGAAGAGGAGAGTTAAAATCTCCCAATTAATAATGATGCTAATAGATATTTTGACAGGTTTGAAATGTGTTGTTTTTTCCCCAAAATATTTTCAGGAACAAATATTTGTTGAAACTAAAGCCCTTTCCTCGCTAACATGTCAGTTCTGACAGTCTGGCATTTTGCAGTTGAAAAATCTCTTGAGTGAGAAATTTCTGCCCAGCTGTATTTATGACAGGGGAGGGTTAGGCAGTTCCGCAGTTCTGCTTCATTGTTCTTCTTCCCAGCAGATGAATACGAAAATACTCCTGACGTTCTCCAAATTCACCTATTGATCTAGTAACTCACCTCTGAGTGAAGGCATGCTCTTGTTACCTGCCTTGCTGTGGCACATCTCGAGTTGTCCAATGTGAAATCATATTCTTGTCAAATATGGCTGCTAACAAACTGTAGTCTAGCTGGGGAAAGGGTCTAGTAAAACTAAGTCTCAGGATGGACAGTGAGGGAGATTTGTACATATCCTGATGATGGGTGAAGCTGGATGTCCTCTCATTCACTGCTTCTCAGTGAAGAGCTGCTGGTTGCTACAGCACTGCCAAGCAACTTTAGCAGGAGTTACATCATCAAAAGAATTGCTGAAGAGTTAACTCATGCTTTCGGACTGATTTGCCATTTAGGAGCTACAAGCTGTTCACAGGTAAGCCTGTCTTCAGAAAACAAGTTGTTGTGAGTTTCCTCCAGTGTGTACATGCAAACATCGATTCCTCTCTCTACCTTGTTCTGCATTTAAGTAAGAAGCCCTTTAAAAAAAAAGAGTCTTGAACACTCATAATTTTCCAGTGTACTATGTAACGCTATGCGATGAGACATTAGTGTGGGCCAAATCTTTCCAAGATGGATATTCAGAGACAGTGCAGTTATAGTGGAGCCAAGCTCCTGGAAAGACTGTTCCTCCTGGAATATTTTGCGTTGTCCAAATCTCACGTGTGGCTGTACAAGTAGTCAGCGGCAACAGGGCATTTTTGGCCTTGTTTGAAATTACTTGCTATTACATGGTATCTGCTTCTTATTCTATTGGATTTTTATTCAATTTGCTGTCAGTAGTTTGCAAGATGGACACTATCAGAAACTGTTGATTTGTTAAGGGATGATTTTGTGTATCTCTACCCCCATGACTGTGAAATGACATTCAGTATTGCTAGCTTCACCAAGTAGCTGGCATTGGCCCAGAAATGGAAGGTATTAGCAAGCCAGAACACCTTCAGATTCTACCAGAGCCAGAGAAATGCTGTGGGTGATCTCTATCAGAATACCACTTCCAGGAGAGAAACAATAACAAGATAGGGATCTTTGATCAGCAGAGAGATTTCTTTTGTAGTGACACCACTGGCACAGTGTGCCTGTGAAGCGATTAGATGTTACATTTGTATTAGGAAACAAATGGACTGATTTTTATTGTGGAAGAAAAGGGAAAAACATGCTGAATTACCCAACAGAATATTGCTGCATTAAGTAATTCAAAATGAGCACATTTTTGGCCATTGAGGAACCTTTCTGCATTTCTCTTCTCAGTAATGACATTAAGCTCAATTTGCTTCTCTAAATACACCCTGAATTTTCAAAACTCCTCTGCTTCTGTCCAAATGGGAGTGGAATACTGCCTTGCACAGTTGAATTTCTGGATCATTTCATTCATGAGAAGCTGCTTTCAATATTATACTCACCAAGGAGGCCACTAGGTGGAATTCATATTGGAGTGCATAGGCTTGATTGTGTGAAAAGTGTATGCTGGTTTGAGTTGAAGTATGGATTACAGGATTCAGGATTCTGATGTGTGACTTGATGAGCTGCTACTCATCAACCATACGTTGATAAATGTTCATGTGCTTTCTTAGTGTGTGACAAAAATAAAGTGTTATGACTTAGATTACCCATTTTTAAGTGAATATTGTAACCTTACTAAAAGTTCAAGTAAGAAAGTTGGGGATTTGGTTTGGGTTACGATGCCCTTGAAGGGGTTAAAAGTAGGAGTGTTGAAAGAGGCATAATGTAACAGGAACAGTTCAGTCATCAGAATAGTTATGCTGGTAGCACAGTCCAAATCTTTTTCACATGTAGACAAACTCTGAGAGCCTCCAGGCTGTAATGTGACCTGTACAGGTTACCTATTCTGACATAGTTAATTATTGTACCTTTTCTCACGACCGAAGGGGTGGTTTGGTAGAAATCAGCAATCAAAGACTGTATAAAGCAAAATTCAAAGTCTGAGCTCTGTGAATGTTGGAAAGTTGAGATTTACAAGCAAACTTTCTTTGTTTTTATTTTAATTTACAAAAGTTATCAGTTACTCCAGTGTTTAACATGCTTTCCACCACATCTCCAAGCAAAGTTAACATGTCTATCCTCCCTGCAATGGAAATTAACTTTATGACAGGCTGATTTTTTTCAAAGTTATTAAGAGGCCCAGAAAGAAGTCTAATGGGATTTAGTGTCTAAATATTTCAAAAAATCTGGTCATAAGTGATTACAGTGCAAACCTGTGATAGAGATGTGAACTAAGGTTTTAGTTATGTCTCTCTGAAAAAGTTCAGCTCCAGAAGTATACACTAATTTTACCAATTTTTACAATGAATTTATTTCCATCAACTTCTGACATAGTATAGATTCTCTTTTGATTTGCTTTTAACCTTGCTAAAACTGAAGATGAAACAGCTTCCTTCCTGTTACAACAAACTATCTCATTACATCCTGGAAACTTACTTCTAATACAGTATTTCTAACTGTGTTCATTTTCTGAAGAAACATTTAACTCATTTGTTCTTTGACTTTGAGAAACCATGGCATGAGGTCAATACCAAGAAGTGGTCAGAATTTTAAGTATAGACTAGGGACTGGGTCCCTGTTGACATTTGAAAAATCTGAACTCTTCCATTAACTGTATGCAGTACAGGTCAATCAAAAATTAAGGCAGGATGGAAGTAAATTACTTCCTTCTTCATGGTTTGAGAAAAGGAAAATGAATCTGAAATTGAAGGGTTTTTTAACAAACCAGTCTAATAGGGCTGAATAAATTAAACTGTCAGGCTTTAGTCATTACACATCTTCCTGTGTGAAGCATGGAAATTGGAAGCACAGACTGTGCATATTATGTTAATACTGTTTACTCTGCTTGGTATCCATGACGTATCCTGGTGAGTCTAAGATACAACAGAATTATGCCTTACAGAAAAGAAAGAGAAATAAGGTTAATGAAACAGCATCTTGGCACTATAGCTAAGTAAAACACATCTCTGACTGGAGTGCTGAACAGTATTTGGGGTATTCATGAACTATTCTGCAGATGCTATGGCTCACATTAGCATGTATAACACCGAATCATCCTGTCAAAGAACCCTTTTTCTGTTCAACAGCGTAACAAGGCATTGATTGTGATTGTTGGATTATAGAGTCTGTCTGCTGAGATTCGTGCAAGATGCTAAAATGACACAAAGGGCCATATTCTTCACTAGAATACAGAAGTGCAACTTTCATAAAATATGTTATCCTCAAAATATAAAGAAAGACTGTACATTTAGAACTGAATTTCTGTTTCTTTATGATTTAGTACTCTGGAGGGTCTTATTTGGTGTTTTGATTTCGCAGTAAACAAGTTTTCAGTTCCGCCAAAAGGATATTTTTCTTAAAATAATTTACAGAAAATTTATTGATTTTTCCCAGGATAGAGTCTCATTTTGCCTTATTAAGTGACATCCTATCCTATGTAATCCTAGGTAATCACCTATGTGATTATTTGAGAGTAAGCAACTTCTCTCTGGGTAAAGATGAGACAAAGTTAATGAGTATTTTTGTGTGCTGTATGTCACATTGACTTCAACAGCACAAACACTGAAGCACTATTGGATATTGAATCATTCTTTTATGCTATATAGTATAGAACTGACATAATACAGAGCTGATATTGCAGGAGTTAATGACTATCTCTGGGGCTATGTCTTGCCTCCCAACAAATGACTATCTCTGCTGTTATCAACTAGTTTTACCTTGGAAAAGCTTAACATTTATTAGAGTCACTAGAAGACTGATTTAGCATTAGGTCACTAATACAACACAAATGTAAGCTGTGGTATGGATTTACAAGTGATCACAGATTCATAGAATTGTTTTGGTTGGAAAAGACCTTTAAGAACATTGAGTCCAACTGTTAATCTAGCACTGCCAAGTCCACCGCTAAACCATGTCCCTAAGAACCTCATCTACGTGTCTTCAGGGATAGTGACTCAACCCTTTCCCTGTGCAGCCTGTTCCAATGCCTGGCAACTCCTTCTGTGAAGAAATTTTTCCCAATATCCAATCTAAACCTCGCCTGGTGCAACCTGAGGCCATTTCCTCTCCTCCTGTCACTTGTTACTTGGGAGAAGAGACCATCACCCTCCATGCTACAACCTCCTTTCAGGTAGTTGCAGAGAGTGATAAAGTCTCCCCTCAGCCTCCTTTTCTCCAGGCTAAACAGCCCCAGTTCCCTCAGCCGCTCCTCATAAGTCTTGTGTCGCTCATGCTCAGGTCTTAGCGCTGCAGTGTCCTGTGCAGTTATGTGATGATTCTGCTGCTGAAACAAGAATGACCTCTTTATATTTGCTTCAGGGTTAACTCCATGGGTCACAACATTGCAGAGACAGGTGAGGCCATGGCACTCGGAACCACCAACTCTGCAATGCAGCTGTCAAGGTTGGTTGCAGCTTTATGGGAGAATAACATGCTGAAAAGGCTTTGATGTGCTTTAACGCTAACCAATATGGAATCATTGAATAGTTTGGATTGGCCATGCATTCACCTGATTGCGTAGAGTGTGGGTAGACCACCACAACTGCTTGTCCCTGTCACCAGAACAGGATGTTCATCAGAATGGGCAAGACAGGATTGCTCCCTCCCACCAGCCGCTAGCACTTGCTCCCGTCTTCCCAGGCCAGTGCCCGTGGCTTCCAGAGCAAGACTGTGGCAGAGCTGCTCTGCAGGACAACTGGAAAGGGGCAGCAATGCCTTTTCCTGGCCATAGGAACAGTCTTCTGACTCTCTGAAAATATGGACACTTACAGAGAAAGTTTGTTTTCTGACTCTGAACAAAATAGAGGAGTGTTCTGGCAAGAGTGGTGAAAAAATGGCATTTCAGAAAAATTGAATGGTTTTCATTGTATTTTTTTCTCTCCAAAATAAAGCACAGCAACCATTTTCCCCTCTTTTGGTCCCCAGATGCCTGGGCAGATGAGGTTGTTACCTATTAAACAGGAGAATCCTAAGCTGGTGTTGCAGATTGTGTTCCAGATAGGTCAATGGATTGGCCCACAACTGTGCAAAAATACAGAGAAAATATGTCTAGTAACAGTAAGTATGGTGAACAGAAGATAGGGAGAGGTAGGGAGATATTCTTGTGACTTTAAATAGGCCAATATGTCCCTAAGAGAGCCTTGAAACTCAATAATTTGATTTGAGAACAACTGAAGTCATGCTCATTTCTGCAAATAGCATATTTGATGCCAAAGAAATTTCTGAAAGAAGTTACGAAGTTGAGTACATTAACAATTTTCTTGCCCTTGTTGTGCATCTTGAAGGTTGTATTATGATACAATTTGGAGGCAGATATTTCTGCTGAAAGAAAGTAGAATTTTCTAAACCATTGGTCACAGACACAAAATGACCTAAAAGGAAAGTGGAATGATGGCTGTGTTGCAATGTAATACATAAGAAATTGATTTAAAGGGATATAGAACACTACTTTGAGAAAATTCTAAAATATATTTGTTTTAATTAGACACAAACTGGTTAATGAAATTATTTGCATTTAGCACTGTGGAATTCAGTGAATTGATTTATACAAGATACATTAATATTTCTGTTTAAACCAGCATACCCATTCTTAATTTGCTTTGCTGATCAAAATATAGAGCTGTAATAGATTTAGGGATGAGAGGAAATTACCAAATTCCAGAAGGCTATTTCAAAGCATGTTTTACCAAGTGAAAATTTGGGTAGAACATCTAGAGAATCTAAAATATAAATTATCTTTATTAGCAATAAAGCTAAGTTGGTTACTTCATTGACTTTGGATTCTACTACAAGTAAGACAAACTTATAGCCACATAAATGTAACATATGGAAGAAAGAAAAAAACCAACTCTAATTAAAAATAATATAGTCCCCAGGAGACTACGTTTGTTAAAAGACAGGGAACAATAAAGGAATTTAGGTGACTACCTCATGGGAAACGAGGAAGAGAGAGAGCACTAGAGACACCTCAGATACTTGTGTAGCACTATGACTTAGTGATGAATAAGCTTAATATACACTGTTGATTTTGGCATTTCATTTTACAATTTCATTTGAATGGGTAGCAGAGAGTCCCAAAATTCACTTGATAAGAAACATATTGCTGCAGAAAAGAAAAATCTGAGAAAGAAATAAGATTATGCAATGTATGTGTCACTTAGGAGGCTATACTCTAATTAAAAGAATTAATCCTAGGCAAGTTTACAAAAGCAAGGAAGAAGTAATGGAAGCTCAGCATGGTTTTGTGCAATGCTAATTTTATTGAACTTTATGCTTTCATCCAGACAACATGCATGGGCTGCAGAATACGAAAGAAGGTTGGAAAAGTGCTGTGCTTTGTTCTGAGGAAGTGACAAATATGGTTTCCACCAGACTTCTAAAGACCAATCTAAGTGGTTTAAAGATATGAAACCCTGAAACTGTATAAATATGCATGAAGTGTTAAAATAAAATATTTAAATCCAAATAACAGGACCTTTCTATAATCTACAAGTATTCTACTACATAAACAGACCTCCTGAGAGAGGCAGAGAATGTAAACTGAACAAGTTTCCCTTGAAGGAAGGATTTTGTAAAAAGCTGGTGTTTGTGTTAAAATCCTCTTTAATTCAGACTGCACCAGTCTGACAAGCCCCATGCCACCGTGTAAGATAAAGCAACTACATCAAGTGGGGAAAATGTCAAAACCCAACACAATTATTTGCCAGGCATACAGGAAAGGTACTCAACACTACAATGGACTTGACCTAAGGCCCTTTAAATTTGACAAGAGAATTTTATAAGTCCAGGCCAACTACATCTTTAGGAAATCATGAGGAAGAGCGAGCCACTTCATCAGCCTCTCCTGACTAGACTAGCGCATTGGTGTTGTTCTGCTCATTGTTTTCTCTTCAACCTCCATCTGCCGCTGGTAGTAGCCAAATGCTGATATTCTCATTTGCTTTTCTGATTGAACAAAATGAACGGTTTTACAGCCCCATATCCTCCTCTGCAACAGTACCAGCGGCAGCCGGGTTCTCTGTAAGTGCCAGGCAAAACCCTGCATCCACACACTACTGCAGTCAAAACGGGCCATCTGAAGCCATGGCACCCAGCTGTGCTCTAAAGATGAAGCTTTGGACAGAAGCTCCTTGGGAGGGGAAGGACTCAGGACATTGCGTAGGTATGTGGGGATTTTCCCTTGATAAAGTACCCATGCATTGAAAAGAAATACAGGAGCATTTTTTTTTTTCTCCTTCATTAAATAAAAGGCACTGGCCTGTGACCCTAAGGCAGTGGGGTCTAGTGGAGCTGAAGCAAATAAGTGGATGACAGGGGAAATAAAAACTATTCCAAATCCGTGGGTTTGGCCATGTTGTTGTCTGGGCTACACTCAAGAAAAAGATATATCTGGATGATGCACAATGGCTGGCGTTTTCTAAGCACCCGGAGATTTTGGATCTAATGTCCTGCAAACCCTCAGCAGCAGTCCTGATTTCCCCAGCCGTGAAAATCCCAGCCACTGGAGATATATGTTATTTTTGGAGAAGAATGGAAATATCCTACCTACAATGTAAATATTACAATTTTGAAGACAACACAATGAAACCTTTCAGGTGGCCCAGTCTTGTCTGCTATGGTGGTTGGATTGAGGTGGGGGGTCTACAGTTTGAGGCTCCCCACAATGTTTTGTGTTGATGTAACAGTAAGTGTTGGGCCATGCAAATGCCTACGAAGAAGAAATGCCTGTGGTCTCACTTTTCCCTAGGTACATATGGTACATAAATATTTCAGCTCTGAGTGCTTCATCTAGCAGTCTTCCCTGGGTTTCCTTTATGAAAAGTGGTAGGCCAGAGGGATTTGTCCTGTAAAGCACCAAATAAACCCTGCTGCTGTAAGTTGTCTTTTGTACATGTATTACTTGGATTTATTTTTTTAAGCACTATGATTATTTATTCTATGAGACAAATTTGTCTTCCATTATGACTGAGGCTGGAGTGAAAATAAGACTGAACCTTGTCATGCTAGCAGTATTTTATTTTATAAATTTAAGGTTAAGTTGGGTGATTTTTATTACATTAAAAAATATTACAAGGAGAATGGGTAACTTTTTTTGCCTTTTCTTCCCATAGATATTTATATTGATATTCACCAAAGGCGGAATAGCCTTAAAAGCCCGTACAACAGCCTATTCTACCCTCTTCCAAGAATATGTCATGTGGTTACATACTGAACAGGGCTGTGTGCAATAGAGCAGACTTAGCTGAGATGACTGGAGAAAATGTTATCATTAGCTCTGTGGGCAAACAACATTAGGAGACAGAAAACCCTTGTGGAAGCCAATATGATTAAATCACTACTTGCTAGTCACGGCCATGTTGCATGTCATGTCCAAAAATATCAATGTAGTTATTGATGGTAGGACTAACACAGAATGCAGGAACCACATCTTTGAGGGGGTAGAAAGTATCAGGCTTATCCCCTCCTTTTTTTCTGGACTAAGAAAGAAAAGGTTTTGATTAAAGGAAATGATATCATAGCAGTTTTCTAAGCTATATTCAATGCACAGAATAGAATGTTCAGCAGCAGAAATGAATCAAAACGTAGATATTGTAGATATTGTTAGGAAGTCTGGCTTTTCCAAAAGGTTCCTCATGATTTCCATACTAATTAACTGATAGAAGATGTTCCTTATTCTCTGGCAAATTACAGCACTTTAAAAACAATCACTGTGGCCTACAAAGTACCAGGCAGGGACTTGTAATGTGTCACTTTAGGTCCAGATTCAGTCTCACTGTGCAGCGGCTCTGCCACCAAACACATCTGGGCTGCATCTGGCTGCAGCCAGTGTCTACACTGACCCATGGAGGGATGTGGGTTCTCACGACTCTGAGTTGCTATGCAAGAACCTTTATTTTGTGATGAAGAGTTGTGTGTGAACTGGTATATTAATGAGGCCAAGTGGCACTGACCTGCCTCTATCCACAGTGCTCAATGCTTGGCTCCTCTAGAGCAGATTTTTCCTGGAGAGACCTCATTGAAACAGCCCAAAACAGAGCAAGTTAACAATGAAGTAATGTGGGCACCCAGGGCTCTAGTGTCTAAATTCACTTCTATCCCTCTTTTGTTTAACATTATAGTCCTGACTGTATAGTACAGAGCAATTCAGTTGCTTTTTTCCAGTCCATATAAGCTGCTACTTTTAGCCCACTGTAGTGTCCTACTTGTCGTGTTACACGCTGATATGTGTGGTGTTTCTTGAAAGAAAAAAAAAAAAGGGATACATTCCTCACTGCACTGAATGTATTATTTAAAATATTTGTAAAGGTTCCCAGCTACTGAACAGTATGTAAACAGATGTGTCAAAGATATCAACCTATGAACATTATCATCTGTCAGAAAAAAATATATACAGATTATATAATGAAATTCAGACTAACTGAAACAGTTACCAGGCAGTGCTTTTAAATCTATCCATTACCAGTGATTAGACTTCCAATTGTTTCTACTACCACGCAATGAAATGAACTGTGCTGGAGCAAAGGTAATAGGCATTCAGAAATATAATAGGTGTTGTAACCTGTTGCAAAAGGAGGTGGTTTCCTTAGCAATAAGAATGGTGCCTGAAGTGTACCTTTTATCTTCTGTTGCTTTCTTTTCAGTAAATTCTCATGTTTACTGGCTTGCTTGAGGAATCAAATATCTACTATCAAGCCTCAAGTGATGTGAACAGATGCAAAGTGAATAGATTTCATACTGATTAGTCAGAAGTAAATTTTATGAGCTCAGGCTCTGTTTGAAATTAGAAATAATGATTTTAATGTCAGTGTGCATTTCCTGATTAATGCTATGGGAAAACATTTACTTTATGTAACTGGCACAACATTTGGAATGGTGAACATTGGCATATCATTGACACTGATTTCGGTTCCCATAGTATTAGGTCTTATGAATGCATTTAGTGCTTAAACCAAATTCTTAGATTTCGTGCTTGGGAGAAATGGGTAAGAAATAATTCGTGCTATCTCTATATCCTAACAGCTATTAGGAAACCAATACCTTTCAAGTACTAATTAATTTCTTTTTTCTTATGTGGAAGCTTTTTATGAACAACCATGCAGGATTTCTAAACAGGTGATTTTCATAGGACTTGATTCTCATTTACAGTGATACACAAACACTGTTCTGGCAACATGAAAGAGTTTTAAACAGTATGCATTTTATTCTCAAGATATAAGAAAAACTTATTTGGTATTCCTCAACAGAAATGAAGCATGTATGTTCTTCGTAGACATAACATATAAATATATAATATAGATTTTGAAATTAAATGAAATTCTGTGCTAACACAACAACATACAATTTTAAACATTCTGTATTTCTCTCCTTGAGAGAAGTAAACAAAACCAATCCTCTCTCTGCATGTCCCTTAACTATAACTTGTTTGATTTAGTTATGAACCTTAGAGCGTTGCGTTGGCAGGATGTGCAGTGTTGTTTTTTTAATAATGATCACAAAACATTCCGAGCAAAGCTGAGGTGTGCACAGCATACATCCCTGCTGTAATGAAAATACATTCAAAATTGTATAGGTAACATGTTCTGGAAGAATGTGTACCTTGTGAGGTGAATAGGGGAAGGGACTAAAAAGACGTAGGTAGCAGAGGACACTGCACAAAGCAGAAGGAAAGTCACACTGAATTGTAATGCCACAAGTGACCTGCAATGTTGATGGTCAGAAGTATTTTGTTTTCCCACTGAACAAATGACATGGAGGTTTGATGTATTAAAAGCACAGTGTGTGACTTAAGTATGACTTAAGAATACATGCAATGCTGCCCAGTGTTTTAACACCTCCAGTAAACACTTCACTATGAAACTGAAGATCCCATAACTCCATAAACATGAGAAAATGTGATTCCAGATTTTCTGAAATGCTTGCTATGGCTGAAAATATACTGAATATTTAAGAGCTCTATATTATTATGTTCTCATTTCTGCCATAACATGTCTGTGTGTGGCTGAAAGACAGATCTTTAACACCTTGTTGGGCAATGGAATGAGTGGCAAACACGTAAAGTACATGGCCCCTCAGCCTTTGGGACACTTAGGAAACAGTCCTCCTTTTGTGGTATGAAGTATAGATGAGTTAACTTGAAAAGAAAGCTTTCCCATGAAAATCTGAGCCATGAAAATCCTAAGGGAAATGATCAGATGGATATTATCTCCATCAGTTTCCTCTTTTCTCATGTGCTCCGTCTTCCAAACCAGCTTGGAGCAGACTCCAAAATTTGATAAATTCAGATGAAGTCACCAGTCTCTCAGAGCCTCTCAGAAGAGCTTGATACAAGACAACAGGCTGTTGTTAGTACTGTGTTGCGTTTGAAAGGGTGAAGCTGACAACAGCTCAGGCATGTTTCAGGGCTTGTGAACGTCTCTCACACTCCATGGAGGTCATAGAAGGAAAGGATTTCCAGTACAGTCTTTTCACCAGGAGTCTCTGGCTGATAGATTTTCTTGAAAGTGGACTTCAGCTTAGACTTCTCTGCCACCACATTTAAAAATCATAGCCCTTGACCCTTCCGGATTTCACCTTCTTTTTGCAGGCTCTTATTCCATATGTTGAAGGCAGCTCTCATTGCTTTTGAGTCACTTCATCAATCAGAGAGATATCCCAGGTTCCATCCACATGTCGTTATATCCTCCTTCATAGGGGGAAGAAATTGTTCCATTTTAATGGTTTCATTAGACAGAAGACCAAAGCATTCTCCAGTTCTTTGCTCTCCACAGGACTTCATGTTCTCTTTAGCCATCTAAAATAACATTTTAACTCATTATTTGATCTGTGATGGGAAGTGTCTTGATGGAAGAGGTAGCTAAAACTGTATGTATGCTCTTAGTGATGCTTTTCCTCCATTTATGGTATCTTTTTACTTCCTAGTACTCCCATGCTGTCAATTGTATTGTTGATAATTGTTGATACTGTGATACATATTTTTGAGTCAATTAAATATTAAGCAATTATTTTTTTTCCTGAAGAACACAAACAATACTACAGCTAGTGTTTTTTCCTGTTCTAAGCCGTTTAACACCAGCTTTTGGTGCATTTCTTTTTCTTCTGTCCCTGTGTTGGAGTTGGCCAAGGATTGCAATGCCTTTGCTATATCTACCAAATGTGAAAAGTGAATCACAAGAATTATTTCAGACCCTAAAAAGGAAGTCCCATTTTTTTTTTTTTTCACCTTTTCGTCTCCAAGAATGAATTGTGGCATATTCTATGTGACCAGAGGGTGCCCTAAAAGCACCTTGGAAGCATCTGTCACACTGAGCAACAAGGTAGGTTCACTCAGTGGCACATTTTTGCCAGACAGTGTTACAGAAGCAAGGAGCCTATGCCTGGTGTGTCACCTCACAGTGGACCTAGAGACAGATAACCCATCTTATCCCACAGGAAAGCTCCAAGCACAGCTACACAGACTTCACATCGCCTCCTCCCCTGGACTGATGGTTGCCTGCTCTGCTTGGTCTGTAGGCAATTCTGAGAGGTAACTGCCTCTTTCTGTCATTTCTCTCAATTTATTGCAGGCCTCACTGACTACAGAGTTATTCTCCTACCTTCATCTCCTGAGTTGAGCGCCCTGTCCCAGAGGGTGAGGAAGGAGGCCACCAGCCCCACCATGGAGGATAGCAGCTTGGTGGAAGTGCTACGGCTCCAATGATCACGGAAAGATTCAGTGGCCCATAGGGTGACTATACACAAAACATCGAGCCCAGGCATGTCTTCAAAAGCCTAGCAGCTTTCAAAGATTATGGGTAGACCAGTCCTGTGTCTTGAAGTTCCCTATCGAGGTCTTTGGAGTGGAAGGAAGTTGAGGACAGATGATAGTGTGTCAAGGTACTGTTGAGGTCGCTCTGGTGGCTGAGAAAGCACAGCATTGGTGAAATGTCACAACCTACAAGTGGTGATGAATAAAATCCCCTTTCGCCTTCCCAAACAGCTCATAACATGATGGGAGAGTGCTAAAGGGAGTGTTAGGTATCACTTGCAGTGGTGATAGTGCTTAGATTGGGTAGTGGCATTTCCAGATTTTCGGATTAAACTTTAAATATCACAGCTGGTAGCATTTCTAGCATCGGTTGCTAAAACTGCTGTGATAAACTGAGTTTTCCTTTCTCCTTTCTGCACTGGATAAATTGAATTCCCTTCAGCTTTCTGCATGCTGAATATTCAAGACCAGACTTCAAAAGCTGTGTTTCTGTCTGAGCAGCACAGACATTAAAATCTCTTGATGTATATATGAAGTAGCTTCACCTTTATGTCCTTGGCCACAATTTCCCTGCCTCCAAATACTGCAGCTGGTACCACATTAGCTACCTGTCTTCTTTCACCATCAAAGTAGCTATATGTCAGTGCTGGAGGTTGTATACCATTAAAATACACTTTGGCATTCTTTGGTCTGTGGGGACCTATGGATATGCATTATTCAAAAAAGAAAAAGTTCTTCCAAAACCTAGCTAGATTTAGATAGCTAGGTCTAGCTAGCTGCTTGCCTGACCCTTCTGGAAAGCAAAGGGATCTCACACAACCACCGTGACTCAAAGAGAGTGTTCTCAGTGATGTTATCTGATGCATTGCATTCAACAGGCAAAACTAATGCAAAACTCTGACTAGCACAAAGTCACAGAGCATTCCTGTCACACAGCTTCTGCAGTTTCTTTGTTGCCAACATCTGCAATATTTTTTCCATTGTGTAAATATTGTTTTTTTGTATAAACTCTACTTTCTCCACTTTGGTTGTGTTTAAATCCACTGAAAGTGGATACTGCTGCAGCCAGGGCAATGGGAATGCATTTTGATATTATGTGAGGAATTTCAGTTTTAGGCCACACCAGTCTGATTGATCACAGTGCTGACTGTGATCTGTAATATTGCCTGCAGAGTTATTCCTGCTTGGCAGAAGGACTACATTAGGAAGTGATGCCATTACAAGCTTCTTTTTACCTTCACCATGATCTCAGAGGGACAGTCTTTTCTACTCTCTGAGACTTCCTTAGGAACTAATTTATCTTGTCCTGCTCTTTGGAAGGCAGAGGCTCTCTTAATTATAAGTCTGGCTAGGACTTGTTTCGGGGAAAGTTATATCCCTTCAGAAAGAGATATTTTTTAAAAGTATGAAGAATATGTTTTTTCTCCCTCTCTTTTTAAAAGCACTTATCCTGACAATTCATTAATACAACCTGGGAGCACAAGGCAGCTTTTTCTGAAGTCTCCTATTCCAGGCTGAGGTATGTGTTCTAATGAAGGAAGAGGGAACAAAACACGAAGAAGCTTCATTGGAGACAGATAAAGCTGTGCAGGTCGTCACAACCACGTGGTATAAAAACAGTCTGGGGGAAGGAAGCAGCCACTGGAAACAATGAAGAAGGTCCCTTCTGAGCAACTTTGACAAGGGAGAAAAAAATTGCAAGGAAAGTGCTGAGTGGGATTAGAGCAATACTCAGCTTCAGGACCTAAAAGTTCAGAGCTATATGTCACTGTAGGTATGAAACATTTATCTATCAGCACAGCACAGCTAGCTGTCTGTACATAAGCTGGGTACTTCATGTGGAGCTAGACATCCTGGAAGTGCCTGCGATTATTTCTTTCCACATGCAGGAACATTATTTTGACAACGGAACCTAGAAATTGAACCGTAAAATGTATTTGTTGAAATGCAGAAATGAGCTTTTCCCAAATAATATAAATTGCAAATGGGCATCAAGGGGAGCTGATTTTCTACATTACTGAATATCCAGTTTCAGGAAACGAAAGACAATGAGGCTTTTGCTGGGTAACAGGATCCTGACAGAAGCTGCTAGTCCATGAACACTGCAGTGAACCTTATGGTTCATGTGGCCTTGTTTCCCATGAATCAGGATGCCACAATCAGCTAGGTGTTTGTTGGTATTCATTGGTTTGTTTGTTTTCTTTTTTAAAAAACATCGTAACAGTGACACATCAAGTTAGATTCTATATCTAACACAGTTTCCTAATGATAAGAGTGAAAAAATCTCCTTTACCAGGAGTTTGCACAGAGATGAGACATGCCGACAATGCAGATAAGCAGACACTTTCATTGAAGTCACAAGGCTACAGAAGGACTCTCTCTCTCTCTACGTAAGTCAAACACACTGCAGTGAAATAGGGGTCCTTTGTATAAATGCTGAAGTGTAAGCTAAAGGCTGCTCTTACCTTCAATGCAGCCTAAGTGCAAAACTAACTTAGGTCCATTCACTGTGGGCTGAGGTTCCTCCAGAGTATATTACACTACTAAATTAAAGTTGCCTGAACTAATTCCATGGCAGCAGTGACAACCGGAACCAAATATCCCCTGTTATGCTCTATTACCTGGCAAAACAGGTGTGCTGCCTGTTGGGAATGGTCCTTGGCTTATACTGTTTCCCAAACTGTGCCTGAGAACTGTGAGAGAAAGCTCAAATCAGACAATGCCAAAAACATGTCAGACACCCTTCTGATGTTTAAGAGTATACATTATTTCAGTTCCTGTGCCTGGGAACACTCCTCAGTGTTGCTTCACTTACTAGAAGAGAGGTCTGTGTATGAGTTTATTTTTTATGACCTATAAATGTATGTTTTTAAGGGAGACTGGGGTTACACACATCTACAGTGAAATGTGGAACAGCTTTTTCATTCCTGGGTGACTATTTAAATGGTTTACTACTGTCTCTGTTGCCTAGCTCTTAGGCTAAATTCTTCTGAAAGTGCAAACAGATGTAGGGGCTTTTGTTAGCAAAGAAACTATCACACCTTACTAATGCCATGCAGTTTTTGAAGGGAAGTTTATAGTGCTCATTATTGGGTGGATGGACATATATACTGGCATAGCTTGTTCTTTTTCCTAACAAAACTACTCTATGGAGCAGTTTCAGATGACTGTTGTTTGGGTTTTCGTTGTTGTTGTTTTTGTTTGTTGGTGTTGTGTTTTATTTGTTTGTTTTTTCCCACACTGTGTTGGATTCCATTACTTGTAAAATAGCTTGGATTAATATCTGCTTTAGAAAAGAGGCAAGATTAAGTACAATTAAGGAGTAACCTTAATTGTAAAACAAATAGACACATTATCCGTTAGATTCACAGCCTTTCTCCAGGAATATATATATGTTAAAGTACTCTCAGGAGGGCTGTGATATTATTCTTAGCTAGCATCAACATCATGCTGTGAATTACAAGTAAAAACATAATTAAAATGGAATATGAAACTATATGGTTCACATAGGGCTTTTGTACACATAATATTAAGCTTTTTCTGGACATGTGTAGAAAATGCCATGAAAGATAGAACTAAAAAAAGACACAATTTTATATCTAAAAGTTATTTCATAAGGATCACCTGCTTATGTATACAAGTATATTTTGTGTTTACTTGTATGTCCTTAGCGTGTGCAGTTGTGGTTTATTCATTTTCTATCAGCTTCAATGCTCTAGACAAAAAAGGCACTCTCTAAAGTCACTACTGGAGGCATTAAACTATGCCAGTGCATTTCAAAGACAGATCAAAGTTATCTTTGCTATTACTCAGGACATGACATGGAGATGAAAAGCTTCTGTGTTGGTGTTTATAACCTGATCTTCATTAAACTCATGGCAAAATGCCCATTAATTTCACTAAGGCAAATAAACCAACCAGGGTACGGTTTGGAAACAGTTACAAGACCAGAACTGAAATTACTAAATCTGCTTTGATTCACCTAGGCTGGTACCCAGCACCTTATCTTATGGTAGAACTTGATAGAGGAGATCAGAACTGTTCATTTTAATGAAAATAAACAGATCCATGTAGCTAGAGGAACTGTATAATTCATTATTCTGAATAGCCACCATTTCTGCTACACTAGATTCATAACTGTAGTGATCAGAAGTCCAAATAACATTAGGTGATCATGACACTAAAAAACTTGGTTTGGGGATCCTGTATTGAAATCACACCAATATGGATTAATTCAGCGAAGTCCAAATGCTCCAAGTCCAACATACACAGTCAGGTTCCAGTCTGGTAACAAAAGAATCACTTCAGCATGGTGCACACATGTACCCTGCCCATTTTACCATGAGATCCAACAAAAGAGTGATGCACAGACCCCTGGGGCCTGTGGCAAACCTCTAAAACATGCATGCAAGGACAAGTCTTCTGTTAGATGGCTTGAATTCATCAAGTGAGTCTGCTAGTTGAAAAACCCGAGTTAGCATTCCTGAGCTGTAATTGGGAGCTCCCTGTTCCTTCCACATTTCATTGGGTCCAGCAAGGGGCAACTATTGCGGTGGTGGAGTTTTTGATAGCCGTGCCTGTAGGTGTGTGTCACACAGCGATAGCTTTGGCCATAGAGAGTTAACAGGCGAGATCCAAATGCTTAAGTAGAATAAATCTCCATGGTAAATTGTGAACATGTGTGTAATTGTGGGCAGGACTGAAGCCAAAGTTAGGAAAAAGGCATGATTTCAGTGATCTCACTGTGGCTGCATACAGTGTAATGACAAAAGCAATTTAAACCACGGAAGTTAAGGGTTTTTATTGACTAGATATATCATGTTGTACTGTTCCCACACCGTCAGCCAGCTAACCCCGCTAGCAGTGAGTGTAACTCGGACTGGATTTAATGAAATATGTTTAAAGTACATTCACAAGCAGCTCCAACACACAGGACTTTTTTGTTTTCCCCAGGCTTCTGACAAAGTCTGTGACCAGCTGTGAAAGTTAATTGTATGTTATGTCATAACTGGCTGGGGCTGGCAGAGAACCTTTAGCCTATGGTATATTTTTGTCCCTTGGCAGCAACACAGAAGAAGGGAAGGCTGAATTTCATTTCCCCCCTGGTTTGATAAATCACTTGTATGGTAATGTGTTGGGACATGTTTTTATGTTGCAGAGAGTTGCAGATGTGCTCTTCAACATTTTGTGTTTTTGCTTCCATAAAGAAGAATACAGATTCTCACTGGCTCATTTTCATATGTATTTAGCCCAGGTAAATCCTGCAATTCTACTTTCCGAGATTGCCACTGTTGTGAACACTGAAGGTACTCTTTGGAAGGTACATTATTACTGTTATTATCATTATTGAAGTGTCACATTAGCTATTCCTTAAAAATGGCTTGTTTTTCTCATCTAAGACATCACTTGTATCTTTTTCTGCTTTGGTGATTTCACTTGTAATTCCAGGTAATTTGCCTTTGGACACCTTATCATCTCTTTATTAATACCACTGTGATAATCATCTACTCCAGTTAAGCAGTTGGTGGTACTTGCATTCTAAACCATCCTATTTGGGGTTTATTGGCCGAGCTATTTGAAATCATCATGGACACTTTGAGTGATTCGTTCCAATAACAATTATTGCAATAAAGTTATTTATTACAATCAGATGATTTAGAGCGTCCTATTCTCTAACCTTATGTGTAGTCTCTACTGCAGCTTCCTGGAGACTACTCAGTCACATCAAATCCAGAATAGCAGTTAACTTTTTTTTGTGGAGTTTATGTTCAGATTGTCTTTAGACATTCCTTATCTCATGGCGGGTTCGGGGTTTGTTTCTTTGTTCCTACAAGCCCATAGATTGGTGTGTCTCCCTAGAATGGCTGAGAATAAATGGATCAGGTGAAATGGGCACATTGCAGGTATTCATTTCCTTGTGTTTCAGAGGCATCTATTTTTTGTTTTGTTTCTTCTTTTTTTTTTTTTCTTTTGTCACATTGATATTTTATTATCAAACGGCAGAAAGACATAGTCTTCTTTTTCCTTTTCCCAACACCCGTAATAGATCAAATTTTTGTGAATGGAAGTTAAACGTTTACAAAATAGTAATTATAATACTGTGATATGAAAGCTACAAGCTAATTGAATTGAATGTCCTTAAGTGAAGAATTTTAAGGTATTTCACTGTGAGGGTCTCAATTTTAAACAAATTTAAACCTGTCCCTGACAGATTAGTAAGATATCAGCTGAGTGGCTTTACAAAGGATATGTTCAAAGTTATTAAAGGCAGAATAAAATCAGGCTCACAGAAACCTGATTTAAGTCTTAAAAAACACACAACAGTCTTTCTGGTTGCATTTTGAACCTAAGGTGTATAGTCATCAGCTGGATCTAAAGCGGATCCTGTTAGATTGACTTGGGGCTCATCTGTCTGACTTTGTCTACTTGGCCTCTGCAAACCTGCTTAGGCATCTCTTTCACAGGCCTGGGCTGAGTTGTTTTGGGCAGCGTTCGAGCTGAGCTCAGGGGTTCCACACAGGGAATGGCACTCCTTGGTAGAATTTGGTTTCCAAAACACATAATCTGATTAAATGTTTTAAAAAAGAAAAAAGAAAAATAAAGAAGAATTAAAATAAAGAAGGCTAGGAGCAGCAGGAGTTCTGCCTGGAGGTGACAGAAGATTATAGGGTGTGGGGACTTCAAGTCAAATTGGCCCCTTCAGCATGGAAATATGTGCCTTGGGCTGAGCTCACCAGCACTGCAGGTGCCTCAGTATTCCCCTGTAGTCCACGTACTGCAGGTAGCTCTACTCAAATACCAAACAGCTTTGTGGCTGGTCAGTAGCCAGGGAATGATGTCTTTTGGGGATTTCAAAGGTACTTAAAAATTTGTCTTAGGTGGGACAAATCTAAAGCTCCTGAAGCACAATATATATTTGAGCAGATAAGTACTCAAACCTGCCAGACTGGCTGGAAGTCCTTTTCGTACATCCTGACATCTCCTAAGAATTTGTATAGCCTTTCAGCTGGTGGCACTGGCACTACATCTGTCTCAGACTGAAGTACTCCCAAGAAGTATGGATCCCTTCTGTCATGAGAGCTGCTTGTTAAGCGAATGGCCGGCTGCTGATAAGGGGATGCTATGTGACCGCCAGGCCCTAGATTGGGAAGGCAATTTGTCTTCAGCCGCAGATGAGGTTAATAAAAATCAGGGCTCGTAAGGGTGATAAATTACTCATTAAAAAGTTACACTAATAGTCTGGTCCTAATAAAACTTTAGCAATTCTCATCCACCGTGATGCTGCTACTTTCCTATAGGAGGCTGATAGAATGATAACACTGTTCCTGGGGAAATTATTCTCTCACAGTAATTCAAATGCAACACTTCACCACAGATACCTCTTACTGTTTTAGTATGAGAAATATTATTGAATTATGTATTTGCTGTGACTGATTTGACTTTTGGCAATCAGCAGACCCTTGTTCTTCCCTGAGCACATCCCCAGCTGCATCCTGACTTGTATGCTACTTTGAGTATTTTCTCTTTGTCTATTTTTTGTTTTTTTCCCCCTGTTCTAAAGATTTGCAGTTGATAATTTCCTAGATTCCCTCCCTCTTTGTGCCTGGGGTCTCTTTACCATTAGCTCCTCCTATTTAATCATGGCAATGGCTGATTCAGTCCATGTTCTGCCTCCTTCACGCCTGCTTCATGGAGGTGCAAATTCTTCTTTTGTGTTGGTGAAGAAACATTCAAAGTGGCATTATGTCCACTCGATAGGAATGAAGCACTCTACAGAGCTGCCTATCCTTGATGTCCACCTAGAAGCGTTGATGAATATAGGACATGCTCAAATTCTTGTAGGTAAAGCGAGCTTTTGCAAAATCACATTTGCACTGGCTGTGGACATGACCTCAATCTGGGTGTAACCTGCACATTCAATTGCCTTGGTTTCTTAGTTATAAAGTAGAAATCCAACACTTACAGGTAGGTTGGGGTAAATTTGTTTAAAAGTGTGAGCTGCCATAAAATGTTAAGTAATTTATTTGGTCATGGAGAATTAAATCTCTAAGGTAGTTTTAGAAACAACTCTGAGCTAAGTGAAAAACTGAAAATAAAGCAGCATCTTGGGGGTTTATGCTGCTTAAAGCCTATGAAATATAAAAGCAAGTATAATATCAAGAAATATCAGCATTATTGTTTAGTAAAATAGCACTATGAGTATAGTTAACAATCATAGCATAGACTACAAATTGTTGATAAAAACTGAATCATCAAGGAGAAAAAATTCTGGATTATTTCCTAATGAGGTCTTCCAATAGAACGCTACATAACCTTTGCTCAGTAGGTACCTAACCTGCAAAAAGTATTCGCACATTCAGTGATCACAATACTCTATAAATATTATATATGAGCAAAGGATATAGTATATGCCATAGAAAAATGCATTTCCTTTGATATCATTCCTATTCCTAGATCTTCACACAAAATTTCAAGTTCCAGAATGAAAAGTCAAATAATTTAAAATAAATATGTCATTAAATATTCCAAAAGATCTCTCTCTTGAGTTACAGCTTCAGAGTGGGTTTTTTTGTAAATTCCATAAATGGAATGATTTTTATTTTAGTGCTCTGCTTCCTGTATTAAATGAGGGAAGAAGAGGAGTCACCATAACAACTGTTCTACCACCAAGAAAAGCAGCATTTTCTTAAAGCAATACATCTGTTGGGCATGATAAATATATATTTGGGACTTGTTGTCAAAGATTGGTGGCAATTACATCAGTGTTGCCGCAATAAAAGCAAAAGAAGAAGCAGGCCAACGTCTTATGTCCCAGCACCCCCAGGCCTAAAATTCTTCCTTCTTTTTTTTTTCCTCACCTGATATGCACTTAGCCAGGTATTTTCAGCAATATTTCTACATAGCACCTCACAGTTCTTATGTTTCTATTTTTTCCTAGTGCAATACCTAAAAATATATTACATGACACTGACAAAGTTTAGCAGAGAGTTAGAGCAGGTTTTTTTTTGTTTCAGGTGGACCTGGATTTCTTGGGTTATTTGCCTGTGTGGAAGAACTCTTCTACATCCCCAGGCATTTTAGGCAGGTGAGTACTCATAGAGGATGTCAAGGCCTGGAGCTTTGATGTAATGTTAATGTTTAATATCATTGCTGAGCTTCCTGTGTTAAGGTCTACACAAACACCTCATTATCAACACCAGTTCCTTCTTCCTATTATGAGGAAACAACATTTGATATAAATAAGAAAGCAATCATCTCACAGTTGGAGTATTCCCTGGTTTATTCCTAAATTTAAGTGTAGCTGTATAAAATAATTACAACATGGCAGTGTTGGTAAACAAAACTAATTTACATATAATGTCTCACTCCATACATCCAGAGAGCTGTCTTAATCCCTTGGGGTATTTTCAGGCACAAGATTATGCATGTAATAACAATAGAAGTTTTTGTCCCTCAAGTCTTCCATTTAGCCTCCTGAGGCAGATAATATCTTGTAGCTTGTCAGCGTGACAAGGAAAATACGTTAATCAAACACTCCTGTGGGCCGTTATAGCACATAATAACAGGGGCTTTTGATGGCTTTATCAGATGTGCATCAGAAGGTTCACTTTCAAAATAGGAACAAATTATTTCAGTTTAACGCAAAGCTTTGGGATATACATACGTTAAGAAGTCTAGAATCTGGGAGGGATAAAACTGTTATGTCTCCAGTGACACATAATAATGTGGTTTATAATATATGCTGTTTAAATTGAAATGCTCTCATCACATATTAACAGGGTTTTCAGCATGATTTCAAGGGGCTGAGCTGGGAGCTTATAGTGTACAAGCATCTGCAAATTGTATTATAACTCTTGAAGTTTAAAAACTGCCCAGAGTTGCACCACTTCAGGGTGTGATTTTGTCAGGACTTGCAAGAGAAAACAAAGACTGGGTGGAGGAAGCCAGTGTGCCAGCTGTCTCCAAGGAAAGCCAAGAGACCACACAGTGCAGTGTAGGCTGCTCTTGAGCCATCCTATAGAAGAAATAGCTGTGTAGGGTGTTAGGCAGATCATCCAACTGAGCTACCACTAGCTGGAGGGGTGGTCTGGTGATTTCCTGAAAATCTGTCACACACACGAGTATGCGCAAACATATACTCATCATTCACATGTGTACATTTTTATGTGCTCTAATTTTGCTTACAGATGAAAGAAACAGAAGGCAGAGTATGCAGTACACACCGCAGCTATGTGAAAGAGCGCAAATAATTTCACAAAGTAGTGTCAAGTTGAAGCATGAGCTAACAAACACAGTGCTGTTAAGCTTTTGGAAGAGGCTGTCATTACTATTGTAAAGGATTTCTTAAAATGTAGTTATCTTTTAGATCTCTCTACTCTTTCTTGGACAGTTTATATTTTCCTATACAAGGAAAAAACACAATACTTCTTTCACCTTGTGATACAATATATATTAGGAAGATCAATACACTCTTGTATTTTTAGTACCTGTTTGTTTTGTCACAGAATAGTTGAGGTTGGATGGGACCTCTGGAGATTGTCTAGTCCAAAATCCTTTGCTCAAAGCACAATAAGCTAGAGTGGGTGCCCAATGCATTATTGATTTCAGGTTTGGATATTTCCAAGGGTGGAGACTTCACAGCCTCTCCCTGGAAGAGGTTGGTTATATAAATGAAATTAATTACAGCTTGTCTTCCTGCACAGAAGAGTAGTTTTTCCTATGTGTTAATACTCCCAAAAGTTAATTTTTTTAAATTCACACATAAAATTATTACAGGTAACCATTGTTTCTAGTTCAACAGTACACTGCTGGTTTATGAAGACTCTTGCCAGAGACACTGGGTAGTGGTGTTCTTATTACAGCCCAGACTGCTAGAACATTTGCCAGCCGTATTCCCAGAGCATAACCACTAAACAAGCATTTCTCTGAAGAAGCTAAGGACTAATACTGGGAAACTCTGGCGTGTGTTACAATGTCTTATACTGGCCTGATATTTCAGCTTCAAAATACGTCGCAGGAGATGAGGTTGATGCTGCAGAAGGGGTGCACCTGCTTTGAATCTTACAGGCGAGGTGCAAATGGCACTTCATTTAAATGTTGCAAGCTTAACATGCAGATGGTTTTAATAAAGCCCTTGAAGGCAGCACGCATAACTTCCATGAAATTCATTTAATGGAGGTTCTCATAAATAATTTCCACACATTATACAGTATCTACACATGCTGTGTGCCATCTGAGCACATATCAAAATCCAGGGACTGAGCCAACCAGCTGGTGCAGCTGTGGGGGCGATGACAAGATTGGTGTCACAGCAAAGATGCCAGCCACTATGTTTAGTTAGCACTCTCAGCAGGTGGATTAATTCACAATTAGGTGACCATCTTTTAATAATTTACCTTTTCCTCTGAGCTGAGGTGCAGCCATGATAACCCAGGAAAGAAAAGTGATGGCTTCAACAAGTACAAACGCAATCTTGAACAGCTTAATTAAATAGGGAAGGTGTTATTCATTCCAGTCATGAGGCAATATTCACACTGTAATGAAAACAGTAATAATAAGCCATTGTATTTGATAGGATGAGCTACTCAAGAAAATACTCTCTCTATATAACGTTTTGACACTTTTGGAAACGTAAATTGGTTATGATTAACTCACCTCTGACCTGAAACAAGGTCTTGTGCTTTTCTTCCTAGTAGCTGGTATAGTGCCGTGTTTTGGATTTAGTATGAGAATAATGTTGATAACACACTGTGTTAGTCATTGTTAAGCAGTGCTTACAGTAAGTCAAAGACTTTTCAGCTTCCCGTGCTCTGCCAGTGTGGAGATGCACAAGAAGCTGGGAGGGGACACAACCGGGACAGCTGACGCAAACTAGCCAAAGGAATATTCCATACCATATGACGTCCTGCTCAGTATATAAACTGAGAGGAACTGGCCAGGAGTCTGGGATTGTTGCTCAGGGACGGGCTGGGCATTGGTCAGTGGATGGTGAGCAATTGTGTACCACTCATGTTGCGTATTCTGTTACTATTGTTATTATTATTATGTTCATTTGCTGTCCTATTAAACTGTCTATATCTCAAACCACAAGTTGCAGTTTTTTCAATTCTCCTCCGCATCCCACTAGGCTGGGGGAACCGTAATCGAGAGGCTGTGTGATGTTCAGTTGCCAGCTGGGGTTAAACAACAACACTTGCCAGGTACTCTCTAGGTTTGTTAGACTTTGGTTGCTTGTTTCTGGAATATTAATAAGAGTCAACCAGGGATGATGTTAAAACGAGCAGATAGATCTTGGTTGTAGTGCAAAGCGGAGATGTGCCTCTCAGCACAGGAGGCAGGAGTGGGCTTGCAGAGGCAGACTGCGGTAAGACCTGCACACAGCCTCAGCCTGCAGCTCGGTGTTGTTGCCAGGATCAAACCCACTGGCTGGGACTCCTGAAACCAAACAATGCCTCAAAGAAGCCCAGGTAACTGACTAACCAGTTGGTTTTTGTTTTTTGTGTTTTTTTTATGATGAAGTGTGAATGGCTAATAACACAACTGAACCACCGAAACATAATGCTCTAACTTCTTTAATCATGACTCTGGAAGAACACAAAGAAAAAAAACCTCAAGTTGGCTCACTGTCACATATTTATTTCTTAAAATCAAGTATCATTTCTAAATCCTGTACCAGCTTTCAGAATACTTAGTGCTACTTCAGACGGATCCCATCTCCAAGAAGACAGCATCTTGTTGCTCAGATGTTTTGCCACCTGTGGTCCCCATCTTCACATTTTTCCTGTTATTTTATTTACCACTAGCACAACTAAATAAGCTTCAGCTTGTTTTTGTGCCCTGACCATGAATTATTCTAATATAAAAAAAAAACAGTTCCAAAGCTTAGTGTTTCCTGTCCTACGTACTGCATAAGAAGTGCAAGTTACCTTCACTTCTGATAATGTGACCTTTGCTGTGGGAATAAAGGCTCCAAATATTTGTGATTGCTACTCCCTCATTTTTTCCCCAGCTGTAATTTCACTGTTTCAGTCCTGTCACTAACATTTTCTTTTCCAAGCCAGTGCCTTTGATTTTTTTCCTGGCAACTTGTGATTTGTCATCTTTCTGCTCACGACAACATGGTCTCCAGGGCATTTTCATTATGAGTTTCTAACATCTTCTCAAGATGAAGGCTGTTTTTAAAATAACAATGTAATCCTTTAAATATTGCTGAGTTGTAGAAAAAAACTAAAATAATATATTTGACTGAAATGAACTTGTATTAGGCTGAAAAGAAAAATGGTATTGGTACTGTTTGCTTTTGCAGATTTTGTCAGCTTTCATATTTCCCAGGGAAGCACTACTGGTTTAAGTGCAGGAATTCATAATTTTCTGAAATCTCTGTGATAAATGACAACTGACGATTAAGGAATATCTATTACCCAACCCAAAGGAGCTATTTTTTTCCTGAAAGAGACCATACAACCAGTAAAGCTTTATGGCTTCTAATCATTAATTTCTTTTACACCTTGTCCTTGAGGGACAACAAATATGCCCATATTACCAAGAGGAGCAGCCTTTCCTCGGTGTGACAGATAAAGAATTTAATCATTTGCCTTGAGGCTCTCTCAAACATTCTTTATTGCCGTGTTGACAATGAAATGTCAAAAAGGTCCTCAGAGCACTAATTTTATTTTACTTATTTGTTTGGATTGGTAAGGAATGACAATAGAAATAGCTAGCTTTTAAACATAAACATCAAACAAGGCAAATAAATTACCCGTATATCATTGGAAGAGGAACTATTTCCAGAAAACTTGTGTTTCAGCAGAGAAGGGGATAGATCTGAAGGTAAGAGAGCCCACTAACTTTCCAATAGAAAGAGTCCCATTCTAGTGTCTTCACCCCAGAGTTTGTTTACAACAGAGAAACACTCTTACCCCTCAAAGTTGTAACAGGCACCCAGCTCTTTTTGTTGGTGCTTCATGCACAGCAGCGTGTACACTACATACACAGGGACTATGGTCTGTGAGGCTGGATTGTGCCTCAGCTCTCTCTCTCCATGTTTGCTATCCATTACTCATCTCAATTGTACTCCCCATCATCAATAAAAATAGATTAAAAGTTTGTAAAACGCTTCTGGATTAATAACCTGCAAGTGATGCATTTTGGTTCCCATGAGATGTGAGTGAACCGCCCCACTGACTTGCTGAGGTTTGCACCGAATCAGTGGTAGCCTCCAAGACCCTGTGTGGCCACGCGTGCTCCTCCTAGCATTTTCCTCCTTCCCCTCTCCTCCTCCCATGCGTGGAGGTAAGGTGGAGTTTGCCAGCTTCTTGGGTGTTTGAATGTTTTACACCTATGTATTCTAAACTTTTGCAAAAAGCAGCTGAAATTCACAAATATTGAGCCCTGTGTTCAGTCTGAGTCAAGTTTCATGCTAGAAGGAACTGTCGCACATGGCTGTTTCTGAGGGCATTTGGGATAAAAGCCTTCATTAGGAAGGAGAGCTGCTTCAAAAAGCACAAAGCTACTCCTTTGGGAGGACTGCTGTCTGAGGTAGTCTCAAAAGAGAACAATAGATCCTATTCAAGCAGGCTCTAGGCTCAGGTTCAGACACAAACCACAGCTTTAGACCAAACCAGAGCACTAAGTCGGAACATAGCCAGGTTCCCTCTGTATGGCCAGTCTTAAGTGCTGAAATGCGAAGATGTTATTTAAGGTAAAAATGCTTTGCAAAAAAGCATCACTGGTATAATGAAGGTGTACCAGGGCCAACTGTACAGACTCTGCAACACTCATTTGCACTATTTCTATGGGGATCTGGAGGATTCTGAGCCTTGAAGTTGTCCCTCTGCCAGTCGTTCTCGGTGGCCCCCTTCCCATGAGAAGGGAGAGTGAGGTGCACTCTGGTTATCTGTAACGGCACCAGGGCCTGGTGGGAGCCCTGGCCAACCAGTCTAACTCAGAAAAGGCTTGGCAGGCTCACCTCGGTACTGGCTCCTGCCCCCAGAATGATCTCACAGGGGAGCTGGGGAATACTGCTCCCAAAAAAAGACGGGATGCATTTTCACACATTCTGATTTTCCCAAGCAACCACAATCACAGCCTACTTGGCAGGGTGAATTATTGCTGGAAGAGGGCTTGTGCAGGTGGACAAACACTTCTGTCATTTAAAGTGCACTTGACATTCTGCAAAAGACAGTAATGGCTCTTTCTTTTTCATTTTAGAATGACAAGACACTATTTAGTAGCTGGTACGTCTTGGAACAGCAAACTGGATGGTGTATTCTTAACTACCTCACTTCAACCCCTTTGTAAGGGAAGAGACAGCTCTTCCATAGTCTCCCCTGCCCACACCCCAGTGCTACATATGCCATAAACAAAAGAAATTCTTGATGTACAAGAGCCACAAAAATAATAAATGTGATTGCTATATCCATCCAGTCATTTGTAACTAACCTCTTAAGGCAGAAAAAGATTTTAAGGAAAAAACAGGCATTGCTGAACAGTCATTATATGGCCACTGTCTGCACTGTAAATGCAATATAAACTATAGGACAAATGCTGAACAATTTTATTTTCCTAATGAAGTTTTTTTTTTTTTTTTTTTTAATTTTAATAATATAGACTTAGAGATTGCGGCACATTTGTGCATAGTGACAGAGATATTTTTTTCAATGAAGATGGAAATGGAAATAGGAGATTAGCAGTCTTGAAGTTATCCTCTTTGTTCTTCCTGCTTGGTCAACCTGATCCAAATGAGGTGCCTGCTGACATCTGTGTCTTTAAGCTAAGCTAGTACTTATTTACCCCTGGTGGAAGGTTTTAGCTGAGGTGGAAGCCTCAATGTTAACCTCAACAGCCAGATCTAATCTGTGAAACAGTGACGCCTCCTTCCAAAGGCAGTTTGAGATCTACAGATGAATGGCATTGGGAAAGAGGATGGTGCCACACAGTCACCATACTAATTACTACATAGTCACAGCTATCACCACCATTATGTGGAAGTCCCGGGAGCTGCCTCTGGGAATGAAGAATGAGGCATCGCCTGTAGCACAGGAAAACTGAAAAACAAAGTTCCAGGAGAGTCATCCCTAACAAACCCTTTTCTGAGGTTACAGCTGAAATACCAACAACAATTGGTAAACAGGCATTAATCAAGCTAGCAGCTTTCTCTTACTGAGGGTAATTAGCTACTCTGCCAGCTTCCAGTCTGCTCACGAGTGGTGATTGGCTGGTCGAAATTTTTCATGGCAGCCATAAGAATGTACACACCCGTACACAGATCCTGACCAGATTATAAATTAGCTTCACCATGAAAAGGCTGCTTTTGGAAACATAAGTGCTCTGTACAAAGCCACTCAGTGTGATGTCTTAGCTCCATAGATGGAAATGGGACATTTTCAATTTATTTTTATGAAGCTAGGGTTTTACCTTTAGTTTTACTCACATGTATTCTATCTCCACAAGCCTAATCTTCATGGGGTTTTGGACATCTGTCAGACTCAAATGGCAGAAGGAGATGGACTGGGTTTTTTTGTGCAAATAACATATTTTTAATGGATCCTGCTAAAGCCTGAATTAACCTGACAACAGATACACTTGGGTATTCACTGTTAAAACAAGGGCTAGCTCTGATTTTTGACTCAGTCTGCAGCCCATCCATAATGTGGCAGAAAACTCATGGGATTATGCTTCCTTCATACATGAAGTTACTCACAGATGCCTTTACTGGACTAATCTCTCTGTTACATCCTAAAACATACACTTACGCTAAATCACAACAGCAGAACCCATTTGATGCATTTGATTGGCAGCCTGGGACAAAACAGATATAGAATCATAAAAAGGAAGGGAAAAGGGAATGAAAAGACAAATGTTTATCTTCTGTGGGGTACATTCACAAAGCCTACTACTTCTAAAAAGCAAGTAATAATTCTGAATGCCCACTTTAATGTTGATGAAAGAGACCAGATTTCCAGAGGTCTGATGCTGAGCACTGTCAGGCTGCTTGGGAATTCTGCAGTTGGGACTGGAAAAGTGAGGAACTCAAAATCACTAGTCACCCAACAGAAATGTTGGCTGATATTCATGAATTTGGTCTCATCCTTAATTTTGAAACTTCCAGCTGTGTTTATTTTTAAAACTATTTCATTTCACTTCAGGTGTTCCTCTCCTAATTTCTTGATCCCCTGCTCTCTTGGCTTCCTTTCATTAAAGGAAAAGATGGATAAATAGCAAAGATGAGGGAATTCATTTTGCATGTAAGAAAAGGCTGTTGACAGTGTCTTCAGTGAATTCTACATGTTCCACTGTCACTTTTGCTACATCTGTTGTTATAGTACTGGTGTGAGCAATCCATGTAGCTGGAGGAGGAGGTATCTAAAATGCAATCCACATCTGCAATAATTGTGTGAGACTACAGAGAACACACATAACTGTGTGGAGGTACATCCTATTGTGGAATGTCTGTAATGTGCAAAATCCTGTCTCCCAGCTGCACTTCTGATGTATCAAAGAGTTCACAATTAAATTACTCAAATCCAAGGCTGTATAGGTCTACCTCACTTGAAGCCAGCGGCTCATATGTTTATGTAAATCAGACAGTAGAGCTAAAGTTGAAGGTGTGAGTCTTGTAAACCAAAGCTATTAAAGGATGTTAAATCTTCACAAGACTGAAGCCTGACTGGAAACTCAATGCATAATGGAGACAGTGTTAACCAGTAATTTCTGCTGGAAGGACTTGCAACTCCTCAAAGCAGAGGAAATCATCTGTGTTAGGGCTTTATACGAACTATTTTGTGTGTCTGAGCTTTCAGTTAAGTAGACTAAAGGAAGAGTCAAGTTAAGTGCCAATTTCATTAAATTCTTTCATTTTTTGTTTATCTTAAGTGTACACATAATTTATATAGAAACTAAAATTATAAAAGGTCTTTGGCTATTTCCTTGTGAAAAGCAAATATTGTCTAGTGAGCCCTTCCTTCTTCAATGTTTGGAAAGTTTGGTAAGGCAGGGACTCCTGTATGTGCCTAATGCTGCAGATATAATAAACTGTGAATGGAATTGAAATAAACTGAAATGAAACAATGTATGTATACTCTACAAATGCATGAAAATAAGAGAGGCTTTCTGGGGTAGATCAGAATCACTAGGAGGACCAATTGATCCAGAATTTTAGTGTTTGTGGCACAATGTTGTTCTGTGAGAGATACCTGATCTAGTCCTCCAGGAGCCTGTTGATGTACCAGCCTTGACTAGCTGTGTTAAAGGACATTGTACCAAATGCAAAGAAGCAGCTATTCTGGTTCTCCAGGGTGAACTTAATGGGATATTTGCTCATTTTTTAACCCTCCCTTTCCAGCTACATGAGTATTGTTCACTTTCTGTATAATAACACAACTTAAACAGAGGGACAGCAAGTATCTTGCTTTTTCTGTATCTCACCTCTCCTACAGCACCAAGATGGGGACATTTACTGGGACTTGGTCAGTGTGTGCATGAACTGTCCCAGCCAAGGAAGAACCCCAAATTCTGGTTTCCTACTCCCCTTAGCTATTAGACTACTATCTAAAAGTACAAATCACCATTACTGTCCTGTCTGACCTATTTGCAAAAGAGTGACTTTGCCATAGAATAATTGTCAGCACCACATTTGGAGATGGATGGTAATTTCAGTAGTGCTGAGGCAACATTCTTTTGGAGAGTCAATATCTTTTGTTTGATCAGCTGATGGAGTTGGAAAAAAACCTGATGTAGTTGAAAATAAAAAGGTTACATGCCTTTCTGCTCATCCTAGGCAGCATTTATGTTACTCTGGGACCCTAGCTGATAAATAGTCTGTATGCTAACTGTAGGCTTTGGGTTCCTTTCTGGCTGCATCAGATAAGAGCTTAACTTGCTTGTGCAAAAACTTGTCCATATGGAATAAGACAATCTTAAAATCAGAGAGGAAAAATCATGGGAACAGTGAATATGCTATCCTCTGAATTTCTTGTGTGAAAACAGATAGTACTTTATTTTATGTTACTTTATTAGGAAGTAATAAAGTCAGGCTAAAACTCTAGGGCTTCACTAGTCATGCTAGTTGCTATGACACTGCTGCTAACAAGCCACAGCTGCTGATTATGTTATTTTGAGTGCTCCCTCCCTTCACCTCTTGCTCCCCTCCACATTCCTATATTGGCATCTGTAATTAGCTGTGACCTTTGGCACTAACCACTGTCTCCCAAGCCTACCTTCTTCCCAGGGTTTTCAGTAGCAGTACCCACTTAAGGGCCTCAGATGAAGTAATGAAGGAAATTTGTCCTGTCCATATAATAAGTAACAGATAATTACTAGGCACAGAGAAGGGAAGAGAGAAATTGGAGAAAATTAAAAGGCAAATACTCAACAATGAAAGAATAGTCAGATCCAGCATCTCCCTGAGAAGGGCTGGGAGCACAGAAGGGGGTTGTTGAGTCAATGAAATCCACACAGTACCAACACGGTTCCATCCAATAAGCCACAGCCTGTGCTTAATGCCTCATCTATCATTGTGTAAGAAGTGCTGTTAATTTCCAAGGAGTGAGTAATAAGAACAACTTCTACATGTGCACACACCCCCACACAGGCACACTTGAGAGGCAGGAGCATCCCTTCCCCATAACTGCCCTGGAGGTGCTTCATTTTAAAGAACCGTGCTGTGGGACACGTGGCAGTCTGAGCTGCTGCTGCTCATGCCCAGTGGCTTTATACAGCTCTTAAAAATATGGCCCATGGCCATATTAATTATTATGAATCCATAGAGAGAAAAGAAAATGAAAGGCAAGTGATAAAGCACAAAAAGTAACCTAAATGCATACATGGAGCTATGGGCTCTTGCTGCATTAGGATACCTCTGTGCAAATCCCACCTGGCCCAAACTTTAGGAAGCCCAACAGAGGCTGAGGGAGCTGCTTTACTTCCACAAATCATCCCATGCTAAACGAGTGGGGAAGGGCCTTTGGTAGTGAACACTGAGCCCCATTGGCCAGCATGGCTGGCACAGGCTGTGCTGGGATGGGAGGCAGAACAGTAGGGCAGAAGAGACAGGGGCAGAGCTTTGACAAAGCCACCTGGCATGACATGCTGGCACATGGGATATCTGTGGCATCAAGGGACCTTCCAGCCCTACAGGGAAGTTAAACTCATCTGGCTTCTGGGAATGCACTAGTCTCAGAGCTTCCAGAATTGAAAAACTTGTGGGGTTTAGTGCAATAAACTTGACTGCTGCCAAACACTGATGGGAAAAATAATGAACTTCTGGTATTTAATGATGAACAGTCTTCATTCATTTTGATCCGGCAATGATCCCTTAGTAATTGTGGCAGGTAGGCAGAGACCTCAATTGAAGCTCTGGGCAGATGACTACAAGTGCAATGGGAAACACACTCTGCCCCACTTCTGTAGCAAAATCGGTCAGGTTGGGATGTAATCCTAAGACTAACTTCACTGTTTTGACCCAAAATCCCCAAATCAGTGCCATGCAGTGATGACAGTCACAGGGAAGTGGGACCGTATTTCCTTTGAGGACTCAGTCTTCCCGCTATGACACATGTAAATTTGATGTTACCTTTAAGTCCTGTGACCATTATCTGTCAAAATGTTAGTGCTTACTGTGATCATCCTTCTATGTCTCAGCAGAAGGCTGCTTACAGAAGCAAGAGTGATTCCAGCTCCTCGTATGTGAGACAAACGTTTCTGTCTTACTAGAGGGGTTTGCATTTTCAAAAAGAAAAAAAAAATAAAGCAGACTGTGTATTAGAAGGGCATTAGTAGTGCTTTCCCAGTCAAGAATGGCAGAAAAGCTCTGAGAACACAAAAGACAACACAAGGCAAACATCTGTTCAAATAAAGGGAGTTAGAGAACTGCTTTTTGTTGCACTGAAGTAATATTCCACCTATAAAAATTAACCACTATGTTTCTCCCCACACTTTGTACCCTATTCAGTTCTCCTTAGGATTATGTTTACTGGAAAGTTTGCTTGTGTCATTTCTTTTCATAGCAAGCTAATTTGTGCTTCCATGTAGCTTAATCACATTTTCTTCAGCCTTCTATTGACAATACTAGCCTGGGACAAATAAAAAGCCATCATTCAAAGGAATAACATACCTTCTTAACACAAGCTGACATAGGAAAGGAGGCTAGTGCTCAGACAATCCTGAACCTGCTCCATTAAGAAATGACATTTTTAACAATAGATCTGTCGGACCCCACTGGAAATAATGGGCCCTCATCACATTGGGAATTAGCGAGCGACAGGTGATTATGTTCTGGAAATGTTCCAGTGCCAGCTGTGTTGCTGCACGTTATTTGTAACCTCTGTAATTGCGGCTTTTCAAAACCATTTTTATTTGGAAAGCCAGTATAGAGGACAAAAAAAAAAAACCTACCACGATTTGTTCAAGGAAGAAAAAAATCAGCATATCAAAGCCTGAACAGTAGTGCCCTGTTTTCTGAATTGCTGGCTTAGACTGCCTTATTCTAATAAAACCCCAAGCCCTAATGTAATCACTGTTATATGTTTTCCCCTTTCCTCACGGTCCAGTTACAGTTCCTGCTTACAAATGCATGGGCCAGCAAGCATCTGCTTAATGCCCGTGAAGGCAATTCCTTCTGAAATATCAAAAACGGTTGAAAAGCTGAGTCCGCTTCTGAGCGTCGCTTGAGCAGTAAGCAAGGAGACTTCTGGGGGGTAAACCAAGCAGGAGACAGAGAAATGAGACATCTAAAGTTGCTCCCAAATTGGCTTCATGTGTGTTTTCAATTGCTCACACTTTTAAATACAGTGGCACCATTAGGCTGCGCTTGGAGTGAGCTTGAGTAACTCCATGAGCCCATTGCTGCCAGCTCCTATCCCTGCTGCTCCTCTGGTTAGGTCATGGCTTTTGTCACACCTCATCACCACTCGATCAAAATCACCCATGGAGAGAGGACATTAATTTCTTTTGCTCCGTACAGAGCAAAGAAAACTTTTGGTGGCTACCTGAATAATAATCCTTTCACACTACTCATCTTGCTTGCCTTGGCATGTTAGGAAAATTCTAGTCTTTGAATTATTTTCCTTACATCACATCTGAGTACAGATTTAGAAATTGGTGGGAGAGGGTTAATCTGCCCCCCAAAATTATAAAAATTGCCTGCCTGTTATGCAAGTGATGGATTACTAAGGCAGCAATGTGGGTAGTTATATTCCTGGTGGAATAGATAATCTAGGTGTGAATCACGTTTTCTCCATTGCTATATAGGCAGGGCAAGTACTTTAACATCTGACGTCCATGATTTCTGAAACTACCAGAGGGAATAAATAAATTTAAAAATATATCTATAAAAAGAAGTCACATGAGAAAGGAAGGAAGTTTTAAGAGCTTTTCTAGGACTTTTAGTTGCCAGGGTAACCATTTTACTCAGTAATCAATATGTTTGGCATGTTTCTATTGCTTTGTGACTGCTCCCACAGACAACATTGAAACGTGTTTGGGGAAAACACTGGAAGCGAAGACAACTACAAACTTTGAAAAAAATTGTTTCAGATATGAGGAAAGGAAATAACTTATCCCCCAAATAGTCTAACGCTGTATCAGATTTTCTTCAGAAGTAAAGGTCTAATTTTCTTTAATAGGCTTGCAGGATTTGAGAGGATCCTTTGGAGTATATGAGTTTCAGTACAATGCCTGCCAAGCTGAATAAAAACTACGATTTAGTTGTTTCCTGTGTTAAATATATTGCATTATGCTCATTATTTTGTGGCAATCAGTGAAGCACTACGTTTAAGCGAGCAACTCATAAGGTTAAAAAAAAACACATAGTAAGTGCACCACCAAGCTATTTTAGCAAAATATCCGAGCAAAGTTACCTATTTTAATTGGTTTTTAATAAGCCATTGCAAATATTAGACACTGATCCAATGTACGTTACTAAGAAATTTTGGAATACCCTAGTGTTTTCTACCTGAGCCTTTCAGAGTGCTTTTGTAAATATAAAACAGGTAAGTGTTATTCTTATTCCAAAGGCAGACATACACTGGCAAAAAGTGGTAAAACTACTTCCTCAAAGCTTCCACACCAAAGCAGGACCTGACTTGTTGTTACAATTATGACTTATCCCTTTGTTGACATTTCCATTGCTTGTATGTCTGCTGTTACATGGAGCAGAAGCTTATGACCTGATCCCTCTTACTCATCTCCTCCTGCACCATTTCCTTTCTATCCCAGGCTGCTGCATCACAAGGACCACATCAGACTTCAGTGATGAAGCTGACCTAGGTTAAGGAGGTTCCGTGACCTAAAATCCTGAGTTTCAGCAGGAAAACCACAAGGGAGCTTTAATATGTTCATCATTTTTCAGAGCCTCATCCTACCCCTGCATTCTCAATAGCTCTTATACCCATGAGACATCAAAATGTTAGAAGAACTATTTATTCAATTCAGCCTATTTTTTCTTGCAGCCTTTTTCAAACAGAGAATCTTTAAAAACTTCACAGCTCACGATAAAATTAGAAGCTGCTTGAAAGAGCTCGTTGCAGAGATGATGAGATTGCAAGAGAAAAGACATAAGGAGATATGTCAGAACAGAAAAAGAAGACATTTTTATTAAAATGAAGGCCTGTACGAATGGCCATTTCCCATAGCTACAAGGCAAAGAGAAAGTGGGAAAATGCAAAAATACTGGCTGTTAATAAATGATACTTGTCTTCCTGCATCTTACATTATCTATAAGTAATAACTACTATTGTTTTTGTGTTCTTTTATAATTAATGACTCCTTTCATGGCCATGCTTGTAGGACCAAGAGCTCAGGTACCATTGCCTGAACAACAAGAAGCCTATGGAGCACAAGGCAGTCATGCCAGTATCTGTTATTTCTGATAAAGAAAAAGGAAACGTTATGTTTGCAAATCAAACTGCAAAGGTTTCCCACCTCTGCTCAGGAAAAAGGATGGACAACACACTCTCTGTGAAGCCACAGATGGTGGTCTCACTCAACTCCATCCAGTCAGGTCCACACTGCAGCTCCTGGAGCTGCCCTGCACCCAATGTGCATCCATCTACGTGAAGTGATGGGTGATAGCGGGGCTTTTACACAGTCTGCTGCAAAATAACCCACTCAGGACTGTACTGAGACACTTGGCAACTCATCTGTGTGACCCCTCTGCCGTGAGAACCAAAGCACCAGCAGTACAGAGCTGTTTCAGAGCTCATGGTGCTTACAGACACGAGCAGCGTTAGTGTTTGAGCCTTTACCAAAGTATTTCTTTTTTGTTCCTTAGAGCTGAAACTTATAAGGACATAAGATTTGAGAGAAGCTTGTCTTGCATAAAGAAAGGAAGGGAAACCCACTTTCTTATCTCACACTTTCAAACAGAAAAAAAACCCAGCACTTTCCCACATAATGTTTTTGGTTTTTTTTTTTTTTCAGCCACATGATCAAACTCTTGATTTGGAAACCTCATCTCATATTTTTTTACTTCTTCGGGTTGACAACACTGTGTTAAAATCTGTTCTGCCAGCAGGAAGGAGATGACAACTTGGCAGTACCTGTTTTTTCAGGTCTAACCTCTCTTGGACACTCCTGAAGGGAGGAGGGAAATGTGAACAGGGGACATCTCTCCCTCAGAGACCATTCTGATGTCTGATTTCTCTGCTGCACCATACACTTGTCTATACTACATATTAATTATTTAAAAAAACATATTAAACTGGAGTTAGGGTTGAGAATATATACCGGTACATTAAGGTAATAAAACCTTACGGGGATATTATAATTATCCCATAAAGAAACATGACAAACCCAGTGACTAGAAATGAAGCATAAATGAAATGAAATTAGGTTTGAGATAGGGAAAATGTCTCCATATAACCTTTATGAGCTTCTCTGCTGGGATGTTGAGAATTAAAAAGAGAAAAAAATATCAGTTTAAACAAAAATGTCTTCTTCATAACTGAGCAATCATTGCTTTATGTCCCTATATCACTGAAGTATGGTATGCTTAAGCCAGGCTAGCTGGTGGTGAGCTAAATTTAATTAGCATTGCTGATTGCAGAGGCTGGGTCAGCTCTGTCTTGGTTTACAGTGCTTTTCAGAGCCAGGCTGCAACACATTGGAAGCTCTAGTGAAGACATAAACATGGCTTTGTTTGGACAAAGCTTTCCCAGACTTGGTGAGAGTGTGGTCTGCTCACTCCCTTCTCTTAGAAGAAATTTCATTGTTCACGCTTGACAGCGTTCTCTTGTCCGCAGATGTTTCTTAATTGGTTTCAGTTTCAACGACACCCATATGAGACCTACAAAATTAAAAATAAAATGAAATTTGATTAAATATTGTGGGAAAAGAGGTAAGCATGAAACTGAAATATTTCATGAGTAAAGCAAGGAAAAAATAAATAAATCACAGTGCGATGTAAGATAACTTGATTATTCTTGTGCACTTTCATTTCCATATTGTACTTAAATTCAGCAGTATTGTAATGCGCTGACTGTACAGCTGAGATAATAACAATATCAAACTGAATCAGACTACGAGTTCCGACCTTTCCAAAGGCAGCTTGCAACTGTGACATCATCTAGTTATCCATGCAACTGCAAAGCAACCTGGATGTATGCAAAAGGTACATAAATGTCACCAAACACCTGTGGTGATTGCCGTTAAGCTGGAATTACAGCCCAGGTGGGCTGCTAGCATCATGCAGAAGAACCACATGCAGGAAAATGAAAAAAAGTGTAGGTGACTAAATCAAAATAACTTGCTTCTGGGTGTGTGTTTATGTACACATATATATGTGCTTGAAGTAACAAACATTGTGTTTGTCTGGAGGAGGAAGAATGGGCCAATGCCAACCTTGGTGCTGGTGAGGCCCTACCTTGAATACTGTGTTCAGTTTTGGGCCCCTTATCACAAGAAGGACATTGAGGCACTAGAAGGAGTGCAGAGAAGGGCCACGAAGCTGGCGAAGGGCCTGGAGCACAAGTCTGATCAGGAGCAGCTGAGGGAATTGGGGATGTTTAGCCTGGAGAAAAGGAGGCTGAGGGGAGACCTTATCGCTGTCTACAGCTACCTGAAAGGAGGTTGTAGCATGGAGGGTGTTGGTCTCTTCTCCCAGGTAGTAAGTGATAGGACAAGAGGAAATGGCCTCAAGCTGTGCCTTGTTGAACCTCATGCAGTTGTACTTAGCCCAGTGATCGAGCTGGTCCAGATCCCTCTGTAGAGCCTTCCTACCCTCCAGCAGATCAACACTCTTATCCAACTTGGTGGCATCTGCAGACTTACTGAGGGTACACTCAACCTTCTTGTCCCGATCATTGATAAAGAGATTAAACAGAGCTGGCCCCAACACTGAGCCCTGGGGAACATCACTTGTGACGGGCTGCCAACTGGATTTGATTCCATTCACCACAACACTTTTGGGCCTGGCCATCCAGCCAGTTTTATACCCAGCAAAGAGTACGTCCATCCAAGACATGAGAAGCCAGAATCTCCAGTAGGATTCTCTGGGAATGTATATTATTCTTTATTGTATTACACCATATGATGTAGTGCCTTAGAGCAGAAGGGGACTGATTACCCTTCTGATATTGAGTTTCTGTTTTGTTTTAAAATCGCAGATCAATTGAAATGTGGCAAGGATTTTGCCTGTGTGTTCCCCATTTATGCTGTAGGTACTACATATTTTGCTGTGAGACAACTTTCGACTGCTGCACTTGAGACAGGCAGAGCCCTGGCAGGGAGGAGAAGGTACCAGGGGAGGATGTTTGTGGAGCCTGAGCTGGGCTGCTCAGGGACAGATGCTGCAGCAGGGACCCTGCTATGGCAGTGGGGCTGGAGGCTCCTCAGCAGGTCAGGGAGGGCAGAGATGCAGCCAGACCTCAGAGGTGATGTAAAGAAAGAGGTTCTCCCAGGGAGAGACACTGTGTAAAGTTTCTTGCAATTAGGAAGCCACTAAAAGTTGCTGGTCTGCAAGCAAGACTGAAGGAAAGGACCTACCCTGAAGAAGAGGGGGGTTGGGGATGTGAGGAGGAAAAGATTTGTTTACAAGACTTTTTGTTTTAATCTGTTTCAGATTCTGCTGATTTGGGTTTGCTTGGCCGCAACCGTGACTTTAATCTAGCTTGTCTTTTAGTGAAATGGATCTGCAGAGACTGAAACAGTTTTCACATACTCACCAGAAGGAAAAGGTGTAAGCAGATCTACCTCAAAGCTCTGCCACAGGTCAGGTCCTTTATCTCCTTTTCGCATCTAATTCAAATCTCTCTCTATTATGCTGTGCTCGAAAAAAGCAGGTGAAATCCAGCCAGGCTTTCAGCACTAAAGCAGCCCACTGCTCCAGAAAACATCATCAGTCCTGGCACTGGTTTTCTCCTTTCTTGATGGCTTGTGTGTGCATCTAAGTACTTAAATCACCCTCAGCTCCCTGCTGAGGACCTTCAAATACAGAGAAAGTCACTGCAAAAAATCAGTCTCCCTTTGGTTATGTTATTTATTCTGCTGTAGACACAGATGAGGATTCTTCGCATATCCAGACTTTCTAGTGCAATTAAGTGCTCTGTAGTGCTAGGGATGTCATGCATGCAGTTCACTTCAGTTTTAGTCCAAGCTAATTACTGATAGGTAAACTCCATTTTCCTTAGCCTAGAAGTAGCTGATAGTTCATACACTACAACTAGCTTCCAATTTTTCTTCTTCATCTTCACATAGAAACTCCGAACTTGTTTCTTTTCTGTAACTCATATAGTTTAAATTTTTATTTCTCCTTTCTTCCCCCTGTCTGAGATCAGCTTCAGTCTGGCTAGCAAAATCCATACTGATCCTTCATGATTTTCAGTCACAAGTGCTAGTATTATAGATGTGGTATATTCTCTTGGACATTTAAATTATTATTATATATAGTAGTAGCCACATTTTTTATAGTACCTCTCCCACCTTCTCATCACATGTAAATGTCAGTGTTGCTTCAGGAATTTGGCTGTCTTCTTTTTTCTGCTCTTCCCTTGATTTGATTTTTTTGTCTATCTGAGCCTAATTCAGAGTCTGTTTGCACTTACAGACATTGCCTTTAGTCAGCTGTGGGCTGGTCCTCAGAGCTCTGATGAAAGCTACATTTTAGGTCATGACTGTTCTTTGTAAGCCTTCAAATGTGAGGTCATTAGAGCCATTGATCAAAATACACGGTAAATAAAACATATGACTCTCCCTGGTGCTAGATATAGTATTATTGTTTGCCACCATCTACTCTGTTCTCAGCCAGTCCCACGTACCTTTTAATCTCTGGCCTGCAAACTTCATTCTGTTCAGGTGGCAGGTCACAGGGACGTGCTCATGAGCTTGAGGCTCAAACAATGCAACATATGTCGCTAATATAAATGCTAAGCACACGCCTTTGCATGCAAAGTATGTTTTGAAAAATGGGCAGATTATCGTGAAGAGAATCAGGAATGGGCAGATGGTCTCTCCATCCCCATCCCGCTCTTGGAGAGGTGACCCCTGCTCTGTTTTGCCACGAGGGCCCATTATCCTGGCTAAGAAAATACAGCCAAAGTCCTTTCACACATATGCAGCATCACAGATTTTTTTTTTGTATCAATATCCCTGGGTCCTTGATTTCAGAGGTCACTGTGGCCCAGATAACAGGATTTTTATTTACAGAATATGAATGAAACTGGGCCAGTGCTTACACAGCATTATAATTTAGTTGGATTTAATGTATTTCTTTGTGTGTTGTTTCACAGACTGACAAGATACTGGGCTTGGAATAAAGCTCTTGCATGTTCATAGGACATGGCACACTTGACATCACATAGACTTTTCTCATTAATGTCATTATGCATTTCCAAGACATGCCAGCATATAATTCCTTCTCCAGTATAGCTGAAAAGCACAAGGGCTTGGAGCATCTAATCAAAATCTCAAGTAAGAAATGTGGGTTTCTTTTAACATCCCAGTTTTCCATCCCATTCTTCTGAAGGTATTTCACCTGCAGTACCCTTGCCTTTCTGGCTCATGTGCTGCCCTTCTGCCACAAGTGGGTAATATCACTGAAACACAAGCTCTCTCAATCCCTCTGACTTAAGTATTGTGCTACCTGTCACCAGTTGGATGTTTTTTCTCAAGCTTTTATGTTATTTAAGCCTTCCTTCCCATCACATTCCAGTTTTTCCACACGATTCTCACCTCTTTCTGTGAGGATGGTGACTCTGCCTTCTTTCCCTCGCTACATATCATCTGCTTGAGATAGTATCTCAGCTTCCTCTGCCAAAACCCATTTTTCTTCTCATCTTGACAAATTTACACTCTCAGGCTCTGAGCCCTCATTTTCTCCAAAGTCCAGCAGCTCAAGTCAGAGTTGGAAACAAGAGAAATTCACCTTCTGCCTCTGGTGTTGCCATCTCTCTCCAATCAATTGTAGGACTCAGAAAAATGCCTCCGTCACACATGAGCTGCACTGCCCTCCTTTAGCCTTTTGGTATCATCTTCACTTCTTGTAAAATTTGTTATTCACACTCTTTACTTCCTTTCATTGTAACTATTTCCACTCCTTCTGTCTTCAGCATGAACAGAAAATTCTCTGCATTTCCTTCACCATTTAGTACCTGAGCACCTATGCATCTCCATATACTCCCTCTGCATATTCCCGTTGCACAGACAAGGCTGGGTCTGGCCATAGCCTGGGAGAGGTCTTGACACCAGTACAGCTTCTCCTGTCATGTGGAGTGGGGCAGATACTATGTAAGGGGACATTAATACTTCATACTGCTAGTGAAGCTGTGATGGTGCAGACCCACCTCTCTGCTCACACGCATGTCGGATACACCTTTCTCTGCACTGCCTGTGCTGGTGGGCATGGCAAAAGAACCAGGAGAGTACGTCTATTTTAATTTAAATTTTGTGCATACTACCTATAATAATGAGATTGCAGGTACAGGCACTCTAACCATTATCTTATATGAAAATTCTATTTCCATATTTTCCCACATGAGATATCATTCAGATTCCATCTTTTTTTTTTCCCTTTTTTTCCCCTGGAAAGGTCTGGAGGAGAATCATTTTTATAATCTACTTTCAATTACTACAATTGCACAGCCATAAAAACCCCACTAAGATAAAAAAACACTGGAAACTATTATAGAGCTTCAGAAATGAACTCTTAAATTGCTGTGTTACATTCATTACCTAGCTCAGTAGGCTCTCAATGGTTTATTATCATTTTAAACTCAATAAAGAGTGCTTTCCTCAAAGGGCAGAAGAATCCTTGTACCATTTTTTTATTGATTATCAAGTTAATGCAAAATCACTTAATAGTGAATACATCTTCAGTTTTTGGATTTTTTCTATTTTGAAAACAATATTGTGAGAAAATAAATGATGGTGAAACTGAAAATCTCTAGTCTGGGACAGTTTAGTTTTATGCCTGTTGGTTGTTTTCTTGCCTGTTGAGATACTGGTCTGTAGAAATACTACAGTCATGAGCACAATTAATTTACATGTTCCTATTGGCATTTCTGTATACTCTGTTTTTAAGTCACTATTGGAAAGATGATGTATGGTTTGCTGAATATTACATGCATTAAAAAAAAAAAAAACAAACAACAGTTTAAACTGTTCCTCCACAATGAAATATTTTATTTAAAATAGAATGTTTCATTTGATCTGATATGAAAATTTATTTTGCTGAGCAACAAAGAAAGAACTTTTTTTGGTTTTACTTATATTGACTTGTCCCAACCCAGTTTCAGTTCAATTCTGTACCAGTGAATCAATCCTGTACAGTTTTACTTACAAGTGATACTCCAATATTGTTAGGGAAAACTTGTGGAGTCACAGTTGTCACATTCTCAAGTCAATAGCACAGATGCATTTCAGGGAGCCTAATGTACATAGTTAATTTCCATGCATTGGGCAGACATATAAACAAAATACAAATACCAAAACACCTCAGTAATGATCCCACTGATTAGAGTACAAGACAGTTTAGAGTCTGGTAATTTCACTGCAAAATTTCCTACCAAGTTCCTGAATCAATTTTATACTAACTGAGGTAATTGGTTTTTGAGAAGTATTACTCAGTCTGTGGAAAACAGATCAGTCTGGTTGTTAGTGAAAGACACACATGCCTAGATGGGCAGGTTTCACATTCTGGATGTGTTCAGCAGAAGAGTCCTGGACTGACTGTATGGATGGAGCCAAATCCTCTTCCACCAGTAGAACATCCAGCTTTCCACCAGGACCCATCCTGACTTGGGAGGAAGGGCACAACAGAGAACCTTTCCACCAAAAGCATAGATTCGCTGTAGAAAAAAAATCAGTACTCTATACAAAAAATTGTGTGGGATGATAGCTAAAAATGTAATTTGAAAAAAGAAATAGCAAGGACAAATGTCCAAATAACATACTCACTCTACTTTTGCCCACAACCAGTGCTGTGAGACTGGCAATCACCCTCTTCAGGGAAATCTCCACTGTTCAGTCAGGAGCTTTTAATCCTTTGACATTCATCACAGTGCAAATGACTGCAGTCTGATCTTTGAATGTAAGGCCAGTAAAGCCATGTAAAACCATCATCCCAAAACCTAAGATGTTCTGCAAGCCTGTGTGCTTATGTCTATGTGATTTTTGTGGACACCAACAGGAGGCTCGCAGCATGGAGATAGGGATGAGTTTACAGAAGCCTTGCTCCACAAGCAGGATTGCTGGTGAGAACAGAATTGGCACCTGCAAAATAATCATGGCTGTTTCACTGTTGTCCTGCGCTTTGTGCTGTGTTTTATCTACTTGCTGTATCTTTTAAGTTTGCAGTCAGTCTTGGTACCGTATGTCCCGAGTGACTGACGACAGGGGCCGGGAGCTTCATCACAGCCGTGTGGTGCTGGTGTAGGGGTAACAAATAGCACTGAGCCTCTAAGAGGTGTACACTATGCATTTGGAGGTCTACAGTATAGAGACTCAGAGGGAGAGTGCAGAACCCTCCTGGAGGTAGGTCTCCAAAGACAAAAGCAAAGAAGAAACATTGTGCAGTCAATCAGAATAAATGTGGATTAGCAAAAACTCACAGTACCTGCTACCCGTGAGTAGCTCTGAAAGCCTACATCAGATGCCTCGCCTATACACTGAAAGGTTTGCCATTTAAAAAAACAAACAAAACCAACAAAACAACAACAAAACCAGCAAACCACTTTTGTACTGGAAGCTTGCTTTTCTTGTCTGTAAAAAGGAGACTGAGAGCATGTAGTGAGCAGGGGGAGAAGAAGCTGACAGTGCTTTTAAAGCAAAAATGGAGAAATAGCTAGGAAAATTGCAGAGAAGAATAAGAGCTCCTCTCTTCCCTTTTCAGGATAGAAAAGTGTAAGGAGAAAATACACAGTGAAGGATGTTTACCCCGGAACAACTGACTTTACAAAGTAAATTGTTGAAGACTCATTACCCCATCGTACTAACGCTCTGAGAACATCAGCCATTAAATTTCATATTAAACATATTTAATGATGGGGGAACCACACCCTGCTGTCTTTTTATCCCCAGGTAGGGTAAATCACTGGATTAATATTACATCTCAGACATCCTCTTTTGGCTCAGGAAGAGGGCACTAATGTGATACCTTGAATCATAACTTCACTGCATTGTTCACTGTACGCTAAGCAGCTTTCCCCATGGTTTCCTGCAGGGCAGTAGAAGAAGTGCTCAGGAGGTTGGTCTGGCTACCTGTAAGCCTTACCAGGCTGGGTTCTGGTGCGGACTCTAAAGCTTTTTCCAATAGCTTAGCATAAAGGAATTGGATGAAGTGCATCCTATGATGGGTTGTCATCCTACAGCAAACATGTTGGTCTCATGGGAGTTTCTTAGCTGGGTCTCGCAGCAAGCTGTGCGCGCCCTGACGGTGCTGCCGGAGGTGAGGCACCACCCTTGCGCAGCAACGAGTCAGGCAGCAGGAGAAGTGAAATCTCCCCACCTGGTGCCAGGAAGTAGCTTCTCTAGTTGTGGGAAGCAAGTTTAAAATCTTAAAAAAGTTTCCCTGCTTTGGAATGAATTTCAGATCTCGGGCCTCAAAACTGGAGGTGACATGCTTGGTGTCCCACTCAGGTTAGGGGCATACTGGAGGTGAGAAGCAGGAGATCTTCTTGGGTGCATCTGTGTTTCCTGCCTGGGGAGGGTTTTTTATTTGTTTCTTTGTAGATAAATGATTCAAATGGAAGAGAATGTGATGAGTAACTGCAGGTGTGTTTTGGATTTACATATTTGCTATGTTAGCTGCACCAAACAAAGATGATAAAATAAACCTTTTCCTCAAAGGAAGATTTATTTATAAGGTAGGATGCCTGCACTCTTCCTGTCTTGCTGCATACATCTTTGCCTTATCCCAACTCTTTGACTTCTGCAGTTATCAGAGAGGAAATAAGGTTATTGACGATTGGTAGTAAGGAAAGCCATACATATCCAGACACCTGAGGATGGTTTGGGGATGTTTCTGCTTTAGTTTACCCCTTTTTATTCCATCAGGCTATTCTTTACCATTTACAGCTTCATTCTCAACAGCTGAGAAGGGTTGTATTTTGCAGACCACAGATTCAGCCTCACCAAACAGGAAGCAGAACGGTTCTAGGGTATCTACATGTCATATAAGGCAAACAGCATGGTTTTTGTTCTAACCAAAAATGTTAAATGCAAAATGTCAGCTCAAGCCTAGTAAAACCAAAACTATTATGGCCTGCGTCTGCATTTAGGATGAATTGCATATATTCCTCAGATCTTAGTAGCTAAACTGAGAAGTGAAAAGTGAAGAAAGACAGAGCAGTGGCCTCTGGACTGCTGTGATATCATTCCAGTGGCCTCTTGGAAGGAGCTTGAAGTTTAAGCTCACCACGGGGACAGCTATAATTTGTTACACTTCTTTAGACTGGGTATATCTAGCTTTCCTGAACGTGTGCGATTTCTTCCTGCAACACCGAAAGTTTTCAAAGGGGAGGTCATGACTGCTGCTGCAGCAATCACAGAGTTTAAAATGTCAGATAGCTCAAATGCCCTGTGGAATGCAATCAAGTTTCCATGGACCAGGTGCATGACTGAATAAAGAAAATATTGTCATAATTAGAAGAATTTTGTTATTACAATCACAAGACATTAACAGGTAAGAGATGACTGTGTGCTGGGATGTGATGTCAAATGAAGAACATCTGCTTACTTGCGATGGAAAGTCTTATACTCCTGGATGGACCCTCTGCTTGTTCACAGATTAAAGTTAAAAAAGGGAAGAGGGGAAAACTCAGATGAGTGGGTGCTTTGATGCAAGATGGAAAAGAGAGGAATTGTGTATAGAAAGAGAGAGTTGGCTATGTTCATACAAATTTGTCTCTGGAATGAAGAAATTCATAGTGGCCAGCTAGTGTTATGCTTTAATATGTAAACCCTGGTGAAAAGTTCAGTGTATCTTACAAATGTTAGAGCTGGTAAGACAACAAATCACTGTGATATGCAAAGAGTTTCACAACACTGTCAAAGGAGGAGCAGCATGCCTGGCCAGTATTTATAGAATTTATAGAATCACAGAATCATGGAATGCTTTGGATCAGAAGGGACCTTCAAATGTCATCTAGTCCAACCTCCCTGCAATGAGCAGGGACATCTTCAACTAGATCAGGTTGCTCAGAGCCCCATCCAGTCTGGCCTTGAATGTCTCCAGGGATGGGGCATCTACCACCTCTCTGGGCAACCTGGGCCGGTGTTTCACCACCCTCATTGTAAAAAATTCCTTCCTCATGTCTGGCCTGAATCTCCCCTCTTTAGTTTAAAACCATTACAAACCATTTTCAGGCAAGTGTCTTAGAAGAGACTTGTAGGATGGAGAATACATGCAAGCTTGTATGCGTATGTGTGTGCGTATAAGAGTGGGACAGGCTGTTTTCCCGAGTCTTGGCTCCAGCCGCTGGCAATGCCGCAGTCTCTGCGTAGATGGGGAGAGTGCCCTACTTGCATGGGATTTGGCATTTTTTTATCCTTTCTCTAGAAGATAATAGAACCAAATCTCCCAGAAATATCAGTATTTACAGAGTGACTTGAAAGGGGAAAGGGCATTAAGCTACCCTGGGGTACTCCTGCCTTCAGACCGCTTAGTGTTACAATTTAAGAAGAGCTCCTCTTTTACCTCTGTGGAGGATCTGTGTATTTATGCAGGCTGTTTTCAGAATCGAGATGCAATACTGAGTGCAATAAACAGTTTTCAAAGGCTAAGTGATAGAGCTGAAAGCTAATCTTTTACCCCTCTCGTGGTATCACCAATTTCACTTCCTTCCTACATTTCTTCACCTGTCACTTTCCCTCATAATGGAGGTTGCACCTCCATGTGTCTGGCAAATTAAACTCAAAGGTTTTTTTCAAGCGTTAATGAGGTGAGCTGCTTTTCCCGCTATGAACACTTGGTGTGTTTCTGTTTAAGAACCTTGAACAGCTTCAGCACTTTTACTAAGCTGCACAGTGTTATTGATTTCTCCAGCTTCTGCTGTGGGGGGTTTGTGGTAAAATGCAGTGACTCAGCTGGTGTGCTCAGTGGAGCTGTTTTACATGCTCAGGCTGTGCTGGTGTTGCTGCTGAGTGGTTAAAAAAAAATCAAAGGCAAGCCTTTTAATTTGTTTGAAGTAAAGTGCAGGTAGTAGCAAGGTTTTCTGGTAACTTTGCAGAGATTATTGCAAATGCTCTTAATGGCAAGGCTGGTTCTAGGGTATAAACCTGTGTGCTTCTGCAGCAAGAAAAGGGGAAAGACAGGGCTCCAACTTCCCTCTGGGTTAGGACACAGTACGCTGAGGGTAAAAACAGTCCTACCTGCAGTGTTTGGATGGGGAGACGACTGGAAGTCATGGAACAGTTTGGGTTAGAAAGGACCTACAAAGATCACCTAGTCCAACCTCCCTGCAACAAGCAGGGACATCTTCAACTAGATCAGGTTGCTCAGAGCCCCGTCCAGCCTGACCTTGAATGTTTCCAGGGTTGAGGCATCCATCACCTCTCTGGGCAACCTGGGCCAGTGTTTTACCAACCTCAGTAATGCGGCCCTTCTGCTGAAACAGTGAACAAATTGTAGGGCAGGCTTGTGCTGGTGATCTCAGTTCTCTGCCTGTCTCTTTGTCCTGCCTGCCTGCCTATGACAGTGATTTAGAGACTAACCACTATTTTTAATGCTGTCCCACAAGAAACCTGCATATGTGAAATGCCTGCCATCACATGTCAGAACAAAGCTCAGACCTCACTGAAGTTCTCACGCAGAGGAAATTCAGTAAGTGTGCAACCTGAGGAAAGGAGAAGAAAAATACAGCTGTCCTGAGAGGAGAAGAGGGGATGGTTTATCTTTTTTCTGAAAGATAAATAAGCTGTTCCTTCCTGTGATTCCATTTATCTGTAGAGCAGGTCTTCTAGCTTTCAGATCACCATGGATTCATAGAATTGTAGGTCAGAAGACACCATTTGGAGGTCTCTAGTTCAATCTCCTTCTAAAAGCATGTTTATCACCAACACTGCATGAAGCTATTCATGGCTTTGTCCAATATTTTTAAATATGGAAAAGCTCCAAGGGTGGGGATTCTCCAGCCTTGCTGGATAATGTACTTTGGTGCTGCACAAAAACCTCAGTAAATATATTGGGTTTTTTGTTTGTTAGTTTGTTTTTTTCTAATATCCATCCTGAACCTGCCAGAGTTTGTGGAAATTGCTCCTTGTAATATGGTCTGCCACTACCAAGAATTTGACCCTGTCACCTTAATAACTGCCTTCTATGTGGTTGTTAGCTGCTACTGGATTCCCCTTAGCCTCCTCTTCACCTGACTAAACAAGCCCAACCTTTTGTTACAAGACTCGTCCCTCGTCCTCTAGGCCGCTGACTCTCCGGATAGCCTTCCACTGGATCACTTTCAGCTGCTCCATGAACAAGTGACTTCAAAAGCCTGAGAGCCCCACCAGCAGAGCAAGACCAGGAATTCTGAGTGTCCCTGGATATGGAGCTGAAGCACTCAGGGTACTCAGGCTCCCCACCACAACGCCATGAGACCACAGCGCTCATGTCCAAATGTCTGCCTGGGATTTAGGTGTCTGTAGCAGGTAGCGAGATGTGCCAATGGGCTCTGAGGCACTTACATGTAGGAGACAAGCTGGGTGCACTGAGACATAACTATTTTTTTCACCGAGATTATATTTTTAACATCTTCATGTTCTTCTATCCTAGTAAAACTCCTGAAATCATATGGGTTACTTCATAGGAAGGGTACTGGCTGCAGAAAGAACGGCTTTTGCAGTGCTTAACCCATGCATGCACCCTGAACTGCTCAATAGCACTGCCTTGCAAAGCAGAAATGGAAAACAAACAAACAAACAAACAAACAAACAAAAACAACAAAAAAACCAAATAGAACAGACTGACCTGAATTCAAAAAGCCTGACAACAAGCTCAGTTGTTGAAAGACTGCAGCACAGAAAGCTCACAGCAGGATTTCTGATGCAAGGAGACCCAGGATCTTGGGAAAGGAGCATGGACATACTGACTCATTCTCTGCAGCAATCTCAGGGGTATTGCTAGGCCCTTTATATGTTGGTGAGACCTCAAACTGCCAAATGTTACGAAAAACATTTTCAGTTGCATTTAACAGTTTTGTAATGGCAAGAAAACTCTCTCACCCTTCTGTGTCCTATGAGAGCTGCTGTGAGGACACAGCAGAGTTGCTCTCTTTCAAGGTCTGTACTCTCCCTGAGTTTATGCATTCAATGACCTTGGCAGCGGTACATAAGAAATCCTTTACCATAGCAATGGATTGTTTTTCATTTCTTTCAAGACTGGGCACAAACATACTTTCTTTCATCAAACACACAGATTTTGAAATCCAATTTTTTCCTCCTTCTTCAGTAGAAAGATTTTCAAGTGCAGAGAAAAACCACATACCCCAGCTATTTGGTTTCTGCTGCCCTCCTACAGCATCCCAAGACAGTAGATAAAAAGCTGCTGTTTGAAATCCTCTTTTCTGAGGCCAGTATTCAGATCGCAATTGAAGTTACTATCTACACTGCAAATTTTAGCCCTCTGGTGATTGAAACCAATTATTCCTACCTAGACATGTAAAGATGCAGTAAGTTTTCCTTCATCTGAGAATACATAGGAACAGTATTGAGACACAGATGATGGGAATTTGGAGGATTCCCAACTTAAACAGAGGATTTGCTATCCTGGATCAAACAGGTTTCCTATCCTATTAGTCTGCCCTCCAATCAGGACTGCTGCATTTGGTAATTACTGTAATTCACGCGTCTGAGGGAAATGACAAAACTTACCCACAGCACTGCTCCATGCCAACAGTGCAATACTGTAGGTGGAGAGAAGGCAATTTTCTTCTGACCTTGGAAAAGAACAGCTTAAGAAATGAAATTGCCATTATGCAAGCCAACAGATGCTGTAGTCAATTTTGAAAATCCATCCCTTCTTATGGAACAAATACGCTAACATTGCATGGGAAGGCTATAGTACTCTCAAGAAACACTGAAAAGTACTCTTATTGATAATCAGCCAGATTTTGCTTAATTAAATATCTGGAAAATTACATCTTGTAGAAGCTTGTGCTACAAAATGCAGATCTTTTTCAAAGTTGCTTGACCATCATTCTCGCCCAATGCCTCTGCACACCTCTGACTAGAATTATTCCTTGCTGGAAAGCTGCCTGTGGGATGTAGCATAATAAGAGACATATCTGGCTACAATGAGTCCTTTCCTGAGTGACTTCCACCCCAGAGTTACTCTAAAAATCCTTACAGGATCAGTCTGCAGTTATCCAGAAAGACAGACAGCTGCACACATTTTCAAAGGAACAGTCATGTATCTCTTATCATGATATTAGTGAAAGCAAGCAGATTACAAAACCTCTCTTAATCTTGCACAAGCTATTATGGCGAATGGCCATATAAATGTATTCCAGATAACCGTGTTCATTCAACCCTTCAGCCCCATCACTTTTCTTTTTAGCTGGTGGAACAATTACATTTACAATGTTCATGATGGAAATACCTGATGAAGCCTTTGGATTAGAAATTAGGTGGTTTTGCCAAGTTGTCTGGTCTGTATTCATTGCTCTAAAAAATGACTTCATTCTTTCTAGATAATCCTGAAAGTATAATTAGTACACTATACTGTATAAGCAGGTTCATCAGTTGTAAAACAAAATATTGACATTATCCATTTTATCAACATCAGTTTTTACTTCTCACTTGCATGCACAGCTTTTAATAAACAGTGGCATCAGCAACCACTCTAAGAAGGTTTGTTCACAGAAACACATGACTGAAGCCAAATATTTGCCCATTTCCAAAAGATTTCCTTATTTACCTTTTTGTTAAACTGTGTTAATGTGATTTTCATTAGTCCCTCTTGAAGGGCTAATCAGCACAATTTACCTGTACACGCACCACACTGAGGGACATATCAGTAGGTTATTGACATAGAAGAGTCTGGGGAGAGAGGTTCCTGCTCATCCAGGCTGTCAGCAGAGCAGGGAGCTGTGGGCATTGGGTCTTGGAGCCATCTATAGAAAGCGGGAAGACTGACAATTATAAAGATTGCTAGCCTTAATGAGAGGAGTGGGACTCTTGGCTTCCACTGGCTTTCCCTGGGAAAGCAGCTCACAGACACTTGTGTATTTATTGTTTCCTCTCTTGATTTGGCCATAAAACAGGATACCAGATAGACAGACAGATAGAGGAACATATACTTTGTCTGGCAGCCTTTTACTTTGCAAGCCATGTATTAGTTTAAGGTAGCCACTATTAAATTTCAAGTCAAAATTCAATCATGAATGGTAAGAATGACAATAATTGACCTTTTAAAATGTTATCTTCTGCAGAGGCTTTTTTTCTTTTTTTGGGGAAAAGTATTCTGTAATGCCTTTAAGACATCCAGAGGCAGACAACAAGAAAGCCAGGGGAAGGCTTTCCTCCTGAGCTGACTGACAGTCCTACTTCAACCTTCCAGTGTGACACCTTTTCTTCTGATCTCAGAGAGAAACACCATGGTCCACCTCCTTTGAAAACCCCAGTGCAACATCTACCCAATGAATATCTCTAAGAAATTATACAGATGTGGATGGGACTCTGTAAGCACTGATCCACTACCATAGTCTCTCACAAGTGAAACATGGTTCTCCATGTTTCAAATGTAAAGCACAGAGATGATAAATGGCTTTATACACATTAAAAAAAAAAAAAAGTCTGACACACATGTAGACTTTGAACCCAAATTGATGATGTCCCAGATGAAAGCATCTCCCTGGGCCAACACACCGGCTGAGTGACAGAATGCCCGAGAGTTGCATCCTGCACCTGCCACTGGGCAATGTGCCTTTAAGTACAGTACAGTAGCCGAGGCTCCTGACGGGGATGGCAAGAATTGGTTCAGCAAGTAAAAATAATTCTCTCCTGGAGCTCAGAACAGCTGGAGTAATACCTATTATTTGCTACACTGGAGTTGTTCAAGAGTAAAGGGCCCAGAGGCCAAACCCATTAAAAACTTGGAAAAAAGGACAACAAAGACCAGCGAAGTGACATTTACATTCATACTAAATATCATCAAGGAGTCTTAAGTTGTCGGGGTTTACGCAAGCTGAAGAAACTGCAGATCTTGCTCCTCCTCTCCCTTAGCAGAAGCACAATTTAAAATATAATTGAGAGATTAAAAAGACCTCACCTTGCATTTTTTTGTATATCTGTATTAGTTGCTGAGTAACTTAAGCTCCCTCTTAACAAGTATCCTGTTTCTTCCAGCTGATCAGAGGCTTTCTGTGAGCACATTTGACTGGCAGAGCAACGATATTTCTTAAGAACTGAAGCTTTTCACAGCAGGGTGCTGGGTTCTGTGTGAAGCAGGTTCAGAGCTCTGCCATGGCACTTCTGCTTTGAGAGGTTTATCCTGCATAGCCTGGCCTTGTTTTACAGCAAGTTGGTAGGTTTGGTACTCATGCTCAAGGCTGACCTTTTTGGGTTTAAGCTGTGACCCATGACTGTTTCATCTGGCACTGTTGAGGGTCCATGGCCACTTGAGTATAGTTTGTCTGGGAATAAGGCACTGTCTTCTGTGTCTGCCTCTCTCAAATAACCTTTTGGGAAAGAATGGCCCACCTACTCTGAAGTTCTTTGGAAATGCCAGGGGAGCCACAGTGCTGATGCTGCTGTATTTCAGCAGCTGTGCTGTGTGAGCTGCAGTGACCTGAAGGTACCTAGTTCCTAGGGTCAGACGGCAGAGTTTGTCACTGTATTTCTTTCTCTTCTAGCTTTTGTCCTTCCCAAGAGAGCGTAGAAATTTAGTTAGGGCCTGGTTAGGAACAAGAAGCAGGTAAGAGAATTGGAAGAAGACAGAGCTGTGTTGAGCAGAGCTCAGCAGGGGCAGCAGAGCAGAACACCACAGTGTCTCAGTCCATCTCCTACCCTCCTGTCTTCTCAATAGATTTGGGAAACTTCCCTGGAGGAGGTCAGAAAATTTCTGCAGGAGAAAGAAATGAAAATATTTAGAAATTTTGCTTCAGAGAGATGTACTTTCTCTTTCTCTCCCTCTCTTTTCTTAACCGAATCTGTTGCCTAAACATTCCCGTGCTTTTGTCTCCAGTTCTATTCTGCTCGTACTTCAAGGCAGCAATTTTGCTCAAGAGATTTATAGCAATAGAAAATAGAAGACAAAAGTCTCATTGACGATTTCAGACAAGAAAGGAAAAAGTGAACAAGAAGGTAATTAAAGTAAAATCCTGAAAGCACTTCATTTTACAAGGTATAAGAAGTGTCTCTAAATCCCAGTTTAATTTTTCTTGTCATGTTGACTATCCAGCTCCAATGAATAGACAAAATGTTCTAGTGTATCTCCCTTTGTGTACATATTTTAATTCTTTTTCTCGCACTTACATTACAAAAGGTTGAGAAGCTGGAAGCGGTTTTGTGCACAAAAGAAGGGTATTTTTTCTGCAGTCTGATGCTTATTAGATTTTAAACCTGTTTGAAATAACGACATACAATATATTTTAATTAAATATAAAACATTAATTGAGTATTATTAACAAAGCAAACCACGAATAGTTTGTAAATTTTATATTCCCTTTTACAGAAATTTCCATACATATGAGAACAGTCTTCTAACCCTTAGTTAAAGACTCCAAAGCCAATCACAAAAGGCATTTTTCAGTTTCAGATATGAGAATCCATTCCTATATGCAGTGTAATATTATATTATTTGAAGTGTAGAATTATTGCATGAAGAGCTTATGCAACAAATCTACCAGTAAAAAACACATTTCTCTCATCACAGATATTTTTCTACACATCAGCTCCATCAGAAAGATGCATATGAGGAGGATCATTAAATTACCAGAATACACAGAATATACACCACTCGATAATCTGAGTCTCAAAAGCCGCACCAGAGACTACTATCTCAAGCACTCTGGCATGATGAAGATTCTTTCTTACAGCATAATTTCCAGCCAGGAGGGAGTAAATTAATTTTTTAAATGTTTCTCAGATTTTACTTCTCAAGAATTACTTGATTCTGTCCCACATGGCACTTTAAAGGTCGGTTGATGAAATGTACTTTGGTGCTGAAGACACGTGTCTCTGGGAGATCTTAATGCACCTAAAGGCTTCGTCAGCTTGGAGAGGCAAGCATTGGCTCAGATAGTTATGGTAGCAGATAATTACCAAGGCGACACAACATTTTTGGCTGCATGCTCTTTTACTACACCCTAGTTGTGTGGAATCTGCTGACTACAGCACATCACTGAGCTACAGGAGGTGCCTGACAGGATCCAGCACCCAGGGGTACAAACTCAGGTACAACCGCTCTTTTCTCTTGCATTTACACTAAGGGCAGCAGATCTCTATGTGCCCCAAAGCAACTGCAATAATCCCCTAAAACTGAGTAACTGTTGGGCTTTTGAAAGGAAAGTTTTGTGAAGGAAAAGTGTTTGCTTCTAGGCTCTGAGGGGAGAGAAAACATACTGTGGCTCCGCTGTACAATGAGGATTTGCCTTGCAGCAGCATCCAAATGCCAGTATTTCTTTCAGCAGCAATGCAAATATTTTCTGCACCTCGTGTCAAGCCAGAGATTGACTGTTAAAGTAGATATTTGTATTAGGACACATGAGAGCACACCCTGCAAATGTATGTAGATATCGTAGCCTCCACCTTGCTCAGAGACCAGCAGCAGCAGTACTCTACTAAGCTGTACCCAGAATTATGTCATTTACTCCCTCCTAAGGAGAGTTTTTACACTTTCCACCCTATCTTAGTGCTAATTCTGCAACATGGATCAGGAACAAAGCTGAAGCTCACCAATCCCTTTGGCTCATTGCTTTCCAGCTCCTCAAGACCAAGACCTACCGTCAGTAAAAGATAAGTTCAGGTTTATGTCTTTAGTTCCCTCTCCTCCTAAGTGCAGGAGAATGTTTGCAGGGGTTTTGTGTAGCAATCCTAAAGCAAACCTCAGTGTTCAACCAAGTTAATCCTCATAACTTCTCTGCGCACACATAATCCAAACAGCCATCTTTCCCAATATTCTACTGTCATCTTTTCTGTTTGCATAACCCCTGTGAGGTTTGCAGGGTGCATCTAGTTCCCTCAGGGAGGTGGCAAAAGCACAGCAAATCAGGCTTTTTGCTCTATAATTTCCCAAAGATCAAAGTTTAGTTATCATTAGAATGTAAATGTCACAATATTATGAAACTGGTGCATCAGGACAGAACATATCTTACTCTTTGAAAGTATTTCTATGTGATGTGACATTTCGGTAACATTTAAGGAAAGCCTTTTTTTTTCTCTTCGATGATCTTTCTCAGCTTTTTTGATGTAGTATAAGTATGCTACTTCCACCTGTAAAATAACATTTAAAATAAAGTATTTTACAAAGTATTTTTCAAACTGGGTCCAACATCCACTTCGTTATTTTATTTAATCTGTTTTGCAAGGCAACAAAAAGAGGGGTTGAGATCATGAATGTTAAGAAAGCATGGATCCTAATCTGTAAGTATTCTCAGATCGCCAATATACTATAGCAAGAATTGTGCTTCTAGAGTGTACAGAAACAGGTGATCCACTTAAGAAAAACAAGAATATAATATCCAATAAAAAAGAAAAACAAGAATATAATATCCAATAAAACGATGTATCTTAACCTTACCCCTCTGAATCCATTATAACTACAGAAATGACAGTCCATAATGTATCTCAGCTTGTCCAAGGAGACAAACAGCCAGTCATCCTGAAACAGTACAATTTATTGAGCTTTGCTCCTGAACTCAGCCCTAGATTGCATCAGAAGTTACCATTTTCTAAAGTCACTCTATAAACAAATTGCCACATACTGATACAAAATGTAGTGTCAGAGGAGGGGAGCTCACAATTTGAACTATCATCAAGGAATTTTTACCACAGCTACAATCCCAAGCAAACATTCTCAATGTCAGATTTATTCTTATTTCTCCAAGCCCATCAGGACAACAGAATTCAGCTGAGATGTTTCAGGAGACAACATAAGGTAGTTTTCACTAATGAAAATGTGGTTTAGTAAGAATTCTTTTGCAGAAATTGCCAGAGCAGAAATGGAGAAGTTTTGAAGTTATCTTCACTAGTCTGCTTTCCTCATGTTGGTATAATACACTGAGTGTTTCAAACTCTCTGCTAACTAAAATCCCATCTGAAGTACAGAATGAGGCACATGTGCAAATGTCGGTTGTCTTCAAAGTCCCACATGAAGGAAAAAGCTTAAGGAAATGAAATGGGACTATTGTAAACAGCCAAAAAGACAAAAAAACAACCAACCAACCAAAAACAAACAAACAAACAAAAAACACCCCAAAACAAACAAACAAACAAACAAAAACCCACAACCAAATCCAAACCCCAAAAAAGCAAAAACAAAGCAGAGTATTCTGAAAAATGTCACAGACTATAAAGAGATGGAGGTGAGGGGAAAGAAAACTACTCTTTATATTTATTCTTTCTCCTTTTGAAAGAAAGAGCACTATTTTTGTGAGATGCTTGAATCCTGACCTGCATAGACCATGTCCAGTGTGAGACGTAACACGTTATCATCTCAGGTTTGTCTGTTTCTTCTCCAATAAGTCAATTAAACCAACAAGACCAAGGTTTCCAAAGATGTCTTACATAAAGCACTGATGGCAGGATCCATGTAGTGATTATATCAGGTGACGCTGGTACATTTGACTTAAACTCAGTAGCCTAGAAACATTCATCTCCACAGCATCCCAGTTTAATAAATGATTAGTGGAGCTACTGAGGTCAGCCTGAGGTTAAGCATTGATTCGGGGCCCCAAAGAGGTTGGGCAGCCAGTGCTGGGCAGAGGATGGGCTGTCGATCAGCATCCCACCTGCCAGCCCCTTCATGGTGTCATGGGTGAGCCCCCAAAGCACAACTACCTACCTCTCATTTCGGATGGCCTTCATGTGTCCAGGGAGAGGCAGGAGCAGCTCCCACTGCTTCCTAGCATCCCCAGACAGACACGACCCTCTGACCCTCTGAGCAAAAAATTCCCACATCAGTAAGATTCACTAAATCCTTGCATGCTCACCAATTCCTCTTTTTCCAAGAAAGCAGAATCATTCTTGGAATTGAACACTATTCTGAATAACTTTGAAATTCATTCAATTTACGTTGATCATTTTAAGCTAGGGCACTTCTCCAGCCATAATGAATATGAAGGTAACAATGGAGCTGGTCAGTGCAAGAAACAGGTTTAGGTGGCAAAACCAGTCTTTTTCTATAACCATTAAAAAACATCTGTATTTTAAATGTTACTTTTTTGAAGATGGAAATTCACAAGATTCTTGAATCTTGACCTGGAGGTTTTGGTGAGGATATCCCTGCAGGGTCCTGATTCAGGACAAAACCCCTGAAGAGCAACAGCCTTTCTATTTAACATTACCACTTAGAGACTCCATCAATATTCTGTAGCTGTGAAAACAAAGCATCTGGAAGCTGGTAAAAATTAGCAGGGAATGAGGTACTAACTATGGGTCATCATCTTCACACATAGTGTCTGGCACTGCTTGCACAACAGTATAGTTATAGACATGTTAGTCTGGGCAGGCAGGCGAGACCAGGTTTGTAGAGATTGGTAGTAACTTTTATTAGATCAACCTCAACATTTTATCATCTTGTCAGACATCATATGGGGATAGTATGTTTTCAGGTTTTCTCCTGTCATGCCAACTGATCTAGGACCTACGTGCTAGAGAGAAGGTAAATAACATAATAAGTGTTATGATGTTGCAGAGTCTAAGGACAGTTGAGACGGACAACCTAGGGCATGGACATAACTCACACAGCCTGCTATAAAAATCAACAAGATTAGCAACAAAAGGCAATGAGCTGGCTATAAGATTATTGAAAATTTAAAATTGACAGGGAAATCCCAGCTCCACTGAAATGAGTAGCAGAACTCCATTGACTTCAGAAAGATCAATACGTTCCTTGGGTTGAGTAGAAGGCACCTCACTGAACTCAGGCTGGTCAAACTGTATTTGAAAGACCCTGCATTACATTATATTTACTACCACTTAGAAAGAGGCAAGATATTGCTCTGTAGTGCAGGCTCCCTATAGCAAATGCAACAGGGTGTGAATTAGAGGGTCACCTCTGTTACTGGCCATTAAACCGAAATGTATTACAGAGCGGTTCTTGTAAGAAAGAAAGCAAGTCCAGACTATATTTTTTTGCACATTTTGGCTTGGGCATCTTAAGGAATACTTGCAGCCTTAACTAGACAAGGGTTGCTTTTTTTTGTTTTGCTTTGTTTTTTTTGATTCATTATAATGCAGCCAGAGTTATACCCTGTAACAATTCTGATAAGATTTGGAAAGGAAACAAAGATTTAAACGGGGTTTTAACTTGGCTTGCTTTTTTAAATATTGCTTTTTTTTTAATTTGAAAAAAAAATTACAGATTCTGCACACATTTCTGATTTTTTTGCTATGCAGATAAACACTATCAGCCTGCACCATCACATCACTGTTACTGTGCAGCAGGCAACTTAAATAAAGTCTGGTTTTCAGCCTCTGTTACTATAAACCACATTCTGCTTTAACATGACTAAATTGGTATGAAAAGGTAGGAATATTGCCTGTTATTGCAATGCTGTAATACATTGCATATGGAAAATCTAAGTGACAAAGTGTTTGATTAACTGTGATTTATATTGATCAATATAATCATAAAATCACCAGAGTTTGGAACAACTAAATTTGTTTTTAATAAGTGTTGCCTGAAAGACTAGTAATTAGTCATAAACCAGTTACCGAATTAAAGCATAGTAATTTAACAACAAAAGCAGTCACAGCATATTTCATTAGGAAGCCCACTAAGTTCAAACAAAGCTTAATTTAAGTTTATTCAACACTGAAACTGCAGTAGCACCTGTGCCAGGTGAATTTTCAAGTGTTTTCCCACTCTAAACTAACATTCTTGAGGTTTCCAGAGCCGTTTATGTTTTGGCTTAACTGTTGCAAGCATGGTCCCAAAGCTGGTTTGTTGATTTAAGTGGCCGATGTTAACATTATTTCTGTGCTGTGTGAGGGTGAGAAATCCTGCGCTGACCCAGAAGTTGGTAGGTTGTGGTGGGTGAGTCCACAGTTGGAGAACTCTGGAGAGCACATTTGTGGGTTAACAGAGCAAGAGCTTCTCTTGGCAAAGCTGAACGTTGTTAACTGATATACAAGATAGACAGGTAAGAGGGAAAAAAAAAAATATCACTCTTTCGACTCAAAATTCAACAGGAAAAAACTAATATGCAGATGTCAGCCTGTCTGAGAGATGATGGGAGCCTCATCCACGGTAACTGGACACTTGTAAATATATATCAGTATGTTTCATCTACCTTATGCTGAAAATATATATATATATATATATATATGTATTATTTTTTTCCGTAACATATTCCTAATTAACCTTGGAGGAAGTTAAAAATAGGATATTGGGATGCCAAAAAGATAGTGAAGACATAACTGTGTTAACGTTTCCACTACAACACTTTCTGGTGTACTAGAGAAGACCTAACATCTCCTGAAAGCTTGTGCTCTGGGCACCATGACATCAGGGCTCCATTTCTGAGGCAACTGAAGAGAAAAGGGAGCTGTAAGAAGAAAGTATTCCACTTGGTGAATGGAGGCTCAACAACATGTAGCTTTCTTTATGAGATCTCTGAAGACTATGCTAAGGATTACAGATGTGACAGTTTCCACAAATGTACCATGAGGGTTCCCTGCAAAATTTATAAAAAAACTCATTGAAAGAAAAACTTGTAACGGGTTATGAGTAATAGATGGTCAAGTTTAAGGATGGTGATTGCTTAAGAGCTTAGAAGAACTATTTGCCTTTTTTAACAGATAAAAGAATTAACAAAAGCTGAAGGTGGAACAAAAATGACTCCAAGGCAAGCAAAGTGTCTGATGAATGCTGCAGGTTCTAACGCAGCAAGGTGTGTGGGCAGGACAATGTCCAGTGAGGTTCACACTCAACTAATCCAAGACCACACATATCTGAGAGAGGCCACGGGTATCATGAAGTTGGGTACTAACTCAGGTGTATCTAATTCAGGAAAAAGGGGTTCCTGCTAAGGATAGTTCAATGGAAAAATGTACTCAATGCACAGGCTCAGACAAAGAAGAAGTTTTGGCTGATCTGGAACACTATGTCCTGACTGCAGGTGACCCAGTGGCGCTGCTCCCATCACTGCTCTCTAACCTGATTCTGTCACCATGATCTAGGTTGGCCTCACCCCTCCCAGCAATGTGTTGCTGTTTTTCTGTTCTTTGTGGGTTGTTGGATTTTAACGTGGATCACTGTGACTGAAGTCGGTTATGGAGAGATGGCATGTGGTGGTGTGCCGCCAGGCCTGGTGACACTCTGCCTCGTGAATGGCAGGAAGGGGCAAAAAACTATGCTGGGGATGACTTATTTCAGGCATGTCCTGCAAAGCTCAACCATTGCTCCAGCGTGTGCAAAGGCTGCACAAGACAAGAAAATATCATTATTGCTACATCAACAGCCTATGCATGGCTAATGGGACTGAGTCAGTTCTGTTAGGACTCTTTGGAGCAGGTAGGATGAAAAACTGTTCATCTGGGGGCGGTTTGCCCAAGAAAAAGTTAAGGGCAGACACAATCACGGTCTTTGCACCCACACAGAGAGCAAAACTGTGGTAGTGGGCTCTTCAGCCTAGCAAACAAATTTACAGCAGTATCTTGGGGCTGCTGTTTGAAGGTGGACAAATTCAGACTGGAAAGGAGATTACAATTCATCCAAGCAATGGGTTATTAACCACTGAAATAATTTAGTAAACGTTGTTTTGGGTTCTCCATCACTGCCTTTGTTAAATCAAAATAGGATTTCTCAAGTGAAATATGGTCTGTAATTCAAAGAGGAATTAGTTCGTGCCTGGTTATAATTGGTGTTATAGAAAAAGTCAGACAAAACAATTACAGTGATCTCATCTGGCCTAAAAAAATGATGAGCCTATTTAAAAGGAAAAAAAAAATACAAAACCCAAAAACAACATCAGAAAACTCACTCAGGAGGAATTAATTTCTAGAGATTGCATTTCATAATGGCATATCACTTTCCACTAATGTAAATTTGTACCTGGGGTGATAGTGCTACATTCTTCAAAAGCACTGTTTAAGGAGGCAAACTACTTTTTAAAGACAGTACTTATTGTAATTCTTGGGTGAAATCAGAGCCTCGGTGGCAGAAATGACAGGAACTTCACTTCTACAGGGGGTCAGAACTTTATCTGCTTTTTCCTCCTTTCACAGGTGTGTGTCTCATTCTGCAGGATTTTACAGAAGGATACAAGGGATTTTCTGCTCTGCAAGTTGTGGTATTTCTTTTGCAAATGGAAAAAACCCAGTCTGTACTGGCTGAGTGCTTGGCTTTGATCTGATGATATCTCAAAGTCGGGAATCAGCTGAACAGAGAATTATCACTGATACTTTTCAGCTACAGAGGGTTGCAGTTACATCAGTGTGGCATTCTCAGTAATAAAGATTTGGTGGTTTTTATAGCCTATCACTGAGAAGAACTCAAAATCAAATTGAAAGTGCAGAGTAAATGCAAAGAATCACTGCTACCAGCCCAGAAATTTAGCTACAGCTGGAAAGGAATATGATCAGTTTTCAATATAATGAAATAAAACAGATTAAGTGAAAGATACAATGGATCAAGTTTCTAAATCAAAAGAGAGATAACAATCTTCTTTATACCAAGGTTACATCATGCTTACTGTGCAGAAGTGGTCAGAAAAGTATCAGAACCTCAGCAACACAAACCCTGCTGCATTTTGGTACACTGATATTAATATGATATCTCAGTGCACATATTGAATTGTCAAAGACATTTCACTCAGTATTCTAGTATCCCGAAGAAGTTTTCTGTTCAAATCCTAGCCAGGGCTCACTGCCAAGCTGAAAAGCAGCATTTCAATGCTCATCTTCATGTTTCAAGGTGGCACTTTGTTTGAGAAGGCGGGGTCAGTTCAATCCCATCCCTCAGTGGCTGCTAAGATGCAGGGAGCTGTTCTGCAATCCAAAACCTCACCTGTAAAATAAAAAAATCAGTAGTCTCCCTTTATTTAGAGTTTTCAGGTGTTTACATGTGACAAACATGTACATATTTAACAATATATGGTATGAGCATGGATCCATTTTTGTAGTGTGAGCACTCCCACAGAGTCTAAGAAAAGGAGAGCGCAAATAGTTACCTTTCTTGATTATTTTACAGGGTATCTATTCCTACATTTCCATGCATTTCCAGCTTTCGCAGATTTTTCTTGGAAAGAACTGAAAAAAATGAGGGATTGTAACTGCTGTAAATGCCTGCTCGAGTTTATAGCTTAGCCTGAAACCACAGCTGGCAGCTGTGCTGACAAAAGCAACCCTATCTCAGGAAAGAGTCCTCTCCAGAAAAGACTGAGACCTCAAAATCCGATTTCCAAAGCATTTTGAAAGCTCTCACATAATAGAAAACACTGGTGTTTGTGGCGCAGAAGAGCAGGGCTTCAGAGCACACCATTTCCCACCAAGGGGACTTGACCATGCGACAGGTTGATTTTGATTACTGTGAACTCTCCAGGCTCCAAAGATCCACCCACAGGACACTTTCTTCATGCCGGATGCAAACTGGTACATGAGGGAATGGCAGCTGCTTCACTGTTCATCACCGACTGTGATCATATCGTGAAAACACCTTCACGCTGTGCAAAGTGTATGTTTCTACAGACCATGTAAGCAATTTGTCACTAGTCGTTTGTCAATCAAATTCTTTGCTAGAAATAACACGCAAGTGTTTCAACTGAATTATTTGATTTGGAATTCCTCTAACTTGAAGATGGCTTTTTTTTAATTTCCCCTGTTCCACAGGAAATTTTCTCAACGTCAATTCTATCATAGACTTCTGAAAAATAAACAAGTTTCAAAATTAGTTATTTCTTACGGGAAAATGGTCTGTTGGGAACACATTACACATTCCATTTACTAATCAGAATATTCTGATAATTGTTACTGTGCATTGCAAATGCAGGCAACCCGTGTTGCTTCTGCAGTGCTCAGATAGACTGGAACTGCTCCAAACTGCTTCTCCAAAATTTGTTTCTGAAATTTCCCATACGTTAACCGTTCCTTCATCCTGGTCACTAATGCATATTTATCCAATGGACTAACTACATGCATATCAATAGTTTAGTAGAGTTACATGTGCCATAGTATTAATAAATCGTAGTCTGTCTTTCAAAATGTGTAGAAACCATTGCCTAAAGAAATAAATGCTTCAACCCGAGGAAAATCAAAGACACAAAATGTCAAGGAAGAAAGATAAATGGCCTCAGATTACAGTTAAAAAAGCAACAAGAAAACTCAGATTTTAGTGATATGCTTCATGAAACACTTTCATATGGTTGGTTATAAAGTGGAGACCCAGGCTGTTGTCAGAAAAATTTAAAGTATGAGCCAAACTGTCAAACAGCTGCAGCTCTGATTTCTGGTTTCACCACTCAGTATCAGAATGACGACATCTAGGAGAAAGGATCTTCAGCTCCCGAGTAGCTGACATGAAAATATGGGTCTGGGAAAAAATAACAGTGGTGAAACACAGAGGAAACATGGAGGCAAACCACATTGCTCTGCAGAAGTGTACCGTCCTACAGCACAGTGGGAAGGGACGCATGAGGACATGGCCCAGCCAAGGAGCTCCTCAATGTGCCATTTCCCCCCACATCTACTATTAATGAATCACTGTAGAAACGCTGCCTATTTGCAGCTGCAAAAATGTTTGAGGTGCCATGCAGGGCAGAACTGGAAAAGGCGGCAATTTGTTTTCAGCAGAAGCTCAGAGGGAGCCTGGGATTAGCATTTTGTTCAAAGAGGCCAGTAATTCCTTTCCAAAACATTTAAAGGAGGCAACTCCCGCCTCCACTATTGCACATCAGTGCCGTCCCCCCCAAAGGGGGTGGTTTCTGAAGGGAACCAACTGAGGGTAATTTCCTTGACTTCTGGACCTTTCATATCGCTCTCATCTCTGCTGTGTTTCTCTGCTGAGAGTACAAAGACCTCCAGTATTTGTATCTTGGCATTCCCCACTTAGGGAAATGAGAGAAACATTACAAATTAGGCTGTAGGGCTGCATTGTGAGAGAGGCAATAAAAAGCCGACACTGGGGGACACAGCCACGAAGATCTTCAGGGAGCACTGAGCAGTGAAACTGTTCCACATCGCTGTTCTGAAAAGCTCGTTCACTTAAATACGGCGACTAGCTCTGCTCCTGCAGACCGTTCTTCAGGAAGAACTCACTGTCAAACTGCCACAGATAATGTTATTTTCAGATCACATTTCTGCTCCCTCTCCTGTTCTCCTGCAGACCATGTGCTAAAGCAGCAATTGCTCCCCTTGCTGTCCCCCTGCTCCAGACAGGACAGGAGTAGGACACGATAACATGAAGGCCACCGTAAAAAATTACGTTCTCTCTCCTGCTTCCTTGTTTCATGGTTTTATAGACAACCTGTCTATCACTTATTCTTGGATCCTAACAACTTACTTGTATAATAGGTGTTGGGAAAAACACATGAAATAGCATCAGAAAAGCTTCTGTATGCTTTGTTTTTAATAATTTCTTTTTCTGAAGAGCTGCTGCTTCTTTGTAACCCAGCTAACAATCACACGTTATTATCTACGTGACCTGCTATCATCTGGCACAGAGAAAACAGTGAAGGGTGTCAATAGCTGTCAGGAGTCAATATTGAACTATTTCTGTAACTTAAATCAATATTAAAAAATTAAAACAAACCACCACTACTCACAGAGACATTAAGACAGGCTTTCCTGTGTATAAATATGAGGCTATAAATTAATTGCCTAGGCCTGGCTGGTGACATAGCTTTATAGAGTTAGTCCCTCCTTCCAGGGCACAGCCCCACGCCTGGCATGTCAGGCTGTATCCCAACAGAGGCTGATGCAGCTGCAGGACTTCAGTGCTTTTAAGTCACACAGACTCTCTGCTTCAGTCAGCCAGCCGGCTGCTGACTTTTGCCCAGTATTTATGCTGAGTGCTCTGTGCTGTGATTTCAACTACGTGAAATGTAATTTCTTTTTTTTTATTCAGCAAAACACATGGTCAGGAAATCCCCTTCCATACACTTTCAACACATTCTGCAATTTCATGACATTACACATCTGTTCACTCAGCAGCTCCCTGAAAACCCAGTGGTTCCCTGAGCACCAGGTCTGTGGGGCACTTGCATGGGAATAAGCCCACTAGAAAAATCTAATTCCACACCACAACTGCAATTGTGTATTAAATCCCACACATCCCCAGGTTCCAACAGTGCAGGACTGCCCTGCCCATGGTGGCGGATTTGTTAGGACAGGGCCCTGAAGTTGTCCCTTGGCTCCCTCTTCCGTAGCAGAGCTGGGAGCAGGGCAACCACAGGAGAAGCGTATGCCTTGCAATGATGACCTCCAAGGAGCAGGGTCTGCCCTGAACATTTCAGAGCTCATGCCTTGAATAAATAACCTCCTGTAAAGATTTTCGATATCACACTTGACTACTTTGCAGTTTATTACTTATATGAGGTTTGTGGTAGGGAAAGTTTGTTTTAAAGTAGTGCCAGTTGTTCATTGCTTCTGAAACACCCCATTGGTGTGTAGAGATGAGCAAAAGGGGCACCCATGAGGCTTGATACAAATTCTCATGATGGCTCCTTAATTCCCAGTTTTTCCATAAACTGGTCCTTAGCAGTCCAGTACAAATTCAGAGAACTTATTGTAACATGTGTTACCTATGTCTAAACACCCCATGCCAGGCAGGTAGGTCCTGACCTCCTGATACTAGTACAAGTATTTTGTGCTTCACCAAATGTCGTCTTTGCCTCATCTGGCAGACCTGCATCCTGTAGAAAAAGTATTTTTCATTAAGATACATCAGTGCAGAACATTATATGGATCATCTGGGATTAAACACAGCAGAAGTAATTGAAAAATTAGTGATGGCCTAGGTGCAAGAGATGCAGTTGCATGTGTGGGCAGTATCTTCCAGGAGACTTGTCTGGAGGCCCAGACGGTCCTCATCAGGGGCCTGAATGGTGCCTCTGCAGAGGAATACAGCACAGAGACAAGTTTCTTGGCGCAGTGAACAGAAGGAACTGTTGATGGGGAATTTCAACACACCTAGCTAGACCCAGGGTGGTTTCTCCTTCCATGCCACAGGATGAGATGGTGATCTTGCAGTTGCATCCTTCTGTTTAGATCAGGGCTGTGTCCTCTGGCACCCATATCAGGTAGGTATAGGGTCCCTTGGTATAGGGTCTAAAACAGCTTCTTTGGGTGACTAAGTTTACCACACACCATTTTGATAAGATCCACACACATCTCAAAATGTCAGGCTACCGTGGGACATATCTGCAAGCCAGGAAGACAAATAAGATCAGAGAACACGTTGGCTTTTTACCCTCTGAAGCAAGCCAGGCTGATGGCCCAGGCCAATACTGCTGCAGGTACTCCAGCCATGCTGCTGTGGGTCTGAATGAAAGCAAGGAGGGGTCTCTGGACACCTGTGGGAGGTTTCATTGCTCCCAGGGCTCCTACCTGCAGCACCTGGAGGAATTTCCAACTTGTGCTGCTTGGGGAGACAGAAGAATAGGAGAGGAAACAGCAGAAAACTGATGCACAAGTTTTAGAATAGGGAGAAGAAACCTACCCGCAAATAAGGCAAAATACTAAGCCTAACAGTGGGTCAAATCCTGCTCACCTCACTTAAAAACAGTGGTAAAATGACCACTGACTTCAATGGGGCCAAAATTCGGGTATCAGATTTTTACAGCCTTCCCAGATGAAGCACACAGCCATGTTTTGAACTTTCCTCATGCCACTGCAAGGTTTTATCAGGTTCTTTGGCTCTGTTTCACTGTATGGCATTTTTGGGGAAAAAAGCCTCAATGCTGCAATTTCATTAGGAAACAAGAGCAAAAAACAAAACAAAACATTTTGCAATATGATTTCCTGAATTCAATATGGGAGAGTATTCTGATATAAAGATACTATTTTCACTTGGCCTGTAGGAGAGGGTTTGAAAGGCCTTGTTTGTCGAATATGCTGGAAACAAAATCACGAGAAACTGCAAGCATTGAGACAGCTATTTGTTCAGCATCCTTCAACACAAAAGAAAATTCAGCAGATGGACTCAAACCTGTAAGTTCGCAGAAAGCGTTTTCAGATGGGATGAGTCAGTTTTGTGCCAGATACGTGTAAGTCGATATGCTCCAAGATATGCAAAACACAGATAAAGAAAATCGAGCCTTTGCCAAAATCAAATACTATAATTTTCATGCAGTCAGACACACTAACTGAACATGTGCTTTGCAGCCTTACTTACAGGCCAACATTAATAAGACAGACCAAGTTAATTTTCCGCTGCCTTCCATTTAAAATAAAGAACAAAATGACCATCCCTCGAAAAATTAGTAAAATAAAGTTTACATTCAGCTAAGTGGCCTTTTATCTTATTCCTTAAGCCACTCCAGATCAGTCAGTATATTTCTAAATCCTCTGTGCTGAGAGTAGCAAAGCTTTCACAGTTCAGAAGTGCAAGACTGACTTCATAAAAGATTAATATATTCGAAAAAACAGGTCATTTATTAAAAGATCTTTTAAAAGCTCCTGTTCTTAAAAAGCAAAAAACATTGACCCACCTCCTCATCTTGTCTGAAAGTATTTGCATACACAGCTGTTCTACACATTACAACCCTGTTATTTATTCCGCCCTTCCTGATTTTTTAGGATATGAATAGCAGGTATTCACTGAAACGGTGGCATGCTTCACCAAGCGCCTTCTGCTCCCATATGAACACATGGATACTCTTTTCCCACATGCAGAACTGGGGTGTCAAGACTCTCAGCCCAGGATGGCAGCCTGGGGATTGTAGCTTCCAAACCCGCTCTTCTTTTAACCACAGCTGGAAGTCTCCCGCAACGGCCAGGTGAGGACAGATGTTGTCTCTCCTGGATCTTCCTCTTGTTTTACGGTAGTGTTTTTAGGCAGCACTCTTCGGCCTGCAGTTGCAGGCAGTGCAAGTGGTCCGGGTGCCACAGGTGTAGGACACACAGGTACCATGATACCAAATGGCAGAAGACAAAATGGTAACTATTGCTTGGATAGCAGGTCTGTATCACTCTTTTTCACTGCAAATTGTACCACCTTCGCACACCACGGTCCTCAAGCCAGCATTTTGTATAGAGCTACAGAAGTAGCAATGGTATGCACTACTTCTTCCTGAAGAACCACCTCTTGCTGTTTTGTCTTACCTGCTAATAGCATGGCACACTGGAAAATTAAAAAATAATCCATGAAACAGGCTCATCTGCAGCCAGGGACTTACTCTCTTGGAAACGGGCTGCCGTGAATACAGGGGTCGTAAAAGATGGGACAATCTGTGGATACTTTGGGATTCAGGGGGGTTAACATAAATAAGGGATGAAGCTGCTTAAGAAAGGAGGCTGAGGAGAATTTGACAGTCTTGGTCATACATTTCAGAGAAAATGAAAAAGCCAGACAAGACAAGGAATGCACAGAAAGGAGGAATGGAAGCTGGTAAAACTCAGAAAAGGCAAGACACCAAGAAAGTGGAGAAGACTTGCAGTGCCAAAAGCAGGAAACAATAATAGCACAGATACTAGCACTCTCTTACTCTTGTCATAAGACCATCACGAAGATTACTTCAAATTTAGAAGAATGACATTTAAGAGACTACAGTTTTTGTTACATAAATGATTGTTTTTCATGAAAACTTTTTTTTAAAAAAAGCCACCACTTATTATTACTGAATTTTGATGGGCAAATTCTTAAGTGATCAAATACAAACTGTGCTTGAAGGCTGCTCATACCTACCAGGGCAAGACAGATGGCGTGGTGTAGGTGTCTCCACTTCAGATTGCACCACACCCCAAATGGACGACATCCTGAGTATTTTAACAGCAATGTACTAACTGTAACAAGTGCCAGGACAAAGCTCTTGATCATCACTTGGGCTTCCAGGGAGAAAAATAAAAGTTGTTTATGGGTTAATACTTCTGACCAAAACTTGCTTATTTAGAGGTTCACCTAACAGATGCCATCATCAGGAGATAAAAGTCTTTACACTGAACAGACAATTTTAATGGCCTTTCCTATTAAGCTAGGGTGATACATTTCCAAGGGCAGATTATTGGAACCTTTCTGCTGACAGCAAGGAATGTCAGATGAATTCAAAGTATCAGTGAACATCTAAGCCTTGGTAACAAAGATTTTAATATAGGGTTAAGTTAGAATTCAGGACAAAACACCTTGACCAATTTATTCTCTTGTACAGCACAATGGGACCTTACACTATATCCGCATTTATATTCATTGCCAAAATATGCAATGGACCCTTACTGTTCATGGGAACAAAGCTCCAGATGCTCTTACATTCTAAGCCTAACGTGCTCAGCTACTAGTGTAGCACCATTAATCAGACAAAACCTGAGTTTTATAGCCATGGAAAACTGGCACTTCCCAGATTTATTGGTTTGACTAATCTGCTGAATAAAGTTTTTAATGAACAAGTGAGCTCTGAATATAATGTACTAAACATTACCATCCCGTAATCAATAGGTATCAAGAAGACTGTTTTAAAGGTTTAGCTCCTTTCCTGTTTCCCCACAGACTGAAATGATTCAGCTCTGTACTGCAGAGCTCCATTAAGCACTTTGTTTTTCACTGAATGACTGGAATCATATGTGTATGGCCTCCGTGGATGGATAAACTGCTGTAAAAAGAGATAAGTCAGCAATACCGATTGGCTCTGTTGTCTGAGCACGTCTTTTGATTTTTGAATTTCTGCCAAAAGCATCATAATTCTGTGTTTACCCTTCAAAAGCCCTTGGTCACTCGCTGCAGATGCTCACAGTGCAGCGCTCTCCCTGCAGAAAGAGAACTTCTAAAAAAGAACATTTCAGTACTTGGAATTGTTCAATGTAAATTTGTGGCACAGATCCTGTAGCTTTCCTCTTCCACGACATTGTTACTATATAATATGAAGTGATTAAAACACTAGTTTTACTTTGCTGCCCAGCTCTTTTGCTCAGAGAAATGGTTTATCCCTGTGTAAAGCTGTACATACATTTCAATGTGTACCTTGTCACATAATTTTCATCTTCCTTCCCCTCCCTGGCAAATCAGAATAACAGAACCACTGTAAACTTCTGTGACGGTTCGTTTTGTGTGAGTTCACACTGACTACTGTGTTTTCCTTCACTTCTGGGGCCAGGACCGGCAGCGCTGGGCTCCGTACTGGCTTTCACAGGGTGCCACAGACTTACATCTCCCTCCAGAGCTGTTGTTTCACCATGGACGCTTGCTGCGTGCTTTGCCCCTGAGAAAATGGCTGTGGGAGGCAGCAGGAACAAGACCAGAACAGGTCCCTGATGGGGGACTGGTCTGAGTTGGTTACAACTCTCTGCAAATTCAGCGTTCGGCACTCAGGAATCTCTTACAGCAGAGATGAACGATGGACCCTCTCAACGGGTCTGCAAAGGCAAAATGGTCATTCCCATTTGAAAACAAATCTGACAGTGACAATGTGGCTTTTATGCAAACATACAGACTATAGCAAGACTATAAATAACTAAACGAATCATATCTGCATAAACCGTAATAAAGTGACAAATGAAGGCAATTGTTATCTGCTTGTTCAAAGCCTTGTGGACATATTGTGATTTCTATTACTGCAACCTCACCAGAGCTGCAAGTTCAGTTGATTGTGAAGGTCCGGGTCCTGCAAAATCATATTCTCATGCACATTGTGAGCAGCAGGGACAGCGGAGTCAGAGCTTGTGCCGTGTCAAAGGTGCTGCCTAAGACCTCGGTGAGGAAATGCTCTCTCACAGATAGCTCGCCAGCCTAAACCCCTTGTGGCACTGAAAGGAAATGAATTTGATTTCTCAAGAGCCTCTGGCTTCCTAACAAACCTTGGGAAACAAATTCAGAATACTAGCATATGCTCTAATCCATTTTCTAGTCATAAAGGCTTCTTTATTACTGTTTTTGGCTGACAACAGTTGAGATAGCATGTTTATCACCATTTTTAAAACATTTGAGAGAGAACAATGTGAGTGCATTTTTATTTCGGTTTTAACTTCTTTATTTCATTGCTGTACAGCTGCATTACACTTGGCTTTAATCCCTTAAGCATTATTTTCCTTGGCAAAATAGTCACTGAACTGAGTAGAACTTACTATTGGAAAAATATGCTTGAAAAACCAGCATGATGTCAATGCCAACTGAAACCCATGGAGCTTAAAATGTCACAAATGTGCCTGTAGCTGAAATACATAGCTCCTCATTTTTTTGACCGAACTAGGAATGCTGTAGTCTTAGGTTGTGAAGCCAACTGTAAAAACCAAAGAGTAGATTTCCTGAAACTGAATGTGTGCCTTTTCTTTCCCCCCATGAACAATAATTTGGAAAACAATTGTATAAAACTTGATGTAGGATAAATCCATAGGCAACAAACGACTGCATGGCTTCGCTTCTAGTCTCGTCTGCATTAAATCTGGCTACCGGTAAGAAGTTGGGCTACAAGCTTCTTAGAGAAAAGATAGAACCCGACTCTGTAAAAAATCTTTAATATTCAAATATATAAATAAGCACTACTGAAGAATAATTCAGAAGACTGCAGTGATTCATTATGAACAGATGCTATAAATGGGGACAGTAACATTGCTAGGTAAGGAAGAAGCAAGCTATTTTAGGAGTCTTGAAAATCTCTTCTAGTTCTTCAGACAGATCATGCTGCTATAGTTACTTTATAAAAAATTATATTCTGAAAAGCACTTTAGTAAAAGAAACCTTTTTACTGGAACTATTATTTAACCAAGACCTTCTACAGCACTAAAACACACTGCAATTGAGTTCCCAATATAGTTTTTAGAATGGGAGGAGTTAAAAAAATAATAATAATTAAAAAAAAGAACAAAAAACCTACCATACCTGCACCAGGAGCTATTTATTAGCATAACACTCTTCCTTTTAAAGATTTCATAACAACTGAAGTATATACAAAGTCTTACAGCATTTACACAATAAAAAAGTTTCCTATTAGCTGATGAAGTATAAGGTAGTGCTGCAATTTACTTCAAAGCATGTATACAAAATCATGAAGCAGACCACTGTACTTTCAACTTTTCTGTTATCACGCCACTGCTGTCAGTTGAAATGACAATTAATTAAATCACTGGGAAGACACAGATTGTCAAAAGATTTGTAACAGGTTGACCTGCAGCACTAACCATCATAAGGAGGGGTGGGGGGAAACTAAAAGAAAAAGAAAAGCTACATACTGTCACGTTTATACAGTTTCCTAGAGCTGTATGTAACAAACTTTCACAGCCTTAGATATAACATATGCAAGACAACATAATCACAATTTTTCAGATATAGTTCAGCTACTGAGTGTATTTACTTCTGAATAGGAGGCATTATATTGATATGGCTGTGTGTTTCCATTTTTGTTCATTAAATGTTCAAATAGGTCTGCAAAAAACTTAAAAGACAGCATGGAGTTTGTAGTCATGACATGTTTGACTAATAAAGGCATTCAATATCAGCTATAGGATCTAATCATTCCTGTCAAAAGTTTAAGACCAGGAACCTTTGAATAAAAACAAACCCCACAAAATCCCGCACCTACGCCACTTTCATCTGTTGACTCCAACCTTCTTCAAACTTTTTCAACAGGGATAATACAAAAATCATTAAAACGCCTACACAAACCCAAATGCAAGACTCAGTTTATAAGAGGTCAAGCAGATTCACTAGACTACTTCTGCTGTAAAACTGAGGGAGCTTACCTAGAAAAAAGAAACCTTTACTGAACAGTCCCTTACTGCAAGTAAGGATATATAGTTTAACAACAATATATAATTTAAGAACGTAGCATTCTTTGCCTTTTGGAAACAATTTTACATGTGCCAATAATGCACTTTCTACAAGATATAAGGCTGATTTGCCTATCATCACATGCCTAAACCTCTTATTTTGGCCAAGTTTGCTTTTCTTCCCCCCCTAAAGGATTCTGTTTCAGCTAGCAATGTCAGTTGACAACATCTATATTAAGACAAAAAGTGACATATAAAATCCACAAGGAACCACATAAATACCAAAGAAGTCATAAAACCTTTCCATGTAAACACTTTGATTATACTGAAGCCCTAATTAGATTCTTGTCTTAAACTTTTGGCAGATAATGTGTATGCTCAGCCAGGCTCTGTAGTTGGTTATTGTTCAAGTGGAAGCCAGGTCAGCTCACATGTTGACAGGCATGCAACTTGGAAACATTGCACAACAAGCAACACAAAGAGATTTGAGAAGTGTACAAGACTTCAAGTAGACTTCACAACCCTTCACAACTGAATATTCACAGACAAAGATACAGTCCTTGCTTTTTCTGCGGTGGATTTTTCTCTCACACATGGGACACTTTCTGTGACTCTCTAGCTTGCTTGATGCTATATAACCACTTGATGATTCTGGCATTCCTTTCAATGGCAGAAATGCCGTATGGCACGCGGTCATTGGCACTGTCATCATTTCTAAGGTCACTGTTGCTGTCCTGAGACTGTTCACAGTCTGAGCTAATCATGCTTGCACTGCGAAAGTTGAGGGATATAATATCAGAGTTAGCCCTTGCAAAGTTTTCCATGCCAAGGTTTTCAAGCTCTTCAGGATCAAGTCCGCAGTAGTTAAAGAATCGTTCAACATCTGCGTCGACACGAAAGTATCTGTCGCTTAAGTCTGATTTTGATCGCTGGAGGGAGGGTCTTCTACTAACTCCACATCCAGACTCGACTGCCTCAATCTCTGGGGATTTCAGGGTGGCGATGGCAGCAATTTTGGGCTTTGGAGGCAGAGGTGGGGCTGAACTACTGCAGGGTATTGCTTTTAAGGGCTTTGCACTAGTTACTTTCCTAATGTCTGAGGAGCTGTGAGAGACGTGCAAGAAAGTCTCTGCTGACTGATCCAAGAGCCTTCTGCTGACGTTGGAGCTGCTCTCCTGTGGGCTGCTACGGCCCTGCGTGGGGTAAACCTTCAAAGATTCGGCAAACGAGTGTCGGTTCAGCTCTGTCGAATCAGCTCTGTGGGGCGGCCAGTTTCGGGGACCGTGCTTATGCCCTGAACCCGAGCTGGAGCCTTCAGAGCTGTTGATGATGTTCTTCAAAATCTCGAGTTTCAGGTTTTCTCTCTGGACACCGCTCTCGGTCTTGGCGTTGTTGCTGAAGACCTTCAAGGTGGGGCTCCCCAGCGCTCGTTTGGCCGCAGGACAGACCGGTGGCTTTGCCAGCACTGCCGGCTTCACAGGCTCCTGCTTGGCATTGATGACCTCCTGGCTTTTGACATATTTCGCCTTGTCGGCTTCCAGCCTCTCCACCGCGCTCAGTCTTTTGGGATTCGGCTCCGCCTGCCTGCGAAAATAGTCGGGTCCTTTGTTCAGGATGCGGAGAGGGACAGCGGACGTGAAAGTGACGGCAGGGCTGACAGGCTTCACCATGCTACCTGTCGGTAGTGTTTCTGTAGGCATGTTTGGTGGTCTTTCCCCCGCAGCCGTTTTGGATTCTTCTCTGGGATCTCCTAAATGCACGGTGCAGAAACATGTACATTAAGCACAATGAATAGCCGATGAATCCTGGGATCTGAGCGTTAGCAGCAGCGCCTCATCTCACAGCTCATTAAATAACGCCGCGTTTCTCTTTCAAAGGCAGCCTTTGTAGGGCAAGGCCACCCGACACAAGTCCGGATTAGTCTGCTCCGCCGACTCCTTTCTTCTCGCTGAGAGATGCGGGAGTCTCGCCGTTCCCTTTGTGCTCCGCTACCGGCAGCGATCTGAAACGCAGAGAATAACCAACCACACGTTAGCGAGAGCTCCTGACATCAGAGCGATAGCAACAGCCGCCTCCCGGCCCTCCTCTCCCACCACCGGGCCCAGGGACGCAGCCGCCAGAGCTGCCGGTGCGGGGGAGGTGGCACTTGGGGCACCTGTGTCCCCCCTGTTTTGCTCTGCACATCTGGGCATCTTACGAGAAACGTGTTGCTTGTTGCTTACAGTCTAAGTTTGCATTTAACATAATTACACTGGAAAGGAGAAAAAAAAAAATATCAAACCCCACCATGATACAGCCGGAGGAAGAAAAGGGAGCAAAACGGAACAAAATGTGTCAATTCATAGGATTAGATCTATCCATCTCCTGAAGATCAATGAAAGAGCACTTTCAAGCTAATATCTTTGGCTTTAATTAGTTGATTTGCGTACATATTTTATCTCTAAACCCCAAATCTTTTTCTCTTTATAGGCAACACACTCTGTAAATCTAAGAAATTAAGTGTATTTTCCTTTATTCTTAAATGCTCCAGAAAACTCTCTGGTCTAAAAAGAAGAGAACAAACAGAGACATGTAGTGTTTTAAGTGCAATGTACATATTTCATCATTAATCTAATACAAAATCAACAATTAAAAATTAGGGGATCTTGCAAAAGCCACTGATTCCAGTTTAAAGCCTGTTTGAACACTAGTCCCCAAAGCACAGGTGCTCCAGCATTAAAATAAGGATTTCCATGGTCTCGTGATAACCTTACCGGCTTAACAGAACAACAAAAAAAGGCTCTGTATTTTGACGAAAGATTTTGGGAGCACACAAGAACATTCCGACTGGGTTTGAAAGAAAATAACTTGTCTTCACATTTGGATACAATAATGCAAGTTTTCTACCAAGCACTAAGTGCAGATGAAGTTTACCTTCATGTAAATTATTTTAAGATCCTATTGATTCAGATTGCCACAACAGGCTAAAATCCAACACCATGGATGATGTTACAAGTGCTGTAACAATTTTTCCCACACATGGAACTGAAGGGCACTTATCACAGAATCTACTTTTCAAGCACTGATTTAGCTAATGGGTCCAATTTGTTTTATTACTGCCCCATTAATCTATGCTGTCCTTTTTAATATCCTATTTCTGTTATCGTTGTGCTCTTCAGGGAAGGAAAGAAAAGCAGCTGCTACTTCTTCACCCATCCTAAGGAATGCCGAGCAGCATCCTTCCCAGGGATGATGAGCTTTCGTGTGCGCTGCCACGCTGTGCGTGCTCATCCATCGATACCCAACTTACTGATACAGGTCACACCATCAAGATATTGTTTGGACCAAAAAAACCCCACAAACCTCTTTAAATTCCAGCTACAGGTACATTAACAGTAAAAAGAAAATGACCTCAAGTACTGATTCCCAGAAATACATGATATTTACATTGAATATTCCCTCTAAATCATTCAAGGTCAAAGCAAGCAAATAAAATATATCCATGCTATAATAAGATTATAGGAAAAAGCTGAGCTTTCTCCTGAAGGCTCACTGTCACAAGCATTCTTCAAATATAAACTAACATATTTAGGAGGGTGATAAACCAGACATGCATTCAGTGCAATTGAAAGGGTAGTGAAATGTTAATTAAGCTTCCCTTTCAATGTTGTTTTATAAATCCTAGCGCTAACTCCTCAGCAGTTTGACTTCCTGAATTTTAACTAAGTCTTTCTGAACGAGAAAAAGCTCACTTTCCTCATTTGAATCAACATATTTATTGGTACTGTTTTGAAATTAAGTATCACATTTCCAAATGTGCTGAAGGCAATTCCATCACGTATCTGCACACACACATTTCTCTTCCGTACACACAAATCAAATCTTTCTACATCATCAGCTCAGAGCCTGATGGCTAAGTGCTTGTAAAAATACTCCCTTGGTGTGTATATTTGACACTTGTGTGCAGAAATCAAACCTATGTGAGAGCAGGGGTCATGTCAGGAGGAAGAAAAAACCCCAACCAACCAAAACCTCAATTCTTTGTACTAAACATTGTCAACCAACTGAGCTAACACCAATGGAATAAGCGAGACCACAACTTTCCATTTCCTTCTGGGCTCTTGTCACTAAAGGCCACCACAGTCCTGCCCTAGAGGACAGCTGCCAACTCCATTCTCCTCCCAGCAAGCAGCTCCACAGAACAGCACAGATCAGGGCTGTGGGAACCAAGGCACGGGACTCGAGGCTGTTTTTGGAAGTCTTTCCCAGCACTTACCAACTTCCTCACTCATGACTGCCCTGGTCAATGCCAACAAGCATTGCATAGGAGGCTGAGCATCCACGTTGGCTTCAACACAACACTCAAAAGGAAAATAAGAAGGAAAAAAAATTCACTGTCGATGCGTGTTCACCCAAGAGAACAAGGCTGCTTGTTTGCAAGCACCTGTGAGGCCCAAGTGCCCTGAAGTCAAGGGAAATATGCTGTGGCTGGCAATGAGATTGAAGCATGCCTAGAAAGCAAAGCAAAGACCTGTTGAGGAACCAGGCAGATATGTCCTGAGCCAGGGTAGACACAGAGAGCTGGGGGAGTAACAGCCATGTGGTTACGTGGCCCAACATGGAGTCTTTGCACCTGTGGGGCTGCTGGTATAAATTAAGATAAATGCAGCTATGAAAACGGATTACCTATATTTTTGTGTGTTGTTAAAATTGCTCCATTTCACCCAGGTGCAGCATTTAAATATCACTGGAAAATTTACTCAGTACTCCTACCTGAGAGAGCTAAAATTCATTAACCAGATATTGTTAGGAAAAAACAGTGGGATGAAAGAGAGGCGGATGAATGTAAAGTGCTAATGAAACAACTTATCCTGCCTGTGCTGGTGATGGCTGCAGCCTAATTCTGCTGCTAGCTGGGAAAGTGAACGTAATTCCTATCAGCCTCTGCTGTCCACAGGCACCTGAAACACAACAGCAGCACCGGAGAGCCCTGCAACTTATGAATTTCAATGGTAAAGAGAAAGGCTGAGCAGCAGCAGTACAGTCTAGTCTTGGGAAGACAACACTGTGCCACTTAGTTTCCAGTTGTGAAAATCATCATTGTAGCAACAGGGGTATAGAAATGGCTTTCTTCTGGCTTAAACTCCAAAGAAACTCACTGCTTATGCATCTGAATTTCCTGTTGCAGAAAGCTCTGGTACCAGTTTTGCACTGTAGAAATTCAGAGGCAAATGGGTTTTCTTCATCCACTCCCAGAAAATGTAAGAAATATACTTAAGGACCTAAAAAGTGGTCCTTTTACTCTATTTACATCAATTATCTACTCCGTAGATGTAATTCTTCCATGGACTGAATTGGATTTTTCAGGATTCACTCCAGATTTCTGTTATTGCTCTTCCTTATAACAACTACTAGACTAAAGAGATTATTTGAAGAAAACCAAAGATAAAAACTTATGCACACATTCAAATATACTATGCATACATTAATGAAACCTTTCTTAAAAATCTCACTAACCGAGCCCCTCTAACACCCAGCAACTGCGGCAGACCTGCTGAGTAGGATACAAAATGGACAAAGGGGCAATGGGTTTTGGCTTTTTTAAAGCTGTATTTTCAGCCAGAAACTTTGATTAAGGACTCCTTTGCAACAGAGGCTGAGACCCAAAGCATTTATTCATTGAAGGCATCATGCTCTAATCACTCTTAGGTCTACAATACGTCTGTCAGGTATTCACTTTTAAATAATGCACTATCTGCATGATTTAGGGGAACACAACACAGCCTACAGCAGCAATAGCTATACAACTAACATTAACTACAAATAAATTATCTATAAAATATTCTTTCATTGATTTAAAGCCAAGACAGTAGGAGGAGATGAACTATGCAGAAACTTTGGAACGACAGTTTCATATATTATAAATATGCAGTTGTTTGATATTTTTTTTTTTAAATATGAACCCATTCTAGCAAGTATTTATTTCTACCGCTATTAATACAATGCTATTGTTCAATACTCAAGTTCATTTCTTCTCTTGTACCTAAAGCATCATTCTAAACACAGACTGAATGATGCCAACTGACAGCAAACAACATGCTTCCCTCCCTGGTTCTGTGTCGCCCTGTAGCTCCTATACCTTGGCCAAGTTTCAGCCAAGTATCCACAGAAGACTACTACATATTTTAACAGTATCCAAGCTGAAACAAAGCAGTAAAAATGGACAGTAAGAATCAGGCCCAAATGAGTGGAATTTCTGCTCTTTATTTGGGCAAGGATGCAGCTTCAGCTGACAAAGCTACGATGAAGCTCGTGCTCTCAATCCATCACTCTGGGACAAGGAATGAAGGGATTGTACAGGAGGTAGGATGAAGCACAGTGGATAAATATAATGAAGGCCAACAGCCTTTACTCTGCTTTCTTTGGTATTTAAAGGCCCATGTCAATATTATTTTCCAGATGGTAAAATATAACTACCACTACCTCCAGATGAACCATAAACATCACATAAATTCCACCCTACGTAATGTAATCAACAGGTGATCTCAATAGGCCTCAAAGATATCACAAAACAAAACCTGCACAGGAACATAGGATAAAGATGGAAAATGTCAGGTTCTGCTAACTGGGTGCACTTTAGAGCTGCTGGTCCCATTATGAAGATGCTGCTTTGTTAATAGTCCCTGCAAAGCCTATAAATGAAAGCTTCACTGAGAATAACTTGCCACGGGTCTATGCACTAACACATACTAATGTGTATGTCTAAACCTGATATATGTTCTTCTGTGGATAATTGTAATTGTAAACTTCACACTTTTATGTTCCTAGGTTTAAAAATATAGGCCAATCCTAACTAAATTAGGCTTAAATTGACAAAAGATAATCCACATCCAGAATGGCAGCAATATTTCATTTTTGAAACCAATTTTAGATAAACGTGTATGGATGTAGACTTGGTCTCACATAATATTAGCTGTCAAGATAAAGCATAAGGATACGGAACAATCTTTCAGATCTGCCATGACTCAAAATACTAATGAAAGTGCTGATTTTCAGCTCTGCTCCCCACCAAAATGCGAAACAGCAAACAGTAAGCGAAGAGCAACATCTGTTCAAGTAGACATTTAAGACTTCAAAAGGTCATAAAAGACGTGAACTACAGTGACCTAAAACCAAGAGTGGCAGAATTACGTAGATGTGGGAAATTCTCCACCATGTGGGAAGGCAATGACTTTGGCAAAGGTGGCCACTTTTCACTGCTGATGCGTTACTTCAACCAACAAAAATAAAGCCAAAAAAACCAAACCTAAAATCCTACAACTAGCATTAACTTTGTAATAACTTGCACAGACCAATATGCGATGGACTGATATATTTAGGCTAATTCTGCTTTGCTCTTTCATCATGCTCAAAGCCTTTTGAAGATAAAACTCTCCACAAACAGAACTGCCATCGCTTGGCTCTCTTTGTATTTCACTATGCAGTTAAAACGATGAGGTTTAAAGCAGGATGATGCTGTAAGCAGAAATGCTAACACTGTTGGGAGGAATCGGCTTCTGGAAAATCCACAGAGGTACAAATGCCTAGAAAGCAGGAAAGTAACTTAGCCGCTCTACCTACTTACATACTTCCCCTGCAATGTATGCTGAGCGCTCACTGGGAGCTGGATAGATACCTCTTTGAAAAAAAGAAAAAATCTTCAGAAAGTATTTTCCTTCTTTTTAGTTCTGAAATCCAGCACTGTTACATTTTCCATCCAGTAGCAAGAATCCATTCTCAGCAACACTTGCTTCTGGATAAGTACTGCCCTATAGATGGCTCCCAAACATGAAAACTGATTTCTTTCAAAATGCACAGACAGCTGCATGAAGAACAAGAAAGCTCTGATATGAGATTTCTCTCTCTTCCAACTAGATAATTAAAAAAACCATAAGTTGTCTCACTATTTAGAGTAATATTGCATGCTGTGTTTGTAAAAGCTGTAATGGAAAACAGTTGTTTTCTTTGGACCCCTATGTTGCCTACAACATCCTGCACTCTTTGGAATAATTTCAGCCTCTCATTTAAACAAAAAAAATCAGGAAAGGGCCTAAAAAAGTACAGTAAGGAATGTAACTTGTTATTATCTTCGTAGCTCTAGCTTTATGTTAAATCTTCTATTTCAGCGTGCATTTTATGAGAATGATTCTCTAAACACTTTGCAAAGCTTTAGAAAACACCTTCACTGCTCATTCATCAGCCAGTGGCAACAATCCCAAGTTCAAAACACTTCTATCCTTTTAATTCTGCAACTCTCCATAACCATCACATTTAAACTTATAGCCTCTTCCCTAAAAGATCCAATTCCCAATTTACCCTGGGGTCTCCTGGGCCCATGGAATTTCCCCATGACCCCGTCTGCACTTTTAGAAATCAATGCAATCCCCCTCTTCAAATGCAGGATACTTGGTCCTGGTGCTCTGTCACTTTCAGAGGTTCATCAGACCCCATGACAGGCCCCGGCTGGAGCAGGTCCCAGCTGTTCGGTCCCTCTTCTCTGGGAAAAGGGAGATTTTATTTCTCTGTCCCTCCGCCACCTCATCTTCAAATCATTTCCCCATCGCACCATCCCATTTTTGCAAGATGCAGTAACTCCTGCTCTGCTCTGGTTGAAGGAGCAGTGCTATCTGGACTACGCTTTTCCTTTCTTCTCCTCTACTGATAGGAAAAGCCAGCACATTGCCTCCTTGCTCCTGGCAGATGTCCTTCACAGACATGCTTGAATTCAGCATCCTTAAAATGACTTTTTTTCCTAGTGTTAATATTTTCAACATGTAAAAAATATTAATTGGAGGGTTATTGCTGAGTACTGGGAAAAAACAGAGGGAGGCAGAAAAACAAAACCATTTTAATTACGAATCTCAGCAAAAATGTTTTAAATGTAACACTACCCATTTTAGTTCACTTCTCAAATCTGTGGTAATTCTTAAGTCAATTTTAAGAGTGGGATGTATTTTAAGCCACTCAAACCTTTGCAGTGATAAGTTCAGCAGAAATCATATGCATTAGTGAAGAAGGAAATCAGAATTTTCTGTCCGCGACAATGTGAAGTTACACCTGCAAAGCACTCTCCTTCTAGTATTACCCCATGGATACACCACCTCACTAGCAGGATTTGCAGACTCCACACATCAGTCACCTCTGTGGCCCCTGACCACACAGCAAAGTCTGATCCCCTGCCCTGCACAGAACAACAGAAGCACAAGTGTGATCAGTGATTAGGCAGCTGGGAAACAGTTCAGGAACAGTTCAGCATCGCTCACCAAAAAACTTATTAACTCAGCTATGGAAAATACATTTTGATAGCAGTATTTTCAAAATGCCAGCTCTGGGCCATTTGGCACACTGAGATAAATTAAACACAGTCCAAAATCCTTCAACAGTTTGGAAATTTGTACGAATGTTAAAGCATTCTACTGCAGCACACTTGTCATTGCCATTGCAACTATGGGATCAGACTTGGTTTAAACTTATGCTACTGAGTGACACCTAAAACATAAATCACCTTGGCTTGGAAGAACAACTGCATGTGAACTTGGAAATACTAAGAAATCAAGTCAGATTTAATTGATAAAGTGAAAATAAACGTTTATATTAAACATGCAGCATGTCTCCCAACGTGGCCCTTGCAGTCAAAGATTTGAGGACCCACAACGAGGTGACTTCAGTACGTTCCTTCATAGCTACTGCAACAAGGCAATGTGGCTTCCCTTTGGGATTTGGCCCCTTGCTTCACGCAAACCTGTTAAAGCAACCTCAGGCTGAGCACTCAAAACTAATGAACGCTGAAACATACACATCTAGTATGGCAGATTCTGTAGGGAAACTAATGAATTGAGAATCACTTCTGAGCTCGTCTGTCTGGATACTATACCCCAGCTATGTTCTGAACACCAAACCAGATCAAAATCTGGACACTTTCCCCATCTCCCATATTTGACTTCCATGGTTCCCCATCTCCCACATTAAACCTCCATGGAGAGGAACTGTTAGACATCTAGAAGAAACATGAGAACGTAAGACAGGAGGGATGTTCAGGGGAAGAGGCCCACGGGCATTAGGTGCAGCCCTGATGTTTCTACCAACAGGCATGCACACAACTAAGCCTGATGGCTAATTCCCAAGCTGTACAGGAACCAGAGATTTCCGTACCCATCTTGACCATTCACAATGTCTCATTAACAAGAGGGCCAACTATGTCCTGGGGTGCATCAAGCACAGCATTGCCAGCCAGGCGAGGGAGGTGATTGCCCCGCTCTGCTCTGCACTGGTGCGGCCTCACCTGGAGCACTGTGTGCAGTTCTGGGTGCCATGGGATAAAAAAAGATATTAAACTGCTAAAGAGTGTACAGAAGAGGGCTACAAAGTTGGTGACGGGTTTGGAGAGGAAGCCGTATGAGGAGCGGCTAAAGTCACTTCAGTTTGGAGACGAGGACACTAAGAGGAGACCTCATCGCGGTCTACAGCTTCCTCACAAGGGCAAGAGAAGGGGCAGGCGTTGAACTCTTTGGCAACCAACGACAGAACCCAAGGGAATGGCAGGAAGATGTGCCAGGGGAGGTTTAGGTTGGACATGAGGAAAAGGTTCTTCCTCCAGAGGGTCGTGGACACTGGAAAAGGCTCCCCAGGGAGGTGTCACGGCCCCAAGCCTGACAGTGTTCAAGAAGAGACTGGACAACATCCTCAGACACATGGTGTGAACTGTGGGGTTGTCATATGCAGGGACAGGAATTGGACTCAATCCTTGTGCGTCCCTTCTAACTCAGGACCTTCTATGATTCTATGATTATCCGGCAGGTACTATTGGCCCTAAAAGTGCAGTCAGGGATGATGAGGATGACATCCTCTGCTTGACTTGAGAGTGCAGACTGGAAGCAGGCCTTCAGGGTAGACTCTCAAAGTACGAGACTATACCATATGTAGAGACAGATCCCCAGTTTGTACTTCTTTTCAAAGGTTTCCATTTCTGAAAAATAAGTATTTGCAAGCTTTCCTTAAACTAAGGGAGAATAAAAAAGCTCACATAGGGTACCTGGCAAGGAAAATGCATTACTAACCCTGTTCTATCTAGTACAATTGAATAATTTCTAGCAAGTAGGACATTTCAGCTGAAATCAGAAGATCCACTCAATATTCTGCCAACTGGGTTCTTCCTCAGGAAACTTGCCCCAGTTTGGGGACTGGGGATTTGATCCACCTCCCATTTCTCAGAGTGCAGCACTCTCTGATCTCATGGACATAAATGGATACCTGCTGCTGCTGCCAGCTTGTTTTTGTGGGAAAAGAATTACCAGACTCTATCATAAGATGCCAAAAGCCCTGAAATCTCAAGTTGCCATGTTTAGACACTTAATTATTGAGAAAAGTTTTCTAAAACTGTTTACAATGAGAAATATGCTAAAGGAACATAGTATCATGGCTAGAAACAGATTTTTTTTGAGAAATAACAAACCCACAAGGAAAATAGCTGCAGTTAGACATTCCCTTGCAATTACTGCAAAACTCCAGACTGAAAGTAAACAAATATAGAATCATAGAAAAGAGAAATAATCCCAACAGTTTATGCTATGAAAAAACCAAAAACCAAAAAGAGCTGTTAGAAGTGGAAAAAAAACCCCGATACTTAAAATTTCCTTTGCTTTAGTCAGAGATTTAATTACTAAGAGAGACTTTAAAAAAAAATGTATTTTCAAAGTTTCAAAACAAAGCTTAATAGCATATTTCTCAAGTTTCTTACCCTTCGTGAAAATATATTTGAAAGAAATAGTGCACAAGTATATGGAATGTTACTTATAATGCTTAGCAAATTTTTACAAGCAAGAAAACAAAGTCATATAGATTATACATATTTAACTGCTTTTTCTGTCAGGTTAACAGCTTACTCTTGTTATATGGAAAATTATTTTTAATAAACTCTATACACAAACACAACCCTTTCACCTCTAGAAATAAATATTAAAATATAGCAAATGAATGCCTTTTACTGATATTAAGAACCTACAACACGACCTTTAATAGCCAGTACAGAAGACACAATTAAAAACCAAATATGCTAAAACCAATACCATTAGAAAAACGATAACGTTCAGCCAGTGAGGTACAATAGAGTGGCCTAATTCTGACAACTGAGGACTTTGAGCCACTCCTCTGATTAGCTATGGTGCCCTGTTTGTCAGAACTCTTTGAATTAAACAGCCTTTTCTGTAACATGAGATATTACTGCAGTAAGGTCAGCATGGCTACTTAAAAGTAATTTCTATACCATGACTGTTCTGAGTTAACCATTTCTAAGCATTGAAACTTTACATATGTAAAATACTGGCCAGTTATTTTTTCTTAATTAAACACACCATAAAGGTTTGGACTATGTAAAACCAAATCTGTTCTTTTTAAAATAATAACATCAACAAAAACAAAACACAAGTGATTTACAGCAATGTTCCAGGGCACTGCAGCCTTCAGAGCAACTCCATGAATGCTATCTTTTATTTTTGACTGGTACAGCTGTGTTTTTCTCTAGATAAGAGGACATTTTCCCATACCACAGGCTAGTTCATTCCCCTTTTCTCTGACCTCAATTCTAAATATAAGTGGTGTTAGAAGTCAAGAAAGAAAATGAAAGGAGTGCTTTAGGTGTTAGCTGTTAGAATACACTAAGTATATTTTCCTCTTAATTGCTGTATTGGAAATACACGCACACATAATCCATATGATAGAACTACAGATCTTCACAAACTGTCCACAACTTGTTTGGCTGAAGATGAATATCCAGTTAGCTACCTATTAATCAGGATCCAAACTTTTATTTAATATCCAACTTTGATGCTCAAAGTGTGTTTTCATATTACTGGCATTTAATTTAATGGTTCTTCACTAAACAATGTTCTTAGGAAGACACTTTTAAGAAGTCAGACTGTCCAGACTCCGCACACTGAATGGTTTTCACACACCTGAGGGCCCTGATGAAGGTATGATAATGGTGAAAATTCTTCCTGGACTCAACTTTAAGAAACCATAAAAACATCACTGTCTTAAAGAAACAAATGATGCATATAATCAAGTGGAGATGGCTGCAGTGCAGAGAGGGTTGAGGCATCCCAGCTCCAGGAAAAACAAAACAATGCAAATCAAATCCAAACAAACACAAAATCAAACCAAACCAACCAACCAAAAAACCACACTAACCAACCAACAAAAACCTGGAATTTGGATTGCGGGGACAGAAATAAGCGATAAATGGCAAGACACAGGAAGGTAGAGGAGAAAGGAAATTACCAGGAAAAGAGAAGAGAGGAAAAGGTGTTCGGACTAGGGAAGGGGCACCGAACAGTGGGTTGTGAAGCTGAAATAGATGACAAGGGCAAAGAAGGATTAGAGGTAAAAGGAAGAGACACATCAAGTGCTCTTCCTCACCACCTCCCTTGCAGCTCCTACATCCTGCAGAGGAAACAAAACCAGCGTAAGGGTGCAGTGGAGAAGGGTATCACCCAGTGAAACTTCTCATGAAACAAAGCTCCCCCCAACCCAGGCCACTTCTGGGTTGCAGTCGAGAGATATGTCCTCTCTTCTCTCCTGCAGCCTCCCTGCCCAAGGCAGACTGTACACTGAGCCCCTAGCAGGCCAGCAGTGGAGGAGCTGGCACTGGGATGGTTGGCAGGAGGACATCGCAGAGAGATACCACCCTTTGAGTCCCACACATTTTCAAGAGGAAAACAAACAGTGAAGGGAATCCAGTCAACCAGGAACACCAGCCAGTCAATCGAACAAGCACTGAGGTTTGCTGTAGCCTCCTCAGTAGATACAGTTCTTCCTTTTGGCATCGCTTCAGCTCGCTTTCATGCGCTGTTTGTGTGCCGAGACATGCAATAGGTTTGCACCTGGGGATTCCTGAACTAGGGATGCTCCCGACCCTGTGTCCTGGCTTTGCTCCCTCCTGGCTTCTTGTGCACCTGATGAAGCTGGAAAAGTCCTTGACTACCCAGCAACAATGAAAATATCAGTGTACTATTAACATTCTTCCCATACTAAATCCAAACCATAGCACTATGCCAGCTACTAGAAAGAAAATTAACTCTATCCCAGCTGAAACCAGGGCATCGTGTCCTCAAAAGTGCCTTAGACCATTGCTTAAAAGTTTGCTAAAATAATTTCTCTATTCCTATTCACCCTTATAGTATCACACTACCTCACCACTGCTGTGTATCTGCTCTCCTCTCAGACCTGTGAGACGCAGCCACATTAATAGGTCCTCCATCTCCTGTAAACAAAGCAAAATCTCCAAAGAGGGCATTAAATAAAGGATTGAGTATGATTGACCAAAGTAAAAAGAGAAATTTCTTCCAAATTCAGAACTTGGATACAAGTATCCCAAGCTTGTAGCTACTGCTTTGCCCCAATAAATTGTTACTTTAGAGATTATTATCAGCAAACTTTTAAAGTAGGTGGATCTAGAGAAACTGAACTTGAATGTCACAGTGCCAAGCTGCCTAAATCAGATAAAAAATGAGATACAGCAAACAAGGTGCCAAGCCTCAAGTGAGGACACATGGTGCCCGTTTATTCATCTGCCCGTGTCTGCTGCGTTCAGGTAACCTCTCCTCAGGGTCAGCTGCCTTGCCAGCCCTCTGTCCCCATCACTGCTGGGGAATCGAGTCCCTCCAGTGAAGATGTCCCTCACTCATCAGCACCAGCTCATCACTGATCTGGAGTGGTTTCAAGATACCCTCTAAAAGCTAATAAGAAGGGAGGGCTGGCTGTGTCACTGCAGCCAGGACCAAATGCTGCTTTCATCATAAATCAAGGATCCAGTCTTTGCAGTTTGTGAAATGAGCAATATATTTCCCACAAAACTACAGACCTCCTGGAGCATCTGCACAAACACCAAACATTGAATTCCCTTTTTAAGAAGGCAGAAATGAATCCCATATGGCGTGACATCAGGAAGGTAAAAATACGAAACATGAGGGTGAAATCAGTGTCAGTTAACTTGTGACCACAAAAACTAACACAGATCACTTGCGCAGCTTTGAAAGCTCCTGGTGTCAGTCCTTGGCATGGCCAACACAGTTTTGCTGCCTTTAATTTCTTACTACAGCATATCTGGAATTTCAAATTCCCAGTTTCCTCAGCTGACAGAAATGGCTTCTGAAACAATTCCTACATTCTGGGAATGGATTTTTACCCTTAAATTAGCCATGCATAGTCTTTTTGTCCTGAAACAAAACAGCAGCAGTAATTGTTAATTTAAGACCCCACATGATGCAAATGTACATTCTGGAGCCAAATAGAGTGATTGGAAACAGAGGAACATTAAACACCTTCTGCTGAGCAGAATTAAAACCAAATATTAGTAAAGCATGTTGCTGATTTGATACATGACACATCAGACACTGATTACTGTGTTTTTTCTTTGCTACAGTGAAATACTAGAAGTACCCTACTAGTCTTTCATGAATTGCACAACCATCGGTACACACGTACAACTCCTGTCCCTTCCTGCCCTCTTGGGTTTTAGCTGTTTGCCTCGTACTCACCAAGGACAAGACTACTTGATAGATGACATTCTTATAGATGACATTCTTTCTATTCCTGGTACTAGATTTCCCCATTTTGTTTAGAAGTTTTAACAATGAATAAAAGACACTTAACTTTAATGCTCATTTCCTGCTCAGACCTTGAAATCAGGCTCAGAGCATTGTTGATGGACTCAGAGATGTTTAATCTTTCTTCTGTTTTTGAGTGCATTAGTAATAACCAGATAAATAACAGAAAGCTCTGGAGGAGCACTAGAAGCTAGAAGCACTGAAAGTCTCCGTTATAAAAAGTCAAATCAATCTACTGAATGAAAAGACTGTAACCGAAGCACAGGTTAGGAATAAAGTATGGGAAAAATCCTGGAACTACAGGGCTGTTTGCAAACAGGACTCTACCATGTTGACACATACACCGTTGCGCAACTGAGGCCAGCAGAAGCAAGCCTCAATCTTTCTTAAACAGTACTGAAGTACATATCTGCAACTAATGAAGCTACCGACCCAATTGACTAGTCAAGGAACAGAAATTCCTTACCAGAGTGTACATCCCAGGACAGCAGAAAAGGACATATTAAAGTCCTTCTAAAATTGCCCTGCTTTTATCAAACCCAGGAAAAAAACAGGCATTTTAATTCAAAAAGCTACCTGTAAAAAGCACGATGCCAAACTGTTATCCACGCTCTGAACAGAGGAATGTAATGCTCCAGGGGATTCTGGAAAAAAAGAAGAAAACAAAACATGAAAGAATGCATTAAAAATCCCAACAGAACAGTTGCAAGGCAGGTGCACACACACCAGTGCTGCTGTGATGCTGGAGGTCATGGAAACTGGACGTCCAAGGCTGGTCCACACCATGAGAAGGGAGGGAAAGAGCCACACGGCAGCCACAAGAGCAACCAGGGCTATTTCACATGAAAGAGGAGATAAGTCAGGAAATCAGTGTGGCTGAGCTCTGGAAAGGTACAGCCTGTGTAATAATAACAACTAATTAAAAAGTCATTTGGGAAGCCTCAGAACACAAGCTCACATATGCCGCAGTATCCAAGGTGTGAGACGAGACGCAGCCATGCTGTGGTGATCAACATATAAATGCAAACAGGGCCAAATTTCAAAATGACATTTTTAATTCACTGAGGAAGGATAACATAAAATTGTGCATTTTAAGTTCTTGCTACAGATAAACAATCCTTTTTGTTCTGGTTTTGGATATTTCCAGAAGAAGGAGAGAGAAAATACTGTAAAAACGAACAGACAAAATCCACCCCAACACTCTATTTCCATGATACAGCTTTAGCAGGGTGTGGAATCAGTGTCAGCTACTTTGCAAGTAACTGAGGAAAAACATCAACATGTAAATGTTGATGTTAGTGTTACTTCAGAGCAACTGCTATTAATAGTTGATTTTGACATGAAAACACAGAATTTACAGTGATGAGCTTTTAAACTGACCTCCCATACTCAGAGTTAAAGTCAAAGAGCAAAAAGTTCATTCACTTAAAAACCTCCCACACCTCCCTGCTGGGACCTAGAGAGAGCTGACAAGATATTTTCCAAACTTACAACAACTGTGTCAAAAAACTACTAATGAATTTTTATACCTCTATCAGGAATTAGCTATTTACTTTTCAAGACCTATTGGAAGTGATTATTCATGGAAGAACCATAACGTTTAACTGGTGGCACAAGATTAGTAAAAAAATATGAATTTTGCTAATTTTTTTATTAGCCTCCTTGTCCCCATTTCTAAAGGACTTATTTTAAACAACACTTTCTTAAACAATGGCAGTAGCGTATTTACAAACCACTACTCCTGCCTAGCCAATTGATCTTTTGTTTCATACGCGTTATCTTCTCCTTGTTATTTTCAAAATTATTAGGAACTTTATTTGAGTTTAAAGTAGTTACTAAAATCCATGCAGAAAAAAAAATCCAATCCTCTGTATTTTATGTCACCTGCTAAAAATATTTGTATATATCTTCACAACACAATAGGCTGACAGAAAACACATTATTTCAAAATTTTGAGATTACGTTCCTGTTATTAAGTACTTGTAAACACAATAGTTAAATGAAAAATAAATATTTGTATTCGTTTGGGAGGAAAATGGCTGTGCTACAGGATTCAGCCTTCCTCAGCACATTTTTATGTGCAGGGGGGCACTGATGCAGTGGGAGAAGCGGTTTTTCTAACCCTGCGATGAAGCTGGTGACACCCAGGCTGAGGAAGACTTTCCAGCACAATGTTTTTTAGGAGAGCTCTAAAATACAGACAGCATGTAAAGGCCCACACCAAAAAGTTTCCTTCTTCCCGTATCAACATGCATAGACTTTTTTTTTTTTTAATTGATACAAGCCTCACATATATATGGTTAACTCCAATACTAGCAACTCAAATGAACGTGAAAACTACCCATGAGGTACTAGCCATACACAAAAATAAATACCTTCAAAATTTTAGCATGACTAGAAAAGATTCTATCATATCCTCAAAATATGTAACACTTATTTTAGATCATCATTCAACAGCAATAGGGATCAACACATTTATGGTGTGACTGTTAGTGTGAACTATATAGTTGAATATGTTCTTGTTTAGTGAACAGCAGTGTATACTATTTAAAAAATGTGTAGTCTATTGCATCTTTTAAGTGCTAGGAAGAGGTCATGGTAATAGAAAGTGCAAGTATTATTCCTGGAGTAGCTCTCATACTGTAGGTTGCCATAATCCTCTGGCTCCACAATAAACACAGTGCTCCAAGTCCCAAGGGTTTCTTGAGAGGGTTTACATTGAACTGTGAAATCACCAGGAAAGGACACGCCACGTGGGCTTCACTGAGCTTGGACCTGGACCCACGACAGCAACGTCCAAGGAAGATACACAAACAACGCTCAAGCAGATGAATGCGCTGCAGAGTTTTTAAGCACCAGTGGTTTCAGCATTCATGCTACAAAACAAAACACCAACAACTCAATTTAGCATCCACAAAACAAGCGCACAGTGACAAAACTGTTAATGGATGAGTCTGACAGAGTAATATGGAGTCAGACGAAGTACTGTGTCAGGTCTTCAACAGGATAGCACAATATTCTCCAGTCTACACATCTCATCCATAGGTGGGATCAATGAGGAAGCATCACTGCAGACAACCACCTGTGAGGGCTTGGGTGCCTCCACTAGAAACAGAGCAAATTTTCAGGCAGGCAGCACTGGATTTTGTAGATGCAAGAAGAAGAGCCCAAGGCAGAGCCATGCATTAATTGCACTGTTTTAAATGGGTGAACTGTTCTGGTAACAGACCTCCACCAGCACTTTATCAGTCTGACATAGTGCCCTTCAGTGACACATTTCAAACTTCTTGATCAGCACAACACCCTTAACACAGCTGAGAGGGACCAGGTACACTACATTGAATATTTTTAAACATAAACATGCAACTGCAAGAAAAGGTGGAGAAAACATAGAATATAGCATAAATCTCAGAAAAAACATGAGTGAGGGCTTGTTGGGACAGCTAAAGGCATCAAATCCTCCTTTCCTGATTCATTATACTGTTTTAGTATAAGAGGTGTCATAGGAATATTTCTCAAGGTCTAATTGCTCATGTGTGTTTGGAAAACCTCATTCCTTCTGCATTCACTATGCCAGATCTCTGTCACAAACTTTTGGTTCCCCCATCTATTATATCTACTTGTATGGCCCAGCCCCAATACAGAGCAACCCAGAAAGGTCACCACCAAATAACATGTGCTTGTCTTCTCCATGAGGCAGAAGGAAGGTGATAAGGAAACAGCTGCACTTGTCTCTCTGGAGAATTTGTAGTACAAGATGTCACCAGCCTTGGCTTGGAAGAGCCCACGTACTTGCGATTAAACCACTACCAAATGCCTGGCCTCCAAGGAGGCAACATAACTTATGGTTGGCAATGAATATAGTTGATTCGCTGGTACTTTTAAATTATTTCTTGGATTTCTTCCTGGACATGGAGGCTGAGGATTTAATTTCTCCTGCAGATGTATGGTTCAGATGAAAATACAGCTAGGCATGTTGCCATGCAGTGGTACACTGGACACTAGTAGAGTCTGAAAATGTTTGCTGGCATGTGCAGCTATCAAGAGCTCAGTGCTTCTTTCTGGTGATGTGCAGACCTGCTCCCTGCAGACAGGGTACAGCAGGGGATCCCCATTGGCAGGGCTGGCCCAGCTGTGCAGTTACCACTCCATTTATTTCCCACTGCCACTCTTTCTTACATTATTTTTTCCCCATTAAGGAACTTAACGAGGCAAGTGCTAACAGATTCGTATCACCTCAACAGGAAAGACTGGTCTCCACAATCCTTTGATTCAGGAACAATAAGTGGTCCCACAGAACTCCTCCTAAAAAACAATAATAGATGTGCTGATGCAGTGTCAAAGACATGGCAGCTGAGATCTGTGCACAGAACTGATCAGTCACTGGCTCTTCAACTTGAAGGGTACGTGGGATGTAGTTAAACTCTGGCCTCAATGTGAATCCTTAAAGCGACTGTCCTTATTTTTCCAACTATCTTCAAAAAAACCCCCAAAATTAATAATAATAAAAAAAAATAAAGAGAGCAAAGAAAGAGATACAAATAAGAAAAAAGACTTTAAAACATCTCAGGTCTTAAACAGCACAAGGAAAGCTTCTGTCAGACTTCTCAAAATCACAAAAATCCATGAAACAGAGCCATGTATACAAGGCAGTTTACGTCCTGAGCTTCAGCTGAAAGATTTCACCTGCTCTGTAAGGGCAGAAGATGCCTAACATCTAGACAGGAAGCACCCAAACCAAGATAAGAAAATATGGACTAGAGTCTGACTGTAAAAAATATTAATTTCTTCAATGTTTTTCAAACGAACCGATTATATGGGTGTGAACTATCACATTCTTCTCTGAACGGAGGTTTCTCTATAGCTTTTTTTCACTATAAAAATCTTACAGCCTAATTCAAATTTCTCTCAAAAAAATCCTTCTGAAATGCCTTGAAAAAAAACCACTCCACAATGGCTGGGCAGCTGGCACACTGCAATTGCTCATTATCCTAATTCCAAGAGCCTCTCTCATCTGCTGGTGAAATCAAGGTCAAGTGAAAAACATTAACCACCACTATAAGGAGATCCGGGGATCTCATTTTTGTAGGTAAATAAATTCTGAACATTTCTACAATTTTTCAGATTTATTTCTTTTTAATTATTTGGCAAGCAAAAGGATATGCAAACTGTTCAGGAGGAGTGATGCTCCTTTTCAAGGATGACTGACTTGAGGAAATCCAAACCCAGGCTGGGTGCTGGCAGGACTGAAGCTCTCCTTCCATCTTTACCAGGACATTCTAGTAACGAGCCATGCTTAGAAGACATTAAATAATACTTATCTCCATAACAGGCTTGAGACCTTTACGACTAAGACTTGCTGAAATGCAAAAGTAACTTACGAAAATAAAGATTTCCTTTTCTTTCTGGCTAGTATCCTTCTTTCTGTGGATCAGCCTCATCTCTAAAGGTACCTGATCCTTCTGAGTTTGCATACACTTCCAGTCAATGGGGCCATAAAACTCCACTTTGTCCCACCAGTGGTCCCTTTAGTTGGCTGCTTGTCAGTTCAGCATCCTTAAAACAGAAAGCACTATGCTATGACCAAAAACACTGTGAGTCCCAGATCACCGAGTATGGTGATCAATATTGCATATTCAGAATTTCAAAATCTCCAAGGAAGGAATAACCAACATGTCTGCCATGCAAGCAAGATACTGCTGAGGATTTTAAAAGGGAGAAAGAGGCCAGCCCAACATCCAGATTTCTTATTTGAGATACATCTAAAGAATGAAAGAGACACCTGGCCCTGGATACTATCAGCAGAGGGACATAACTCGTAATGAATTCTCAAAGGCATTGCCAAGGACACATCTTCAGCATCTCTAAACTGAAAAGCATGGTGAGCCTCACGCCTGGGGTGAGCATACAGGCACCATGGGGAGGATTCAGGGAGTGTATCCAATTCTCCACACTTTTACTTGCTGGAAACTGGGGAGTTTGCTTCTTGAGCCAGAATCCGGCTTTTCCTTAGATATCCACAATCTGAGAATTGCCAAAGCTTATCTCAGTTGAGGCTCAGATATATAAATCTGAATGAATAACAATTAAAACAAAAACCGTTTCCCTTGTCTGATGGAAACTGAAATGAAAGAAAAATGAAACTAAATTATTATAAAACAAATTTCAAGTAGGCAACATCATGCCAACTGAAAGCATCTTGCCTCTGCCCTCCTTATGAAAAGCTAAAATATTTATACCTAAATATACTCTCCATAGCTGTTCTGCTTTTTGCTTTCATCAGGTTCATTGAAGTCTTGACCCTGACATTAAACCCATAGAAATACCACAATAAGAAAAGTGAAAACCACACACTCAACTTTATTTGAACTATCTGGATGACAAGAAATCTTAATCAGGATACCACACACTAACAGGTGCAAACACATGGAGAGGACCACAGCCCCTGCTCCACTGAGGAGCACACAGAGCATGTAATACAGCCCATGCCTGGAATGCACTTGCCTTTTCAAAAAAGAAATATCAACAAAACACACATAATAGGGAGAAGCAAAACACATACACACAAAACCCCCCAAAACAAACCCCAAACAAACAAACCCTAAACAAATAAACAAAAAACCCAAACCAAACCAAAACCAAACAAACAAACCATGAGACAGTTCCAGAGCCACAAAAGCTAAACTTTTTAAGAGGATAAAATTCAACTTATCACTGACCTTTGCCTGCAAGAATCATGGGGAACCTCTGATGGCTTTGCTATTGCCACCAAAAAGTGACTTCAAAGGTGTGATGTTTTATGTGAAAATATATCTGGATGTGCCACATTCTTATCTCACCCAAAAAGCGTACACAGTGTTTTCCACAACGGAATTCTCCATTTCCCCACTTCCACAGCTGTGTTGGTTTTGTTTCAGTGTATTTTTGTGTGTGTGTGTTTTTCTTTTAAAGCCTCACAATATTTATGATTGACAAAAGACTGCAGGCAGCCTCTCACTCTGAGAGTTAATCTTGAATAGATGTTTCTGCACATCTAATTGTACTCAGTTTTGCCCAATCTACCACAAAAGAAAACCGATTTTTGAAATGAATAACTGTAGTTGGAGCACTGTAACTGGAGCATATGTCTGAAGCATACTACCTTTCCCAACAGTTACTGTATATAATATAGATATAAACCTATTTTTATAAACAGACACATTTTGCATAAATTTTACAAAAATGCAAATTCAGGTACTGAAAAGGTTAGGCCCAGGTTTTAATGGAAATGGTTAATTAAGCCTAAATTTACAGACTTCGTTCATCCTTTCAAGAGGTACTTAGCATCATCAAGTCAAACTGTGATAATGAAGAAGTAGGGGCTTGGAATCTCTGAAAACCAAATGTAGCAATTCAAACGAGAATGTACAAAGGTTAAGGGCTACCTTTTGAAAAACTGGACCTCGCAGTCCTTCGCTGCATGAAGAAAACACCACGGAAGATGTAAGGAATACAGTCCATTCCTTCTAGTATCCGTGGTCCATCACCCTTGGCAGCAGATCATACATATCTGTTACTAACACCTCTTGGTGAAGAGGTGGAGATGAAAATAGGACTCAGATACATATGCGCTTTAGTACCGAAAGGGGATTCTTGCTTCCTCTCTACAAAAAACCCCCACCTTTCATTTTTATGCAGTTACCTAATTAAATTTCACTGTGCATATTAAGTTTTCTGATGTCTAGCTGTTTTATGTTCAGTCCAAAATCAAAAGAACACACACACTAATAAATGCCCCTTTCATTAAAAGAAATCAAACTAAAAAATAAGACGAGGTTTGTCATATGTAAAGATATCCCCTGCTCTACTTTGCTTGTTTCCTAAGTTCAACCAAGGAAAAGAGATCATGCACATAACTCCTAACTAGGTCACAAACTCTACCTTCTTAATGTTTTATTCATGCACCTTGTAAATGAATGCACATTATGTCAAGTTCCAAAAGGACAATCATGCTATGAGCACCAGCTCTTCAAGAATAGGTCAATATTGTGTTGGTTTTACTCTATTTCAAGGAGGGAGAGACAGATCTAATTTCTGCAGTCAGTGAGAAATAACTACAAAAAATAAAGTTGTCAATCTCTTGACATACTATTAGTTTTAACCTATAGTCAATAAATAGTCCCTCAATGAGTATGTGGATTATTCCAGAGTAACTGTCAAAAATATTTACAAGATGAAAATGTTTTGTCCAAAGTCCAAATTCGCCGTATAGAATTTACACATACATTACGTGACAATTAACAGCCTGCACATCAAAAAAAGTTGAAATCTACTGCTTCATATTACGTATTCTGAAAACCATAATGCTTTAACAATATACATAAAAAAGAACTATGTGCGAATTTTCAGCTGGAAGACAATGGATATCTCAAAAAATTCCATTAGAATTCATAAAGTGCCTTAGCTCACAGGTCATTAACCTGGATGCTTACAATATGCTTGATCCAACTTCTTGGATCTTTCCAAGCTGATACCTTATTTCAGGCCGGTACTCATAATATGTGATTCACTAAGATTCTGAAATTCTATCTTGAATTTTATTTTTTCCCCCCGTCTCCTGGCTAGAAAATGTTGGATATTGACACCACACTCAGCACTGCTGAGAAAGAGCCTTTACAGAGGTTAAAAGCAGACTCTGGGCACTAAGCCAGGCTCCAACTGTGCTTTGCCCCGCTAAACCATGTTTGGATTTGCTGTGAGAGTATACAGTATCTGTATAAAGGCTCTTGAAATGCCAGCGGCAACCTAATCTAGGGGGGAAAAAAAAAAAAAAGGAAGCAGCAAAAGACACTGTTTAAGAGCCATTTTTCCACTTCAGTTACTAACAATGTGATTTATACCTGGATCCTGGATCTGGAGTAGCATCCACCTTTTTGCATTGGATGTTTGCATTTGACCGCAGAATATTTAATTTTATGCTAGATAATGCATTTTAAGCTCTTCGAGAAAAAAAGTCAGGATCAAAGATTGTTGGATGAGGGTAGTTGTAAGAATGGACATTGCAATATACAAAAATAACTGTGCTAAGAAATAACAGTTACTTTTTCCTATTACCATACATAGAATTTGGTGTGACATCATAGTATATGCAGCCATCTGAAAATGTTACTTTTTTTGGAGATGTTACACAAAGAGATAGAAAAAAAGGGAGAACTTAAGATCAGTTGATATGAAAAAAAAAAAAACAAACCAACAAAAACCCCAAAAATACCCATTCTCTGGATTAACATCTGGAACGTAGCACAGAAAAAAGCAGCCTCGTCCCCTAGACACGCTGCCAGATGCCAGACCCATATGGACCCACCAGTGTGAGGTATGGGACTGGGGCACTGGAAGTCTGCAACTGCAACAGTCCGTCCTCAAATGTGCTCAGAGAGGGAGGGGAGGCATCAGACAGAGCTGCAACATGTGAAATCCTGGCTTTATACAAGAAAAATTCTTTTTATTTTTAAGAAGTGTTTTCACTTGTCATCACTTTCACTGATGCCACAAAACATGTACTAGGCAGGGAAATCACTAAAAGCCCCATGCGAAGTTCTGTGGTACGTATCACCTCAACTGAACTAGCTAGTTTGATAATCATGATGTGATCTGCCCCCTGCAGCTCGTGGAAGACCATGTTTAGGCAGAATCGTGCCATGATTTTGTCAAAAGAAAAAATGCAAAAAAAATCTTGAGTTAGGCTAATTATTTTTAAATATTAAAAAGAAGTGAAACACTTCTTAAAGTGAAAGTGAAGTGAAGGGAAGTGAAAGGGAAGTGAAACACTGGAGCAGGAGACCAGAGGGTCTGCTGGACCTCCATCTTTGGAGATACTAATGACTGTCCCATGCATGGTCTCGAGCAACCTAGTCCAATGGGACTCGATTTGGGCAGCAGGATGGACCAGGTGATCTCCACGGGCTCCCTCCAACCTACATGATTCTCTGATCTCACCTTGTTACCTCTGTTTCAGCGGTACCAAAAATCAGTGCCTCTTTGCCTCACCTTGTCCACAGGAGAGACAGTAAAAAATATCACAATATACGTATTAAAACTCATCACCATATATATCCATTCCTTTCTATCACTCCTTTTTTTCCATTCTTGAAAGACAGATATTTGCTTCTCAGTATGCACCAGGAATTTCATCTGCTCTTCTGCTTTTTGCAACTCTCGGTAATTTAGTTGTCAACTGCACACGGAATAGAATGACTTGAGGAAATCAAGAAAACACGAGGAGGCAGAACAAGGACCACCTAGGAAAAAAAAAAGCATTCTCTCTCTCCTTTTTAGCTGCACATACCTGTAACATATTCAACAATGTAGTCAGTTAACAGGTAGTGCTGTGCAGGGCTTCTTTGTGTACAGCATTTAGGAATCAGTTCAGCAAAGGGCTGAGAAGGACGAGAAGCTGCTGATGCCAGTGTTTAACTGTCAGTAGAGGCTAAACAGGGGGTTAAGAGGCTGTGCTATTCTGTGCAAGTCTGGCTGGCATGTTGTAATATTCAATATGCTACCGGAACCCCAAATACACTGTACTGGTGATAACAGATATGCAGGGACATGCAGTGACACACAGGATTTGTTGGGACAGAACCAAATGACGGGTATAACAAAAACTGCTATTCAGAAATGGTCTAATCAAGTAATATTTGCTGATGCCACAAAACATGTACTAGGCAGGGAAATCACTAAAAGCCCCATGCGAAGTTCTGTGGTACGTATCACCTCAACTGAACTAGCCAGTTTGATAATCATGATGTGATCTGCCCCCTGCAGCTCGTGGAAGACCATGTTTAGGCAGAATCGTGCCATGATTTTGTCAAAAGAAAAAATGCAAAAAAAAATCTTGAGTTAGGCTAATTATTTTGCTCTCTCCAATGTTTCCACCAACAGTACAGGCAAGAACATACAAATATTTCTAGTGATAGAACTCAGAAGCCATATTCCTATCAAAGAGTGACAGAGATCATCAAACACATTTTTTTTCTGTTTAGTGGAAATAAATAATAGCATCATTAGAAACTGACAGAGAACAAACAAACCAAAGCAACTCAGCAAACCCACACAGAAACTGGCTAATTAAATAAACTCCCATTTTTCACAGCAAGGATGCCTGGAATCTCAAGACTGTAAAACATGTGCCAGTCTTCCCCCATTTCATTTTGCTTAAAGCAGCTCTTTTTCTTCAGTATCCCAATCAAACACAAACTACATTTTACAAACATCCATCTTAAGAGATGAGCACAACTCCATAATGAAGCTATTGAAATCAAAGTACAACCCGCTGATGCTTTGTGACACGGCTCCCAGGAAACACTGTTGGGAGATGGGAGTCGCTAAAGAAGCAAGCGGCTGCGCAGCTTGAAGGTGTTCTGTGCAAGATCGCAGGGTCTGGATTCACATCTATCTTATCTACTAATTACTAATGCACATGAAGCAAACTTTGCAATGGTAATACCAATGTTCTCACTAATGAGCCTCCAGATGTTTTTATGCTGCAGATGTTGTCCATGCTGTCTGTAAGCCATGGCGCTACAGATGTGGTTTAAGGTGGGTAAGGTCTCCAACCAGTGTCTCTGCACCGCCAACAACCTCTTCTTCATTTTCTCATCATGTTGTCTATGCTGTCCTTACTCAATGTGATTATTACAACAGTATAACAGGAACCCACTGAAAAGGAGTACTTATGCAGATGGAAATGTTTTACTTTTAACATTTCCTACAAAAGAACAAATGTATATGACTCCTGCCACTGCATCTTAGTCTTCAGGTTCCAGACATTATTTCCAGGTCTTAACAAGGAAGTTATTATTATGTTTACACAATAAGAGGTGATGTTAAGGATTAATAACAAATATGTAATGTTTATTAATTTCATACTGACAACTTATTTGCATTTATAAGCTATATCTCAGTTACAAACAAAACACAGCTGTCCTCCACTAGTCACTGCAACCATGGTGCTTTCATCCTACAATCCCTCCACCAAAGCTCATGGCAAAGAAAAGCATGACTAATGTAAAATGCTTCACTTCTGAATCGCTGTTTTATAAGTTATGGCAATACTACAGCATCCACAAGGTATTAATTGCAGAGCACTGACCTAACAACTGAGTTCTCCTTCAGCAAACTGCATGCCTGGTAGGGCCAAGCACCACCAGAAGAGGGATGACCAGACATGGCATGTGCCCTCCCAGCTATTTCGGCTGTCTGGGATGGGGAGGCAGATGTGTGATGCTGGTGGACGGACCGCTCACCTGTTAAACAAAACCAGCTTAGGGTAGGACAGCTCTGGGAGGGGGCTGTGCTACCACAGCTCTTGGCACAGCCAAACGCTGGAGCACTTGTCAGGCAAAGCTGCTCACTGCTGTGACAAACCCCAGTGCAGCTCCTGGAAAGAGGGAGCAGAGACAGGCAGCTCAGCCCAGCCCATTCCAAATGGAGGGTGCTGCCTGCACTACAGGTCAGCTCCTGTTCCCTTGTCTGACAACGGCAAATCTCTTCATCGCTTTGCAGTTCTGGGAAAAGAAAATTGTCTTGTGAAATGACAATGTCGTTTACCATTATTAGCATTGTCTTCAGACAACAAAACATTATGTCGCAGTTGCTGTGTGATGACAGCAGTGAATACACATTGAGTCACCCCACATCAATTTAAACAGCACAACTGTGTGAACACACATTCTTTAGGTAAATCCACACACACACTCAAAAGTAAAAATAAGCAGACCTCCAAGGAAGAACTCACTTTCTACAAAATGCAAAAGCAACCCTTGCTGCTGTGCTTTTACAGCTTCAACAAACATGTGGCAAAGGGCCCAGTAAGACCACTCCTATTTTCTGATGTGGTAGTAGACAAAGCCACAAAGTACACAAAGCCACCCCCCAAAGGGTTATGTCATTAAAAACGTATGTGCCTAAGCCTGGCTTTATTTGGTGACCTCCACAGCCCCAGTGGAGACAGTACCTGCAAGCAGGCACTCAGCATCACAGTATTGGCAAAGAAATTTTGGGTTCTCCTCCCCACTTCAAATCTGAACAGCACCTCCCAAGATGAAAAATCACTCTGATATTTTTTCGTTATGCGTCATAATGTACCTCAGTTATGTTCAATCCCATTCAGAGCAAGAGATATCCAGAAGATTTCAAGTTAGAGCACAGGGAAGGTTTCACAGTTGCCCAGACATTCACTCTTATCACAGGACTTGCTGTGCTGCCAATACACCACACACCGCTGATACCAATGCACATTCAAAACAATGCAAACAACTGCTCTGTGTTCAAAACTGTCCCTGTTTCTGCCCCTTTACTGAACACTAGGAATAGAAACTGGAAAATGAAACTACAGAGGGCATAGAGGGTTAAAATGAGGCATACATTTTTTCATATTACACCTCTGAAACCACCTCCACAGTCTTCTTCACACCAAAGCTGCACAGCTGCCTGAGGGCACATTATTTTTATACTTCCTAAAACAAAACCTCCCACATCTAATGCTTCTGACATGCAACGAGATATACTCCAACCAGGCATCGTCATTATGAAAGGATTTTGCTATCATGCACACTCCCGATGTCGGGCACTTGAACAACTGCCCTGCCTGATGAAAGAATGACTTCAGTACAACATGGATGCAAAGGATGTAAACTGAAATCAGCAGAGTATTCATATCACCAAGCTTCAGATACCTTAATTCTCTCTCTTTAGAAGGAGCCCTGGTGTGCCCAACCTGAGCTCCTGTCCCTGCCGTGCTTGTTGGGGGAACTTTGCTTCCTCTCCAGTAATTCCTCATGGCCAAGAGCAAGGGAGAGAAGTCCACAGCTGCCTGGCAGTTCTAAGGTCAAGTTAGACAACATGACTAAACAACACAGGATATAAAAGCATTCCTTTCAAGTGTAGATCTGGCTATAGTACAAATAACACTAACAAAAAGCCTTGGTTTTTTTTCCACTAAGTATATCTGAAGGGGACTAGATATCACAGGCAAGTCCCTCCCTCCCTCCCTTGAAACAACAGCACCTACTGGAAAGACAAGTGATTTTCTTGCCTAACTGGATGGAAGACTGGGTGTCAAACTCATTTTCCCAGAGGCCACGTCAGCCTCGCAATCGCCTTCAAAGGGCCCAGTGTAATTTTAGGACTGTATAAATGTAGGAGTAGTTACATTTATACAGTCCTAAAATTACATTGGGCCCTTTGAAGGCGATTGCGAGGCTAATGTGGCCACCAGGGAAAATGAGTTTGACACCTCTGCCGTAGACCACAGCTTCTTAGAGATACAGAATGCAGGCAATAACTAGAAATCTGAAGGATCACGTTCCCCGCCCGCCACATTTGAATCCTTACCCAAGTTTCTGCAATTGCCTAAACATAACATTAGACAAACAGTTAGTGCATCTTAAACCACACTTGAGGCCCTGTGTGAGGTGGAGAGAGGAGCGGGCAGTGGGCCACCTCACCAGGGACCAAGGTGACAGAACATGCTGTTGTTACAAGTTGCTTTTATCCTATGCTAATTTCCCCTAGCAAGACTCTTGTGCATCTGTGCAACACAAGCCCCGTTATCTCTGCTGGCCCAAACAAGCACAGCACAGTGTCCCTTCCAGTCTCTGTGTTATATACAAACTCAAAATAACAGTGTGTCACAGGTATCGTGACTGCTGGGGCTCCCTCGGGTCTGCATCGTGTGGGATGTGTGGTGGACAGAGACAACAGCTTCTGTGGTTCTCCCTTCTTCACTCAACAGCAATCGAATGCCAGGCAACATCCTCTGGGCATGGGAATACCTGGGAACAGCAACACTGGATATGCTTGGGAAACCATGACCTGGTAAAGAAGGACAGCGTGCTACCATCACCAACTCCTGGCCCTCTGAGAGCTTATTATATCTCGTTAAGGAAATTAATGCAACTTCAAGCTCACAGAAACAGGGAAAGGACTATGGCAGAGAGAAATTTGTAGGTCTTTCCTGCAGAGTCACTCCCACCCTTATGCTGATCATTCTCCTACCTGGTTCCTCCTGCTGGAGACCACTGCAAGCCCCACGGGCAGGTCACAGGCAGGCTGGCTGTCACCCTTGCAAGTGGCATCCCGCTCTTTTCAGATTAGACAACTGAGACAGAAATCACTAGCAGTGAAGAAAACTAGTCTAAGTTACAAAGTAGCACAGGGATCAAGGGCAATTTTAATATGGTATTCCTGAGCCAAACTGTTAACCGGTCTCACATCACCACCACAAAGTGAAGGAAGCAAAGTTTCTGCACAGGTTGTTCCAGCAGTCCTGCACAACCTTGCACCAAGATCACTTACGCAACACGGCAGTTCCATTTTACGTCGCCAAGCAGGTGAATCCTTCAAATGATACTATGCAAAATCTAAATAAAACCTCAAAATTTCAGTTTAGACCATTCCCTCTCCTGCTTGACCCCAGGCTCTTGAAACAAGGAGAGGTACAGAGCTCTTCCAGAAAAGCCAGCTTTCTGGGACTTACAACTTATCCTTTGGAGCTCATGGGGAAGCTTGTGCTCTAACCATATGAAAGCATTATCAGTTATTATTACACTGTTTCATGCAGATGCAAATGTTCTATTTCTGGATTGTCTTCCCTCTGCCCCCATCTTTTATTTCCTTTCCCCCCCCCTCCCCCCCATATGAACATAAACGTTAAGATTTATTCCACAGTTCAAGAACAATGAAGTTTTGGTGAAAAAAACATCTAAGATGACAAAATGCCCTGCGCATTAAAAAATATTAAAAACACCAATTGTTTTATTTCACACATTAAAACCTAGAGTGAGTGTTAGTAGCCTACAGAAAATTAAAGCTTTGTAAAGCCAGATTTGCAACACAACTTGAAACAGCCCCATCTATAGCCTATGAAGTGCTGTTATAATACAAACTTTAAAAGCGTCGAACTTCAGTGAATTACAAAACTCAGCATTTCCCCTCTTTTTTAGCTGTAATCTTATATGGAAAGTGGTTACCAACAAAGCTGCCTGCCCTTATGTTGTAAAGATGTTATTAGTTTATTTATCTTACAGCTGTTATGAAATTTAAAGTGACAAACCATGCACTAAATCACTCATTTTGTGAACTTTTTTTAAAGCTTGAATATCATTATGAGTTCTGGATTAAAATATGTGGCTGAAAGCAAAAGGAATAAGAAAAACAGGAGCTAGTAGGTACATGAAAAAAAAAAAACCAACCCAGGTTTATACGTTTCATATTTTAAAATGTATGGGAGGCAAAAGACAACAAGAAACAAAAAATCTGTGAAAGCCACAAATTTGGGCAGTAATGATATGAAACTTAAACTTAAAAACTGTCTATGGTTTATTATTGCTTTTTTTTCTAGTTTCTCTTAGATTTCTGTATTTCCTGCAGGACTTCAGCAAAAACACATAATATGCTGTTCTTAGGACAAATCTGCTCATGTTCTTATCAGTAGATCAAAACAAAATTAAACAAGTACGAATTTATACCTATTTTTCACAATGCACAAAGGTGAACAACTACTGGTATTTCTGAAGAAATCCATGTTAGTATATGTTCAAGACCTAAATACATACGTGCATTTCTCTTAAGCATATGGAAGTACAATTCCTTGGGAAAGGGGAAGAACCCACAAAACTGCTAAATAAATTGATATGTGCTACATTTTTACAGTGAAGCATCAAATCATATCTATGTGACAGACTCCACCTTTTTCAAGTGATACCATGCATGCACTGGAGGATTAATATCCACCAGCCTGTTATTGAAAATTTCTGTAATAATTTTTGATTTTTTTTAATAGTGTCTTGCTAATCCTTGTAAAACAGGTTTGTCTGTTTTTTGTGTGTGTTTTTTTTTTTTTTTTACATTCATTTATCTTCTTTCTTTCACCATCAGTAGCTAGAGTAGAAAATGAATAACTGAAAAGCCATATGTAGCCATTATTTTCAGTATTACATGAAAAAACTTAGAACTTGAAAAGAGATCATGAGAAATACCACCTTTTTTCATTACATATACGTATATGTGTAATATGAGTGCTTATCGTTTTGTTTTGTTGTTTTTTTTTTTTTTAATATTTTACCCTGAACTCCATAAAAATCACTACTTTTCTCCCCAGCACACTGTCCAATTCCTACATGGAAAGATGAAGATCTTAAGTACTATGTCATTGTTTACAATACAAAATATTTGATAAAGAGTAAACAGAATTTACCTCATAGCAGGGGGAGATAAATGACAAATATCAGAAATACTGCCAGAGATAGAGAGCAAAGACATTCATTAAAGAAGTTATTTAGTTCCTAGATTAAGATATGAAAGAATGAAAATAACGGAGGATCAGCACTTCCACAGATTACTATGATTTGGAGAGAGCAGAACAAAACATTTCTATACCAATTAAAACTAAAGAGTATCACACCTAGCCATCAAATTTTGTGCAACTTGTCAGTTTTTCCTCTGTGATGCAAATCGAATCTCCTCTCCCCCCAAAAACCCTTCTCTTTCAAGACCTTTTCTGGATCAGTTCCAGGGGAACGGTGAAGCACAGATGAGCTAAAACAAGTAACCCAACTTATTAAACACACTGCAAGACTAGATGCATATGGAAATTAAATCTCCTACTCCCAAGCAGATAGACTAGATAAGTCAGTATGTTTTTGCCATCTCTGATATAAAAATAAGTGTCAGCAAAACCCAGTTTAAATTCCTGCAAGCCCCTGCAGGAATGCTGCTGTTTTCCTCTGGACTGTTCAACCAGCACAACCACCCAGAAACTTCTCACAGTTGAGGGTAAAAAGTGTGTGGGGGGGACCCATCCCAAACACTCACTTCTGTTGCGTTCAAAACCCCCACCAAAACAACCAAAACAATTTTTCTTATAGTTTAGATGGACCTTGCAAAAAATATTCCTGGGTCATCACCACTAAGCCAGGGTTTGTCCCTTGTCCAAGAAGGAATGACAGGATCCCTTCCCTGGGGTGCTGGTGCCATCACTGGCAGAAAGGAAACAAGTCAGGAGCACTCTGTGGCCTGGAATTAAATCAAAACATATCTGCTTTTAACACAGCAAAGGCAAAACGAGGCATGCTTCTACAAGCTGCATCTTACTATTCCTGAAGAAAACCTCCCTGGCTTTTTCTGCTCTGTATTTTTCTGTGAGCAGGCATCAGGATCGGCATGTGCGGGGGCTGTTGCCAAGTGCTCCTAAAACTCGCACTCCTACACCTCGTACGTGTGTGCCTGTGCTCACGCACGCAGAAAAAACAGCGGCAAACTGTGGCAGCCGTGACCCAGAGGAAGCACCAAGCATCGTCGGCCACCCGCTGAATCCATTTGTGCAGACTGCAAAGATGCTCTCCAGCAATCACTGTGGGCAACAGCAAAACACACAATAAAAAAAAAGGAGCTTTTTCAACAATAATGAAAAAAAAAAAAAAATTGGAAATGTTTTGCCTTCAGGCAGCTATTTCTCCTCCCACCCAAAAAAGCTAATGTTTTGCTTCTGTAACTCATTATTATCTTTCATATACATAAATATAGTGATTCCATGCCTGTTCTAGAAAGTGAATAAATTGAACTGCTGAAACACATCCCAGTCTAGGACCAAAATGCAAGTTCTTGTGCATCAGTCAAGCTCCTCAAGTAAAACTCCTCTGTTATTTTTTTTTTTTGATTTCTTTGTCTTGCTTTCTCTAGTTGCCTCCACTTCCTTCCACATTTCTGATATCCAATTTTCAGTAGATTAAACTGGCAGAGACCTTGCTCCTCAATAAAAGCACTTGTCGGCCTGCAGCTGCAGCAGACAGACAGGCCGCAGCCCGAGGACGCTGGATCAGCCACAGAGTACGGGGCACTTCAAATTTAGGTCACTCGTGCTGCTCCAATCCCAGGGAACAGTGACGGTGTATTTTTCCACATGTGGCTGTTTTCCTGCTGACCTATGCCTCAAATGAGGCAACAATCCCAATGCAATTTAAAGAGCAAAGTGAGCACATAAGATCTTTAATGCTGAAGATATCGGGAAAGGGTCAAAGTGATAGTGGAAAAAGAATTAACTTTCCCAGAGTTTGCCCCTGGAGGCTGAAGGTGCAAACACTAGCACTGCATGAATGTGCATCCTACAGCCGGGTTCACTGCCTGCATGACCAGGACACATCGGGGGGACTGACGGCAGGCAGAAATTGTCGCCATGTGAGGAAAAGCGGAGCTGAGCCAGCAGCACACGCGATAAGAGTTATCTGTGCTGGAGGCTGCCCGCTGTGGCGCCGGCACCTCGGCTCAGCACTGACAAACGCCGGGGGGAACCAATGCAGAGGCCGGATCTCGGGAATGATAAATGTGACGCTTCGGGCGCTGGGGCTGTCAAACCGGCAGCATTTCTGCAAATGAGTCAACCCAGACGTATTCAAGAGAGTAAAACTCCTTGAGTTTTACCGCTTGATCTGCAAGCGGGGGGGCAATCCCCAGCACCAAGTCTCCCGAGATGGCTGAAGCCATCCCAGAGCAGCTGGACAGGGCAAGCTCTGATGGCTCCTCCGCACTGTGCCTTCTCAGACTGCTTTCTAGTCGCTGGATTCCATGTTTGGTGGTTTTCCCCTGTAGTTCTTTACAATTTAAAAAAAAAAAAAAAAGGATTACATGCTCAGTACAACATAGCAACTATAATGTTTTTACAGAAGAATGGCTCCTACATGACTGAGGTGTTCAGCTACACATTAATCTAGAGGGGAAAAGCTTAAAAGATAGTAATACGAAGTATTTTAGCTTGCCTTGTAATTCCTACCACAGAATCATTTTAGGTGGAAGAGACCCCCAAGATGATAGAGTCCAACCGTTAACCTAACACTGGTACTAAACCGTGTCCCTCAGAACCTCATCTACACACCTTTTTAAACACCTCCAGGGATGGTGAATCAACCACTTCCCTGGGCAGCCTATTCTAATGCCTGACAACCCTTTTCATGATTAAATTTTTCCTAATATCCCATCTAAACCTCCCCTGCACAACTTGAGGCCATTTCTTCTCGTCCCATCACTTGCTACATGGGAGAAGAGACCAACACCCTCCATGCTACAACCTCCTTTCAGGTAGTTGTAGACAGCAGTAAGGTTTCCCTTCAGCCTCCTTTTCTCCAGGCTAAACAGACCCAGTTCCCTCAGCTGCTCCTCATCAGACTTGTGCTCTTTACCAGCTTTGTTGTCCTCTCTGATCTCTCTCCACCACCTCAATGTCTTTCTTGTGGTGAGTCTTGATCCTACTGATTCAAAGCTGTGTCATTCCCCCATGGGCATCCCCAAGCACGGGTAGTGTGTGCAATCCAAGGGAAGAAGACTGCAAGGATTTTTGCCCACTGGCTGTAGGCTTAGCCAAAGATTAACAGAGGGATCACTGGAGAAGCTACACCTACTGAATATTCACTAGCAACTAAAGCAGCTGAGCTTTTCATCGGGCATTGCAAATGATTCACAAAGGAAAAAAACAATTTGGATGGGTCACAGTATGAGAAGAAAATTTATTTTAATGAGTGTGAATATATCCACAGATTGGTAGATGTTTTACCTGGAGGATGATTTTTGGTTTTAGAAAGGACATTAAGGATATATATCAGAAAAGATCCAACTTGGGGGAAAAAAAACTCTTTATATAAATGGAGATAGGTTACATGAAAGAGCTGAGAATGAAATTATAAATGGAAGAAAACCCAGTGTCATCTCTACATCATGACAACAGAAACCAGACCTGTCATAATAAGTAGAGTTCATGTTGTCTAATTTAGTTAATACATTTTCAGACAAACAGGAAAGTTCATTCATGGGATACATTTTTTTCTCTCTGATGAAAGATTTGCAAGAGCAGCAGTGCAACAGGCAGTCTTATTATAACTTTCACACATATAAATGGCTAATAAGGAATTAGGAATTATAGATGTTAGGGAAAGAGCTGATCCCCTCTCCAGCCCATTACCCTGACAACTCAAGATTATTCTCTACCATCTCTTTGCTAATGAATGGCCAGATCTAGTACTAGAGACCACAAGTGCTAGAGCCTCTTCCCAGTTTCCACAGGAGATCATTCCCTGGGTTTATGTATCTACAAAATGAATACTAAAGGAATTTTGTTTATATTTTCCTCTGCTAATCCCTGATTCTCTTTACAGTCACCTATGCTGAAAATTTCTTTTGCACTTCAATTTTATTTCTTGTATTTGTGCTTTTCTTTCCTGATACCCTTCCAATGTCATTGATCTCCTCCAAGGGATAAATCATCTACTGCTGACTGCTCATTCGAGGTGTCCACAGGAGAGAAGCACAGACTTGTTGCAAAGCCAATCAACATGAATAGGAAACCTCCGCCAACTTCAGTGGCATCAGGATCGGGCCTTCAGAGCTGCTACATCTTTATATGGCTAATAAGTGCAATATCCTCCCCGTTATATTTCATACCCTTACTGGTATTATTCCCAAGTTTTTTCCAGCATTACCCTTTTTGAAGTCTCTCTGCTACTTGCAATAGTTCTATTTGGGATTATTGTTTGCAAAGTTAATTACAGTTTTGCATTTTGTTTTATGTTCCTGACCTCTTTAGATTCTTTTGAACTTTAAATATTTGCCCAGACTTGTATTTTCAGATCTTCCTAATTTGAATGTGGTGTGTACAGCATCTGAATTCCCTCCATTTAATCAGTTTAGTTTTGCAAGGGCAAAACTAGTCTTTTGCAGCAGCAAAGCAGGACTAAGCTTTTGAAGAAAGATGCGACAGTTAAATCCTGTTTTATCACGCTACCCATCAGATTACTTTTGCTGAAGCAATTTTGACTTAAAGTCCTAAAATACTGGCAAAAAGGAAATATAACCTATTTTGAAGAAAAAAGCCCCAACAACCCAGAATTAAAGTTATATTAGCTTAGACTGACTTCTTTAATAGAAAAATGAGAAGAAGCAAACTGAGGAGAAACAAGAGAAAACATCAGTAATGGATCTCTGGATCAGAGATTATATTGCCATATTTGAGAAAAACAGACACTTCAAGAGATGCCAGCCTATTGGGATTACTAAATAACATTGCCGCTTAATATGTAAGAATTAGTAGAAAATAATTGTTTATAGAGTTACAGTTGGGTTGTCTTTAGCATCTGAGGAGTTATTTTTTTATTTGCTGGCCTAAGAAGAACGTGGCCTCTGCACACAATATGCAGGAACTTGGGAAAGAAAGAAAGAAAAACAATTTGACATGAAGACTTGAGTTTGGAAATAAAAGACAGTTTCCAATAATTTTTCTGCAATAGACAATAATACAAGACAAAGGTGATGTAGGCACCATATGGTATGTTAATTCTTGTCCTGACAACAGCTCTGTTCTCCATCTATTCCTTTGCTAGACTGCAAGAAAACATGCAGCTTGTGTCACTAACACCAACAGCAAAACCCAGCCTCACCAGTCATGGCAAACATTAATGTGTAGGTGAATAAAAGCATGGGACACTGGGAACACAAATTGTGAATAAGCAGCCCCGCAAGCTCGCTCTCTCCAGGTGAGGAGCATTTCTGGGTGGATACGGTACCACAGTAACTTCTTCTTAGGTGTTGAGGGAAGCTGGGATAAACCAGACATAAATACTTCCTGGAGCAAGGAGGATGGATGCTACCTTTGCAGAACAACATACAACAAAAAAATTATCCAAATAACATGCTTGGAAAAGAAGCCTGAGTAAGAGCACCCCACCTTTGTGGGAAGGGGCAGCCCCAATGCATCAGTGGTGATGCACCCAAATCTTCCTTCAGGGTGAAGGGATGGTGAGGGGACAGGGTCAAACTGCCCACACTGTCAGTTCACAAACTGGCCCACAGACACCCCGAGGCAAAAGGTACAGGCATTCGGATTTCAGGTGTGGAAGGAAACAAAACCATCTCTGCTTTCACATTTGGCATGGTAGCGGGTGGCTGCTTCTGGCGGAGGTAGGCCTTGACTTTTTCTATATGCATTATTCTCCTCAGCTGGTGGGCAGGGATATACTACACTTAGAGAAAGAAAAAAAAAAGGGGGGGGGGGGGTGGGGGGAAGAACAACAAAAGAACAAAAGAGAAAAGAACATCACCCCACCCACCCCCAAACCCTCTGAAATTAATTATGCTGGGGTAACTGCTTCCAGCATCACCCTAATGATATTGCAAGCTTAGAAAACCTTGGGATACCAGTCCTCTAGCAACACAGATGAGACTAGCCTCTCAGAGGTCCAAAAAAATACAGTTAGTAGCAAGCCAAGGTGAAACTGGGAAAACTGAACAGGGTGCTAGGGCAGAACATGAGTACTTCAACTAAATCACTACCATCAGAATACATTTTAGGTAGATAAATCCAGACAGACTTACAATTTATATATATAAATATATTTTTTAATCGCTAGATAATTCCCAACTGCCATTGCTACTGTTACTGAGTTATAAGGAACATGGCATGCAAAAAAATGGAATTGCTCCTGCTAGGTAATGTAATTCAAGCTCTAAATATTTGTTTATTTTTGCAGGGGGAAGGGAGCAGTGGGCAGCTGATGGCACACTGCAGGGTGCGCCACTGCTGCTGTCCCAGGGGCTGGGGCTCCCTCCAGCCACCAAACACAGAAACTCAGCCAAACCTGGCTGTGTTTCACCCATGCTGTTCCTCTCCCCTGCCTTGCTGCTGTTAAAGGGGAGATGAAGCTGGGCTTCTACCCACTCCCTCCCTGTCCTCACCAGTGCTCCCTGCTGCACCAGCCCCAGCACCAAAGTGCCCCACAGCGAGATCTGCTCTGGAGCCCATCACAGCCTGAGACCAGCTTCCTGAGGTATCATCCCAGTCATGATTGTTACCTCTCTGACCTAAAATTAGGCCATTTTGGCCCAGAAGCATATCGCTACGACACTGTGGATCAAGTGGCTGGGCAGGGTCAGGCTGTGGAGGGAGAAAGCACGGTGACAAGGACAGGTCGCTGCAGGCACCATCTGCACTTAAATAAGGCTGCAGGGAGTGTACTCTGGCAGGAACATGGCCCTGCCTGCCTCCCATGTGGCAGTGAGACCTTTCTCTCTCCTCCGAAACATCCCTTAGGTTACAGAGCTGCAGCAAAATCAGGACAGAGAATTGACTCTGGATAAAAATAATGTCCTCCCACCAAATGTAGAAGGGGAGGACAAGAAAGAGAAGCATAATTTATAACCTAGCTCAATTCTGTGTGCATTTAATTGTGCAAAACACTGATGTTTTCCTGCAAGTTTGTTCAGGTTTTCTTTAAAAATCTCATTGTTAACTGCTTTATTTTATATAAGTATCTGCATCTGACATGCCCTGTTCACAGTGCTGGCTGCTCCTTATCAGTGCAAACCTGTACAACATTAACTGGTGTGGGAAAGCTTGAAATCCTGGCAAGAATGCCTCATTGCATGGTTTTGGTTTGGGGTTTTTCCCTCTCCACCCACAGAGGAGCACAGCACATGGGCATGCTTGCTGTGCGTTCGGTGAGAAGTTATATAGCAGCCTTCAGACATAGGCTGCAGTTGTTCTGCTTCAGAGCTAACACTTTCTAAGCGCCACTATGGTAAATCAAATGTTTCCAAGCTCTGGGCTTGTTTTTCTTTTTAGTAAAAGTTCAGAATCTAGAACAGTCTTAATCTAATCCTAGCTGTTATTTCAAGATCTATCAATTTAGTACCAATTACAAAAAATAAGATTAAAACAAATAAAACCTACCTCCTTGCCCAAAAAAGGATCTAAGAAATTATCATGAAACAAGAAGCATATCAAGTCACTACAAAGCAGATTTGGTTAAATATACTTCTGCAAAGGAGGTTACTGCTTAGTCAACTTTGTTTCAATGCATTTCTTGAGAGTCCAATCTTCTTGTCACTTCTTTTCTGGCAAAAATCTTCTTTAGTTAGACTGCAAAACCAATTCAACTGAGATCTAATAAATACTGCTTATTTCCCATTATAAGATTGGCTTTGCTTAACATAACTGAGTTAGGTAAAGAAGTGGCAAATCCAGTTGTGCACGTATACAGTGACAGGCAACAGAAAAGCACATGGCATTTTCTACTGTGACTGAAGAAACGTTGCAGAAAACCCCCACAACAAACAAAACCAAAAACCCAAAATAAACAAACAACAACCTGAGGAGATGTGGCGGAAAGGCCGTACCTTACGAGCACCCAGGGCTTGCACATGCTTTGCTAGTCCCACACAACCAACAGTTCTCACCAGCCTCAGCAAGAAATAAGGGCTCATGGCAGCCTTAGAGGGCATTAGGAGAACAGGTTCAAGTAGTTTAGCCTACAGATTACTCTAATCTATACGAAGTTACCCATGACAGGGAGTACAACAGGTGATTATTTATTTATTTTTTTTTTACAGTAAGTAAATAAAAATGATAGATGCACTAAAAACCAGACATACCTGATAGAAACAGGCATTTCTATCTGATGCCAAGATTAGCATTTCTTCCTCTCTACTGCTGTTAGTTTTTATGTTTTTTTTCTTTATTAATTGAGAATTAATACATTACTAGTTACATAGCATTTCATTAGTGTATTTGAATCACTAGCTTTTTTTTAAACATATGTGGGGGAAAAATGGTAGTAAAACTCCCCAATATAAGCATAGCTGATATAAATCACTATTGTTGGAAAGAATCTGTGATCACACACAAATAAGATGAGGCAGAACTTGTTAATACCCAGGACTTGGAGTGTGATATACTGCTGGAGAGAACCAAAATACATAACATAAAACTGCACTTGGGAGAGTACTGCAGGAATCAAGGATCCCAAATAACAGCTCCTATAGCTGAAGGGATAAGTAATTGCACCTACCATGGCTTTCACAATGGGACCATAAAGGTCCAACTCCAAGAAGGAAATAAAACAGATTAATAAGAAAAACAGGACGACCATTAAGATAAATAAATATTACTTGGTTTCTGGTCACAGATATTTTTAAAAACATAAACATTGTGAATCCTAATAGAAATTGAGGGGGGAAAAGTCCACATGTACCTATGGGGCACATCCTAAACATTTAGCAGTTACTTTGACAGTAAGTCTTTCCATGTTTTGGTATACTAGTGTAATGTTAGTGTTCTAAACACTAGCCTGAAGGGTTTCTAAATTAGCAAGTCAATGTTACCATGGTAACATAATGTACTACCAAAATGGACCACTTTTTATACATCCACTGTAATCAAGTTAGTGACCAAGCAAGTTACAAAAATTCTTGCTTTTTCTGTTTTGGGGGCTTAGGGTTTTGTTAGGTTTGTTTAACTGTTCCTACATATTTCCAAAAATTATTATTAAAACACACACAGAATGCACTTTGTTTATCATGCAGGAATAGATCCTGTGCAAGCAGAGAAAGTCACCACCACCACCAACAAAAATGTAGTGCTTAGGACATGCCAAAAGTCTCTGTAGTTTCGGTTCCCAGGTACACAAAGTTTTAACACCCCATCTCTGGTTTTGCTTTTGCAGAGTGCTCGCAAGCAGAAGACACTCTTTTCTTGTGACAATACTATTTAAAACAAAGTGACACCTCACACTCTGAACTTCTTACACACCAGGATCCTGCCCATGATGCTATCTAAGATACCCTGGGGCACACTAAATGGCACTAGATGCCCTAAAAGTCAACCTGCCATCCTTGATCAGACAATCTTCAAACTGAGACTATCCAAGTTAAAAACATTCTCTTGTAAAGTTCAATGTTCAAAAGAGATCATCTTCACGGTCATCACATCCACACCAACCAGGGTATCTGTCCTACATTCACACTAATTTGATAAAGTTCTCATGCAATGGTCTTTATTCAAATGGTATCAAGTATTTGAATTAAAATCTAGAAGACCTGTATTTGAATATTTTCTATTAAAAGCTAGCATCTCATTGTATATAAATATTTTTTGTCACAAGCCTGCAGTAACAACATTCTTGGGGTAATCCTGTTGTCTAACCATTCACAAAAATATTTGGAAAAATCCTGAGACTGTGTAATCTTTTTGTGACTCTTTCTATGTTGGAATAAATGAGAAATAGTCACTGGTTTGTGGTTGTGTCAGTAAGAGCTAGAAGTAACGGTTTATATTGCTTGCCAATAGCACTGACATTCTAAATTGATCGCTGAGTTCAATGATTTTTGAAATTAAAGGGGTTTTATATTATGAAAATTAATAGGAATTTTTACTTGCTTTTATTAGTGGGAGAATATGTCAAATATTCAACTGCTCTATGTTCGACCTGGCTGACTAGTTTTTATTCTTTTAGATGATGTTGTCATTTATGGTTGAGAGGCAATAGCAAAGCATTTCTGATTAATTTGCTGAAACAACTGGCTATAATTTATATTCCTTTCAGAAAGGTGGCGGGAAAGGAGGAAACAGTGCCCAAAGACATTATGCAAATCCCTCCCAAAAGACTTACACGAGCACAGGATTGTCCTCGCCTTCCTTTGCCATATGAAGCAGCTGTAAGTGAGCCAGCAACTCAGGATTCCTGTTCCCCTCCACCCCCAGCTTTCCAAAAATCACATCCAGAAGATATAAAGGAGAGGCTGCTCTCTGTTCAAAGGATCTTTCACTAGGGAAAAGACGTCAGTCAAAATAGAACATACATATATATATATATACACACACACACACACATTATATATATATGTAGTGGCATATATATGTGTACACACTTACACTATATAGAGATATATATGGCACTACAGTTTAACTTTGGTGATCTCCAATGTGGATGTCACTTATTTAGGTATCAGAGACTTTCTGCTGTATGGGTGGAGTTTGGGGGAAGAGTACAAAATATTCTTTTCAAAAAACACATATGCATGAATGGGCCACCGAAGTGAAATTAGACATAAAGCTCAAATCTAGCATTGGCCATCCTCAGAGTGCTTGACTTCCTAACTTTAAATGGCTGGTTCAGCATGGTTGTACAATCTGCAATACATTGCAGTGATTTGTGTGTCTGGCTTTCTCTCCTGCTGAATGCCATTTATAGGCTATAACTAAAAAAGTGTGGCTCAAGGATTTTTCACATACAGCACTGAACATATACCTGAGAAAAAAGTTAAAAACCCCACAGGCTTATCTGTTCACTGAAAAGTGAAAAAAGCCCTGTATCTGCAAGACCTCCAAATGTCACAGGAAAACTGTAAGCTCAGAGGCATTAGCAAATGTTCATTCCTCTATTATGTTATAAAAGATGCAGTGTGAAAAATCCTTTAGGATAATCTTCTCCGAATCATTAATTCTCTTCCATTTACATGAGAAAAGAAACACCAGATCTTTTTACATAGACTGTCACAAAAATCACAGTCTGGGGGTGTTTGTCACCAAACTTTGAGGTCACACAACCTGATGTTTTTCTGGCTATTTTGAAGGACAGATCTTTACTTTAGGATTATACCACGTACATCATTAGGTAAGATAATCCTCCCACACTCCAGAAGTCCCAACAGCTGCATCTTAATTGGAAAGAAAAACTGAGAAGCATGAGAACCAACAGTTGTTACTGCAAACTAATGACTCTGGATCATCAAACCCCATGCAGCTGCCTTTCTGCCAAACAACAACGCATGAGTTGTAAAACTAAGGTGCTTTAAAATAAATCAAACACCAAAACTAAATTACTGCCAACGAGGACATTGTATTTTAATAATAAAAAGGCACAAAACACTAACCAATTTCAAGCTGCACTAATTTGACCATAATCCTTACATGTAAGTCATAATTTATGGGAAATAATAACATGAAATACTGACAGTAGAATTTATATCTTAATAGCTGGCATGCCAATGGCTAAGATGGTTCACACACCTGGTTGTTTTTACACTATGTGAACTGCTGGGGCAGTGCAAAAAATCAAGTTATTTTCATTGACGCCTACACTGAGAGCGCATCCATCCTCTGAGGGTGAATGGCACCGGTGGGTCAGTGGCAGCAGAGCTCTCAGTTCACATCCCTTTGCTGCACGTCTGTTCGCCTGCCTCAAAATACTGAAGCTTTGCTGGAGAATTTCACTCCTTGTCAGAGGAGTATTTAAAATACAGCATCTCCTCCTCTTGTCAACGGTAATATTTATGCACAATACATTAAAAAAAAAACCAAACAAACAAAAAAAAAAACACCACCAAGAAAAGAAGAAATTGCTGTGACAGTGTAAAAGAGTCATGAATGTGTGAGGGGAGCACAGTGCGAGTCCAGGTGCTTCTCCATCACCTTGGCAGTAATGTATGGAAGGAAGGATGACATGGAATGAAGGACAGCGGCTGCTGGGCAGTCACCCCACCGTGCTCCTCAGTCCCCCTCTCCTCTCCCTCCTGCAAGGACAGTCCCCAGGGTAAGGGAGAAAAACACCGTTTTAAGTGCTTTGCAGTTGCTTAGCAACTGCTACAAAACCCCAAGAGATTTCGGTCAATGAACCGGCACATACACCTCTAAACATGCCGACAGTGACATGAGGAATGCCACCATGTTGTCAGACATCTCTGCTCCGGATGCCCCCAGCCCCAACACCACCATGTGCCCCCTCACCTTCCAAAGCTGCTTCCAGCCTCCACTCACCCATCCCAAAACTCCCTGAACCACAAAGAGGCAGAGCAAAGCACCTGTGTGCTGGTAATTAGATTATTTTTAATTGTGAAGAGGCCAGCTACACCCTTCCCTTGGTTACCACATACCTACAATCTACGTCTGCATTAAAAAGCAATCAAGATCGAAAAGCTGCCCCTGAACTATCCCTCCTGTGGTACAGACTGGTTTTCTTCCCAAGCAGTATAATGTGGAAGCAGTGACCATTACCAGCAATTCCCAGGCTGGTTACTAGTTTCGGTGGGAAGCGATAGTCAAACTGCATAAACCTTTTGGCCTCTGTGATCATACACCATCATAATGCAAAGCATTTTTAGATTTTCAAACCTGATATATATGTTTATGCACAGATTATGCCATAGAACGAAGATTCTTCCACTGCTCTTCCATGAACTGCCACTAGGTTCATATAATTTATATGAACTTCAAGAGGTGACACAAGGATGCTATGCTTGAAAAAAATGTTTTCTGTCTTACAGATGCTTCACTCCACAGAAGAGTACATATGGTGGGGGAACCACACCACACTGCAGTGTAATAAGTTTAGGACTTTCCATACCAAATAGGACTATAACAAGTTGTACTTCATTTCATTATTCTTTAAGCTGTCCTTTATCTTGTATTAATGTTATTCTTTATCTTCTTCCCAGGACAATTTGCGTTTCTAACTGATGATAATTCTCATCGCATACAAATCCACTCATCTAGAAATGCCACCGGACTAGACTGGTTCTCTGTAATCAGTGAAGACGCCTCAGCAAGTTTCTGTTGTGTTACCAATTTTTGCCTATCATCTGCACAGAAAAGTCTTCCCAGCAGATAAGATTCTCCAGATGCAACAAGTACAAATGCAGGTCCTTCTGAAAAGACCTTTTTCTAGGTCTTAATTGAAAAGACATTAATTTTGCAAGATTGCCTGTATCACAAGGTAAATTAAAAGAAGACCATAACACAGTGGAGCGCACTAAATTGATTTAACAGTATTAGCTCTTCCTAGGTGGAAAGTATGTAAAACAAAGCAAAAAGATAACTATTTGAAAGCATAACAACAAAGTGACTTAGGATGGCATTAGAGAGACAGGAAACCAACATTCTGATAATAAATGAGAGATGACAGATAATGCTAGGATGTCTTACCAAGAGTTTCAGTACTAGGTGCAAGAGAGAAGAAGGAACCAACAAAAAGATGTAAAGAGAGATGATATGATCAAAGCCACAGGCTTGGGAAATGCTCTTTCAAGCAATATTCCAAATTGATATAAGTGGGACAAGGTTGCTTTCATCCAGGCTAGAAAAGTGACAGTGCAGTACTTCAGCAATAAAATGAAAAACACAGATGGAAGATTTCACAGTGCGGGCAGACAGGGAAGGCTGCAGCTTAGATGGGCTACACTGGGAAAAACTTCAAGATACAGCCTCACTCTGTTGTGAAGACCTTGGGAGAAATAAAGCAGGGATATGAAGGACTGGTCAGGTTTTATTCCACTGATACCATATTTGATGACTGCTTTTTTAATGCATCCATTCCTCATTATTCTTTTAAAAGATTAACAGGTTTAAGGCAGGAAGAGATTCAAGTGGACTGCAGAAGTTTTACCCTAAGAGAAATTATGCAACTAGTGTAATTACTACTTTGTCTGCAGACATCATCATGAAGGCTCCTTAAGACATGAGGCTCTCCGTAGGCTAACTTAATAGCAACTGCACTAGCTATACCAGACAGCGACCTTTATTGATAAGAAATACTGGGACCCTGAAAGCAAATTCAAGATTCCAGCTGAGCAGAGGACAACTTGGAAGAGAGACTAATGTTAACCCTATTTTTATGTACTTAAAAATTATATAGACAAAAAAAAAATCACCTATGCAGAAATGAAGTTGTATTCTAACTGTATCAGAGGCAACTCAAGCATTCATACCTTATGCAGGCTATTTAAGGACTTACTTTCAAGGGAGAGCACTTTAAAGAAGTACAAATCACCTCAGGTGACAGCTCATGTGAACAGGGATGTTAAGGAAATCCCCCTGGACTCCAGAACTATGCTAAAATCATGCTAGATATAACAAGGACTGAAACAGAATTACACCAAGTACGGTTTTGCTCATTGGGAGGGGAAAATTTTTTTTTTGAGGCTGTATCAGTTCTGCATTCATAACTGGGCCATCCGATTTTTCCCACAAGTGCAAAAAAATGGAAATGAACTAGTAGTAAAAATTAACCTCATCAGCCTGTTTTTCAATATTAGCAACTTATGTTCTAAACACGATATACAACTCCATTTTGAAGATTAAATGCAAACAGGGTCCCCATAAACATCACTGTATCTGGGTTTCTGTCCTCTTTACAGAAACACACAGAGCTTCCAAATTTCTCGGTAACAGCACAATAGTGCTGATGCAGTGATACAGGGTACAGGGTTGTGCTTTGTTTGGTACTTCTGGCTGAAAGAAACCAAATACTGTCCTATCTCAAGCTATTATAACAATCTCAAAAAGTCACACCTCTGTCCCAGTGTTCCTCTCAAAAGCATCTGGTACGGATCTGCCTTTGCGCAACTTGCATTTGTTCCACTTTACTGGGCTTGGTGTTACATCCAACTGGCAGGTTTCGGGAAGAAAATATCCTAGAAAAGAAGCTCATCCAACACCTTGACGCTTAAAACTCCTTTCCAGCCATGAGAAAAAGCAGGAAACTCACATCCTGGTACACGTTGCTTCCAGAGGCAGCATACTGCTAAAACCATTTTGAAGATCTGAGATCAAGTCCCTAACGTAGTAAACTCTTCCTTGGGGAACGCCATGCAAATATCCCAAGTACCTGAATGGGAACTCGTCCTGCCAACTCTGTCACCTCATCCTTGTGCAGTTTGGAAGGGAAAGTGACGGTCACATAGGTGACACCCTGCTGCTCACTGCTGGCAGCACCAAGCTCATCTCAGACTTGCAAGGCAGCTTGATTTACAGGCAAGTCTCACTTTTATTGAAGAATTTCACATCAAACGTTTGCAATGCTTCCAGATATATCATGAAAAAGGAAATTAAAAGCAAGTTTTACACTTTAAAATAGGGAACAGGACTTTTTCTTCTTGCTTCAGGTGGTCAAAGAGTCCTTGAAATTGAAATTCACGGCACATGTGAGCACTAGAGACTTGGGAAGAAGAGGTGCTGGAGGACAGAAGGAGGTATGGTTTTAAAGTACACATGCAGGAAGGGAAAGAAGAGCAGGGAAGGGAGACTCAAGTTGTCAGTATGAACTCAGCCCTTCTTTATGTGTGTTTGTGATGCCCAACAATACTTCTCCTCCACTACTACAGGTTACTTCTAAAGGATTTTCAAAAGACAACTGCATAGACCAAAGATAGTAATCTATTCAAGTGTAAAAGGCCTAAACTGAGACAAACTGGGAAAACAATGGTACAGTTCATAAGAATTAAAGGATTTATCTTATTAATTTTTGAAAACGCAACAACAACAAAAAGTTCAAAACTTACTAGAGACTGTGACTGAAGCTGATGTGTTAAGCATGGAACTAAGCAAGCTCACATAAATAGAGATTGATTTCCTTCATCTTCAAAACAGATTTTATTTTTGCAAGTGCTTCACTGACTTAGAGGTGTCTAAGTAGCATCTCTAAGATGTTACGTCAAGACCTGTGAACAAGCAGGAAAAAGTAAATCCCACACCATATTTGACCGCAGAGCATCAGATGAGAACATAAGGCATTGACATGTAATTTAAACACTAAAAGTCCAAATGTTTTTGGGAACAAAGATAACGGTTTCTGTAACTTCATATATAAAGACCCAGGTCTGCACACTCTGTCAACTTATCTTGGCCAAGATGTTAACAAAGGCAACATCTTCAACCCCAAATAATATAATAATAATAATGGTGATCCTTTAAACAGGGGGAACACTGATTTTAATGGGGGCTGAACAGGAGAAAGAAACCATGCTAATGCTGTAAGGCAAGATTCATGGCTTTGAAGGGACACAAGGAAAAACTTTGAAAGTATCTCTTTTTCTCCCACAAAGTTACTCAATTCATGCTACAAAGGATGCTCATAAACAGCTTCCTCCAATACCACCCCTGAAGTCACCTCGTGCTTCGTGTACTCCAAAAAGATGAAATGTAATTTTAACAGCCAGCCTTGTCCAGCTTTCTAGTTTTCAGCAACACTGTCAGACCTACACAGCTACTGTGGGCTGCAGAATCAGGGCTTAGCATCACAACAGCAATTATGCATATGTAGGACTCCAAAAAGTATTTGCATAAATACAAAGTGCCTGTAGAGAGTTCTCAACCCAGGCCAGTTTTCCCATGTTTACTACTTAATTTGGAGAAATGTTCTTGAGACAGGGGAATCGAGCTGAGGGTACACCCCCCTCTTCTGACCCAGAGCCTTTTGGTCTCTTTTTCGCATGCAAATCTCCTTCTGGGCGCGCTTTGTGCCCACTTAACACATAATGTGTACCATAACAAAGATGTAATTATGTATAAGTAGAGCCCACCAGAAATAATCTAGGAAAAAATAAAGCTTTCCTTGGAGAAATTTTATCTATAGCATTTTTTACTATACAGATACATATACCTATTATAGTGGAAGGGAAAAATATCGCAATGGCTGCATAAAACACAGAAAAACAGTGTGGCCTATGTGAAATGGCATTTGTGTATTTAAGAAAAATATAAAAACATTCTCTTCCTCCCTTTTCCATCTGATATTCTCCAGTTTGGCCTAGACTCCAGACAGATTTACACAGCAGCCAGAAATAGGTAGGTGTATATGTATGTATACATGTGCACATTCAGACCTAACGATAGGTATAAAATGTCAAGTGATTTTGGATAGGCACCTCTGGAGCTTGTCTGCTCCAACCCCTTGCAGAAAGCAGGGCCACCTAAAGCAGGTTGCCCAAGACCACGTCCCATTCGGGTTTTGAGTATCTCCACGGACAAAGACTTCACAACCTCTCTGGGCAACCTGGGTCAGCGTTTGGCCATCCTCAGAGTAAAAAAAAGGGATTTATGATGTTTGAAAGGAATTTCCTGTATTTCAATTTGTGCCTGTTGCCTCTTGTCCTGCCACAGGATACCACTGAGAAGAGCCTGGCTCCATCTTCTTTACTCTTCCCTGTCAGGTATTTATATACACTGATAATTCCACAGTTAATTTCAGTGAGAAGCTCAGAAAAAAAAACTCTGTGTAGGATTCTAATTCTTCCAGTACTATGTTCCCCAAAAGGCAGAAGTAAGAGTCACTATAAATGCCAGACGTACATATTTCTTGGAGATGAGAGAAGCATCAACCCAGTTTCAGCAAGCTTGCAAGAAATAAAAATAAAAAAAGAAAAAAAAGAAAAAAAGAAAAAAAAAAAGAAAATCAATGGTAATTCAACACCAGATGGATTTAGTATTTGTAGATGTCTTCTAAGAATGGATGTTTTAAGAGTTACTTGCAGACATGCTTTTGATACAGATTTAGGCTTCAGAGTCATGCTGAAGTAAAATAAGAAAGTATAAGTTGCTTTGTAGCATAAGGAAAGAGAAAATACTTGCAAAAAACCTGGCTCTTTGGAGAGCTAAAAATCACAGTAAAGCAGCATTCCAGTTTTTCTAGACATACCATGGGAAAAACTCCTTACCAAGCCACACTAGAGATGAAGAACCTAAATCCTGTATACCTTAGCATGGGATGGGGGCATGATCTGCTTGGCTGTTGCTGTGTGAGGATTTAATGAAGGCTCTCAGCAAAACCTCCTCCCAGTGCAGAGCCTCTGGCTCTAGCAGGATCCTTTAGGCGCCCAGTGCAGCAAACATGCCACAAAAAAGAGCAAAATAAATGTGACTTTAAGGCAATAAGCACCCATGTGGCTCAGAGCCCTGAAGGCAGCAGAGAAGCTGTCAAGATTCAGGTCAGTAATGTGTCACCTCTGCCTGAGACACCTACCAAGCGCAGGAGGGGCAGAAGCGGCTCCTGGGGTCAAGCACTCCCAGAAGTATGGCTGGTGTGAGGTACCTGCATGGAGGCAGGACGAAAAGGAGCCCTGCTTGAAGAACGATCTGCAAAGCTAATTAATCACTTTGGAGAGATCTGATCTACAGATGACAAGAGGATGACAGGAAGATGAACAGAGATGCTCGCTTTCAGTAAAGAGGTAACAGGCGCAGAGAAAAAAAAAAAAAAAGCTGATATGTCAGACTTGCAAATGTCAGGGGTAAGATTTGTATTTGTCACAATGAACTTTCCAAGCAGGAGCCAAGGACATCTAGCTCCAACAAATAAATAAATATTTTAAAACAAACAAACAAACAAAAGCAAACACAAAACACCTCCCCACACACACAGACACACAAAAAAAAACCCCAAACAAAAACAAACAAAAACCCCAAATTTAAGAGAATTCAATTCTTCACCTGCTGCTGTCCTTGGGCACCTTTGCCTAAAAGGTATTTTTTAATATCCATCCCCTGCCGAAAGGAGCAGCGGCTGTGAAGATGTCAAAGAGCACATGGGGCTGTGAATATGTCAAAGAGCACATGGTTGAATGGCAGATAGAAGCTGAAAGGCAGAGAGAGATAGATTGGAGGAAAAAAAGAAAAAAAAAAAAAAAGTAGATTTGAACAGCAAAATGGGGCAGACAAATTTAGCAAGGAGGTGGCAGCAAGCCAAGAAGAGAAAAACCATGAGGAAGAGAGAAACAAGAGGCATCAAAATGCTGAAGCACAATGACACCATCTATTTTGAGGTCCTGTTCTGTTGCACCCACCATGGTATCTGCCTTCCATATAAGATTAACAGCAATCTTACTGCTTCTGCTGGGCTTCACCCAGTCCCTGGGGAGGCAGGGGCCAAAACAACAAACCCTGCACTCCACGATGTGCTCAAGGACAACAGGGAGGAACGGATGGGATAGGAGCATGGATTGCAATAGGGTTGATGTAACAGTAGTGGAAAAGGAAGGGATGTAATTTACCAAGTCCTTCATGTATCTTCTGATGAGACTGCTGTTGTAATATCACAGAAGAAATACGAAGCTGCACACTCATTTCCAGATAACTGCAATGCCCAAAATACCCAACATCAATTATGACACTGAGACAGAAGGAAATAGTCCTTATCCTGGGAAGTTTATAATGTAAGTGCTTATACAGACAGGAATAGTTCTACCAATCTTATAATACTTTTAACTCTTTTTAAAGACATTTGCAGTGATGGTTTATGATCTTAAAGCACATACTGTTCATCCTACTTTGCAAGCACACAGGCTGTGGTCACATACAAAATGCTTCATCTTTATTTTTTCTGTTTCTCCTTCTCCTCTGCCCTTTTTCTACCTATATCACACAAGCAGGAAACACTTTGGAACAGGGACTGTATCATATTATGCATTTGCATTATCACAAAAATCACAGAATTACAGAATGGTTGGCGTTGGAAGGGACCCCTGGAGATCATCTAGTCCAACCCACCTACTAAAGCCAGTTCACCTAGAGCAGATTGCACAGGGAATGTGTCCAGGTGGGTTCTAAATGTCTCCAGAGAAGGAGATTCCACAACCTCTCTGGGCAGCCTGTTCCAGTGCTCTGGCACCCTCAAAGTAAGGACGTTTCTCCTCCTCATATTCAGATGGAACCTGCCATGCTTCAGTCTGTGCCTGTTGCCCCTCATCCTATCATTGGGCACCACTGAAAGGAGTCTGGTCCCATCCTCTTGACAGTATCATTACCTACAAACCCAGTACCCAGACCTGAAAAGAATCAGTTATAACCATGGACCCTAAACAAACACAAAAGCCAAATATTTCCAAACTTGTGAAAATGTGCACAATTAACCCATTAAAGTTGTACTACACATGGCATAACTTTGCTACAGAATGTGTTTCTACAGACTTCCTAATTAGAGAGCAGAACAGTCTAATCTTTGGGCTAGCCTACCAACTTCCAAAATGCTAAGCTCCTTTAAGAGAAATAAGAATTTAATATCCTTCTTTGCCATTAATTGGGATTCTGTAGTACAAGCATTCATATTAGCAAGGTATAAATGGATCCAGTAGAAATCATTCTACCAGACCAAACAGAAAAATCAAAATAGATGGCCATATAATCATCAGTTGTATAAATGATATACTGTTTCAGTTAATAAACCAATATAGCACAGAAGTATGAGGCAACTATGACAGGACATAAAACCAAATAATGGCTGTTGTGGAATGGAATGGACAATACATGTTTAAAAATGACATATTTAAAAAGTGAGGAACCAGGCTGGAAACTTCAGCTGCTTCATGGATAGGCTGTAGCAAGTAGTTGTGCCTACAGGTGACTGAAGCATATCCACAAAAGACAACGCAAAATTAAGACAGAAATCTTGTTACTAGGATTATGCAGACAATAGCATCCAGGATTACTATTTGCCAGTTGAATTCTACATTAAATCTATCAAGCCGCATTTAATACTTCAGGTAATACATTTACAAACAATTAGAATTAATCATAACAGGAGATTAAGTGGAAAAAAAAAAAAAAGAAATTAATATTATCCATTTTGTTTTCAATTCACCATACCACTGCATCTGTGAGAACTGCAAGAAAAAGACATTGCTGCTTTTATTCCCTGGTCTATAAAACATGACCTTCCTCTAAACATTGCAAATGTTTGACAGGCAGATGCCAAAAGCTAGGCACATTTCTCTAATCCGCTGTTTAAGTTTCTGACTCCATACAGTCCCCAGAATAACTTGTGGTAGGTGAGGAAGACCCCTAATGAAGGGACAGGGCAGGGTAGACCTTCCCCACCATAAGGCCCGGTCTTGGCCAGTCCTTGGGCACAGGAGCACCCATGTCCCCAAACTGGGGCAGCCACTGTCTGCATACAGACAACATGGTCACATTTCCAGCCCCATTAATTACTGCTGCTGCATCCATGTGGGCAGAGCGCCATGACAATAAGGCCTTCCCAAATCACTGTACCCCTTGCCGAGCCTGCAGAGGGAATCAGCACCAAGAGGCTTCATCCTGCGCCTCCCCAGCACCCAGCCCAACAGTTTTCAGGTTTAAAAAGAATAAACAGACCATCACCCAACAAAACACAGAAAACAGGCTACTGATTTCCCATGAACTCTCAAATTGTTCTAATAAGCATTTATAGACGGGCTATTGCATGTCTCAACCATCTAAATAGACAGACGTTTCGTCAACAAAGTAGCAATTGGAATTGGTTCCAAAAACAGAGGAAAATGCAAAAGGAGCTTTGGGGCACAATGTCGCTTTCCTCATTTTGATTTAAACCTTTACACATATATCACTTACTGCTACTCAACTTCAAAACTATGAAGCGTAAAAGTGCAAATCCTGCAAAATAAATACTATGGTAATACTTTAAATCCCTAGGACTGTTTCTCAGGAGTATCTCTTTCATTGCTATCAGACTAGAAAAAAAAAATGCATTAACCTCAAGCATCACCTTTCTGCTTCAGATTTTATATGGTTTTAAGTAATGCAAAATTCACTTATACACATAGCACTAAAATACCTTAATAAACCAGAGCCACTGTAGCACTGTTTATTACAGGCATCCAGTTTACCGCATCTATCCATCTCAAGCTAGTAGCCAAGGCTGGTGTTTCTGAAAGCATTACTTTTGAAGGAATATTTATATTTCTACTGGATTATAATGAGACTACTGGTACGACATTGAAAGTGTAAACAACATATTAATTTCTACACAAACATATATTACTGTTAGATCATACAAGCGATTCTTCTCCAGCTATATATGGATACATATGAAAAACCTGAGACCTTTGTTTTTGTAACACACTTTTGTGCCCTTAACATACAAATGCAAAAACACACACACACACACACACACAACATTTCTGGTTGGAAAGAAGTTTCCCTTCTACTTAACAGAGGACTTGGAGATTTATCTACAGGGCAAAATATCAGAAATAAGAACAGTCCTCAGAGGTGCACAGCACACATGCAATGCATGCCTCTCCTAACAAAGAATAATCAAAAACTTTTACACCAAAAAACTCACCGGCAACATTTGTACATAAAATCTCATTGAGAATAATCTGAAGTGTGCAACATTTCCTGTAGCAATATGCTGACTATATTTAAAACATGTTTACAGCAACAAAGACAACAACTTTTTTAAAGAGTAATCCACATGAACTGTTGCTTCAATTAGTTTTCTTCGTTTACTCAGAAGAAAAATGAGGTTATAACAAAAAGAAATGCAATAACAAAGTATTACAGCTTATTTCTTCCTGTTAAGGTATTGCAAGTTTAAATCACACTTTCACCGGTTCTAGTTTCACGACTGTCATTTTTATCTGGTGATGCTTGTATAGATCATCACAGCTCTTTTTGGAGGCAGAGATGTCCACACCTAAATAACTGCTGGTGCAGTATTTCAGTTCCAGTGGGTGGTGGTATTCCCTGTACCAAGCACTAAAAATATGCTAACTTCTACAGCATTTTTCCAGCTGTGCCTTATGTTACTTACAAATAATGATAGCTTAATAGATGGAATAGAAAATAACAGCCTCTTGTCTCTTAAAAATACACACTGTCTTGAAAATACACACATTACTAACATCACTGTTGTTTGCAACAGCATCCCGTACAGGAATAAAGGTCATAAAGATGTAGATAAATTACTTCAGGTAAGGCATAGTTTAACTTAAAACCTCTTAAAGACACTTTTGGTTGTTGATTTGGAGAAATGAGGGAGTATGAAACAGCCTGAGAACAACACGCCTTCACAGCCTAAGTCCTCCGTATCCAGGTTTAACTGTTAACATGCAAAATTGCCATTTTCCAAGCCTACATAGAAGACAACTTTGGAAATAAAACCGAGGTGAATGTAGACACCAAGATACCTATTTTAGTCAAGAGCAAAAATTCAAACAAACTGGTATGTACTGGCTGTGATTAAACCTCCCAAATATTTTGCCTTTTGAATATGCTATCACAAATAACAAAGCATGCGTATCTGTTGTACCCACAGTCATATAAAGTTAGCAACCAAATAAGTGCTCACTCTAAAGGTTATCTACTCAGAGGGTAACACCATTTCATACCACAGACTTTAAGAGTGAACAACTTAAATTTTGTTTTAGTTCATACAGTAGGAAAAACCTCTTCATGGATAGGTGCAAAAGGCAGAGTGAAGACTAATACCAAAATAGCTCCCGTTCCTAACACCTTTCTGATACTGGCTGAGACAATCCACTCATACCTCAGACGCATGGTGGCAGCCAGCCAGCCAGATGAATAGTGACTTAATATACAAGTTCATGTGGGCTCTGGAGTCTGACAGAGACAAGGGCATTAACTTTGAAGTCTCAGCAGTCAGCCTCAATATTCAAAAGTCATCAAATGAGGCATGACTACATTAAGGGACTTTTTTTTTCTGTACTTCATGCTTGCTTCCTTCTGTTCTGAACAGCTTTCACTGTAAGATGTGCTCATTAAATATGTATGCTTTTTATAGGAAAAGTTGTGATCAATTGATGTGTAGGTCAAGTACGAAAAGAACTTAAATGGGTATGACGCTATGATAAATACTGTAATAGCCTCAGAACCATAGAGTAAAAGATCGGCGTATATATATATATATATATATCTTGTTTCATTCTACTGATGAAGGCAGTTCTGACAATAAACACAGCTTTGGGCCAAAATTCAGCCTTTGAGAACAATACAAATATAAACAGATATTACAAATGTGTGTGCAAGCAAAGGATATACTGCAATCTACCAGGCAGGGTGGCTTTAGTTTCATTTTGAAAACCACTTAAAATAAAACCCAGTGGATGAAACAAAGAATCCACCCAAACATGAAGGCTCCAGCATCTTTGTTGAAAGAACAATAGCATATTACTCCTCATCCCTCTATCTTGTTGCAAGAGAACCAACAAGATAGTTATTGCTGTGATCAAATTAAAGAACACTTCACAGAATTATTCTTTAAACTAATCACTATTTATAGAGATTTATTTTCATGTGCCAATCGTTATAAATGCTCTAATTCAATTGCTCTGCAGAAAACACCCCAATAAAAGAAATATTTCAATTAGCATAACAAAAGGCAGCCACTAAAATCACTCACATGCACAGGCTCAAAATTTCAAATGAAAGCAATATTCCCATAGAAATACACTCTATTTTTGAACTAAAGCCATTCTAATGATATGTTTTCTAATCTGACGATTCTCCTGCCGGAGTACACATGATATTAATAAAAGCAAGATCAAATTAAACAGATGACATGATTAACAGTATTCATTTCATGCATGACTGTTTCACCGGAGAGATAAAGACCTGAAAGTAATTACCACCGAGTCAAACCCCTTCACTGACCTCCCGCCTTGCGACTAGCAGTCCTTAAGCACTGATGTTTTGCAACAAAGACCAGTGCCTTTCATCTGGGGGGGGGGTTCTTTTACGCTACGAGCCCAGCACCTCTCCCGTGGCACGCAGGCAGTACCTCTGTATCTATGTCTGTAATGCAGCATAAAGATGACTGGGGAAACCTATCAAACCGGCAGGCAGCAACCTCGCCCGCCAATAAGCGCCGGGCACATGCAGAATCCAGCACATGCTCGCTGGGGCTCGCAGCCCGTCACCGTCACCGCTGCCGAGCCGGCTGCTCAGCTAATTATAGCCCTTCGTTGGAGCACGGGGCTGCCGAGGCACCGCACGCTGGGAAATGAGAGCTGGACCGATCACACCTTTTAGCCGAAAGCATCGACATTTGGGATTTGTCTGGGTGCATAAAGATGAAATTCCTGTTTGGGTTTGTTGGGGTTTTTTTGAATGATTTGCCTATAAGGGGGTTTGTTTTGGTGTTCAATATATTTAGGAGTGCTCTTTCAGAAGATGAGCACTTGTAGTTTGCTAGGTCTATTAGAAGGAGATAATAAAACGTAGCAGTTTATTCTGCCAGGATTCTTGCTTTGAAGGCACACATAACCAGCATCATATACAAAGCAGATTTCAGATTGGTTTATGTCCAGTACTTCAAAATCTACACCATAGCCCTCAGATTGGTGAGGCACCACACATGTTCTTAGTGCACAGTAGCCCTACAGAAGTCAACAGGACCCCCTCTGTCCTTTACATTGACACGTGGGCAGATACTCCAATGACCCGAGCGCTTCTGTGTGCGTTGGCACATAAAGTCCTAACTAAGCTTTCATGAGGCTACGATGGAAATGCCAAGGAAATTTTTGCCATTATGCAAAACAACTGAATTCATTTGGAAAATACTTAACCATGACCAAATACTCCTTCTAAGTATGGAGAACTGACTCAAATAAGGCTTACACGCATCTTATAAATATGTAAGTCCACGAAACTAAGGAATGTTAAGATCTAAGAGACAACGGTATATTTGAAAGATGCTGAGAGCTCCTACAATATCAGGTAAATAACTATGAGAATAAAAATACAGGCACCTGTAATTTAGTCTTCCTTGACAGCATATTTCAACTGATCTCTCTGATTAGCACAAATCGGGGGGGGGGGGGGGGGGGGGGGGGAATAAATCTGAAGTTTCCTGTCCCTACATGGTTCATATAATTAACTTATCTCTACACTGACCAAAAGGTTTTCAAATGTCAGTGGCAAGATGAAAGTACACAGCCTGTTTCTCAGAAGTTCCAGTGCCGGTTGTCTCTCGTGAGGTACAGTATCTTTTTCATGACTGACATTGCCAAAACATCATAATGCTACAGCATTATGTATACACAAACTTTACAACACTTTAAGATGTTCCACTAAGCTACACATAAACCACAGCCACAAACATTATGCTTAGAATAGTCTGAACCCCACTGCAATAATGAGTTCCTATATGCCCACACCAGCATTCTTCCTAATTCTTTACTCTTATCACTAGTGCCATACAGTATCAGGCACAGCCCAAGCGCATGATATTAAGGGCTGTTTATAGATATTTTAATCTATCATACTTAGCTTGAGAACAAAAATTATATTTGCTACTACATAAAACATTACTAATGGAACAAGACTTCCATGTTGCAACACAGTGCAAGACCATATTTATTGACAATATGTAAATAGCTGTGCTACAGCTTTTTTAATCTGCCAGTGAAAATTGCTCATAATGAGTCGCTGTGTGCTAGAAACAGACTTCATCTCTGTAAGAAAAATATTCTCAAAGCTATATATGGCTAGAAATAAAAATGAAACACAGGAAGAGTGACATTTTGCTCCTTGATTCAACTTTCAGTCAACATTAAGCTGTGTGTTGCAATAAATGAAGGAGGCTGTTTTATTAAGTCTTACTTTTCAGATTACACCATTTAAGGAGCACATCAATTTTTATAAACTGTGCTTCTTTAAAATACTGTAGAATATTCCAGCTTTCTCAGCAGTACTGCTTGAAGCCAGAAAACTATGTATTTCATTAATAAAGGCAGGAGGGGCAGTTATACAAAGGTTAAAAACTTAATTTAAAAAGCATTCAAGAGACATGGGAAGAAGAGGTGCTCAATTATTTGATTATCAGATAAGCAATGATTTTTCTAGCAATGTTTTGCCGAAGGTAGCAACAGGAGAACATGACCAGTAGTCTTGGCCCCAGACCTCTAATCAAGCTTTTGGGAATGCTCGTATTTGCCAAGCAAAGGAAAATACATACATATACACACAAAATTTAAAAAAAAAAAAAGTACTTAAATAATTATTCTAATCTAATCCCTCCTTCACAGACCACCAAGCTACCTATGACAGGTAACAAAACAACCAAGAATCCTTAAACAGAAATTAAACTTCAGCTGCCACAAGCAGTTGTGGCTCACTCCCACGCAAGCAGCTGAGCTCACGTCTCCCCCACCTCTCCCCAGCAGCTCCCCAAGCCCTTGCTGCTCCCTCCTGTGTGTGTCACTTTATTTTTTTAAAACCTCATGGCAGCAGCAGTTGGGGGACACTCTACCAAATCTAAGATCATGTCAGGTCCTCCATTAGGATGTTTCCCTATCAACAGCTGCAAACTGCAAAGCTGAATTTCAAGAGGCACCTACTTGTCTCTGCAACACAACCAACACCACTAAATCTCCATGCTTAGCTAGCAGACAAGTGAGAAGTGTCTCCATATCCATCTCAGTTTGAACAGTCACTTCTAACCATCACAACAAAGTGCTGGGCAATAAAGGTGCAGGGAACAGCACGGCATGTCTGATGTCTGGAAGCAGTGGTGGTTTGCAAGGGTCCACATCCAGCAGAGGCAGGTGGCTAAAACTCCATCTGAGAACACCACAGAGCTCCACCAGCTTGCCTCCACCACCTGTAGTGAACACACACAAGTGCCTGGACCACATACAAGACCTGGGACAGGACACAGGCCAGCAAGAGGACGAGAGAAGTTTCAGGAGGACACAGTCACAAGAGACTCCTCAGCTTCAGCAAGTCTCTGTTGAAAGTCAACAACTTGTAAAAGGTACGTGAGTTGGCCGATATTCAGCAGACTTGGTAGAATTGGAAGCCTGCAGACTGGTGGCAAACTCACCACAATATCTATCATCATTCATGGAGGAAAATAAAACATGGGCCTAGTGTCAGCCATATAAACTTTTCTCAGAAAGTCACAAGTGCCAAGCTTCAAGGTCAGCACTCAGCATGGAAAAAACTATGTCCATTTCATGGAGCACAGGGACACTTCTCACACTGATCCTGATTTCAATCTGGTAAGACAGCAGTTACCTGTACATGTGTGCATATACATCTGCATATATGTCAGTGCAATTGATCATGTTTTGACGTTGGTCAGCTAACCTGCAACTTTGGGGCTTTTTTCCAAATAGGCTAATTATAAATCCAAGTGCCCCAGACAGCACTTCCTCTGGATGCTTAATAATAGGCAGAGACATTTCAGTATTAAAGCCAGAGATTCTCTACAGGACAGTATTAAGACTGATTCCTACAGAGTATTTTTAATAGCATTCATATTCACTTTTTCCTCGGAATCACAAAAAAAGAAAAAAACAAAGCAAAACAAAACACATTCCAAAGGACATGACCATCCCTCACCTCCACAGACCTACAAGTTGGCAGTGTCTTCACTGGAGACTGAACTGACTAAAATGAAGACACCGGTCCACCATCGCCACCTCAGAGAAGCAGGGGAAGAACTGTTAAGCAGTCAGTGAGGTGTGTTTCATGCTACTGCTAATGGATGCAGTAAAGAAGGATCTGAAGTGAAGCTTGAAGCAGCTTTACTACACTGAGCACTTGCACTTTGCCCACACAACCAGATGTGGAAGAACACAGTATCAGATTTCTGTGAACACAGAAATCGCAAATGTGAATGATAAGACATTTTGAAGACTTCATATCCCCCTAAAATGTGCTTCCTATCACATACCACTCTGACACTTCTCCAGCCCAATGTCAACCTTCTAACGTCCCAGTATTCAAATTCCTCAGGTTCCTCCCATTTCTCCTTCACTGCAATGTATTTTTCCACCCTCTATGCTATTTCAGCAATCATCTCAAACTACACAAACATCCTTCGTGTCCTCTTGTCTTTCCACCCTACTTATTTTTTCTTCCACTGCCTTTCCTCACAGCTGGCAGCAGAGGTGCAGTATGAACTGTCAATTTCAGAAAACAACACAGCTGTCAGCACAACCGAGACCTTAGCAAGACCGAAACATGTGTGCCTCCTAGCCAGCACTTCATGACCTCTGGCTGACCAGCCAGATGGCCATGAAGTTGGTGAACCACAGAAAGGGACCACGCTGCTTATTAGTAACACAGTAAGCATAAGAAATAGCCTTAGGTAGTGCATAGAAGTCATGGACCCCATATAGTGCATACCTGGCTCGCATAAAATGAATGCTGATGATATTAGTGAGCCAAAGATTGTAAAATATAGTATAGAAGAAGCAGCCTCTGCTTCCAAGTGGACAACTGAGAGAGACATGTTATCAGACCATAAGAAACTCGTTTGAAAAGAGAACAATTAAAAAAAGGACACAAAAACAAACCTCAAACAAAAAAAAGAAACAACAAACATGACCAACTGTAAGATGCTAAAGTCCTTACACAAGGTATAATGGTAGCAAAAGTCAGCTGCTTACAAGGACATGGGAGGTGTGCTTGTCTACACTGGAACAAGACACTAGAGGGTTTTGTAAGTGAAGATACATTTTTTTGTATTCCACGTGGTGGAAAACGGGGAACCTGAGAGCGTCACTTAAGTCAGAAAGCTGACACAAATACAGATTTTCCTCAGTGGAAGAGCAGAAAAAAAGAGCTTGCAATATAATAAGTATACTTCCCATACCTCTACATTATTAATCTTCATCACCAAGGCTGGCACTTTCTTCTCCTCTATTTACTATCATTTTCACTATGACTACATTAAAGCAATGGGTGACACAATCTGATGCTGAGTATATCTAACTGAGATATCTATAGATTGGCCTGGGAAAACTTGAAATTATATTATTCCATTAGAAGACAGGTGCAATTTTTCAAAAATGCTATATTGCGAAGCTGAAAGGATGAGGTGCAGCGCTCCTCTCTCTGAAGGAAAAACTCCCTCAGACTTGCTCACTTCTGTAATTAAGAACATTATTTCCAATTCTGAGTAGAAAGTGAAGCTCTGAGGCTTTCTTTGATCTTATGTGATGACAATGAAAACCCATCAAGCTCTCTAAAGCCCATTGTTTTTTTAATTCTTCAAAGACTGTTTTCCGCTCTCTTACATCTCTCTATGCAAGAAGGTGTTTATGTTGAGCTGCAAAATGCAACTAGAAAGCAAGTCAAGGTGTGACTGTTGGAACATGAAGTGGTTCCTCACAGATGCTAACGCATATAGGCATTCACTCAACATCCGGCCTGCTGCCAGCCAGCTCGCTGGGAGCTCACACACTGCAAACCTTTCAGACTTCAAGTCTCCAGTCCACACCCATAATTCAGAGTTTCAGAGCAACTCTCAGATCTTATTACTTCACACAAGAGTTGAAGATATTCAGCACAATGAATCCCATAAGAGCTTCGAATGCAATGGGCTTTGGTTATCATTTCAAGGCTCACAAGTTTGAAGACAGCCTACTAAACTTTGAGCCTTTTTAGCCAAATGTAAAATAAATTTAGATTTTAATCTTTGAAAGACTGTTAATTTAATGACTAGAAATTGTGTCGATCTAAAACCAGCAGCTGTGACTTGCTATACCAGAATCCAGTCTCGCAGTCTTCTTACAAGAAACCAGAAGCACTTTGCTGGCACAGATGAAGAGCCTTTCTTGGAAGAGAGGCTTAATTATTTAATGGAGCAAGCCAAAAGCCCTTTTATGAAAGAGTATTCGGGACTCTCATTCCATATAATGTTCCTGAAGAAGAGCATACTTGCACCTCGGGCAGCTTGTAGACCTAGCAGTTGAAGTTTGCAGGGCTGATAAGATCCCGGCCCCTGCTTGCAGGACTGCTTGTGGCTTTTATCCTACCCTCTGATGCAAAATGCGTGCACAGGTCACGTAACTACAGCTATGAAAAATTAGTATAAACGGGGACAGATAAATGCCCACCTCTCAAGTCTAGAGACTCCCACTTCTTGTTTTCCACCCCTTTCTGACCATTTGAACAGACACTCCCCTCCCTGCATACTGCTCCGACTAAGGTGAGGGGGAGAGCGATGTCCTACCAAAACTGGCACAGGAGCCGGGGAGTGCTCTGAAGAAGATGGGAAACATGCACCACGGGAACTCAGTCACATTGCAGGAATAAATTACTTACTGGTCTGCCTTCTCAGACTTTTGTTGGGCAAAACAGCAGGCATTTTCTTTACCTTCCCTTCCCAGGCCCGGGAGCAAAAAATGTTGCCTAGTTTCTCTACAGCACATGTCTGGATGGCAATGTAGCCTCACACAAGTCACCACTTGTAACACTGCTGCTGTCGATAACCAGAGTTTCTTCAGGTGGCCATCCTCATGAAGTGCTGACTGCTCAGAGGATCAACCCCAAATCACATAGAGCCTTTTATCCCCCTTTGTCCCAGCTGCAAATCAACAGGGCTTCTAGAATAGGGTTCTAAAAGCACAGGCATCAGGATCTTCAGTTTTACATTAAACAAAATGCAAGTACAGAACAACCTTTGTCTCACTGGCACTGTCATTTAACACCACTGAATATACACATAATTTTAGTAGGCATTTATTTATTTTGGCAAGAATTTATATCAACATGAGATCAGGAATAAAGCAGGCTAATGGTTCTGAACCTAGTCTGCAAACTCAAACGCATTTTGTGAGCATAAATATGCAGCAAGTATGCCTTATCTTTTCTAATACTGTACCCTGAAAAGAACAGCACATTTTTGAGATCACTGGTTTCCCAATGCCTCAAGCAGGTCATATATCAGCAGTGAGTCTAAAAGTCGCAAACATATCAGAGGGGGAAGGGGAAATCAGTAATCCCACAACAACATAATATTAATAGCATAACAATAATCCTTTCTTGTCCCTATAAGAATTAGGTATAAACAAACACGGGAAAATAAGGTTAAAAGGTGATCTCTCAAAATTAAATGAAGTCAGAACCGGAGCTTTCAATCTGTCTCAAACATGTTATCTCCTGCATGCTCTATGATAATGTAGTCCTCAGCGATCTGAACAAGAAAGTCTCTCCTTGCTCCCCAAACTTTTGCCTTAATCAAGGTCTAAAGAGGGAGCTGCTCCAAAGCTAATCAGCAAATAAAACAGATATTGATATTTTCAAAGTAAATTCCAGCAGCCAGTAGTCAAAACATAAGCAGCATAACCACAGTAAAAGGGTTGCTAGAAAGGGAAACATGAGCAAGTTTCAAAGTTGCATAAGTGCTTAACACTGACTTCACTGTACGTGTTATTCATATTTTTAACAAAAACCGCATAATTATGAAAAACACTGCATAACCTAAAAGCCATCATAATTTCTATACTCAGTTGGATTGCTGCATGCAATCCCACCATATCCCACCCACTAGCATAAATATTCATATTTGGAAGGACCAAGGAGAAGCAATGTAAATAACCCTGCGCATAGTGCTGAGATTCATACTGATCAGTTCAGCACACAGGCTACAGTGTGTGCATGGCTAACCTGCAATATCTAACCATTTATCTCACTTAAAGTATTCAAGCTATTCTGGGTATCTAGAACTGCCCCATTTATATAATTCCATATGTGTTTCATTAAAACCAAATTGAAATAGCTTTGAAATACTGATGTTGAGAAGGATTTAGAAGGCTCATTTTTCTCTTTTGGTACTTAGAATATAATAATCTCTTGCGGTAAATTAGTATACCATGTCAGGAAACGGTAGCTTCTACTATTGCTCTGCATCTCATCAATACAATGAGACAAAACCCAAACAAATTTATCTATGAATACTGTTTTTAACACTTAATTTAGAAGTTAGGGTAATGATTTAACTATGTTTAGAAGCATCTGCTCATTCAGAACATGGGATTTAAACTGACATTTTCAGATCTGACACTGAATAAAGGAAAAGTCTGAAAATTACCTTTCACCTTTTGCGGTAATCACATTATTTTAGGACTCTCTAAACATGTTTCTTCAACTCCCAATGAAAGCAGAGATTTGGAGTAAAACCAAAAACTCCTTCAAGCCTTCCCAATCATATTGTACACTAGAATATCTCGTGTCTTCTATCCCATGGCATCCCTCCAGCCTTCCTGTGGCTGAAGTTTGAGTTAATGTTTGGTAGAACTTATAGACAACTTCTTCAAGTAAATAAAAATACAAGAGGAAAAGTACCAAGCCAAACTAATTGGGGATATATGAGATAGGCTGGAGGTAGAGGGAAAAAAAAAAGAGGCTAAAATTTGTAGAAGCTGATGGTGATGAAAGAGATGCAGGCCTCCTCTTCACAAGTTCACTAAGTCAAAAAAAAGCTCAAAAGAATAAAATCGAAACAGGGAAAAAAAAGGCCCAAAAGAAAGGGGCAGCAAAACCCACGCCTAACAGATATTAACAGGCAGAGAAGTCCAGAAAACAAAGTATGCCTTCTAGCTGGCAGTACATCTTTGCTCACCTCATCAGCCTTGAAAGCCTGCTGGCAGCAGATCTACAAAACTCGTGAGGAAAGAAGTAAAATTGTCATTGTTGTGTATGTTATTTGCATCTCACTTGTAGAAATCTCGGGGGAACCTACCCGCAACTACTTTAAAAACAGAATTATCCAGGCAAAGATCCTTCCCAGCAGCAACACAAGCAGCAGTTCATATTAACTGTATTTCATGCAGTGTGGACATAACTTTTTTTACAGGTAAACAGATTTAATTTACGTAGTCTTCAAGGCAGCCAGATGGAAAAACACTATTGATTTCACATCTGACCCTGCAATTCAGCACTACAATCTAGTGAGCTAAAAAGGCAGACACCCTGACCTGTGGTTAAATACTGCAGTCTGTGGCACACAGCATTTCCTCAACGGAGGAGGAAAGTAGTGAAGGCCAACCACCAAAATGAAGGCATTGCTGGAGCTGGTTGCTCCAGGGACACCATCAACAGGGCAGAATCCACAGCAAGCAGCAGAGAAAAAACATTTCTTCTTAAAAATGGTATTTCCCTCCAGCTTAAAAGTGAAGCCTGTTAGTAGGCGGGGTTAAATATTTTGTATTTGAAAGTACAGTGAAAGAAGACAGAGGACTTACCCTCGACAGGCCCTGACCATCAGAAGAAAGAGCCTGTGAAGAGCCTGCAGAGGCTGTACTCGTGAGAACACTTGGGAACACTTCATACCTTGTTTTGGGGTTTTGTTTTTCTAAACATTCATGAAACTCACTGTAGCTTACAACTGAGAAAATGTAGATAGAAACAAGGATAAGAAGATAGAACAAAGCTAAATATAGGTATAGTTACCTGATGCTTTAGATAACTGGTGAGTCATTTGAGTACTTGCACTAGAATGAAAGCATTCAAAAATTAAAGGCTGCTGGTGCACAATTTATAAAAGACTACATGCATATCCACACTACATCTCATAAATCCTTTTTTCCTCCCCATCTCTCCAAAATTACCTGTCTTTTATATTATAAGATGAAACCTTTAACACAAGGACTACCATTAATATGAAGACTCAGTGTATTAAGCTAACAAGATCTGAAGTTACCTATAAACACCTTCTTCTTCCTTTAACACTGAAATTTATAACATAGACTGTGACTAAAACAGATGAGTGCAGTAACTTGGTATAATCATAAGCAATCATTCCAGAAAAATGTGATCTAATACTTGTAATTTAAAATTATCTTGCAATCGGACTTACAAAGTAAAGAAAACAAAGATATCATTCAGGTGAGTCAACATTTTCATTACAGGCTGCCTATCCCACTGAGAATTCAAGTGACTGAACATTGCAAAAGAACATGTTCTTGTAGAAATAACTTATCAAGATATAACTCAAAACAGCCACAAAGTAAGCATGGTGTATATAGGTTTATTCATTTCTGTGAAGCTATTCTTATTAGTAGAACACAGACAGATGACAAATGGAAAGCTCTGTAGAAGACAAAACCCCACTGGAATAATCCACAGGTAACAGAAGACTTCATTTAGAATTGATGCAAATACATCAAGCTTGGATATCAGAATGATTGCATTTTAATGCCAAGCAATTCTGGCTAGAGATAATTTAAATCACATTAAAATGACTGACTAATTTTTGGCTGAGGTCATGTATCTTAGTCTTGCTTTGCTCAAGCAGTTTACCGCAGAGCGCTTCTGATCAAACACTGTTTGTTTATATGACACATGAGAAAATCCTTCACTCTTCTGAAAGTATACAGCATCCTAACCTAATATAAATTATAAACTGTGGCTGCAACAGGCAGTAGCAATGAAAGAGAAAGTGAATACCTTTTTTAATATTAAGCAGATCTATGAATAAGCATGTATCTTTCTAGAAAATACCTTATAGATTAAAAAACTATTTTATAGATGTTGGCACATATAAATAAGTGAAAGTTGATTTAGGTGCCAGATAGTGGATTTATCTCGCATAAGAATTTAGGCTTATTAAGTCTATTAAGAACCCTGTCATTTGGAAGCTTGTTATTTGGGAGGGAGGAGGGATAAGGAGGGCGTAACAAGCTCTTCTCATGCCCCAGTGCCATAGCAGGAGGACTCAGCAACAATGGTGAAAAAGTAAAATCAGCTCTGAATGAGTTCACTGAAAAATTATTTTCTATTATTTGTACTCTTCAGACTTCAATAAAGAATAGAGCCTAGTACTAGTTCCTCAGGAAAAATTAAACAGGAATTATTTTAATTCAACACATACTCTAAGAAACAGACTTGAGTGAAAACATTAAATTTTATTGCATAGCAGGCAATTCTGGATGACTTACCATGATATCAGCTACCCCATAGAATCATTTAGGTTGGAAGCACCCTCAAGATCGAGTCCAACCATAACATAACTCTGGCACTAAAGTATGTCCCTGAGAACCTTGTCTAAATGCCTTTTAAACACCTCCAGGGACGGTGAATCAACCACTTCGCAGGGCAGCCTCTTCCAGTGCTTTACAATCCTCTCCCTGAAGAAACTGTTCCTAATATATAAACTGAACCCTCCCTGGTGTAAGTTGAGGCCATTTCCTCTTGTCCTATCATTTGCTACTTGGGAGAAGAGACCAACACCCACCTTGCTACAACCTCCTTTCAGGTAGCTGTAGACAGCAATAAGGTCTCCCATGAACCTCCTTTTCTCCAGACTGAACGGCCCTGGTTCCCTCAGCTGCTCCTCAGACTTGTGCTCAAAACCCTTCAGCATATTTGTTGCCCTCCTCTGAACTCTCTCCAGCACTTTAATGTCTTTCTTGTAGTGAGGGGCCCAAAACTGAACACAGGATTCGAGGTGGGGCCTCACCAGTGCTGAGTATGGGGAGAGAGATGGAAGGATAAGGACTATCTAGAACAGCTACACTGCGTAGAATGATGCAACTTCTGGTAAGCTGGGAGACAGCTCCAGAATCAGCAACCACAGAGGTAAAACTTCAGCAGGACTGGACTGTAGTCCTCCACTGTAAGCCCACTTAAGCCTCATCATGTTGCATATAAAGAGTGCTGCTTCCTTCCATGAAGAGCTCTTTTCAGTGCAGATAACACACGGCCTCTGCCTTCTGAACAGCTCAATGCTCCATTATCACTACTGGTCAGCACAAACCAGGGTTAAGTGAAAAATCCACAGCAGGCATTTAATGCTCGAGATTAGCAGTCAATTCATTAATGTCACCTACTGGCCCATTTTGTATGTCAAGTCTCTTCTGCAACCATGCCTGGTAGATGCAACAGGAGAATTATGCCACCTAATGCCTTAATTTTGAAAACCTTCCCACTCAGAGAGGGCCTCAAAAATCTTTGTGTTAAACAAAAATTAGATTCACCACAGGAGTTAAATTCCTTTACAATAGAGAGAAGATTCAACATGATCAAAACAATCAATCTCTGTCCTACATTACATATTTTTGGAATATCCTTCATAAATTTAAGTTAGTCTTAGTTTAAAAAAAAAAATTACAAAGTCTAGAATTTGGATGTTAGTGGGTTTGATGGCTCTTTCAGGGAAGTGATAAAATCACATACCTAGTATTTTGACAGTGTACTTCTGGAAATTAATGTAGCTGAAAATTTCATCATCTCTGAAAATGTATCCACTAGAGAAACAGCAGGAACACCTAGTTTGTTTAATTATTTGTGGCTGGGAGTGGAAGATCTATCCATCTCCAAGGTGAATAAACTTTACAGTTGTCATAGCTGAAAGAAAAAGCTTTTGAATGACCAAAGCTTGTAATTCCTCATCAACACTGAGTAGTAGCTGAGAGCTTAACAAATTGTTGGTTATGGGGGTTTATTTATTTATTGTTGGTTTGTTTGTTTTGGTGGTTTTTTTGTGTTTTTTTTGGTTGTTGGGATCTTTCTGTTTATTTGTTTGAGGTTTTTTTAAAAGTTCAACTATTACAAAAAAAAAAAAAAATCAGGAGAAAAAGTAGAGGCAGCCCATACACTTCTGCCCCTCAAGTAATCTCCTGTAGAGAAACTGACTGCAGAAATTCAGGTCAACATGAGCCAAAGCAAAAGCCACAGAACTCCTTCATGTATCTGAGTGGCTTCCAGCAGTGGAAGGGGCAGCTGGGAGACAAGGGACAGCTCCAGGCAGGGACCACAAGGGTCAGGACAGCAAGTGCTTCACCAGACTTCAGTGTGAATGCAACTCTCCAGCTGGCAGCCACACAAAACATTGACTTTGATCCACAGACACCCACATATGTGCTCAAAGGTTTTCCTTCCCATCACCATTTTCTCTACCACCTCAGTTTGGAGAGGGCTAGTGAAGAGTGAGACCTGACTACTTTTTTATCCCACTGACTGCTCCTGCCTTTTACTAGGTCAGAACTTCAACATGACATGATAAAAAAAGTTAAGACTACAGGGTGATCCTCCTAGCACTGCAGGGCACCTGAGGGTTTGAAAGCCACACACAATGCAGGGAAAACAATGCTGGAAAAGACATTTTATTTGTGTTTCTGCAGTTGATAACCTTCACAAGACCACTCCTCTGAGAAAACACAAAGCACTGAATACGGAAACACCAACAAGGACCTAACTAAATCCCATAAATGTCTGGAGAAGAAGCAAGAAATGATGAATTCATGTTTACAGAAGTTGGTGTAAACCGAATAGAAGTCTGAGACTTAAGATGACCATAGTTTCCCATGTATGAATTCATGGCAGAGCTTTCTCATAGTTTTAGAAGCACAACTATATACAGCTATACACAGATATGATCACCTTCACACTACTCACTGACCTGTCTCAATGTCACAGCAAGCTTTGCAGTACTCTTTTTCTCCATCATCACTTTCAGATACAGTTCACCAATATTAAAATAATACAGCTGGGTCTGGTCTGAAATACTCTGAGAAGTGCAAAATGAGTAGACACCAAACAGAAAAAATGGAAGGAGATTGCTCTAGCAGTGAAAGAAAAATTCATCTTACAAGATCTTCTCCCTTCTCCTCTCTACTTTTTGCAACTTTACATTTCTTCACACACTGGCCCACCCATTCCCAGGAAGGGCTGCCTGATTATGGCTCATTCTTTACCTGTCAGAAATGCCCTACAAGACTCTCTCATCTCACCACTTCTCTCACAAGCACTCCACAGACCTGTACCACCTCTTCTTTTCTGGCCTTTCTACAACACTAACCATACTGCAAAGATAGCTCACAGAGCCTCATCTCCCTCAGCAGCTTTACTTTCACATGCCGTCCAAGCCTGGCCCTTTCTAGTTTTGCCTTTTCACCAGTCTTACTGCAATGCTCTCTCCTGAGCAGCCTTTGGCATCCCCCTGTCCTTCCTGTGACACCACTCACCCCTACAGGGATCTGCTCCCTCCCACCCCAGGCCTGTTCCTCCTTCCCCAAAACTTCCTGTGTCCTGAGACACCAACTGACCCACCTGCCTCAGCTTCCCACTAACTCAAATCCCTTCATTAAGCTGTTTTGAATACAGCAAATTCAGTCTCGCCACCAATGACTTTTTACCACAACTCTTCCGGAGCAACATCTTTCATCTGCTGGCCTCCTGTCAACATCTCCTTCCTCATCATGCATGACTGCTTTGCTCCTGCTTGGGTGCCACTGAATAAGGATGCTGGATAATTTTGTGTTGGGTATACTAATGTGTGCCTAAGGAACAGTAAGCCTCATACTCTCACCTCAGGTATAAGGTTCTAGAACCATTTTGAAGACAAGAATAATGAAGGACAAACCAAAAACTGGAAAGTAGGATGAACTGCAACATACATCTGCCAGAAGTATATTGTGTGAGACTAGTCCAGCACCTTTCCTTAGCACTGATTTTTCTAGATAATGACAGTGTGTATATTTAATTTCTAGACTCCACTACTCTAAGACTTACTAGAGTAGCAGAAATGGAAGTAATAGTAGCTGCACAAAGCACAAGTTCGGTAATCAAAAACTCTGATAAAAACGGCACTCATCAGCTGGAAATAAGAAAAATACTTAAGACCATGTGCATGCCAGTCTCGACTATGAGCTGCTGTTATGAAGCAATCTGTTACTGGGGTCTTGGGCAAAGCCTTTCCCAGGAGGAGAAAAACATTATGAATGACTGACTGGAACATTGCTTGAGATGTGCAACCTTTTCCTCTGATAAACAGAATTAGAAAGACCAGTACTACATTTAAACCAGTTGAAGAAAGAAAATGACCAAAAATTTTAAGCCACATTTTCAACCATTCCTATACCTTCAGCAGAGATACTTCAGCAGATGATCAAGATAAGAGCTTGCACCTTTCAGAGGTGCACACTTGGTGAAAACCACAGTGTCAAGAAAATGTAGATTATTCACCAACATTTCTCCTTTGAATCAAGAGAGACACAACAGTTCAAAATACAGATTGGAGGAAACAACTGTTCATTTTGAGGAACAAGATTTCTACAAGCTCATAGAAAACAGACATCAAGCCTATCACATTTAACACATAATGTAGCATGTGCTACCTGCAGCATAAGCGGTAAGATGAGTACATACCAGTGAATTCATGCATCAGTATTCTTTTGCATACAAAAATGGTCATACTTTTATATCCCCTAGCAGAGCTGCAGAGCACAGTGTAAGGAAAGCTGGTGCCAGTAGAGGGAGGCAGTTGCTCTCCATGACATGCATATTCACATTCCCCCATGCACAGTAGGAAGCCAACCAGTTTGTTTTTGTGGAAGTGAACTCACCCCTCAGCCATTGTGTAAATGTGGCTTTAAATCAAGCTGTAATTAGATTTTTCTGTATTTAACAAAATTCCTCTTGTTGCTCTTCTTTTCCAGCTCTACACAGGAAATAAATGTATTCATGAAAGAAAAAAAAAAAAAAAGAAAAAAAGTTTATGCCTCTTCCTAGAGCATGTCCTGGCACACATGCAAAAGTAAGTATAAAACATAAAACAATAAGCTTACAGGACACTCAATCTTCACATTACACAGGACCACAAAGTTCTCTCAGCTAGTCTACTGTTAAATGTCAGCTCACTTTTATCAATATTCTGCTTCCCCACATTAACCTTGTTAAAAGTTACTAACAGCCCAACACTTCCAGTCTAGTTTTAATTTGTAAATTTAATTTACCTGTCAGAAAACAAAAGCAGAAATCCTCAGCTAAAGACTCAAGCAAACTAAGACTGCCACGTATTCATTTTAAGACAGATCTTTTCTTTCCCTCTTATTTCAACTATTTTGGCCATAGCATTCCCATTTTTAACCAAATATCTTTGTCCTTCTCTCAGTCTTTGTACAGACTGGTACCCATAAAATAAAACTGCATGTTTTCTTCAAATCCACTGTACTGTAATACTTGTTGCCCAGCGTGGTTTTATTTGTTGGTCTAAACTCTTTATGGACTAAACTGCATATTTTCACTGCACTTTGCATTTCATTACTAGAAACTGCATAGCAAATGAAGTTGAGCCCACTCAGAGCAATAAACAGTTTTGATTGTATTTTGACTCCAAATTGTACAAAGAACTTTACGATGGTGGCAAAAAAATGTGGACACAATGGTAAACTGGTGCAAGGAAGTCAAGAGGACATGCCCAAGGTGACACAGCAAATCAGTTGCCGACCTAAAACCACAAATTCTGCTCTTAACCTAGACCTTCTTCCCAGGGAGTCAAAACCTACTGATAACTATCTGGTCTTATAGAAGTTTCATATTCTTTATAAGAAAGGAAAATAGACAACCACTAATTACTTACTTGCATGCATCCATTGCTTAGGATTCATTAAGTTATATTGACAAGCTACTTATTTTTAGGAGACTCTGAAAAGGAACATCCTCTCCAATACTCTAATTCCCTACAAATCTTCTGTTATGCTACAAGTTTTAAGAAACCAAAGGGTCATTAAAGTAAAAAACAAATATTGGGAGTAGATATTATCCTACACTTGTAGGAGAATTTATTTTGTTTTTAAATAGCCAATATTAGATCTTTCTAAAGGCAGGATAATGATGTTTCATTCAGTACCGATCCAAAATGACAACTCACAAATTCTTATTATGTGCTTCTGAAACTGTAAATCACCTGAGCAAAAGCTCACAAGTATTCAACATCCTAATTCTTACCATATCTCTACTGATACTAAAAACAAACAAACAAAAACCTACATTTAAAACAACACAAAAACACCAAAAAAACCCTAAAACAAACAAACAAACAAATCCCCACTAAATTTGCCATAAGCAAAGAGACTATAGGTACACTTATTTTCATTCATCTTATTTGACCACAGAAAACACGAGGGGTTTTTTGTCATTTTTTCTGTTTGGTTGGCTTTTATTTTATTTGGTTGATTTTTTGTTTATTTTTCTGGATGTTGGCACAGTGTGGTGCCATGATCCACAAATGTGTGAAACATTGTGAATATTAATGTCTAGCCAAGCCAACAACTCAGAAAAACACTGGGGGAGAAACCCCCAAAGGCCTGTAGCCAGTGACATGGTGCCATAGCTAGAAAAGGGAAGTTTCTACACAAACTCCTGAAGTGGAAGCATACAACAGGATTAGCCTTATCTTATTTAAGTTTCTTAACAACAATACTGCATCCTTCTGACAGCACTCTGTTTCCAGCAGGACTTCAAGTCACAAGCAGTCTTAAAATAAAGTAGCAGTAGCTATGTCTGGCAGAGCTGGAACCACGAAGACAACAGAAACAGCCAAAATAGTTTGTTCAGGTGTGACTCAAGAGAAAAAACTAAATTTCAGGCTAAATAAAAATAAGACACAACGTACTCAGAGAAGCTTCAAGACTACTATTTTTAGGTCATGCCCTGTACTTTTCCTGCTTTTCAATTCATACATAGGAAGGTCAGACCATAAAGTGGCTTCAACTGTGGCATTTCAATTCAGATTGCTCTCTACATAATAATTAGTGTCTTTCTTCTCACCACTTATGTACTGTTTTGCTAGTCTGAGAATGCTATTTGTATTTATTTATTTCTGAGAAGCTTTTTTTAATCCCTTCAAAGTAGCAGCATCCTAGGCGTAGCTATCTCATGCTCCATGAACTTTAGTGTAAATACTGTAAGCATTTTTTTTTTCTTCTTAACAACTTCATTACAGTGTTTATATGGGAAAACAGTGCTAGTACTGTAACCATGCAAAGCAAATATGCTGTAGTAAATGTAAGCTTTATTCAAAGTGTAGCTTTAAAAGCGTTTATGGCATACTCCAGCCTGGACTGCCAGTGCTTGCGTAGGGAAAAAGGCAAAAGGAAAAGTACACGACAGACCTTCCACGCTAACAAGAACTTTGGAGCGGTCAAACTCAAAACCTATGGGCTAAATATATTGCCAAAATATGTCAATCTGTTTGCTGAAGTCAGCTGCATTTCAGCTCTAGAGAGCTAGTCTAAATAGAAATGTCGGAATATCGGGAAAATCTGATTAAAAAAAGGGTGGTGGTGGGGCAATACGTCTCTTTCTTCTTCTAAAGATTTATGTGTTTTTTCCTTATAAAATCCTTCCTTGAAAGACTATTGGAGGGCAGTACCTCCAGTAATTTTATATTCAGCAACACAGGACTAAATTTGCAAAGTAGCAGCCAGGGAGAAGTGTGTGACTGCACAAACACTGAAGATCCAGATTTGTCACTGTGATTAAGTGATGCTAATGCTGAAGCATTTTGTCCATCCTCAGGAAGCACTTCAGAAAGAAAATTTAAGCTATTCAAACTTTCCTGGCAAGATCTCATATCTGACATCTCTATTATGTCTAAGTTAGCAGCTACTGCATATTGGCTGCCCTTATGTTTATAGGAAACATAATCACACTGTCACTGTATGCTCTCCCCCACTACTATAAAAAAGATTTTGTAGCAGGATATACATTCAATACATCTTAAAAATTCAGTATTTATGCTATGAGTAAAACTATTCAGTAGTTTGAAAATTAAAGGGTTTTTTAAGAATGTTTGAAGCTGTACTGAAATTCAGGCTTGCAAATCTGATGTCTTTATCATTTTCCTCCCGATAAGCAACATTGTTAATATTTGTAATTTGGATTCACATACTTCTTCACTAAGTCTCACATGGTAGCCTTTTCAAAGAAAAAAATGCAGCTATCAGCAACATCGCTCACCATCTCAAATCCCCATCTTGTTCTTTGCTAACTCACCACATCCCAAGCCACCCCAACAAAAATGACCTCAGTTCCTCTACATTTTTTCAGGCTATTCATCCACCATGAGGTTGGTAAGTATATGGGAAAGAATAGTTAGAAAATTAAGAAACCTGGATAAAAGTTACTTGAGAAATGGAAGTAGAAATTGTCGGGGGTTTTTTTTGTTTGTTTGATTGTTTTTTGGGGGGTGGGGGAGGGGGTTTGGTGTTTTTTTTTAAAGATTAAATGTACTACTGGCAAGTTATCGGGCAAGTGTCAAGCCATCATTTTCCTTCTGGCAGAGTTAGCACAACCAGCAAACAGACAACCAAGAGACTTCCCAAGGAAATACAACCCTTGGGGAGGCCGGGGGGGCAGGAAATAAGCTGCATCAGGGACCCCATCCTAAAGGCTCCTTTAGATAATAATTTCTGCCAGAAGTGAAGTGCTTAAGCAAGACTGAATCCCATTAAGGAAGACAATAAGGAGAGAAACAGCAACAGGCTCTTAGAGAGCTTAAATAAAGTCGAAGCTATTAGTAGGGGCAGAAGGGAATAAGAAAGGAAACAAGGGCATAAAAGTTGGTGTACGATGAAAATCTGCACAGTTGGTTTCACTTCTTAAAAAAAAAAAAATATATATATATAGTACTCTTTTTCAGAAATTTTTTGGACTGAACCAAAATGATATTTCCCTAGCAGGAGGAAAATCAAAGACAACTCAATGTTCAGAGCTTCTTCTGTACAAAGTAGAAAATTATTATGCTAGCCCTTAACACTCATGTTGAATGAAAGCCTATTTTTTGGCTTTGCCCCCTTCTTTTTTTTTGCCTCAAAAGAAAAAAAGACTCCACTGAAAGGCACACATGGCCTGTACATAGAGCTGCTTTTGCTAATATCACTCCCACAGAACTAAGTACTTTAATTCAGGATATACAGCAAATAACTACATGATTTGAGAAAAAGAAAAAAATCATAAACGGACTGAACTTGCTATTTTGAAATTCCAATCTACAGAGCGTTTCAAAAAGATGGACCCAATTTGAAATCACTACTGCTTTGAAATTGGGTCCATCTTTTTTAAATACCCTGTAGTATTAATGGCAATAAAGCAGAGAAAAGCCATGAATAAAATCCAACACCATAATATCTCAGAGATACAGCAGTGCCTGAATAAATCAAAATCATCAGTTTTGGTTTGCGGTACAGAAGTTTACATTTGAACACAGCTGGATTGCAGTCAACCAGCCAGCTCCCATAGCAGCAACCTCAAGCTGTATTGATTTCTACAGAAGAAAAAGCACCGTAAATCTGCTTGAGCAGCATTGCGTCATTCTTTTGGTTGGCTTGAAGAAGTAAATTAAATGTTTTCCATTAGTATGGTAAAGAAGCCATACAATTTTGTTTTCATTTCAAATACAGTCTCAAGTTACGGAACACTTTAGCTAACTCTGTGGCAGGGACTACATGTTTCGTGTTTGTAAAGCCAGCAATTCATGCCTATGTGAAACCAGATGTGTACACTGCACAGTTCCCAGGCCCATGGAGGGTTTTTTTAAATGTGTTGTTGTCGATTAAAAAAGACCCTTCTCAGTTAAACCACGGAATACACTGAAGCAGAAACAACACGCTCTAGAGGGGAAAGAGGAGGAGGAGAGCAAAGGGGATGGGAACAGAAAAAAAACTTTAAGGGAATAAACTCCCCACACACAGAGCAGCGTATGAGCAGTGCTGTAGTACAATAAAGAGCAGCACAGTTCTGAGAAGCAATAAGCATAACATTACTTGAGGTAACAAGAACTCCTTGATCAATTATTCATACAATTTACAACAACACTTACAGCTGCATCAATGAAAAAAAAAAAAAAAGAAAGAAAGAAAGAATCTAGGACAAATATAAAATCTTCACAGCTATGAAGTGCCCTTGATTTTCACCAGAACATTTGGCTGTGTCGTATCATGTGTTTCTGGTTAGCAACACACTAGTCCAAACAAAGGGAAAAAAAGAGACAGAAAGGCACAGAACAAACTGCCTCGCTGGAAGTAGTGACAGAGTTCAAGGCTGCAGTTCAATCGTGGACACTGTGCATCACCAAAAACTGACAGTACCTTACAGCTGTACAAGAATCCCAGCCCCCACCTACCCCCCACTTACACACATCCATGCACCCCATGGGACTATGTAGATACCTTCTATGAAGTCTTTACCCTCTCATTGTGTAAATTGTGCTTTTTTAAACATCATCCAGAGAAATATTCTATTTCTTTTTTTAGTGCATGGTTATCTCAACTTGTATTGTTTCATGTACTCCACTCCTAAGGCAAACGTAATAAAGGAAAACATTAATGAAATAAATATTTCTGGATTTCTTTTTCTCCAGTTTGAAATCACTGCATAATCATCATCATCATCAGTTTTTCTGCTCTGCCAAGGTTTCAATACACTATCCCCAGTTGTTCAAGATTACCTTGCTAGTGGGCTGGAGAAACAAAGTGGAAACTGAATTCAAAGAAGTGGGAAGCAGAGAGAAAGGGAATGGTGTAAGAAACGGATGAGTGTGCTTGACTGTCCTTGGTGGTCCTGCTCCCAGGCACATACAGCAGATCACGACGGCAGGTTATGGAGTGAAATGCTGACTGTGCTAACGGGAAAACTCATGCCGACGTTAATTTTACTCCATCGATGGTAGGACAATGAACTTTGGCCTAGTTCAGAGCTCTAAATCCACTCCAAATTAGAAAAATCAATAAATCATTAACCAGAAAAATCTACAATTCTTCTCAGATGAATCAAGAAGTATTTATTTAAGGAACCTTCCAACAATGAAGTTAACACTTTGCAACAGCTGTTTTTAAAAAAAATGCAGAAGTTGGCAGACCTTTAGAAGGACCTACATTTAATCTTGAAGAAATCTGTAGAAAGCATTTCCACTGCTACTCACTTTTTTCAGCCAACTCTCTACACAAAGTTCAATTAATCTTGTCAGTATGAAGGAAAGATACTGCATATATCACCGCTACATTCAAAATCCTGGCTATCCAACAAAACCATAGTATAGTCAACTCTCCCAAAGTGCCTGGGTCTGTAGTGCTGATAGGTTCAACAAAGTACTTGGGGTCACATTTCTTTTTTGTCCATCAGCATTTGTACTTTACAAGCAAGAATGAGTTCTGGATGACCATACTAAGAAATAAGTACAGTGCTGGTAAACAGAAGTTCATCATACGCAAACCTTATTCTCCTCCCATTGCTGAAGACATTCGAGAGTGTTCCCGTATTTTTGTGGCCACTCAAAGCGAGCTCTGAATGTGGCAATTAAATTGGGATATGTTTCTAAAAACAGAGCATGCTGCAGAGCTCCAAAACAGCCTGTTCCCTCGTCAACAAAGAACTGCGGATGTATCTTTCTACTGTTATTATAAAGAATTACTTCTGGCTCTAGCATACAATACACTATGTTGTTTTTTTCGCCCTCCCACAGCATTTGCTAGGACAACATTTGTACCAGGTAGCAAGCAGCAATACACACCAAAAAATGAAGAAAGCTCAGAGATGCATTTGTGTGTTTATTTAGTAAGAAAACAAGTCCTTATTTTGAAAATTGTATCAGACACTTCAACTTGCTTTAAAAATGAATCTCTTTACCTTGATGTAGGATTTCTGAGCTCCTGCTACGGCTGCCTGGCCTGTTAGGAGGTCTTCATCTTTAGCAGAGGTCTCCAGAGGCAGGTCTTTTCACCCTGGAACTCCCAAAGGCTCCTTGCAGCAGTGCCTGGAGACACAGCAACAGGGAAAGCATTCAGCTTCATCACCATGAGTCATCAAAGCCACAGTTTTAGGATGGGCAACAAGCATCTTTTTACATTGAATCTTTTCGCCTAAACAACTGAAATTTCAGGTATCAGAAATGTGTGTTTTCTTTTGGAGATTGAAAGGTGGTTGGTAATACTGCACAAGCACTCAGTCAGCTGTAGATATGTTCTCCAGCGTTTACACTGCTATTCCTAACATCATAATCTCCAAGCTCTGAAATTGATACCCACAGCTATCAATTCTGAGTTTCATGTCATTATTTTCTCCATACTGAAACTGCTCAGAGACATGCTTTGGGAATGCCTCAAAGCACAAGTGGGGTGACAACATCTTCTTGGGGGAGTCACAGGGTGCTGTGCCACTGCAGGCAAGAAACCCAGCCTGCAGACCCCCTCACCTCCCTTGCCCATGACCTCCACACCCAGCTCACAAAGCAGCCCTTGTAAAATCTGCACTCCAGAACATTGCCTTTTGTTCAAAAAAATTCAAAGTAAAACCCCTTACACTCCACCATCAGAAGAGAAGTATAAGGACAAGACTGCCTTCCTGAAATGAACGTGATTCACAACGGCTTCTTACACGCGAAACAGACACAGAATTTAGTAGGTTACAATATGTGACCTAAATCCCTGTTTAGGTTTGTGTTCTTACCCAAGGTAACATCAGCCCTTGTCATAACACTCTAAAAAGAAAAGTACTTGGGTACTTGAGATTTCTGGGGTTTGGCTTTATTTGACAGTATGTGCTCAAGCATCCTTACTGGCACAAGCAGATGGTGCAGCAGCTTCTTCTAAACAAACATTTCTGAGCAGTTTCAAACTATTTTAATTTTCTCATCAATTACTTACTCTAGAAACAGGGCTGAAATTGGGTTACAGACCATGTGATAAAACATGGGGTTCCTCTAACAAAAAAACTCAAAAATATTTGCAGAAACTGCTTATGCACAAATTCAAGAAAACAGTTGTGTCATACAGTTAACACACCAAATTGGCAGCAATATTTGTCAAATATCAATTACTCTGGGTTTCCACACTCCCAATCTTTGAGGAAATTGCCTGAATTTGGGTCTTGACATTAGTACACCTAAGATGAGGGTTCATTCGTGTCCTAAAGACTTTGTCCTAAAGACTGGCCGCCTTTGCCACAGCGGCACAGCAGAAACGAGCAACAGTGGAGGGATTTCAAAGACAGATGGGCACCTTCAGATAAACACTTATAAATTAGAAAAAAATAACAAGAAAAAGATGAAGGCATAAGCATATTCAGAGTGACGTAGCATTACAGCTACCAGGTTATTATGGGACTGCTGTAGTATTGTTATTCTAGTATTTGGTAAAAGAAGAAGAACAACCAAACAGCATTTTAAAAACATGGGGAGGAAAAAGGATGTTTTCCAACCTTGCCTTGTTTAATACAACAAAAAAGCCCAGCAACATATATCAAAAATACACTCTTGTATTATTACAAATTATTCTGATATTCCAAATTACTGTGTTTTAAGCAGTTATTCCAAACTGACACTCGTTTCAATTGCAAAACTAAAGCAATTTAGCAAGCAAAAAGATGGCAGCAACTCATAGTTTAAGATCCCTGTAAGTTCATATTTGAACAGTCAGAAGGAAAAAAGGGAACATGGCCATTAATTGCAGCTAGTAAATCTGTTCCAGCCTTGTTTCTTAGCCAACAGCTTGAGCAAGTTCAAGTACAAGCACTTGCACCTCCAAGTTGAGTGACAATTTTTACAGCTATCAACTGGTCAGGACAGAAGACACTCCCAAAATCCCTAGAAGGCTGCTAGATGTATCACTTAAAAAGAAAAACTTTCGACAAAATACTGAGGGGAAAAAACAAAACAAAACAGTCTTTTTGTGCAGGGAAATATTAAGCTTCAAGAATTCCTCCCCTTCTGCCCTGTTGTAGTCCCTTGCTTTCTGCTTCTCCACTAAGCTGCTAGTTTAGAGTCTGCAAAGAATACAGGTTGTAGCTCCCAAATTTACATCTGGTGTTGCTAATGTTACCAGTCTCCTCCAGGAAGTACATATCACCAAAATGAATATATTCATATTTAAAGAAGAAAGTATGGTATAAGTGTATGTGTGTATATGAATGTGCACAAATATATATACATACTGACACAGCTGCACATTCAGTCAGCTTCTCTGAGGCACTCAGAACTGCACTTTAAAAATATTTTTATGAGACTGTTTTGTATTTATAGACTACATCCTGAGTTTCAGCCTTCATCCAACAAGCTGGAGCCTTTATGACACACATCGTTTCCTGCTTCGCTGTCCAGTATCAACAAGTCTTTGGGCTATCTTTCTAAAAAGAGTTTTCATTCTCTCTTGCTATTTTCTTCCTCTCTTTCATTCTCTTGCTAAGTATGAAATCAAAGTTTTAGTGCTTACAAAAATACACATCTCAAGGAAGAGAAGCCAGATCCAATTCATAAGTATCTGTGAATGAATGGGCTTCTTATTCTAACAATCCTAAAGGCACCGATTTAAACCTTCAAACCTCACTTGAGTCTAACCTGAGATTTCTGTAATCCAAACGCAAGTCTTCAAAAATGCAGGATTTTTTGACAAAGAAATAAACTGCTATGGAAACTGAGTAGCAGACGATTAAGCATTTGATAACTTGGTGCTTTGATAAGGCGTTACCTTAATCGCTGTCACTGGGGAGAAACTGAAGTCAGGAAACTGAAACTAGGCACTTGGAAGAATCTAGCTACTCAAATAAATAAGATATACTTTCTGTGCCAAAAGAGATATGAATGCTTTTTCCAGCCAAAACAGAGCACAGATCCTGCGAGAGAATAAAGTTATTTAACAAAGCAGAAGAGGTATAGGAAATCTCAGCCGTACACATAACCGGAAACAAGGAAAAATTTACTAACAGATATCGTGCCAAAAAAAACCCTCAGTCTGTTTAATGCAGACCCTAAATTTTCACAGGCAGGAGGTGCTAAGTCACTACTCTCGTATCTCTACAGTTTACAGGCTAGAAGGTCAAATCAAACATAAATTAGAAGGTGTAGTCAATTTAGAGAATATGATTTTCAGAAACATTAATTAGTGGAGTTTTGTTAGGAGGGGGCCACATCCACTAATTCCAGCAGTTTCTACTCATGTAGACAGACATGTTTACGAAAAAACAAAACAAAACCTCACCAATAAAACTAAACTGTAATCTGTTTGCTTATTGAGCATTAAAGCACTGAAAAGATGAAGGAATCAAGTTAAATTCAGAAAAATAAAAAGTCAGGCTTCCTACAACTAATGTTAAAATCTTCATAATTCACACAGTGCTATGATAAGTATTACGTTACCTTTGTTGGCAAATAAATGCAGAAGTATTAATATCTTAAATACCAGAGGTTTTACTTCTGAGCTGCAAATCCAGTCTCTCCCATTTTCTGACTTCACACACGGCTGTTAAAAAATTCACCCCAACTTAGACCAGGAATAATACATTTCATCACAAAGACACCTTAAGTAACCAGGAGCTGTGTTATTGACCACAAAGTCTGATGAAAATACTGCCGATTTTCCCAAACAACAGTTACACCAACAGGACAACTGTAAGGCAGCAATGTCTTCAAAAGTATCACAGTTTCACTCCCACTTTTCTTGCAGCCCTGAGCATCTCACTAGAAGACTCTGGGTCAGCACAGCTATCCAGCCACTATATGCTATCAGGGAAAGTTACAGTACATTTACAGAAGCAGAAGATATATTGTCTCCCAAAAGTTAATTATACTGACAGAAAGTTTCAATTAGAAGCAGATTACCAATCCCAGCACACTAATTTTTCTTGTTTGCTGGTGTGCATGTATACATGTTTGAAAAACATATTTAAGAGAAGAGACAAAAAGCAGAGCTTCATTTCACCCTCATTAGCTTTCTGTCCACATTCTCAATTATTCTCTTTATTACTCTCTAAAACTGAAGGTTTCATTTAAGGTTTGTATCAGTTATGGATTAAGCACTGTGTCTGTGGAAATACACACATCAGGTATAGATAAGATGTCATTTTATGATCCACAGGCACTGCTGCACCACTTATCAGGAAAACAAAACACAGTCCTTAATGCAATCATAATGATTACTTACAAAAACAGAGCTTCTGTCCTTCCAATATTCTTCACTGTATCTCTTACAAGTTTATAAAGGTAAATAATAAAATATGCATTTATTCTAGGAACTTTTTAATGCAAGTCTAGCACTTTACTGGAATGAATCAGAGTCATGAAAGTGTAATAGGAAAGACAAAAAAAAAAAAAAGGAACACCGAAAAACAGGTTTTCTGACAGGTGTGCTACCAGGTTCTGCAGGATGGCTTTTCTTTTTCTAGAGTTAAAAAAAGAACGAAAATAAATATAAACATTATGTTGGAAATAATTAGGGTTCTTAAGCGCCAGCGGGCAGCCCAGTGAAACCAGAATCCAAAGACGAGTAAAGAGAGATGGTGTGTCTCTTGAGGAAGAAATTGTCTTCAAGGGTAATGGAAGGCAGAGAAACAGCAGTATTCGGAACAACGCAGCAGTACAGATGGACCTGATGGGTTTCCATCCTGCCACTCTTTTTGTGCACCCGGGGAACAACAGTCAGATGCCAAACCAATTACTGACAACAAAAACCAGTCAGATTTAGGTCTGCTAAGACAAACAGCTGAGACAGGTAGTTATCGAAAAGGATGGACACAAGTGTCATGACGAACGATTCCTTCAAGAACCTCCACTGAGAAAAGCAGCAGATGTTTGAAAGTACTCCCCAGCTGAAAGCACCAACACAATTCAAGTACCCACGAAAGGTGCAACTGGGAACTTATCAACTGAGTTTCTGTGCTACTGTACAACCTCCTACCATCTTCTGTCTCTGTGAACATACACCTCTTGCCAAGGGACATGAAAGATGAAAGCCTGTATAATTGTGAATATTCCTGGGTTCAGTGATGACGGCCGAGCTAAGAGTTGAAAGAAAAGCTGTGAAACAGTAAGGAAAATGACGAAAAGCAAGTATAATGACTCAAGTGACAGCAGAAGATAGGCTTAAGAAGGAGCTAGTACCATGATTTATTTTAAGTAAACATGACTAGGAAATTCAATCAGAACAAAGAAGTTTCTAAAATTTTCCCTATAGAAGGGAACAGATAAATACCACCCTGCCTTATTACTATAAACGTCACCGAGAAACATGAAATAGAGAACGGAAGTTGAAATTAAGGCAAAAAAAGAGACCCTCTCTAAGAGCTTCTGGTGACTTTTCAAGCTGTTAAAGTCAATTAAGCTCCTTAAAAGGACATAATTAAAGTAATTAAGAATCATTCATTCAGGGATACCAATATATGTATGCCAATGAGATTCATACCTTGGAGCTCTTGAAAATGGTTTGACTTGGGACACAGCCCTGGATATTTCTATTTATAAAAACCAGTGCACTCTCTGAGTGTTTACTGATGATCCAGGGAACTTGTCAGCATACACTACCTTAAAGAATTATGGCCAAAATATAAAGGTTTCTGAATGACAGCCTAGATATAACACTTGAAGTAAATAAAATTCTGAACCGTCCTTTTTTAGAGTTTGCAATTTAACTTTATTAATTTTTCGTAGTCCCCATGGAAGCATAATCACTTCATAGTTCAGGAATGCAAGCTAAGTAATTGGTTTGATTTCAGGACAGATATTAGAAGCAACCATATGCTATCACCATCTTTGCCTGCTATTTGGGAGAAATCTTAAGACAAGACACTCAGGAAAATATATATGAGAGTAATTATATGCAGCTGAAGAGGGAATCACATATGTTACACTACCCTGTCTATGTTCTCACAACAAACTTTTCAAAAATTAGCAGCACTTAATGGGTAGAGCTGGAACTCCATTAAGCATAAGAAAAGCATGGAACTAAAAGCAAGAACTATGCATGAGACATTTTAGAACTGACAAGGGTGACACCTCTCTCTGGCTCTTAATAGTGATGCCATTAGCATTTTAAGAAAGACACTCTGGAAAGCCTAGACACTTTCAAAAGTCTTTTCAACATCAAAGTTAGACAAATGTTATTTAATGCGTTCAACAGATTTGTGCTCATGATTGCTTTTGTTGCAAACGCAGCGACAGTTGAAGAAGTAGGATTTTTATACAAATTATAAACCAAATTTGCTGTAGTCTCTCATCTTCTCCTCATCTTGCCATATCTGCATAAGACAAGCTGTGCAAGAGACATGGGAGTCCTAAGCCTTCTACCCTGGTACTGAACTATGACATGAGATGTGGTAAGTTCTCCCTTGGGTATGACCAAGTTACAATGACTCAAATCAAAACAATACAAGTGACACCCAATCCCATTAAATGGTCAGATCAAGACAGCTCTCAGGTTCTCAGGACACAGTTTGATGCAGAGGTAAAACTTGCCCAAGGCATTATGCCAAGGAATGGCAAGAGTGTCTTTCCAAAGTACCTGAATGACCCGAGGCAGTACGGCACTTTCATCAGATGTCTGGGAAGACCGGGAAGTATGAAAGTGCCAGATGGTTACTAAATACCAAGCACGCATTTTGGAGGAGTTTCAGGTGACATTCATTTGCTCACCAGCCAACACAACAAGAACTGAATTTACAATATAAGCTTGAGAACTAGAATAAGTACAAGTTATTAATAATAAAACATTTGCAAACACGGGGCGGGGAGAAGGAAAAAATAAAAAACAACAAAACAATTATGCACTTCAGAAGAAATCAGAAACAACTGGCAGGAGGAGTCAGCTGAGGGAAGCAGTCGTTGATTTATCATTTCAATGGGCATGACTGAAACACAGACAGACATTACCGCCTGTAAAGGCAAATTTTCCTCCAGCCTGACAGACTCTCCAGCCCACACTTCTACAGCAAATTATTAAAACCCCAAGGAAGCAAGAATTTAGTTTAATCTCTATTCACTTGAAGACAGCCACTTGCTTACCCTGCATGACACTCAGGCTGCAACTCTCCCTCCACATCTCAGTATAACCAGGAAGACTAACTTGGTTCCTGGTTATTCAACTGTAATTGTTTCTCTTCAGGTGTCTTACAGCTGGAGGAGGAAAGGATTCATACAGACAAGTGAACTCAGGTTCAGATTTTAAATCAGTCATCAGATAAAATGTTAGTAATAAGAGATATGGAACAAATATATTGCCCATGATAAGAAATACTACTACTATGGCCTCAAAAAAAAAACCAACCCACCATACAGTTCACTTTGCATATCTTCTGATTCCCAGCAAAGTTTTGACTCGTGGTCAGGCCACAGGGTCAAATGCACAAAGAGGACATAACTTAGAGATTATTTCTAAAACTTAACTTGCCAAGAACAAGAGAGTGAGCTCCAAGATATTTATAAAACATAATAACACTGAAAAAAAGCCAGGTATGAATGCAATATATAGTAGTGTACAGACCTCAGCCAGGCACAGAGGTGCTGTCTGCTGCAGCAGTCAGTCCTGCTCCGTCACCAGCCAAGCTTAGCGACCCAGCTTGACTCTTTTGGCCCTCACACCCAGGATTCATCCTCACCAGCCCTAAGGAGCTCTGTTCCCCTGGACAGTATGTCACTGGGGAGTACCCCAGGACCCCACACTACTGACCAAGCAGTTTATTGCCTCCCTTTTTGACCTGTTTCAATACTTCATTATCACCATTGATAGGAACAGTAAAAAGGTATCATACTGAAAGGAAAAAGAAGTGTTGAGCATAGGTTATCAATGATCCAAATTTAACGAGGCTGCCGAAGGAGTACTTGCATCACTCTCAGTGACGCACGGAAATGGGACATCTAACCAAAACCTTTCCTCCCTGGATCACAAGAAGTGGAGCGCACCCCTAGTACTCAGGACAACCCAGATGTTTACAAAAGCAGGAATTAAGCACAACACACCAGCTCTATGAAGTGCACCTTCACCAGAAACACTTAACAACACCATTCTTGTGCTGCACATCACAATTCTGTGAAGCAGAGGAGACAGCTTCATATACTGATGCAACTCTAGCTTAGAAGTGTGCCATTTCAGGAAATTCTGTACACAAGTAAAAACAAAATATATAAGATGACATCATTGTTTACTTTTGTTTGTTTAAAACTAGTTGGCAAACTATGGTCACAAGATTTTAAGGAAAATACACGTTATTACTACCCAGAATTTCAGTGCAGTGCTACAGCACTTGCATAGCCCAGGGGAAGTGAATCCAGGCAACTGCTCCGCTCCAAGTAGCAGGAAGCTGGCAAACACAGGCAAGGGGCAAGCGGCCAAACCAACTACTAACGCTAAGAGCAGTATAAATCAACACTTTGAATCGGAAGGTTTTACACTTCCTTTCTGAGGACTCAAGCACTTACTTCTTTTACAAACATTTATCAACCTTGTATCAGGTCCCTATGGTAAGGCATGAAAGTGGCAACAGTTAGATAATCTGGGCCACTTTTTTTGTCAAATGTCAAACCAGGAGGGAAGCTTAAGACACTATTTCTCACACTGTTGAGACAACTCAAACTTTTGATGCTTTTCTTGTACTTTCTAAATAAAAATACCAAGTAGTCGCATCATATCACTAGATGCAGAATGAAAAGCCACAGACAACTGATATGGCTTTTCCATGGGCTGCCACATGCATAGCCTTCCTTTGGTAATTCTTATCCTCATTTAACAGCACTGAGGTCAGGGAATAAAGAAAGCACACACAATATTAAAAAAAAAAAAAAGCTTTCAAAATAGGAATGGAATTCATAAGTAGTTATTTCACAGCCACAGTCCGAAAGGAAGAGAAAGGACACATGGAGGGTTGCAACTTGCCAGTTGCACATCATCAGTCCATAAAACAAAGTCTCTTTTCTTCCCTGAAGCCAAAGGGCAATTAAGAGCTCATCCCATCCTGTCACTCATTCTGCAACTACCTAGCAATTCTTTTTTTAAATAATAGAGATGGATCCTTAACACTTACACTGGTTAAGCTTTGGTACATCAAATGATCCCACAGCTAAGAAAATTATGTCCGTCATTTGTGTTACAAAAATACCTCCCAAAATACATGCAAGATTTTTGTATATCAAAATATGTATATTTCAGTGGAAGCACTCACATATCCCTAATGATGCATATTTTGATGATCCCACCAGACTAACAAAATGTCAATATGGCATTCTCCCTTGTAGAAGTTTCTAACATTTTCTATATCAGATACGATGATATTTCTGCAGAAAATTCTGTGTACGTTATCTACAGAGATAGGCACCCAAACAACTATCAAGCCCCAAACTCTGAATCTGAACACTGTGAACTGTAAACTCAAATACATGCATGAGGCATCTAAGAAGGTGCTTCTGTAACATACAAAAATTAAGTATCAAACACACTAAAGACAAAAGGAAGCAAATTCAAAATGAAGTCCAACATCTAAAGAGATTTCTACCTTGATCTTTATTGCAGTGCTATAATTTTTATTGCTACGTTTTCATACTCTACAAACAATGCATTTAAGTTTCCAGTTATTATGTTTGTGTGCTAATAAAAAGGAGATACATTTTCAAAGGCATGCCTCCTCAGAGCCTTCTGCAGGTTTTTATATGATGCAATTCAAGCAGAACACAAGGCGTTTCAGAAAGATTGACCCAATTTTAAAGTAATTTCAATTTGAAATTGGGTCCATCTTTTTGAAACACCCTGTATGTCCAGTTTGCTTGTCACAGAATAGGGACTCATTATTCTATTACACTTTAAAGAAAAAGTAGTATACCAAAAGTCACCATTTGGTCACTAACTATGAAAGTTAAAATAGGTGGGATGTTGTGGAGGAGTTTTGATAGATAAAGATTTGTTGCTGAGTTAGTCTGGCTCAAAGGAATCTCAAGGCCGCTTCGAGAAGCTGAGAACAGAATCTGCTGTGAGAAAGAGGGGCGTTCCTCAATCAGCGGGGTCCTGGCATGGCGTGAATCATCGGACGTATCATCAGTGAGACTCCAGCACATGGACAGCCCACGATACTCATTTAGCGAATCCATGCTTGGAGCGTGGACGCGTGATTATAATATAGTTGCGTATATAAGGAGGCTTGTTTCTGTAATAAATGGCTTTGCGTGATTCACATTGAATCGGAATGCTGAGTCCTTTATCGTTTCAACAGGATGTGAACAGAATTTGACAGTTCCACTTAAAATACATTTGACATTTTTCTCTCCTGTGTTTTCTGTTTCTAACGATCTTGATAAACTTTGCTTATTTTACATGCAAATAACGTAACTACGCAAATTAACTTTTTAATCCAGTAAATTTCAACTGATTTTCAATATACGAAGAATTTTTGGGAACAAACTTTCTTTGTATTGACACTACTTTAGCACTTACACTGCATAGCAATTTATTCAGGATGTCATAATTTAGTCCTGTGTGGGTGTCAACTGACTTGCTTCAAAGTCTGCTTCACATCTACAGTAGTTATTGAAGAAGATGCAATTATATTAGCCACACAGGCTGACTACAATGTCTAAGGTTTTTGCACATCTTACTTTGGGAAGTTAGGACCTGCAGCTCCACACATTTCAAGACCTCCCCTGAATGCGATAAATATAACACATCTTGTCTTCTGTCAGTACAAAACCAAGCTTTGTAGAGCAAAGGTCCTGCAGCAGCAGACAGGCAGGCTTGCTGCCCTCTCCCCAAATCCACGAGACCTTGGGCAAGAACAGGAGAAAAGGAAAGTGTCAATTCAAGAGTCTCAAACACAGAGTTTTAACTTAAACGACCTTTCCTCCCTCAAGTTTGCTCTCCCTGATTTGGTGTTAGACACAGAAATACAGACTAATTCTCTAAACATTCAAGTCTGAAGGAACCACTCCAGAAACAACTTCAAGATGCCAACACAGGTGGCATCTAACTTACTTAACTCTTCTGTCAAGTACATCAGCCCTATCTTATAACCACCACATTTTAGAGAAACCTCTTATCTTGATTTACAGAACTTGCAAATTGATGGAACATGCATTACATTCCCTATGTAAGCTGTTCCATGATTAATTATCCTAATTTAACTACCTTTGCTTTTGGTTCTAGGGTGACACGGAAGCTTAAGGGAAAATTAAAGGCTTCATAACAACTGTTTTTCCCAAGTTTGTTTAAACTCCTAATTCAGATTACTGTAGCTGATAGAGCCAAGAATTTCCCTGTTCTTCCAGTTTAACATATTTAACTCACTGACGCTGTGGAGCTAAACACAGAGGGCAGTGACTGCCGAGGAAGAGGAAAGCCCCACAAGGCCAAGGGAGAGATTTCATGGTTTAGTATCTCCCAACGAATTAAAACAAGAACTGGCAAGCTTTCAAACTTATTTATTTTGACGACCTGGATGTTTTCACAAAAGAAAAAAAAAATAATTTGGTCCTGTGACCAGAGGTTGTTTTAGCAACACAAGATCTGGTTTGGGTGGAACACAGTCACACATGGTCAGGAGGCTGAGGCAGGGCTGGAAGGCCGAAGCCATGGCTGGACAGCCGGCACACGTGGAGGAAAACATCACAGGTCCCCTTGCCCAAAACAGAGAAACACACAAAGACTGGGCCTCTGAGAGCTTTTATGGTGGTGATCAAAAACACATGGGAGAAGGTGAGCGTTTTAATGCCCTGATGGAAAAGGAAATGCTCCCACTAATCTATGAGGGCAGTGAGTTGCTTCCCCAGTCAGAAAGCTTTCTAGCCATGGAGGATAATTTTTGTTGAATAAAGCCTTAAGTTATTAATAAGAATGAATCTCCTGACCCAGATTTTCTCCAGCTTACCAAAAAAAAAAAAAAAAAAAAAAAAAAATCTGTATACACACAAAATACAGCCTGCCTCTACAAACACTAACATCATGCTCACCATAAAACAGAGCACTTCAAAACAGATACTCTACAATGGAAAGAAAAAAAGGCTTTTCATGCCCCTTCCTTACCCAGCTTTGTGTAAGAACATGAATACAGATGATGTCTGATTAAAACAGAAACCTGAATCCCAGGTTGAATGTATTTACTTTTCAAAAGCGTTTTACAATTTTATGTTCTTCTTGCCTGCTGTGATAATTGATGAAAACTACACAGGGATTAAAATGAGCACAGGTGCGTGCCTACAGAGTTCAAAGAAATCTGATCCCAAACAAAAATAATTAAAAAAAAAAAAAAAAAAAAGCTTGAGCATTTTTAGGAATAGATTTAACACAGCCTAACCAAGTAAGCCTAGATTAAGAGTAGGACTTTACAGTCCAGACTTCATGTTACTGAAATTTAAAACTCATGTTTCATAATGTAACAGAAGCTTTTGTGAGTGATACCTGATTAAGTTGGCACTTACAGCCCTCCATACTGTAAGTGTCAGAGTGGACCCAGAGGAAAAAATAAAGGCTCTAAGACAGTAAATAGCACTAAAATACAAACAGACAAGTGTAACAACAGACCCTTGGCATGAACATTATTTTTAAATTTGTGAGATGTAAAAGGAAAGCCCAAGAGCTGAGAATATTTAATGCCAGTACACAAATCTGCACAAAACCCATGCTTATTTTCTTTGCCAAATTTATACTGCTACAGCTGGAACACAACTTCCTTCTACCCATGAGGTCAGAATCTGTTTGAAAAGAAATACATGATAGAGCTAGTATTTGTGCCAACTAATAACTAATGCAAAAAATGTCAATTTCCCCATTTTTCTGTCCCAGCCTCCTTCAGCAAATCTAACTAGCATGTCGCTAATCCCAAATTTGTTGCACTGCTTTGTTAAATGGATTTAAAAGACAAATACACACAAATCACACAGGATAAAGAATTTATTCTGTGCTCAAGGCTTATTGCTGAGCTTCTATGAGAATAAAAAAAAAAGCACCCAATTGTATATAAAATTAATTTATTTGTCTCAAAGGCATGCCAATGGAAGACTCCACATTTATGTAGACAATTCTATAAAACAGCTATTTTCTTGCCTAAACTACCTAAAACACTATTCCTACAGTAACATATATTCAATCTTCTTTTTGAAGCAGAATCCAGTATATTTTTAGGCATCTCAATAATAACAGTAGATTACAAATAGATGGATCAGAGATGGAAGTACTCCCCTTCTTGCCCTCCTCATAATGGGGGGCAGCTCAAGGTTCCCTCAATGTGGGACACAAGAGCTAATTAGTGGTACCCCCAAACAGAATTAATTTTTGTTAAAGAGTCTTTTTTATTAGTGGGAATGAGGTAATGCTAGCAATCGTTTTGCAGAAACACATCATTGAAATAGCCAACATCTGAAATTTTCCAAGCAGCCCTATAACTACCCTTACCTCTACCCATGTTCATTTATGTCTTACCACAGATTTATATTTTTGTAGCATCTACTACAGTGAGTGCTATTAGAAATCTAAACTAACTGCATCTCCATGTCAAAAATCTAATTGACTTAGAGCTTTGGAAACCTCTGAAGTTTTCACTTGAGATTTTCTAGATTTTCACACCAACTCTCAGATGTCTCACAAGGGCACCAAGCCCAGTCTTTCAATAGACTGGTAAAGAAACTGAATTTAAGACATGAAATCCTAGGGGAAAAAAAAAAAAAAAAAAAGGCCACAAACATATGTTTCTAGCATTTTTTTTTCTTTAAGCAAAAAGCCATAATTGGCCATTACTATACAGCTCAAAAACGTTTCCTTTAAATTCCTTAAAACATCAAGAAAGTAATTTTCCTATTGCTTATACGAGCTTGTATGCTAGACACTTTTTTAATTAACAACACCAAATTATTTAAATAGCTCACTAAATACAAAAATTTTGAGGATAAACAAAAGGAACTGTGTAAGGAGATAACAGTCTTTTACCAACTTCTTTATCAATTAAACATACTGGTGAACAAATTTAGTTGCATGTTTTTGTCCTGGCTAACATTAACATTTTAGATTAATTTGTGCACAACCACATTCAAAACCGCAGGGATCATAAAAAGTACAAAAAGCAAGGCCAGTAAAAAAAAAGTGATCAAATGATTTTTTGCATTTCAAAAAATTCTGAAGGTAAGTTCAAGCCTCGAAGAAGACAAAAGCAATGTTTTTTTTATTATAGGATATCACTCTGTACATAAGAAACCATATATATTTACTGTAGAGTTAAAAATTAACAAAAAGTAGACTAAGGCATTCATGGGGAAAAAATAATACTTCAGACCCTAAATAATTTAGATACTTTGAAATAAACAAAATCTAAAATTGCTATAATTTAGTTTTAATTAGTGGATAACTAATTCCTATTACTGCAGGAATTTGCATAGCACATGGCTAATTACTACCCTGTGAAGAGTCTGGGGGTGGGGGGCTGCGGAAAAAGGGCTTAAATCTTAACATAGTTCATCAACACAATAAAAATCAAAATACATTTGTTAGTGGTTTTTTTTTCTTTTTTTGAGAGCAAGTATAAATAAAAACATGCTCTTTAACACACAGGCAACTAAACAGGAGTAAAACTCTAAAGTGAATCTGCACAGGAAACCCAGGATTAGGGCTGAAACTCTATTCTAATCCTTCTGTCCGCAGAGGGAGCAGTCACCAGGCAGCACGTGGTCTGGGCAGGCACCTACAATCCACACACAGGATTTAAAATACTTACAGAAAGATCAAGCTTTGTCCAAGAAAAGTTTCTTTTTGACTTGGGAAGTGGAATATCTGCCTTACTCAAAAACAAACAATAACCCCACACACCAGCTTGTGAGTGATTTTCCCAGAATGGCACCTGGATGCAATGCCTGTGCACTCAACCCATCATTCCTCAGAATGGACCTGACAGTGAAGAAAAAAACTCAACAGGAAAAAGCCACCTTCTTGCAAACTTACTGAACAATTCAAGTTGACAAGGCCATACCACACCACTACTCTGTGAACTTTGCATTACCCTTCTGTAAATTCCTGGATTAACTGATGAAGTCTAAGCATTTGGTAAAGGGATTCCCCTAACAACGAAATCATCTTAAAAGACAACATCCTTTAACTGGTGCTGCAAAATGACTAGCAAAAGAACAAGTTACATCTTTAAATACCATTTCCTTTTGCCACGCAATCTTTTCTGATACAATGTGAAGCAAAGTCACGTAAGGTGCTACAGCAGGAAACCTCCAGCTGGGCCCAGGACCTCAGGTATTCCTGTTGTCTGTAACTGGGAGCTCTTCTGGTACACCCAGGAGCTAAATGAACACGAGCCATTCAAAAGTCCATAGACCCATTGTGTTTCATGGAAGGATTGGTCCATCGCTATTAAGTACATGGGGAGGGGTTTCTAAAGCCTGTGATTCTAGTTTTGGCACGGAGTGCAATAAAAAAGAAGAACCACAAAGAACAACATCTTCCAGTGCAGCAGCTTTGAGAAGTCTTCGTTTTCCACTGAGACTGAAACTACTGCTTTCAGTCCTAAGCCTTTTTGTCATAAAAGTTTAAATACCAAAGCAGCAAGAGACATTTTGCTTAGATTGGGTGATGCTTCCCTTAAAGTGGAGTAGAATTTATTTTGGTGAGATTTATCTGTAAACTGAGTTCAACTCCTAGCCTACTGGTAGCCAGTACTGCCAATAAAACCACAATTTAACACCGGGGAGTGGAAACACTTTCAGGCTACTTTCTGACCCTTCCCTCTCAAGTATACATGACAAGCTGATTCACATCAGGGCAGGTTTAACACTATTTCGCATTGCATGATCAGGTGTTGTTCTTGCCCGAAGAGTCAGATGCAGTCTACCAGTAAATATCACAAAGCAAGGAAGAACAAACTTACTTGTCTCCATACACCACAGGCATGCTTGTTTGTTTGAAATGAAGCTACAGGATCACATTACTAAGTATATTAAGATTTTTATCGTGTTCATTCTTATTTTAAACAGTCAGAACATCAGCTGCCATATTTGAAGAAACTATCACAGGCAAGTTAACACACTCCTAAAAAATTGGCATTCACTGAGCTGATACTAAGAAGATACTTGGAGAAATAAAATAGCACTTCAGCTTCCAAGCTGAATACTTTTACATAATTAAGATATGCAAATAGAGGGAAACTAAAAAAAGAAAAAAGTCTTTAAGTGATCTGACCATATCTGCAACCATTTGCCTACTTGTAAAGTTACATCCTTGATTTTCAGGTTAGCAAGAGGAAAGGCTCAGATAGTTACTTTGTGTCTGCTAATTTCTGAATATTATTACAGTGTGCTGTTACTATCAAATACTAATATTAATGGTTATTTAAAAATTCATTATAATTATATAACTTATCCTTTTTAAACAGTTTACTGTATTACATGCTAAACAGCTTTATCCTGCATAAAATTGAGCCTAAAATGCAACAGAGCATCTTTACCGCAATTCTCAGTTTTTCCTTTGAACAGCAAACTCATTATGTTCTATAAGGAGAATAAAGTCTCCAAAAGAAGACAAAATTCTTTCTTTCTCAAAAGCGGGATCTGAAGAGATTGCATTAAAAAAGGTTTTATTCTTGGCTCAAATACGAACATTTGGGAATCACTACTTTTGAGCAAGGACTCACCCACTTAAAGGCGGAATGTATTTTGAAAATCGGTGTGAAATTTCAAGGGAAAAAACCCACACACATACTTTGCACTTCCCAGCTTTTGGTAGTTCTCCAGCTAAGACAAAAATCTCAAAATAACCTCTTCCCCATATAACTGTTTTCTCATAGATGTTGCCAAGTTATCTTATACCACCAGCAAGAACTTCTACAAGAAGTAACTACTTCCAGACAAAGTAAATCAGAACACAGACATTAAGTGAAAATTAAAAGCATCTGAGGTATTTTAGAAGAGATACCTGAGAGCAGGGCATGGGGAATACATTTCACCAGGTGCCCACCACAGGCTGCCTTGCCACCCATCTGTTCAGCACCCTTCAGATGCCCATCAGGGAGCAGCACTGTAGATCAGGGATCGTGGGCAACCTCATCAAGACACAGGGGAGGACATGAGTTTGAGTCCAGCCCCACCAGTGAGCACTACGTTCCTATCATAGCTAACAGTCCTCAGAGGAGCAACGTTTCTCCTTTGGATTCAAACCATGTACTGTAACTGTTTCCCCGGACCAGGTCCAAACCAGCTGCAGAAAGGGAAAGCCCATCTAGAAAACATATCAGGTCCCTACAGAAACATTTAAACAAAGAATATCATTTGTGCATGCACACATGTGGACACCATTCTGTTACAGCAAAAAATACCAGGGGATAGGGAGGAGAATTCAGCCTTTTGTCTTCAAGATGACTCAAGACTACCTGGAGACATCCAGATAATGTTTCTTGAATGTTGAGGAATGCTGCAGGTCCTATGGTCAGTGGTGCAAGTCATAAACCAGAGCTCTCCAACCAACTCCCTTTCCCTGCCTCAAGCACGCACATTTTCCTGGGAACATTGTTTTGTGTATTCTCCCAGTGTTTTATGTGAAGGGATTGCTACTTTCTCTCTACCTATGATGCAAAACCTTGACTGTGACCTGTGAGTGCTCTGTGTGGTCAGGCTCCTGGCACAGCAGCCCTTGATGTGGCTCTCCCGTAGAGCACCCCTCTCAGAACCGGAGGTAGAGGACACCAAAGGATCCAGGAGGAATCCAACCCAGAGGCCAGCCAAGCCCCGATCCCAGGGGGATGGCAGACAAGGCCATGGCCTACCTCTTCTCAAGAGCATCACAGAACAGGACCATGAGGCACACCCCACCACAACGACACATCCACCACATGTGACTTGCCATCAAAACTGATGGGAGAACTGCAAGACGACTCTGCCCCGAGCAGGCGCTGGGCCTCTGCTTCCCTGCAGATGTGTCTCTACGAGCTGCCTTTACAGCAGGGTCAGAAAAAAAAGGCATCACACAGAAGCTATTTTGACAAATGCACTCCCTTCACAAGTGCAGGTCTCCAGCTACAATTACTGCACCAGGCACCAGCTCATCTTATTTTCACCTTTTTATTTAAATACCTACACCCTGGAATGTGCACAGGAGTAAATTAAGGTACTTTTATTATATGGGTCAAGTCCTGGCCTGTACATCTACATACATTAGCATAAAGGTAAAAGTACTACAGACATCAAAAATGAAGCATTAATGTTAGCTTAAATACACATCCTAGAGATTGTTACAAGGAAAAAAAATTCTAACTGAAAAAAAATTAAGACAACAGAAAAGTAATAACTGAGAAAGTGAGGCAGTATTAAATTTGAACCTTCTCCCCAATAATTTCCCCTTCTGAGTAGTTAGTTGCATTTTACAAGCAGACAACACAAAAAAAATCAGACATCTTCAGTTTACAACACTGTACATTTCATGGGTACTCATGCTGAAGACCAACTATATAATTCTAGATAATTCAGATCAGTTTTGAAACACATTTTTAAAAAAGCTGTACACAGGTTTCCAAATAGAACACATCCTTTTTCTTCCCAAGTCAGAAAAGAATTGGTTAAAACAAAAACCATCATGTAACTGAGAGCAATTAAGCAGGTACATTTTGTAATTTCTCAGCAGGGGAAAGAAGTTCTCCTACACTTCAAGCTGTCAAAGGCTGTAAAGCTGTGATCAAAGACATGATAATACTGAAAAAAAGAAAGAGACGCTGGACAGCAACCCAATGGCACTCTGCCTTCTTTCTCAGGAGCCTTCAGAGGTACAAAGCCCAGCAGCCAAGACTAACCCAGACATAATCTCAGCACTCTAATTCCCTCCTCCACGTCCTTAACAACCTGTGCCTCTTCCTTATCCTTGGAGAATACTCAATAGAGGTGCCAACAAAGTTTGTAGGGTGGTGACCACAGAGCTTCTCACATTTTCATTTATACTTTTATTAATTGTCATGCCAATGAGCTAGCTGATCATGGATAATAATTTTAAGAGCTGTTTGACTTGATGAACAAGATAAACAGTACTCAAGTGAAGTATATCTCATTGTCTGAGACCGCAGTCTTTGCAAGTACAAAAAGTAAATTCTGACACTGACATTAGAAAAAACCCAGCCTAGGAAGATTTGCACAACTCTGTAAAACAGTTTCAAAAAAAAAAAAAAGTTGTATCTGTGTCACTGCTCTATGTAAGAACAAGAGGATATTTTCTTCACTCCAACATATCAGTTATTAGAATAACACTTAAAGTGGATTTTAAAAGGCCTGTGTTCTATATATTGCCTAATAAGAAGAGGAAGGTATTAAGGAAACAATGGTAAAACCACTGTTGCAACTCCAAAATTGTCAAGTAAAAAGAACTCAGTGCAAAATTATGTTATTGTTTCTTTCAGTTCAGAATATTATGGTACAAACACACTTCATGAGGGTTGCTGGTACTCTCAATCTGGTTCGACATCAAAAACAGCTGACTTTCAAATCCTAGATGGCTTTCACAATTTGCACTATATTAAATGAAGCATTCCATAAAAGCAATTCACACTGATTAAAGAACGGGTTTTGTTTCTCATTAGAAATTCAACTTCAAATTAGTGAAAGTTCTAGGCATGGGAAAGACACAGTAGAAAGACTGGAACCTCACAGCAGCCAGCTTTGCATCAGAGAGTATCTGTATCACAACTGCCATAACACAAACTGCCTCCTTGCCTCCCTGTCCAACTCACACTACAACTTCTTTATGCTTAAACTGCAGCAACGGGTGACATGCCACCAGCCTGCACCAACGCAATGCTAACCATGTCCACTCCTAAGCACAATTATTAGGTACAAATACTACCAGGGCTTTTCCAATACCGGTTTTGGTCCCTCCTGTCTCCATCTCAGCTGCCAACACCTAGCAGAAACGGAGTTTGAGGGGAAAATGGTTTGGCCCTGCAGCATAATGGGAAAGAAGGGTACTGCAAGAGTAAGCGTGTGTCTGCAGGGTGGGCAGCTCTTTCACTCTACAAAGTTCTCCTCCAACCAAGTTATATAATAATATTCTGCTATTCAGCAATAAAGCAAGCCTACTGTCATTAGTAGCTTTTGATTAGTATTGACCATAATGATAGTGCAGGAGGCAAATATCCCTCTCTACTCTCTGGCTGAGCAGTGCAGCCCACACAACACAGGAAAATTTACACAGGAAGCGGAGTGTGAGGATAGGATTTCATATTGGGGCAGGACACCTTATAAAAAGTCTTTTCAGTAACAGTCAACCAGAAGTAATACAGAAATCAAACTGGTTGACTGCAACAATCTAAACAGCATCATTTGATACCTTCACAGCAGTTATTGGATAATGAGAGTTTAAAGGAAGGAATCCTGTCTTTATTAAAACCAAGACAGCTCGAGGAGAAAGCCTCATCCTACAGCTTCCATTTTAGGCCAAGTAATGAAACAATTACTGCTGCTTAACCAGCAAAGCACAAGTTAATACAGCTATTATCCCACCAAAGCCTACAATTCTCTAGGTCTAGTCTTCATGAAGACCACTTTAAAATGTTTAAAATACCAGGTGAACATCCATGTAACCATCTCTGAACACTTCTCTTCAGGAGTGTTAAAGATGCTAATCCAGAAGGCACCACGCAGTGCACAGTTCCCCTCCCAGGCACTGGGAGGACAAGCAGTTGTACCTAGGAGGTTAGGGTACAAAAATGAGTCCAGAAAGTGACATGCATGTTTACCATCACACCATGGACAAGCCACTTGTGAGGACACAGCTGTTTCATGAGTGCACAGTATCAAAATCACAGCAATTATGCAGGTTGCGAAGACACCAAAGCCCAGCATGTGCTGTAAACGTTCACATAGAGTGGGCTTCAGGGACAGAAGGGGGACAGCATCACCACAGAGCACAAACAAAGGGAAGAAACATCAAGCAAAGTCCAAGAGCTGCCCAAGATGTGAGGAGATGCTATTTGAGGCCACTGGATCCTTGGGAGGCCACCATACTCCAAACTGACCATAAAATGCTTACAAAGGTGTCCTCTAGGATGGTCCTATACCAGTTTTAGTCCAGTGTCTGATTCCTTGCTCCACAGAAAATCAGCCCTTACCTCCTGGCATTAAGGGAGGCCTTCTTATTTTTTCATTCACATTCAGCATTTATTTGGACAATTTTCCTTTGTCCTTGAGCCCTCCAGCCCACATAATAAGACAGGTGATTGAGAATAGTAGGCCATTTACTTGATTTTGCATTTTTATTACACTGAGGAGAAAGTATGCTGCAATCATCTTGTTTTATCTCATCAGCACTCCTGTTCTTTGATGTATTTTTTTTGGTAACAACCATGTAGACAAATTAGCAGGGTGATATTTCACATAGTTTTTGGTCTTTATGGTTCATTCTCTCACTTAACTATGTTCACTGTCAGTTGCCATGTTCCTAGATCAGGAAAAGGTAATTCACACATCTGCCTACATTTATTAAAAAATTAAATAAAATAAAATTTTTAAAAGGCAACACACCACAACACAGAAAGGCCAGAAGGGAGTAGATGATTTTCCAGTCCCGCAGAGCTTTGAATACCCCATTTAAAGTTCCACTCCCAACACTGACAGCCCAAAGAAGCTCCAAGAAAGGTACGCAAGAAAATTTTGTTCTGAATGCTACTAATTTTATACTTGCTGAGTGAAAACCATATGCCTATTTGTGTGCATTTCTGCAATTTCACTTTTTTCATTAAGACGAGAAATTGCTTCTTTTATGCAATCTGCTACTTTTCAGATAGCAAAATATTGTGATGTCTGGTAGAAGCCTTGCTGGTTTTGGCTTTAGGAGGCTTTTTTTCCCCCCCTCTTCCTGTGAGAGGAAAGCTTTTCCCAAAGGATTTAAGTGATTTCATAAAACAAATGTAAAAACAAAGACACTTTTGTTTAAGGACTGAAGGTTTTGTTTTGTTTTAAGGGGGATGGAGAGGGAAGGAAATGAAAAATGACACTGATCATCTTTCAATTAAACAGGAAAAAAAGATATCTCATTCCTAAAATAGAAACTTTGTGATAGCACAAACTTGCTATAATAAACAGGTCACCAAAAAAAAGAAAAGCAAGTTAAGATTTTTTCTAAATAAACTCATTTTGTTTATTACAGTCCCAAGTGAACACCTCAAACCACTACAGCAAAGATCAGACTAAAACATTTTTCTCTCTGAATTCAAGAGCTTACATTGTGCATTCCTATATGCTATGCTTCATTAGAATCAGTTTCTCCTTTTCCTCACTCTATCAAACAGGAAGAAAGAGGAAACAAAGATCCGAACAGTGTGGCTTTAAATACATGAAGATTTGGGGAATCCACTTCGGCTGAACTGAAGTTCTAGCAGAATTTCTCAATAGGCATCATTTCGTTTACTATAATAGGACCCAATACTACAACAGGAGCAACCCCTTGAACTTGTGCAGCAAAAAAGGCAGATGAGGACAACAGAGTAACAATAAATAAAAGAAAAACTAATTAAAACATCTGAAATCCTTCTGCAAAGCATGTTTGGAGGTCTTGCAAGAAATCTGAGCAGACCTTCACATCTGTAAATGTCCCTCAAGCATTTACACAAACACACTGCAGAAAACACGTGTTGCATTCGGATTCTAGTTTCCAATTAGCAGATATTAATTCATGGAATTAACTGATTTATCGGTAAATCCCTACATATTGTATCAAGTTTTATTATGTATAGAGAAGTTTAACAGCCTCAAACAAACTTCAGTGAGAAAACGACCTGTTCAAAAGGAGTAGAAGAGATTCATGAAGTCTCATTCACACTGCCTACCATTTAAATTCATTCAGAATTGCCATTCACTGAAATTACCATTCAACAACCAAAACTAACACACCAGGAGAACTCAACAGCAATAGACTTCAGTAATATCACAGCTCAGAAAGGTAAAAAAAATATAATAGATAATAAGATAATAGATAATAAGAATTTTGCAATTAAATAAAATATGCAAGTGAAATCTATCACATTTTAACTACTTGTACTTACATGACTAATTTACAAATGTTAGCACTAAATGTGACTTTTTCTAAATGTAGTATTGAAGTAAATGCATGCATGGGAAGCAACAAGACATTTTAATTAAGATGTTAAAAAACAGGTCTAAAACCATTTAGGGTAGACAGAAGGATAAATAACAGTCTGTCAAGTAGACCACAGCATTACTTTTTATACATATAAAGTACAAATAAAATATATACTATGATCATCTTTAAAGTGTTCTACCCAGTCATTACTTAATTTTTTTCCTTCCTAGTTTAAGCTGCATATATATATGCACATACACACACAAGCAGCAGTTTCATTTCCAGTGGCCCCCTGACCTCCCACATGGTAACACAGACAGATTAACTTGCCAAATAGAGACAGACAACATACAAAGGTCCTTACATATCCAAAGGTCTGAGTCCACTCATGAATTTGGGTTGTTATTTAAAATAGACTTGTATAATACTGTGTATAGGTACTGGACAAAGAGGAAGACACTCTTACCGATGGTTCTTTCACTTCAGCTCCTATTTGCACAAAAAAACGCACCATGTGGAAATCTGAAAGTTAAACCACTGGAAGGCTGCAGAACAACTTTTATTCCCCCATTCTTCTGCCCACAATTCTCTCTTCCTTTGCCTTGTTTATGAACTATGTGAAACACAGTGTAATTTACAGATGCCTAAAAGGTTCTTCTGCAGTTTGCTCCAAGGTTCTTCTTTGTTCCTTCCCCACTGTAACCTCTTTTCATACAAAATGTGCTTTTCTAAACTGTGCAACCCCAACCAGCTAATAGATACCCCACAGTTAAATTATAGCAATAAATAAAACATGAGCTTTCCAATTTAATTTGGACACAAGTTAATGTGCATGCTGAGTTCATGTGTAATATATAAACATTTCTCCTTCATTTCCCTGTCCACCAGTTTGTTCCTTCAGTCCTCCCATAATTCTCATTCTCCTGTACTTTTTCATGTGCGCATCTTCAAGGTTTTACGTCTGTCTCTTGTACCACTTACTCCTTGTTCCAATCCATTTCTCTCTGTTTCCCAGTCTGACCATGCTCACCATGAACACACAGTTCCTTTACCTATTAGCAAGAAGGATATTCCTTTCCACTTGCTTGAGCTGCAGACGATACTGGATGTTGCTGTTATCTTCCCTGTCCAATAAAGTCTTAAAACATTTCCTCCCATTTCTTAGTGTACACTTTTCCAAGACCTCAAATTGTAACAGGAAATTGTTTGAGTGATTTTGTTTTTTAAAGAACAAAGCAAAGAATCAGAAGACAAGTGTTCTGCTCTCTGATTTCCTACAGACTGTTTGAATTTAGGTTGAATCTCTCCTTTGTAACTCTGAAGTAACTTTTCTACCTCATGCAATAATATTTGGAATTTGAAGGCTGTCAAGTGAAAGATGCTATACAAATGCAAAGCATAGCCCTAGTCTCATCTTTTTAAATACACCCAGCACCCATATAAAACAGCAACAGGAACAAATGAAAAATCACAATAAGCGAATAGCCTAATAACACATGCTAAAAGCTACTAAGACAACAAATTCAATTTTCCCTGAAATTAACTCTTGATAGCTCAACACAATCTCTTCATGTTTATTTCCTATGGGGGATGCTGACACATTGAGCTCATTACACAGCTCCTCTTTAAAGACAAAAACATACAAGCATTTAAAGCAAACATCTAAGATACAATAGATGAGATTTTTAATAAACTATGCTGGAAAGGAGTATACTGCATTACATCTAAGGAAGTTAGACACCTGCCTTATAAATTCAAAACAAACAGGCATAAAGCAATATCAAGAGACTGATCTTGCTTTGATGTACACACACACTCAAAGCATCTTGCTTTTTTAATGATTCTTCAAGATGCATCCACACAGATCACATTCATTCTTGTTCCTTTTTGAAGGGCCATCTTGAAACTTCCAGAAGTTTGACTGCACAAAAAACCCAGCTACAAGAGAGCTTACAAACCTAAAGGCCCTTATGCTATAGCAAAGATCAAACTAAGACAATGTGGTGAAGCCTTCAAACCACATACACCCTCATTATGCTTTCTGTGAGGCACATGCCTCTTCGGTGGGTACCAGAAAAATCTTCAGAGGCACTAGATAAAATGTCTGAACTGGCGTGATCTCATACCTCAATTTGGTCCAGTGGTCAGGTTGTTTTGGCCTTTGTACAGCTCAGCACCAGTGCCCAGGTCACTTGGAAAACAAAGCCACAGACGAGCACACGTCCTCCTGGTTGGGAGCCCTCACCCCGAGTCTTCAGTGGTCCTGCACTTCACCTCCTGCCCAAGGCGCTGCCCGAGTCCCTCCCCAGGCAATACTTCCCTATTCCTGCTCCCATGAGCACACTCCTCAAACAAGAGGATGCAGCTGGCGCCACAGAGCACCCCTAACACCAGAGAGCACATCAGGCAGATTATAGATATGGGCACACACTCAAGAGGAAAGCATATTTTATTTATTTCTGGGTTCAAGACGGCCATTGTGACCTCCACTCTACACATCCATTTATGCATTTTCTGTCCCACGCATATTAATTTGTGATTATCTTTAATATTTTATGAGTTATACTTGATCCCACCCCATTATACACCAGAAAGAGAAGTAAAAGCAGCAGCTACTGAATGTCATAGATGGGGGTTTTTACTTGTTATAAGTTCGATTCACCATCAAGTGACTGGACAACACACACTCCCCAAAAATAAATAGTTCTGCTGATCACACCTCCTCCACTGAAGTGTCTTCTGTTTAGGTTGACTAGCAGTGAAGATTGAAGCACAGAAGTTGTAGTAGCTTGAGTTACTTGAACTGTCCATTTCCTTAACAGTCATGTACAAACCTTAACACAAACTGCGAATTAAGAGAAGTACAGCTGGGAGGGCATCCAAAATCTGACAGGTTGGAAACTCATTTTGATTTCCCATGCACAATATTCTAACATTCCTTCAACAAGTCATCAAATCATCTTCCTGTATGTCAAGTTTTTAATCTAAAATTACAGATGAACCTTTGGTTTACGACCCTTCTTCTTCTCCAAGAATTTGCCCGAGGGAGTTTATTAGCAGCTGCTATTTCCCCTCTCTGTCATTACAAAGCTACAAAAGCCAGCATCGCTTAAGTTTTGGTCTCCTGTCTAACTCCAAATTGTTCACACCCCATCACCCTTGTAGCCTGGATATCCCTGTACATCTTCTGTTAGAATTGAATATTTTCTGTATACAGGTGACTGGAACTATGTACAGTATTTGACATGAAGTCTCCCTAATGCCTTGCATGATAACTTGCCTATCTCCACTGAAGAGCTCTCACTGAGGATGACATTTGCTTTCATGTTATGCCCACCACCAAATACAGTCACGCCTGTTTGACTATCGCATTCAGGCTTTTCCTCCAAGCTTGGTTTAAGGGACGACCTGCCAGCTGGTAGCAGATGTGTTGTTGATAATCACTCAGTAGATAACTTCACTTTTAGAGCTATTTAACTTCCTCTCATTCCTATTGCTTCAGTCATCACAGACATTCTGTCCTTCCTGTGCAATAATCCAGCCCCACTCGGTGCTGACTGTGTTTCCTAACTTTGCCTCATCAGCAGTCGTCCTTTGCATAGAGTTACCTCAGTCAGAATGGTGAAGCAAAATACCAGCCCCACACTAATACCAATCCAGAGCAATAATTCCTTTATTCATACAGTCACAGTTTCTCCTTCAGGTTGCTCTCCCAAGCCGCCTCACCATTCTTTAGCCAAGCCTCATACTTACAGTTTAGTAATTTTCACTATCGGCCATGGTTTACACACATTGAACTGAAGCCTTCTGCTCCTTTTCTCCAGGATATTCAGTATTTAACCGTAATAATATGACTTTTAGTCTTCCATGACCTAATTTTGGCAAATCCATGATGCATTTTATCCTGTTTTCCACTTATCTTTGTATACTTCGTTACCTTTTCCATTCCAAATTTGTTCTAAATCCTTGAATACTATTAGAACCAGAGCAAAATGTGAACAGATTTCATTCTTCTCTCCTCCTTTTAAAATAAATACAAGTACACCTCTTCTACTATATTGCTACCACGACTGCTGCATTGAACTTGACAGATAACAACCAAACCTTTTTTTCAACCTGGCTCCAGTGTTCTGCAGCAACACCTTCAGACCCCTAAAGTTGAGACCCTTTGCTTCCTTAGTTTGACTGTGTTAAATCTGGAAGCAGGAATAAGACATTTATTCTGGTCATTTCTGTTTGGCACCCCATTTTTTTCCCCCATATTCAAATCCTCATCCCTATCTAAAACTGGTTAGAACTGCTAATTTTGGAGGTGTTAGACATATTTTTCAACTAAAGTATAGTCCTCAGAACATCAGAGCCAAGTTCTCTTCCTTTTTTTTTTTTCCTCCCTTTCTTCATCTTAATTGTCTTCATGCTCTGGCTTTTGGCAATACATGTGCTATCCTTGCAGTTTTTGCTCTCTGATGATCAATCCCCTCCTTCATTCCTTACAGGTTTTCCAGTAACTCGCAGTATCTTATTCTTGCAGCAAGGTCCGCAGCCCCACTTGGCAAGCTTTTCATGCTCCTCAAAACCCAGTTTCCAAGCAGCTGTTGTACCTTCCACTTGAGAAAGCCCAAGCCTTTTTATTTTTTTTTATTATTACTTAAACCTGTAACTCCTACAGGTCTTCAGCCCTGCAGACTTTCACAAACTAGTTCCTCTAACTTCTCAGAACTTGCCCTGCTAAAATAAAACTTCCTTGAAATAAACACACTCTGTAGCTGACATATAGTTATCCTTCAGTTTAATTTAAAATTATTAACTTGTGGCTTATCAACACATATGCTTAAGGCTTTGTGGAACGGAGCTGTAACCTAGCAGCGGAAAGCAAGTCCCAGTGTCAGCTATGGAGAGACCAGAGACACTCCTTACTCAGAGTTCAAAGATACGACCTCTAGTTCTGGGCAGGCTGTAAATATGAGCCTTCATTTACTCTGCATTCCACTACAATTAATGACCCAAATCTACCCTATGATAGTTCAGTGTAACTATGTCACCACTGGGAAAACATACTTACAAAAGCACATTTGAGAAATATATTCCTTTTATACACCAGCAAGGTACCTCAAGTGCACTCTGTAGCTCTGGGCAGCCAGAACACATTTGCAAGGCTAAGTTCTATAATTTGACTCAGCTTTGCCTCACAAAAATCAATGTTAGCCTTCCAGATTTTAGAACATAACATGAACCTTTAACAGAAAACCATCTCACATCCACTGGAAGACTCTACCAATACTAAGTGCCCCCAGCAACAATTTGAGATCCCAAGTCTCCAGCATGCACACCATAGAGGAGAGCACTGATGGCCAAGTGCTATGGCAGGACATGGAAAGAACTGCTCTGGCAAAGCAACAGCAAATTATCTCCATATGAATCTAGAAAAATACCATTTCCCTCTTTACCTTGTGATACAATTTTCTTAACAAGGATAAACTGACATAAGGGCAGTTTAGGCCCTCTATGCAATAGAATGAAGTTGTTGGCATAGGCTATCAGTTCCATCAAGACCATAAATCACACTAACCACCACATTCCTGGTATACCTGCATCTACTCTGCGGCACACAGGCACCTCCTGCCCACAGAGGCGAAACTCACTACTGCAGCATGAAATATCAACTGATAAGTCACCAAACCACATAAAATGGGGGCCCAGGCAGGGCATTCAACTACGTCAACTTCAACAGCCCCACACCACGGCAAGGACCACCCGCTGCCTCTGAAGGACTGCTGGTGGCCTCTGCATCCACCTCCTTTGGCCATCATCGCCAACAGGGACATCTCCCCAGGGAGCACATTCACACTGCTGGTGCCTTCTGCTCTCCTGACCAGTCTCATAAGCTCAAGCCAAGCCGCCACAGAAGTGGGGTGTTCAGCTGCCTGCTGATCGAGGAGCAGGGATGGCACTAGACACTTCCAAAAAGCAATTAATTGTATTAGTTGCACACGCGGTAATAATGTACCACCTTTTACTCCAGAAGTGCTTAAAAGTGTTTTATCTTGTTAATTCTAGGTCAGCTGAGCGCATGGGTGGTATGGATTACACTGACCCTTTTAGAGCTCTCAACATTTTTAAATAAGTAGGACAGTTAACATTAGACACAAGCCAAGCTGTGCACCTCCTATACACCATGCAGCAAGATCAACCAGCAGGCTTTACGGGCAGAAACAAGGACAAGCTGCTTTATAAAACATGGCTCTTATGGCAAATGAGTACAAATGTGAAATAAATTATAAATCTGACCCAGTATCGTATTAAATCAATTACAGGCATTGTATAAGAAAAGGAAGTTGAAGTGACCTTTGCAAATTCACCCAACACATCAGTGGCAGATTTACAAACAAAGCAAGTAGCTACAGCTAAGTGATAAAAAGGTCTGCGTGAAAGATAAAAGTTGTCTTGCTGCTTGCAAAAAACAATAGCATTGTCATTTTAAGAACAAAGAAGTTTCACCCTTAAATATCTGAACACAGTAACTGCAAACTTTAAATACAAGCAAGGATCAACACACAAATGACCGTAAAATTCCAGTTTAGAAAAGTTAATACTATGGTTCACTGGAGATGTTAATTCGCCAGTGCCAGGTCTTTTAAAGTTTTAACGTTCTTCTATGCCTTGTGAGCTGTCATATATATTGGACCCTAGGACACAAATAATTCCATTGGTTTCCCTTCTTTTCACATATGCTTTGTCTGACCGAGGGAAAAGGGAAGAAAAAACTAGACATTTACGTAAATTACCTTTTGAATAAGCCTCCTCCCTTCTCCCAGCTAAAGTTTTCCTAAGGTCAGATTAACACTTTGAAACGAAACCAGGCACCGGCAGGCCCGGTTTCAGGCGATGATGTTGTGACAGATGCGATGCAGACCCCGAGCAGGGCGAGCGCCGACCCGGGGGAGGCGGCCATGTGCTCAGCCCCGCATCCCCCGACACGGCATCCCGGGGAGGAAGTTCACACTTCGCACCGACCCTGGGAATTAACTCGGAGCAGTTCAACAGCCATCACTTCCAGCGGCTTTCTCTTGGGCCATATGTTTTCTCCTGACATTAGCGAGGAATTTCAGCGGAGCCAAACCGCTCTGTCCTCCCCGGCGCGGACCCGCTGGCAGGCTGGGGGCCGGAACGGCCGCCCCCAGGGCATAGGACGAAGCCGCTCGGCCCCGCTTCCTCACGGGGCACCTACCGCCGGGGGCTGCTCTCTGTCACCGGAGGGAGCCGCCCGCCCCGCCGACCCCCGGCAGCAGGGCAGGGCGTCTCCTGCCACAGCGCCCGGCGGGGCCGAGCCCCCTGCCCGTCCCCTGGGCAGCGCGCCGCCGGCAGCCCTGCACCCCTCCCGCGCTGCCGGCCCCCTCCCCATCCGCCCGCCGGGGCTGGTGTTGGGGGCTCCCGCCCGCCGCCGCTCCCCAGAGCCGCCCGCAGCAAGCAAGGAACCGCTGCGGGACGGCGCTGCACTCAGCCCCGGGCCCCGCCGCGCCTGCCGAGCCCCGAGCAGCAGCCCGGCCCGGCGCTGCGCCTCGCCGCCGCCCTTACCGTCCTCGCCAGCGCGGCGCAGGAACCTCCCGGAGAGGAGCGAGGCGAAGCCGCGGGGAAGAGCAGGGAGCCGGGGCCGAGAGAGCCGCCGCCGCCGCCGCGAGGAGGAGGAGGAGGGGGCGGAGGATCGGCAGCCGAGGGGAGGAGACGGGGGGCGGGGGAGCCGAGCGGCTGCAGCCGCCCGCCCGCCGCGCAGCCGGCGCTTCCTCCCGGCACGCCGCCGAGCCGGGCCGGGCCGGGCCGGGCCGAGCGCGGGGGCTGAGGTGCGGGGCCCGCCCAGCGCCGCCGGGCACGGCTGTCGGGGCGGGGAGCCCCGGGCGGGCGGGGATCGCCCCTTCCCCTGCCCGCGCTGTACAAAGGGGACCCGCCGCTGCCGCCTTTGTTCGGCCGAGCGGCGCCCGGGAAGGGCGGGCAGCGGGGTGGCAAGCTGGGCGCTTCTCCCACGCGGAGGTTGTTCCTCCAGCCCTGGCAAACACGGAGTAACTTCACTAAAGTTAATTTGGGTTTGTGATGAAAACCCCCTCCACCTGTGCCAACTGCTGCTCGGCATCCAGCATTGAAGTCAGCCTACACACGGTGCTTCACCTGCCTGTTTACGCCTCAGGAGCTGACTGGTGACTCCGGTTAAATTAAGTTTTGGGGTTTTTTCATTGCAAAGGGTAGATGGGATCTTGAAGACTAGTTTCTTAGCATTCTGCACTTGGCAGCCACCAAGAACTATTAAAAATGCATTTCGGTTATACCTTTATCCCATTGTCTGTGGTAGTTCACAGATTTTCCTTCAAACCTGGGTGCTCATTTGCTTATTGATGTACATATCCTGTGTAGGTCTGACTGATCATTGAGGTACCTTTTGAAAGCACATCTTTTGCCACAGTACACCATCGCTCATCGTATAAACCTCCTCTAACCTCCTCCTCTTCCTGATTTCAGTCCTTCAGGTACTAGAGTTCATGCAGCCCTGTCATGCGAGTTAAAATACTAGAAAAGGGAATATTTTCCCTCATTCGTGTCTCACTTAGAAGAGACTAACAGACTTAAAAATGCCCTTTTACAAAACCTTCTCTGAAGGTTTTGTTAGACTTCAGTCATTTGTAAAGAGGTGGAATAAGCAAAACGATTCAACCTACAAGGACTATCTACAAATGACCTTTTAAGAAACCAAAACTAGACTATTCTAGGGTTGTTAAGACCAGGCATAAACTGAAAAGCTCCTTGTCCAAACAGCCTCCCTTAAAAGCTCTTTTCCCTAATGTTCATTAAGCCCCAGCAGTTAAAAGATCCCACCTGGGGGTCTTCACTGTTTGCCCAGAGCTGTGTTTCCCAGGCTGCATGGAGCAGAATAGCACAAGGCTTTTGGTGCTAAGCTGGCTCATTGGGTTTAGTACTAGACTGAGTTACTTAGGTATGCTCTTAAGAAACAGATACTTTATCAGTTCTTGTAGCTATTGCCTAGAAATTACCTGTGAGGCCCATGAGGTGCCTGTTGCAAGGCACAGGTGTGTGAGGAAGGAGGGGAACATGCAGCTTTTGTGCTCTTCCACGTTATTAACAAGGGTCTGCTGCTTCCTGCACGCTGTAGCACAGCCACATTAGAGAATGGGAAAGAAAAGTACCTCGTTTGAACCTTGACTTCTGTAGCTGTGTTGTGGGGGAAATAATTTTTTGTTATTGTTTTAAAATTCTAAGAAAAGGAAGAGGAATTGATATAATTTTGACTGTTGGGGGGAAAAAAAGTCTGAAAATATAAAACCATTTAAAGGATGTGGAGAATCCTGTGTAACCCATCAAGCAGCCTTAAGTAAAGCCAATGTACTAGAGGTGTGAGCTCCATCATCTGTCCTAGGTACTGCCTAGTCCTGCTCACAGCATTATTCAGTAGGGACAGAAGCCAACCATCAGCCCCATGGCCTGTGCTGAAGAGAGCCCTGGCCACACAATGGGCTGCTCATTTGTCACGTACGTGTTCAATACAGCGACACCCTTGTAAAAGGTGTGACCAGCCCTTTGTTCTTTAGGCTGGATATATGTAGTAGTGTGAGAAGCAGACAAATGCACCTCATCTCTGTTTACAGGAAAAATTAGATGACTTGTTATGGCCAGATTTCCCTGTTCCTGGTCAAAACAGAGGCTTACCAATATTTTAATTCCAGATCAATATGCAAGTGTTTGTTAAAGTCTAGGCATGTGTATTGTGCATCTGTTGTGCCCTTACTGATGAAATAAGAGCTATGGAGTTGTTTCTTACACTACTAACTGTTAAGTTTTTTCACACCCAGGTGTCACGTGATGGATAGCTTCAATAAATTATGCCACACTGTGCGGCTGCTGCCTCTGGAAGGAAGTATAGAACGATACAATTAATGTCTTACCTTTATATTTTAATATAGCTACTAAAATATCTTCATTCTCACCATCAAGATCAGTGACAGCCTGGCCTCTGCCTCAGCCAGATGACTAACCCATCAAAGCAGCGGCTGGAGATCCCCCAGCTGCAAGGCAAGTCACAGATCTGACCTGATCTTGAACACCCATGGACTTCATCACATTTCAAATCAAAACAAGCATCCTGGCCCCCGGATGACATTTAAGGACAGCTTAACTGATTATCCTTATACACAGATCTTTGCACTTTGAGATGCCATAACCTCTGATTTATAAATAACATTTAAGGCAAGAAACTAATTCTATAAATGTGCATATACCTGGTTAAGCTCATCTAATTCAATAAGACTACTCAATAGGAGTAAAGTAAAATGTGCATAAGAAAATGTGTTGTCTGGGACTAAGCTAAGAACCTCTGGAGATAACCATAAAATTACGCAGTTACAGACTTAGTTTTACCTTACCCCTTCCTAAGAACAGATTATAAAATGTATTAATCTTGTCAATCCATTAAAATATTTTACAATTTTCAAAAGCTTTTGAGATAAAAAAATTTTAAAACTCAGCTATTAACCATAACTGTTTTCCTAAATCCATATTCTTACAAGACAGAGAATAAAGCGTTTGTTGCTCTAATCAGTAGGTTTACTCAGAAACAGCTGACACTGCTTGAAATTATGTTAATTAACACAGGTCCTCAAGGTCCTGTTCTAATGCAGCACAACACACAGGTGAAGACAAGCTCTGTCCACCTTAAACAATGTGTTGTTATTGTTCATGCTGCTTGAATCTGCCATTAACAGTAAGTCTCCATCTCACAGCTGCTTCTAAACTTCAGGTCTGCTTGCATTCAAAGAGAATTTCAGTTGGTTTTTTGGCATTGCATATGCTATTCACAAAGTCACCTGCAACTGAGAACAGAGCAGCTAGTTTCCCTCTGTTTAGCTCTAGAGGCCTAGCTGCGGGATGTTTGGATTTTGGATACGTCCTGCTTGTGTAAACTTACATGTAATGATCAAAATACATTTCAAAATCTGGCCTGCTGCCTGAATTACCACAGCAACTCAAATACTGAATGGTGCAGCTTTCTTCCCTGTCCCTACATCTGTAGGTTGTATTTACTCTCAAGTCCTTCCACTCTACTGCCCAGGAGGTGTGAATGGAGGTCAGCAACCACCTGTGTTAACGGGCCAGGATGTGACCTGCAGCAGCTACACCACCACCAGGTATTTTAGTGTACTCGGCCTTGGTTAAATTCATGAGTGGGGCACATGCATGTCCCACCTGCTCAGCCCATCCAGCCATCACCTCAGCTATGCCTTCTGAGGTAGGGGTGAGATAGACAGAGGAAAGCACTGCTTTAGCTGTCACAGCCAGATCAGACTATGCCTGCACATCACTGAGCTGCATGTGCATGTTCAACAAAGCTCACTGAGCAGTATTGCACAAAAAAAGACTGAGTTCTCCATTCCCGCCCCTCACGCACAGCCAGCTGCTTGCACAACCAAGCTGGTGCAGGACACCCTCGTCCTGTCTTTGTGCACTGCGCAGTTGTTTTTTTTTTACTTTAATAATAAGCTCTGTAGAAAATGTGTGAGCAACCTGTTAGTGGGGGCTGTAAATGATGCAAGCCTTTAGGAGATGGGTGAGAGTCATGCTTATCCATTCTTTTGGTGCTCAAATGCCATCATGGTCCAAAAAGAAACAAGCCAGAAACCCCCTTCTGAGCCCGCTGCAGCTCTCACCTATACTTATGAGGACTTGCTGTTATCTCCCCTCAGTAACTGTATTCTCCCCATCAGTTTCAGTTTGGCTTTGTTTAAGATCCAGCACAAGGCATTAGTTTTGTTCCTGTTTTCTCTTTACTGTCACGCTGGGCTTTACTTACAAGGTGTTACAGTATTATTTACTTTCCAGTTTTGGAAGGTGTGCAGAGGTAACCCCAGCCAAAATGGAGGAACTGAAAGGTGTGAGGCCACAAGTACATCACTTGACATCCTGTCTCAACCCACATAAGCAGAGAAATAAAGACAAGTCTACTCCTTTTCCCCACATACACCTACTTTGAGAACATAGACCCATTAAATCCGAGCCAGACAGATACCAGTTCTTTAATTAAGCTTGTCCTTTTAAATGCCTCAGGAAAATTATTATAAGAAATACTATACGGTTGCCCAAGGATAAACGAGATATGCTTTTAAACACCCTTTATTACTAACATTGCACAAGCATTCCAACAATCAAATCTAACAGTTTGTTATCATAGTTGCAATCCCTTTGGCTTAGTAGCAGCAAGATGAATAGCATGTCATATCTGTTCTCAGCAAATAGCTGCCTGTCTTTGTAAACAAAACTGTCAAGACCAATTCTCCATACACATTTGCAAATTATATCCATTAGTTATGTGTCTTTCAGCATATTTAGTATGCTGCCAGAGGAATGGTACCCTCACACTACTTTTTTAAGTTACCAACATTACATTGTCAAGTAAGAAGTACCTTGGTAACTATGGCTTTAATTCACTGATATCTCCTATAGACCCCTAATGAAAAACATCCTTATCGTCTAGTTTACAAACACGCAAACCAATCACTTCAACAGTAATTCCATGATTACTCCAATAAACAAGAATAATGCAAGCTTACCATAAGTGATTATACACTTATTTTAGTCCTAAACCTAGGACTAGGTGGTAAGAAACTTTTCATTACATCTCTGAACATGCTATTTGCTTTCTAAGTGTGTACCTGTCATTGCAAAACACCTTTCCACTAACAGCAGGTGGTTTACTGTCCTTGTCCTCAGTTAAATCCATGAGTGAGAAGTGTATATGATATCCTGATATTCCACCTGATCCGAAGTACAGAGCCTTTTGTCCTCATCCCAGCACCAGCTTTTTACTTACTGGCTGCTCAGGAAGAATTCACTTCCAATTCCTTGTCTCAGTTTAACTGCATGCAATATGAAAATATGAATTACTTCACAGAGAAGAAGGGTAAATTAGTTGCTGTGTGCCCTGTGCTCTAAGAGTGAAATATGAGCTTAATACTGTATTTTCAGGCCCCCCCTTTGGCATTTCATGGTATTTTGAATTTTATTGAATCTGCATAATACATGCAGAGGACAAAATCGTGAGTCACTGGCTTTTTTAAAAGTAAGAATTCCATTTTTATGATTTATATATGGCAAAGCCTGTGTCTATAGCTCTTTATAAATTATATTAAATATCTTAAAATACTGATATATAAAGTGCTGTGATTTTGTTGATTACACTTACAAAAGTAGGCCCATTTCTTGTATACAAACATCTATCATGCTAATTTTGACATTTTGCGTTAATGATATGTAATAAAGTAATGTCATTTCACCAGAGAGTTCTAATTAGTTGCCAGTAACACAATATAGTCTTGTATAATTACAATTTTTGTGTGTGAGGAGAACTGCCTTGTTCTCATTACTGGGACTAAAACCACAGAGCATCACATTTCTTGTCATTGTACCAGAGGAATGTAGGAACACACTCATGACCACATTAGGGAATGGCACATAATAACAGAATCAGTAACAGATAGAAAATGTGATGACACTAAACTGTGATGCAAAATTTATCCATGGAAAAGCCCCCACCCTACTGATGCATTCCCATCGCCCTGCAGCTCTCTGGCTGTTACACTCGAACACCAGGGCAGGCGTTTCTTCAGCTAATCAAGCCAGCATGGAAGTGATGCAGTCGGGGAAGGCTGGATCAGAAAAGCAGATGAGAAATACCTAGCAGTTCCTATAAAACACAGTAAATGCTAGAGGAGAGTCAGTACGGGAGTCATTTATTGCCCGTTGCATGGATTTCTCCTTTGATTGCCAAGAGTTAGAAAATTCAAGTTCAAGAGAGATGGGTCCATGGTGCCAAGTGTGACTGAGTACAGCTCAAGCCAGCTGAGCTGTGGTGTGGATGTCAGTGTGTGAATACAACCAGAAGCTGTGAGCTCTGGTTTCAGGGTCTCACTGTTATTTAAGGTGTTGTGTGAGGTGCAGAACTAGCTCACAAACACATGTGGAGAGACAAAAAAAAAAAAAAACACAAACGACAGAGCAACACACTTAGTTCTCAAGAACTAAAAATGGTTTGGATTGGTAAAGCATTAATCCATATAGTGGTGTTTGTTTTTCTGAAAGCAACCTTGCTATAGCCCTTTCTAAAGATGCATTTACTCATTTTTTCTCAGAAAAGAGGGTCAGCTTTACAAAGATTTTGTGAATAGTTAAGGAAGGAATATTAAAAGATGAGTGGGAAGTGAGTAGAAATGAATAATTTGTTATTTAAACAACTATGATATATCAAAATAAAGATAAATTAATCACAATGTTTATTTCATAGTATCTATTGTATTTGTACAATTTTCTGAGTATGAGGACAGACCGGTTATACTGAAGTACTTAGCAATTGAAGTAACACACTTGATGTGACAAGCAAAAATCTTAATGAAAGGCTGAGATATAAGATTAACACATGAAACCTTGTATTGCCTTTATAGCTATGTGCATTTTTTTTTTCCCTTTTCATTAAAGCACTCTGCTGAAGGAACAGGTGCCACTTTCTCAATAACTTAATCTGTGAGAATTGCGGCCCTGAACCAGCTCTTTCCCACTTGTTTTTTTTCCAGTCTACGTGAAGAGGGGTCCAGAAGGCTGATGGTTTTAAGTTGCATGAGAGGTTTCACTTCCCCTTGGCTTTCAGCTGGCAGCAACACTCTCACACCCTCTCTGAGTCCCAGCTGGCGCACAATCCTACCAGGCTGCAGGGTGAGTCACATTAATGTCCCTCTATGATGAGGCTATCAGAGAGGGGTTATTTACAGCAGTTTTGCAGAATATGAAGCTACCCCACCTTCCGTAGCTTGCTTTTTCTTCCTCACTTGGTTTCTCCACCAGGAACAGCACAACAAGCAGCACAACATGGCCTTATTCACTGTCTAACACCAAATCTGCGATGCCACCCTGGTACTCACCTGTGGCCTTCCTCCACTGGAGCTACAGCTGCATTCCAGGCACTGCTTCCCCCCAAACCCTGCTTTCAAGAGTGCACCAAATACCTTGGCAAGGACAGATTAAAAATAAATACATATATATATATCTATATCTCAACCCATGTTACTGCATTGGAGCTCCTCAGAAGGGGCTCACCACCCTCCCAGAGTTATCAGCTCTTGCTGCTTATAGTTACGTGGCTCATACTTATATAGTGCGTGTGGGTAGTGACTGTGTCCCTTTCCCTGCTGGCTAATCTGAGAGCTTCATTTGACAGCTCATACATGAAAAGATCTTGTTATTTTTTGAAATGTAGTGGCAGAGATTTTATACTTTGGGCCAGAGTGTGGCGGGGGCTCTTTGGGGGCGAGTGCATTGGAAGTGACAAGCAATGAATAACTGACATCAGGCATAAGTAATATTTGTAGTCTGACTTTGGTATGTTATTCTTAAAAAAAATCCAGTCTGTAAATACAGTCTACATTTGTTAGCTTGAAAGGAAGGAAAGGGGATGAGGGCAAATACAGAAGAGAGAAATGAATAACAAAAAAAAAAACCCAAAAAAGACAAAGAAGTAAGCTAATAAAGAGAAAAGAGGAGTAGGAGTATTAAAATAGAGACTATAGACATACAAATGGATCAAAACTGATATAAAATTGCAAAAAAGGCAGCAGAAAAATGGAAGATTAAAGGATTCACAACATAAAATATCAGGAAAAAAAAAACTAAGAAGAAAGTGTTTGTAAACTTACAACCAATAATACTCCAGCACATTATGAAATAAGGACTTGCTTTTCTAAAACAATGTGTGTTGAAGTCCCATTTATGGTGCGACAATGTAGTTTGCAAGTTAAAAAGAAATCTGTGAAGGTACTTAAAATATACAGCAGGAGTGGGTGGAGCAGTGGGGATGTGTAGTTTAGAAGCAATTTGGATGGTGACAAAGTCATGCTGTAATACAAATATTATGTTTAACCCCCTTAGGAACAATGCAGTTATTTCAGCAAGAGGAGAGTTATGCAAGGGAAGCCATTTGAATGAACTTGTGAGGCTCTTTCAGCAACTCCAGTGAAGCTGATGACTGTATGTTCATTCAGACTTTTTGCTTTTCTTCATTATCTGTTGACTAAAATGGTGATGAGAGCAACAAGCTGAAAGGTGGTATGCGCTTACATTGTATTCTTCATTCACACATTGACCATTATTTTCTTTGAAAGCAGAGACAGGTATAGTCCAGCAGGGAACAAATCAAGTAATTGAAATATTATCTGGAAGGAAATATTTTACATCAGAAAACCAGAAGAAAAAGAGACGAAGGGCTTCCAGGATAGATGAAGCAGAGTATCAGCTACCACGTGGTGGTCTCATTATCACCCTCAAACCTCACTTTTACATAGAAGAGTTGTCACATGAAACTTCATGTCAGCACACTTTGTCAACATACTGAACATAATAACAGGAATAGTGTGCAAGTCAGCATGTTTAAATATAATAAATCATGGAAGAGACACATTGTCTATCCACAAGGGAAAAAAAAATACAGGATTTTAATATTCTATTACAGAAGTGGAGCATCAACTGCCTCCTTTCTGTACTTGGCTGTTCTGAGGACTTAATTGCAACAGAAAAACCATACATTAAGTTTTTAGGAAGGGATGGAGCCAACGCTGGGTACGATGGTGTGGGGACCACACTCGGCACCATTTCCAGAGCAGCTGCAAGTGCTGAACAGCATCTGAATGCTCATGTTTCCACAGCTGTGAACGGAGATGCTGCCTTTGAAAACAAGCTTTCTGCACTTCTGTTCCCAGAATTGAATAAATATTTGTTCTTTCCTCGTTTCACAAGGCCTCTATAAAATGATATTATAAAGTGTGTAAATAGAAAGGAGCTCTTGGCTATGAGGCACTACACACAGCTAGACACTTACTACCTTTATTATATAACAGATTAACTAGGGAAGTAACACATTGCTTAGTTAATTACTTTGTCTATAAAGAAACGATTTATTCTCTAAATAAATTTATTTAAATGTTTAATTTTTATTAATCTTTCTTTTCCAGAATTCTTGGGATTTCTCTTAAAGTAACTGCCAGTTTTTTAAGTGGGAGATGTTTTATTAAAGGTACCATACACTGGAATACACCCTACTTTACTCATCAACCATTTTTAACTAGCAACAAGGAATTTTTTTGTGTACAAAATGATGGGAACTGTTGGAGCATGTGAGGAAAGATTGGCTTCTTGTGTTTTACACCCTGTTACAAAAGCCCAAATACAATTCACAGCTGCTCCAAAACCTCTGTGCAATATTTAGTTGCATATCGTTACAGATAATACATGGAGCTTTGCTTACAATCACAATTCCCAATATTACAGTGTTTATTACACATACAAAGCACAACCTGAGTGCAGAACAACATCCCTTTTCAGTGATTCCTCAGCATTAATTTATCTTTAGTTCATGCTTTCAGCAATAGACTTAAGCTACTGCCCAAGCATTTCCCTGAATTTTGCCCAGGTATATGTAATATTCATAATCTATTTAAAAATATGGACAGAACACTGTTAGCCTTTTGGGAATTAGTTGTTTGCTGTTAATGTTTCAGATTTAAATTTAATCATATATTCAAGAGGTACATTCACCTTGAAATAGGTTCAGTGCTACACTACGGAAAATTTCCTCAGAGATACGTCAAATAGTTAAGAAGGCTGCATGTGGCTGATTTCAAGGAAAGAGATAAACAAATATTCTTGCCTATTAAAGTTTCTGTCTTTTATTTATTATATGTCCTAGTATGTTATGCTCTACCTTACTTAGCATTACAAAGCTGTTATTAATATGTTTTATTCATAAAAGAAAGGGACAAAAATACGTTGCTAATCCTCTTGACTCCATAATAAATTATTACTTGTCTGCTGTACTATAGTATGTATATTCAATAATTCAGAAGCAACCTTGGGTCCTTAGGTAGTAAAAGTCTGCACATAAAACAACTGTTCTTTGGTGAAAAGGGATCTCAAATCTTTCTAAAATCCCTAGGGGTATTTCACATGTGAGCTTTGCAGGGACCAAGCTGTTCCCCTCCAACTCCGTGCACTGCTGTGCTACTGGGTCATCACACCAGGAAGGGATAGCTTGGTTTTGTACCCACAAAATGAAGAATGTGAGGAATATCAAGTTCTGTCCTTTACCTTTTCATTAAATTTGAAGTTGATTTGTAGCAACATCTACTTTGTTTCACCAAAAATAATTTCAATATACCAGGCAGGAAACATTGGTACAACTGTCGAGTGTATTGCATGTAATCCTTGGTGGAGTGTTGAGAAGTATGAAGCATATAATATTAGTTGGATAATAAGCAGGTCCCAAACATTTGTTGATATTTTAATAATTCCTTTCCCTGAGCAAAAAGGAATTAACATTCCAATACTATAGTGTTTCATGTCTTTATGTGGCTGCCTTGACACCCTCTTAAAACAAAACAAAGCAAAACAAAACAAAACTACCATCAAGATAAGAGTTTTAGTTACAAAGTGCAGACCCAGACTTCATTGTGAACCAGATGCTGCTCCTGGTTATAATCTCAGGTCTCTTGCCAGTCAGGAAACAGAGAAGAAGCTAGAAGTCATAAATTTTTTGGAAAAAGAAAAAAAAAATTCCAAAAACTTTTTGTTTCTATAACGTTACTATAAGACTAAGTAGATTTATTTTCAAAGAAGAGACAAAGATCCCATTTATTTGTATTTTATGGTATTGACATATTTTTTTAAAATTTGTATGAATTTATCTCTTGTAACTACTGGCAGCTGTATATTTTCAGCCTTTTACCATGCTCAGGCAGCCCAGAGCAGTGCGCTGGATGCAGGACTGTGTCTCTCAGCCAGCCAGAGACCTGGCCAGGAGGAAACAAACAAGTATTAAAGAATCAGAGAGCTCATATTATACTTACTCTTTGTTCTGGAAACACTGGATTTTAGTTGCTTTAGTCAAACAAGAGGCAGACATCCCAATAATGAAAGGATTTACAAGTGTCAAATGTGTTTCTGCTTCAGTGCTGTGAGGGAGCCCAGTCCTCGAGGGATTTCTTGCCGCCTTGTGTCTCTGTTGTGGGTGCCGTGCAGGGGCAGCCTGCTCGACAGGGACAGGGGACAGGGTTTAATTGGTCCTGCAGCTGTGGCACCAGTTGAGAAGAATAAAAATATTGAAAGCAGCCATAGACTTCAGCACTATAGCTAACACCTTTCCTTCTGTTCCATTACACCTTTTAGGCTGTCCCATTATTTTGAGTATATTCACTGGAAAAAAAAAGTCTTAATATACATTAAAAAAAATTATGACTTTTTTATTTTATTCTTTCTTTTTCTTCTTATTGTATTTTAAACTTGCAGTATATTAAACTTGAAGTATGCTTTTGCTAGTGATACCAAATGTTCAAAACACAGTTCGAAGTCAGAATCACTCATCTTCAAATCACTGTCCTACATTATGCCACAGATTGCTACTATTAGTAAGAAACTTATATTACTGTCCCCCTAGGCCTCAGGTGACTTTATATGAAAGCATCTATTCCCTCTGTGTATTCTCTCAACCTTCTTGCCAGATGGTAATCTTGATATTTTGAAGGGCTTCTTCTTGAAAACTTCAAAGTATTTTGCATGATTGGGTCTATAAGGTTTGCTGACTTTAAATAATCCATGTTTCTAATATTAAGTCTTTGCCATTACATGTAACACTAGGTGGAAGAGTGATGGAAACTGTCTCTACCTTAATTAAATCATAAAAAGGTGCTAAATGCAAAACTGATTGAAACAAAATGTTTTAAATTGAAAGGAAATCTCATTTAATTTTTAGACAAGTTAGTACTATTTCTGTGTTATTTTTTCTCTCCAGTCTCACTTTACCAAAATGAGCTATAAAGTATATTTGCCTGCACAGTGAATCCAGGGCTACCTTGGGGTATCACCTGAGTTAGGAAGGAAGGAAGGAAGGAAGGAAGGAAGGAAGGAAGGAAGGAAGGAAGGAAGGAAGGAAGGAAGGAAGGAAGGAAGGAAGGAAGGGAGAAGGAAAGGAGTGAGGGAGGGAAGGAGGAAGGAAGGAAGGAAGGAAGGAAGGAAGGAAGGAAGGAAGGAAGGAAGGAAGGAAGGAAGGAAGGAAGGAAGGAAGGAAGGAAGGAAGGAAGGAAAAGAACAACAATCTCTAGGAACACAGTTAATTAGATATAAACCAACTCTGCCTTCAAGGGAGTCACATTCTGAAATTACCAGCAAGATTTCTAATGCTACAAAGATTTGCAGGCCAAACTTTAGGCATTCTGTATTTAACCCAATGCAGCATTTGGGTGTTGCAATATGGGTATAACAGTTTCGACCTCTTTACTCCGGTCCTCTAGAAACACTATAGATACTGTCATAGAATCAAAGAATCATAGAATAGTTTGGGTTGGAAGGGACCTTCACAGCTCATCTAGTCCAACCCCCCTGCAATGAGCAGGAACATCTTCAACTTGATCAGGTTGCTCAGAGCCCTGTCCAACCTGACCTTGAATGTCTCCAGGGATGGGGCATCTACCACTTCTCTGGGCAACCTGGGCCAGGGTTTCACCACCCTCATCATAAAAAATTTCTTCCTCATGTCTAGCCTGAATCTCCTCTCTTTTAGTTTAAAACCTTTACCCCTTGTTCTATTGTAACAGGCTCTGCTAAAAAGTCTGTCCCCATCTTTCTCATAGGCTACTTTTAAGTAAACTTTGATTTCCTCTATTGTTTTCTTAAGAGAGTCTCCTGTTAGGACCATCTGTAAGGGCCTTCCTGCATTCCCCCAGCAGCAGAGCACATCTGTGCTGGCAGATGTGTGTCCTCCAGCATCAGCTTGCACCCATCCTTTGCAATTCCTGCCATGGTCAAACAAAGTGACACTGCAAAGCCAGCTGCTGGCCCCGCCTGAGACCTTATCACCATGGCAGCCCACAACAATGGAAAATAATGAAAGGAAAAAGCCAAAAGTTTTCAGCCTTCATTCCTCTGTGAAGCAATTGGGAAGGTTATACCTATGGTTAAAGCATAAGACAGCACCAAAATAGCCCCCTCTCCATCCTGAAAAATTGCAGTTGTACCGTGAAAAATTAGGGAATGAAGAAAGCACTCCTTTCTGGATCTTTTCTTCATGAAATTGTAAGTAAAGATCTGTATAACAGCAGTAACTACAGTCATCTTTTATTATCTTTCAGAGCTTGAAGAAATATTTTTTCAGGATCTGCCACATGAACCCAAGTCTCACTGACTTGTTGGTGCTTAAGCTATTTTTGAAAATGAGACAGCATAATAAATTCTCTATTTGGGGAGGGAATGAGTCTAAGTAACTTGACAACTTCTGAAAATTTTACCATGAAATAAAAAATACATATTTATGAGATTAATCCATTTCTCATAAGATGCCATAATTCTCCTGGGAAATTATAAGAAATCTGAATTCCAGAATGTTGCAATCAGTAGAAACTGCAATTATTGTAGAGCTAAATAAATTCTTCATATATATGTCTGCTTGTGGCATAATATGTAGTACAGCTGGTTTGTAGGTAAACAAAAGTGATGCATGTATTTATGATGATTCATATCTACAGCTAGATTAAAAGACAATACCATAAATGAAATATGCTAATAACACACAAAAATATTTGCTAACAGGAATTATTTTTTTCTCATTTATGGAGTGAGTGTATTGTATATTGATTATCGTTAACTATTCACTGTTAGATAATGTAAAAAAAGAAAACAAGAATAATCAGCTAATCAAAACAAAACCATACTTGCACATTTCATTGGAAGTTTCTGTTTCAAGAGACCAGCTCTGGGAGTTAATGAATATGCTCTCTTGTTATCTGAAACATTAATCTGATACTTGTTTTAGAAGTATTTGGGGGTAAATAACTCCATAATAATAAAGCTGTTACTAGGAGGCCTGGAGAAACCTAAACCAATTTGGCTTGGAGAAACAGATAATCAGTATCTTAGCGCATTCTTTCTAACGTGCCCCTCGTGCTTTTCCCTGAGAGCAGGAAATCAGTGAGTGGAGAATAAATCTCCATTCTGATTGTTTATAGAGCATAATGAGGGCCTCAAGCAAAGAAATGCATCATTTGCTTTATACCTGCGGCTGAACTGAAATGCATCCCATTAAATACCCGCCAAATGCCATTTGAGATGTGTAACAAAAAGCCGTCATTTTACATGAACACAGCCTTACCTTTCAGAGGGTATAATTCTTTGGAGGAAAGTTTAAAACAGTCCATCCTGAAGACAGTTTCTGGTTGTTTCAGCTTTTACAGCAATGGCCTCTCATTTCAGTTCTCTCATTTTCTTCCTCATTCTTCTGTGTTACTCATTCTAAGTAACACCTGATCCAGAAGTAATTTGCTGCCTTTGTTTCTCTGAGCTCCACCTTTTCCCCAGTCCTGCTTCTTCTCTTCCTTTTTCTCCACTATGGGCCTCATTCTGGAGAGGGAGAACTGTGATTTTGACAGCATCCTGCTCACTCCCACCCCATCAAAAATGTGCTTCCTTTGCTTTCAGTTGTGATCACTCAATAACTATATTTTCCAAGAGGAAGCCTCTCTGGTGGCTTCAGTGGCTCCCTGGGCATCTCCAGATTCCCACCCTATATTGCTCACCACTCCTTGCCTGTATCCTGGCTTATTCTCATTCTCTTTGTCACCTGAGTGCTTCTGATCTCCAAACCTCTTTTTTTCCCTCTGACCATGTTGCCTCTGCATCTGCTTGTTGTGTCCACTCCTTTCTGTTGGATCTCCCATTGCTTCTCAAAATCCAGCAGCTCTACAACAGAGCTTCTTGTACTTCTTCCCGCCCCTGTTGCTCTGTCACCAGTTTTCTCTGCAACTCTGAAGTTTGGTATTAGCTTTGTTCTTTTTCGCTTCATTTTCCTCTACGTGTTGAGACTTCCACTAAAGCTTTTTGCTTATACTGGAACACGCAACCCTTTTTGATAGATACGTGATAAAAAAAAATCTGACAGTGATTGTCTCATAACTGGCATTAACCACTTCCTATTACTTTCCTTAACTGGCCTTTCTTTAACCTATACAATGTATGCGGTTTCAAATAAACTTTGTTCAACACTCACATTCACTCACCAGAACCCCCATATATCTCCCTCATAAAATTCATGCTTCCTTACTCTCATTTTTAAGACTCTTTGAAGCTTTTTTCCTGACAATATCTCATCTGTAGTTTCTCCCTACTCTCCACATCTCTCTCTAGATATTGCTAAGAGTTCCCTTCATCCTTCTTTTCCCTCATAATCTTCTTCTCTCTCCAAGCAAGTTTATTTTTCCTTCCTTTTTTGTTAACTTACTCTTTTGACCTCAATCATCTGAAAATATTTTAAAAAATTATATTGGAATCAACTATTAAGAACAACATCAGAACACAAAAACAGTCAGATGTATGCCTTTGACTTCTCTCTGATATTTACAGCTAAAAAGGAGGGGAAGAAAGTTATTCCTTACATTTCAAACAAGAGGAAAATACATTTCTGTTTGTCTATTGTTGTACGAGGTACCACAAAGGATTTCTGTGAGTGGTATTACCTATGTTAAATTCACTACAGTTGAGCCCCATCAGTGAGATGTTAATTTCCCTGTTGCAACAATAATTTTCTTAAAGTCTTGATCCAGCAAAGTACTTAAGCACATGCTTTTGCTCAGACTTGTGAGTGACCTCACTGTAGATACCAGAACTGCACACCTCATATACTTGCAATTAAGCACACGAATAATTATTCCACTGAATTTGTGCTTTAAGCTAGCTTTGTGGTTTATTACATTCATTTTGCATTCAGGACATAAAAGAAATCATTTGAAGAAACCTATATTTTGCAAGATGCTGAATTTAAGCAGATTTTTCAGTTTTAAAAATATTTTTAGCTGAGACATTAACTTTTTTTTTTCCAGATCAAGGCATTAGTTTGCTGACTTTCATGGAAGCTCTCAGAAAAAATAGAGTTTGTTGAAAAAATATGCAATCCCTTTATACTAACACCTGAGGATGAAAATGATGGCAATTCCTCCTCTACCTCATATAAAGAATCATTTACCATAATGACACATTTTAAAGTTTATTCCTGTTAATGAATACTGACTTCCTCAGAAATAAATATATGGATAAATTTATATGGAAATGTGAAAACATGCCATAAAGTATTTATTGTTGAAAAAAAGACTCAGTGTTCTTTCCCAGGTACTACTCAAAGTTATTATAGCACTAGTAATGGTGCAAATACTGAAAAGTCTAATTGCTTTGTGTCTGGAGCCAAACCGAAAAGGCCTAAATGCATGTAGAAAAAGAGACAAAAAGACATAATATTTATCTGGTACTAAAAAATGGATATATATTAAAATATCAGGCAGCATAGGAGGAGTACTTGAAATATTGAGTAGAATTTATATACTCATATAAAATTTTAAGCTTACAAAGGAGAACTTTTTTTTCTTTATAGATAAAAACAACTTTTCACTCTTTTAAATATTTACAAGTTAGGATATCCAATATTAATGAATAAAGCTTCACAATTTGGCTGTGATGAGAAATACTTACTACTTTCTCAGGGAAGGGAAGTTTCATGACTTGATCATACAGTAACTGTTCAACAAGCTCACAGAGGAGCCATGAATGCAGCTTAAACACCTCGGCTCAGACTCTTGGATTTTAACCATTTTTTTCTTCCCAGAAATTCCCCCTTTTTGGGTATCTGCCTTCAACAAATGCCACCTTTACATATCTTTGCTATTCCTCCCAGATATCCTTTTCCAGAAATTGCTTCATTAAAACCTCAGAAGCTCTCACTGTTTCAAAATATATATGACACCAAGACGATAGCTCTCAAGGTCACTTCCCAGAAACTTTTCTATCGATCAGTATTAAAACCAAGTTCCCATAAGATGTCTGGCTGGGTGGATGCCTGATAGATTATTGCTAGCAGCTCCTGAGGGTTTAATCTGTTTTATGGAACAGCACATGTATAAATGTAGATCTTTTTCCTCCAGGTATCCCATTCCTGCATTTAAATGTTACATAACATACAGGCTGGGAGCAAACCAGGGGATTTTCTCACGCGTTGCCCTGTGGAAGAGTAGCACAAAAAGCTGAGCTCTGCAGCGCCCTAAGCGTGCTGGCCGGGAGTCAGCACAGCTCAGCGCAGCCAAGATGGTCCCTTTGATCAACAGGATCAGAGGTTCAGCCTCTTCGCCCATCAGGCCACTGCTAGGCTTTCAGCAGGGAATTTTGGATTGAGGTTCTCGTTTTTAATCTGTGCTTGCTGCCAGGTCAGGAGTAGCTTGGATCTAGTGTTAAGGTGTTCACTTCTCACACATGTGGGGAGGGGTGCTGGTGTGTTTCTGCCCTGCACAAGGGCAGGTGTTGCAGGATGGTGCTCTGAGATCAGCCTCCTGTGAGTGGGCTCCTTGGCCAAATCCCATCTGCCTAGAGATGCGCTTCTCCCAGACCAATTATTAAACCATTTTCCATCTTGCTGTGGCGATGGATGATGTGCTTCTTGGAATTTCAGAAGTTTAGTTGTGAGCAGACAGTTCTGTGGTGCCACTGTAGTCAGGCTTTGGGGAGGGTGACATTTCTGAAGAGGAGCGTCTGTGCTGGTTTTGGCTGGGATATAGTTAATTTTCTTCATAGTAGTTAGTGCGGACTATGTTTTGGATTTTTGCTGAAAACAATGTTGATAACAGAGGGATGTTTTCATTACTGTGGAGCAGTGCCTACACTGGCCTTTTCTGCTTCTCACCCCACCCCACCAGTGAGTGGGCTGGGGGTGCACAGGAACCTGGGACGAAACACAGCTGGAACAGCTGACCCCAACTGATCAAAGCGATATTCCACACCATATGACATCATGCAGAGCATATAAAGCTGAGGGAAGAAGAAGAAAAGAGGAGGCGTTTGGAGCGATGGTGTTTGCCTTCCCAAGTAACCATTACACGTGATGGAGCCCAGCTTTCCTGGAGATGGCTGAACACCCGCCTGCCCATGGGAAGTGGTGAATGAATTCCTTGTTTTGCTTTGCTTGTGCGTGGCTTTTGCTTTGCCTATTAAACTGTCTTTGTCTTAACCCATGAATTTTCTCACTTTTACTCTTCCGATTCTCTCCCCGTCCCACTTGGGGTAAGTGAGTGGCTGTGTGGTGTTTAGTTGCCAGCTGTGGTGAAACCACAACAGCCATGTAGGCTTTCAAAGATCTTATCTGTTTCTATCACACAGGGAAAAATCTGCCATGTGGTTCACTTTCCAGCACAAGGGTTAAAGGCTGTCAACCCATTTTGCAGGCTGGGGCCCTGGTTCCATCCTATATGCATGCAAACAATACTCATGCTCACACATCTCACTTAATTAAGGACTGAGTCATTCCCTCCTACATTTAAACCCATGTTCCCAACAGCTGCTACACAGTGTCTTCTGTAGCTTTTCATTTTGTTTTTCAAATTTTCTTGTCTATGCTGTGGATTTAGTATTAAATACTGGTCACTGTCCTCCAAAATCCTGACATTCCCAGTTTCTACTGTCAGGGCATCAATACCTGTTCTTCCTGTTGTCAGTTCTGTGGCTGTTGTTCTTATAAAGATGTTTCTGAGAGTATTGAGAGATTTGATTCCTTTAGGCAAAGACACCAGCATCAGCCTGGTTCCCATGGCTACCAACTCCTCAATCTCTTCTCAATCCAGAGTATTCAGCTGCTCTCATTCAAAAAAAAAAAAGAAAAAGAAGGAAAAAAGAAAATAATTCCCTTATCTTTGGACACTGCAAGTTGAATTTCAGCTTCCTTCTGTTATTCACACTGGCAGCGAGAAATCCTAAAGAGAAATTAAACAAATAAGGGCACATGAAGACCCCCTTTACTGTTCTATGCAAGACTAGTGCTGTCACAAGCACATCATACAATGCCACCTGTAAATCTATTAAGCTCCATTGTAAAATAACTTTTAATATTTTTTTCTTTCATTTTTTTTCCAGTTAGAGGGTTGAGTGGATAATTATTTTTCTGGTTTCCTTGACTAAGTTTGCACTTTGAACCAAAATGAGGGCATTTTGTTCCCTGTTTTCATAATGAAGAACAAGCCATGCCAAACTGATAACATTTTGCTTTCAATCGAGGCAACTTTCACAAATGCAAGTAAAAGAAAATATACAGGTAGCTGTGAGCACCATTCACAGAACTAAGTGGGAAATTTAATTTCTGTTCCCTCTTCTTCAGGCAAGCCAAAGCCCATTTCCCTGAGTGAACATGAGTTTTTTGCCTTATTTCAGTAAGTCTTTAAGGACTTTACACAAAACCTAAGATACCTTTAACAGTTTTTCTTCATACACCACACCATATTCTCTAGTGGAGCAGTTAAAGCAGTCTCCTGAAATACTCTTATACCAGGAAAAAACATTGAATTTGGGCTTTTCAGGTCCAGAAGGAGTGTCCCAACCCATCAGCTAGTCAGCAGGGATTCCTTTACCTCTCATTTCTAAATCTAGTCACATACATGGGCAAAATTCACTTAAGTACGCAACTGGCTTTAGGATGAACAACTTGCATTGCTTGAATTCAATATACTGGTTTTAAGGCTCTAGTCTCCTGATGATTGACCAAAACAGCATGTAGAATTTCAGAGGAGATCCTATTAATATCTGACAGTCATGTGAGCATGCCATACATTAGCATGCCATATAACACTTTATGGCCCAAAATACCTAGTTTGGGTGTATTTTAAACAAGAACAAGTCTATAGGGTCAGGGAGCCTCATGCTGATTTACCGCTGTATACATCGCCCAAACTACATGAAACTGTAGAAACCAGAAAATCTTCTGGTGGCATAATAACAGTGGCAGCTGGTCAAAGGATGAGGAGGAGGTGTTACTTTGAAAAAAATTAGTCCTTCTTTTGAACTATGAAGTTAAAATAGTAGTGGTGCATATAAAATATAGTGTCTTGATTTTTTTCTCGTAACTGATGCAAAATATTAGCTGAGGGAAAGCAGCCAGATTTGGACACTAAAAATTGATTAGCTAACAGAAAATATATTTAAATTCAATGATAATGGAAGAACTTTGTACAGATATGATTCTTTCGGGACAAATATGAGATGAAATTTCAGTCTTGTGTAGGATTCCTGTATGACTTTCCAGCTTGGTCTTTGTTAGGAGCCTGGATTAAATCAACCCTCCAAGTATTTTTCCTGCAATGACACAGCCGTCTGCAGCTCTGCTACACCAAGTGTCTGCCGTCATGGTAGTTTAGCTCGCTGATCCCTTTGAGGGGTTGCTCTCCTACTGACAGTCACGGTAGGGCTATCTAGTGTCTTGCATTTCCCCACATACATCCTGTTTGCTTTCTGGAAGAGCTGCATGGTAGCGTATGAGGAATGTGTACATTTGCCTGGGATTTACAGATAACAAAGAACCAAGCTGGAATAGTTTCTTCATCACAGGTTTTCTGCTATGTGAGGATCAACTTTTCACCATGTGTGCGATAAGTCTGATGTTTCTGGAAGGCTTCAAATCTCCTGCATATGTGCGGTACAAGTGGTCTTTCTGTGCACAGTGAATACAATTGGGGTTACTGTGGACCATCTGTGCAGCTCACACAGGGAATCTGACACTTTCTGTCATCATTAAACATATTAGTGCACTACTCTGCACAGGCTTAAATAATGGTCAGAGCAACTAAAACAAATCCATTCAACCCGCAGCAATCTGTACTCATCCGTGCTGGGCTTCTCTTCAGAAATCTCTTCTTCCCAAAGCTGAGAGGAAAGGTAGGTTTCATGTGACCATTTGACAAATTAATCTGACCAGAAATATCCACTTTCTGGACAACTGACCCCCTCCTCAGCAATACAATAAAATAGGTAAGATGAACTGCTGCCTAAGACTGCCTATTTCTCTCTTGTTTTAACAGAGGCCCTAAAATGAAAAGCTCAGCAGTGAACAGATAGGACAAGAGGAAATGTCCTCAAGTTGTGCCAAGGGAGGTTTAGATGTGCCAAGGGAAGTTTAGATTGGATTAGGAAAATTTTTTTCACGGGAGGGTTGTCAGGCATTGGAACAGGCTGCCCAGGAAAGTGGTGGAGTCACCATCTCTGGAGGTGTTTAAAAGACTTGTAAATGAGGTTCTTAGGGACATGATGTGTGAGGGTAATGGTTGGATTCGATGATCTTGAGGGTCTCTTCCAACCAAAATGTTTCTATGATTCTATTATGTATACCTGACAAAGGCCATTATAGCTATGTGAGAAGTGCTTGTGTCTTTCAAAAAGCTTTTAGATAAATCTATGTCCTTCTAAGATGTTTTGTGCCTTCCCAGGGCTGCCTGCCATTGCATCCATCCTGTCTTCAATCTGCTCGTTGCTTGCAGCAGGGCCTCTGGGTGAGCCAGAGGCCAACAGCAGGAGATAACTCCACTTCTACGGCTTTCCTACACATAGGATGTCTGTCTCATGGACTTCTGTGGATATACACCCAGACCTTGTATACCTCCTCAGGGTCTCGTCAACAAGTCTTCACTCCACATACTTAATTGCTTAATTAACAGTTCATTTCCAACCCCAGCTACCAGCACTGTGAAATGACTGACCGGGCACATGTGTTCCTGGGTAGAGCTGAAGGATAACAAATGCATTGAGAAGCTCAAAGAGATGATGAGGCTGGTTTGTGCGCTTGAAACAGGGAAACTAAAGTTTTTACCTGCTAATGATCAAATATATCCTACATTAATTTATAAACTTAAGGGTGGACCCTAACTGTTGGTGATGCTACTATACTCCCTAAAATTAAAAGGAGTCTATCTTGTGGGGGCTGTTTTGGGCTACTGCCAAGCCCATGGATCTGGACCTTTGTTTGAATGTGAAAATTCTGTCAGGGGCTCTTACGTCAGCATTTAAACTGGGTGAACTGGAACTGAAATTTTTCTCATAAGCCAAGCATGCATTAAATTCAACTAAATACTTAATTGCTTTCTTGAACATTTATACTTTTCAAATCATTAACATCCACTTGGATACCAATTGCACTAAACATTTAAAATATGACAGTTTTTCTCAGAATTTTAATTACTGCAACATGTAACTCGAAGTGAAACTATCTATAATTCTAGGCAGATTCATGAACTCCACTTTATGCCATTGTATTCAAGAAGGTACTCATTGCGTGTAACTGGAAAAATAAATGTTTCTTTCTCCAGAAATAAGCTTCCCAAATTTTCTGGGAGCTGCAAGTTGAATTTTGTTACTGCTGAAGAACAGACCTGCTCCCTGCTATATTTGTGAAATTCTGCCCGAGACTTGCATGTTGCAAGTGTGTAACTGAAGTTTCATTTAGAACTATTATGTACAGTCTAGTCACCATGCAACACAACAGGAACTAAGGAACTAAGTACTAAGAAATCAGCAGAGGAACTACTCACTATATTTTTCAACCATGTTTTACTATCAAAGGTATGTTAAACATAGTCTATTAAATCTGGTAACAACTTACCTCCCCTTTAACTGCTCCCTCAAGAGTCATTGTTATCTCGTGTGGTCTCTTAATAAAAATAATATATCAATAAAGTTATTAATGTGTATAATATAACATTTATTTATAAGATGTTATCTCTTTAGTAAGCCTTTCTGACACACTCCCCTCTCTGAAGATCTCAAGAATTAGTGATTAATGAGGCCTTATTTTCAGAATACCTTCTGCATTGATAATTTCCCCACATCTCATGAACTTAACTGTGATTAAACTGTGCCCTATATGTAAACAGACAGGAGGAACTAAGCCCAAGAAGCAGTCAACTCCAAGGGGGGAAATATCTCCTTTCAGTACTTCTGGGATCACTGAGATGTGGGATGCCAAAGCTGTTCCCTGCCATGGCCAGCCAAGCTGTACACGTGTGCATGAAGAGCAAAGAGCACAGTCCAAGAGAGGTGCTAGTTCTCCACACTCCTCAGTAGTTCTGGATGCTCTAGAAGGCATTTTGTGTCTTCCAGCAGCTCACCTCTTCCCCGAGGATGAGCAGTCCTTGTTCATTCATGAAATCCTATTCAGCCCCAGAATGTCATGTCACTTTGGCTGAGGTGGACACTCTTCTTCTGTGAAGACCTTGGGTAGAAGTGGCATGGATCATAAAGTCCTGGCTGATACTCCAATATTTTTCTAGTCCTGATCTATTCCTCTGTACAACATCAGGACAACTCATAAATATTTAGAAATCATTTATCTGGTGCAAAGCTTTAGTCTTCTGCAACCAACTGAGGTTTATCATTGAGCTTAATATGCTGACTTTGGGGAAAGCACTTTTTTCCACAAACTTTTTCTTTAAAAACTGGCATATATCAGACTCATCTTGATTACCCTACAGATCCATGGTATTTTGTACATTTACTGTACCATATGTTAATTGAAGACCAGCATTCTACCTTGGTGTTTTTCCTTAGAAGAGGACTGACACAAAAACAATGAATCTCCCCAAAACCTGTGTTGCAAATACCAGAATTTATGGGGCTCATACAGTATAGTGGCCTCCTCTCTCTTTCCCTATACATATGCACATTTATGCTTTGATTAACATCCTAATCTTTGGTGTGAGGTTGGAAAAAAGTGAGACTGTTCAAGAGATTTGTAAATGGCATGTAACTTGTTCAAAATTGAGCTGACAGTGCTTACCACCACCACTGTACAGCCATATCATTGCTCTGCAGGCATCCACATATTTCTTTTCCTTTTGTCTGTCTGCCAGGCCTCCATTCTGGCCTATTGGCTTATTTATTCAATGAAAAACAAGATATATTTCAAAACTGAAAACTTCTGGTTAAGGTGGTAGTGTGAAAGGATTTTGCTTCTCTCACATTTAAGATTTGGATGACTGTTACTTTTAAGTAGAATGTAAGTGTTACAAAAATGTTTTTTGAACAAGTTATTTTTGCTTTTATCTGATGGTGCTTTGCACTATATAAAGTTGTATTATCTCCACTGAAAGACAGAAATGGAGCATAAACTAATAAAGCAATGACTAAAAAGCCGGTCTGTGGTTGCCTGAGACATCCCATCACATATGCCCTTCTTGATTCACTGACACAATTACAGGCAGACAAGCTGCTGATGTTTGACCTCCATTTCACAGAACAGACTCAGTTGCTGACAGATGTTGACCTTACAGGCTTGTGAGTCTGTACCCTGTCCTTTGCCCAGAATAGCTTTGATTAGCTCATTTTCAGATTGTGCTTCAGTGCCCATTTGTTTTGCCTGATTCTTGATAAAATACAGTGCAATTTGGAAAACAAAAATCAAAAAACAAAACACAAAAAAACCCCATCAGTTTTCTGTTAAGTACTTGGCAAACAACTGGATTTTTCACGATTTCGATGTAGTGTATCAGAATAAGAAAAAACGGCACATCACTTCTTATTAAAAAAAAAAAAATAAAATAAAAATAATAATAATAGTAGTAACAACAACAACAACAACAACAACAACAACAACAACAACAACAACAACAACAACAACAACAATAATAATAATAATAATAATAATAATAATAATAATAATAATAATTTATATATCTATAAAACAAGTGATTCACAATACAATTCTCACCATCTATCTGCCAATACCCAGCCAGTTCCTGAGCAGTAATCCCCTGGCTAACTTTTCCCTAGTTTATATACTGAGCATGACATCATATGGTACGGAATACCTCTTTGGCCTGTTGGGGTCAGCTGTCCTAGCAGTGCCCCCTCCCAGCTTCTTTTGCATCTCCAGCCTCCTGCTAAAAAGTCCTTGACTTGGTATAAACATTGCTTGGCAATAACCAAAACACTGGGGTATTATCAACAATCTTCTCATACTAAATCAAAAACACAGCACTATACCAGCTAGTAAGAAGAAAACTTTATCCCAGCCTAAACCAGGACAGGCTCCCACTTTTATTCTATGATTTCAATAAGTTGAATTTTTTTTACTCCTTGTAATGAATGAAAATGGTGTGTAAATTCTATTCCCAGACCAGCCAGATTTACAACTGTAAAACCCTTCAACCCTCCAGTTGGCAAATGATTTATTGACATGACATTCAAATGTGTTTTCCTTCAGCATTAATGACAGGAGTTCCAGAACTTCTGTCACTGAGGTGATAAATGGATCCTTATACATACAGCCTTGAAAAACTGGGAACAGTGCCATTTTTCCCTTCACTTTATTGAAAATCACATCTCTTTACATTTACAGGAAGTAGCAACTTCTTTTTCTTTTTGTGGTTATAATACATCACCATTTTGTTTACGAATGGTTAATCACTTTATTTGACCTAGTGTTATTGGGAGGGTATAGATTAGTATATAGGAAAAGTACACTGAAAACAGCTGTTGCAGAACTGATTGTTTTGACCTTGAAGAAGATAACTGAAATGAATAAAACAGCCTAATTAAATGCAATAGTGGTAAAACTGCTATGGTTGTGAAATGCATTGGTGGCACATTTCCTACTGTTTCTGGTTTAAGCATATCTATATGAACTTATCAAATGAGGAAAAGAGATTCCAAAGGATGAGTTGTTCCTATGCTGAGATAAAAACATTGACACTGAAGTCAATAGCAGTTGCTGAAATATTTATGCAAATGAAAAATAACAGATTTGATCATGTTATAAAAGTTGGAGCTCTCTGATATTTGCAAAAGAAAGATATGAGAAACATTGAATTTCACTCTTATCCAAAGAACAAAGATAAATTTGATTTATTTGTTATCAAAAGCTTTTACTCTGAAGACTCAAGCGTTTTGTGAAGAAGGACAGATTTGAATGAATTTCTTATTTGGGATTTTGTTTTGAAAAAATGCTGTGAATTCATCAAAATGAATTCTATTTTCAAACAGAAAAATTCAGACTATTCATGTTGTGATGGCTGTTACTTAAACAAATTGATTTAACATGTAGGAAAGAAAAAACAATTATACAATATTCAAACAAAAACGAAACACTTTTGCACTGAAACTTTTCAACACTTTCCATTCTCTCTTATTATTAATGGTGACCAAGTTGAGGAAATTTTCTGTATTGACTGTTTGACCTGGTTTGGGAGTCAAAATTAATTTTTAAAAACTCAGCAGTTTCCCAGAATGAGAAGACCATTCTCCATTCTTTTGTCTTAAGAAAATATTCTAATAAACTCAATCTGTTAGCATGGGTCACTTGGTATTTTGAAAAGATTCAGTGTTCAGATGTCCCCAATAGGTTCAAACCCTTTGCTAGCATTGCCAGACAGTATTACACCAATTAAGCATTTCACAGCTCAGTCACTGCGTAGTTATCCCTGCACACTGAAAGGACCCAGGTGTCAGACTGCATAGACATGAGAAGGCAGGAGTGAGAATTAGTGTTGGCTGCCTCAGATTCACTCCTTACAGCAGCGGTGAGGCCAGCCTCCTCCACTCACTGTTTTAAGGTGACTAAACTGAAGGGTTGTTATTCAGATTAAAATTTAGACTGCTTTGCCAAAGAAAGCAGGAATAAGCTCAGTGTGAGTCAGTCACTTGCTCTGATCTAAAGCTCGGTACAAAACACTGCCCAGACCAGCAACAGCTTCTGCGTCTCTAGCACAGATGATCCATTAAAAACCCAAACAATCCAGTTGTTAGAATTAATATAGTGGCAATATTTTTTAAATGTGTCTGGAGTTTGTCACAGCTCTAATGTGAAAAACTGGATTGGAACTCCTGGGGGAACCAACTTCCCTTCCTCTAGTGAATCTGCAGTTCTTGTGCATTGCTCTTCTCTAATATTCACAAAGCTGGAAAAAAATTGGAATGAAAGCAGTAAGTGCCCTTGTGTGTGAAAACCTTAAAAGTAACAAGGAGTTAACTGAACTTTGGTATACCCTGAATATGTTGAATAAGTGTTTGACTATTGGGTGGAATCTATTGGAGCATTTTTTGGTTAAACTTTTTTTCGAGTCCTTCATAACAGTAGCACAGCCATAGCTTTATTAGTGATTTTTCTATAAAGACACATCTTTAGCTAGGATAAACTTGATCAAATTCATAACTGGTCTATTTCTGAATGCCTATTTGTTCTGGAAAGTGAGAGCTGTTCCTCAGGCAATTAGATTTCCATGTAAAACTATCTGCTATGATTCCCAGGAGCTTCGTTCCCTGTGGAAGATTAAATGTAGGTTTCCCAACTTCATGTGGGTTTCCTAAGTCTTATAGGAAACACTCCTGCTGTTGAATAGTGCAGAATGGAGTTTAAGGTCAGCATTAGGTAAGAGGGAAATATGAGCTCTTTTATACTTGAACAGAAATCACAGGCCTTACAAAACACTAGTAGAGTTTCAGTGCTGTGAGAAAAATGATGATGCATTTTTTATTGTTATGAAATGTCTGATAAAGACTGAAATAGAGTCATGGCAGAGATTTAAATAAAGTTTCTATTACATTGCTTCCTGGCATTTTATCAAATCAGATGGATGCAGACAGCATATAATATTGTCAACCTCAGTCGCACATTCAAACCCTCTAAAGCATCTGAAGGGAGTAGGAGTGCGTGGATTTGTTTTACTAATTTGTGAATACCTATGGGGTAAACTGGAGACATGAAGATGCTGCAAAGTAGTGTATTTTAGCAATAGTTAGCACCTTACCTTGCATGCAGCCTGTATTGCTCATCGTTGGCTCCCTTCAGACTGCCATGCTTTGAGGTGGCTGGTGACTCGGCACAGTCCTCAGCAAAGCTGGCTGTAGTCTTCTGTAGCCTCCTGTGAGGCTGTTTTCAAGAAGAAAAGCAGCTGGAGAGGCAGTGATAAGGAGTGATTAAGATTAGAATATGATACATCATCTTGTTTAAGTATAGAGTGTTCATTATATATACATATATATGACTCGGAGGAAGGAGTGATCTCTGGGGAAAAGATGAGTCAAGATGACTTAGAAGCACCAAAAGAGGAATACAAACCTCAGTTGTCCAGATGAATGATGGCAAGTGAATTTCAGTGTTAAGCAATGTAAAATCATGCCTGTTGAAGAGAAAAGTATGAACTACCTAGACATTAGAGTATTCTCAATTAACCTTATCAGCCCAGCAAAGAGGCCAGGTTCTCACCATAGCGCCATTAAGGCTCTGCTGAATGCAGTCAATAAAAGCCAGGATATGCCGCAGAGATAAGAATGGGGTGATAAACCCTGCAGAAGTTATAATGCTGTAACCAACTGTGCAGCTCCGTCTGAAATACAACTAATTGTACTGGGGAAAGGAAAAGAGCAAGTTCAGGAAAGAGTGGTGAAGCAACCAACCTGCAAAGTGGAACTGACCGCAACAGAAAGACAATGAAAACAGGAATTTAAAAAAGGTTTCAAAGGGTTTATAAAGAATGACAACATTTTTTGTGAAGTAGCTTGAAAATCTCATGCATAGGCTAATCTTTACTGGATCAGGAGGAGACATAATGATGAGGGACAACTACCCCACCTGCACTTACTGAGAAGTTCTTAAATTTTACATTGAAACGTCTGCTGGGTGTTGAGAGTACTGGACTTCATTTCCAGTGTAACAATTCCTACACTCCTATATTGGTCGAAAGTTAAAGAGGAAAGTATGAGACAGAGTCACTAATATAGTTGCTCATAACTTTACCCCCTAAAACTCCTAAAAACTATTTTTCAGCCCTCCCTTAAATTTATGTTGAAAGTTACTGTGCACATGCTTTCTTTGTGCTTGTTCAACCATAAATCAAAAAAGAATCTCTCCGTCAAAAGATCACCATGAGAACAACCTCTGAACGCTCACCTCTGAAAAGTAGTTTTGCGGTGCTGCAAAATTAGACACTTCTTTGCCTCTTTTCTGAACAAGCTGTTAACGCTCACCCTTTTTTCAGCACTGGCAGAAATAATTATTTCTATTTACCATTGTTACTCAGTCCTTTCAAACTACATGGTTATTTGGTGTCCTGCCTTGAGAAGATTTTGCAAAAATTACATAAGCACAATTAAAACTAAAGAGATACAAATACGTTGTAGTTAATAAGCCACAAAGATCCATTTGAAATAGGACTTCAAAGATGTGATTTGAACACAGTGACAGAGAGCATCTGATGTGTGAAAAGTCCTAAATTCAAGAAAAAACATAATAAAAATAATGATGGCCCATTAGGAAGGAAAGTGTTGATGTTTTTACTCAATATATGTACTTTAAAAGCTAAATTATCTATCCAGTTCTACTTCCATCATAATCAAAAGCCAAACTTCAGCTGTTCCCAATTCATTTTCCTTTCCATGGTCCAGTAAGACTTTTGACACCATATATTCAGTGCAAGTTTTGGAAAGTGCTTGCATTCCCAGTGTTATCTATTGTCTAAGAGAAGCTGGGTTTGAACCCATGTTCCAGGGTCTGAGGAAGACCTGTGTTTGGCCACGTGCCCTCTGATGAGCAATTGCTACTGATGGGCAGAATTGTCATCTCCTTCATTTTAAAAGGCCAGGGTGAGCCTAGTTCATTTTTGAAAGCAACACCTTGCTGTCTAATTTAAGAGCAGGTTTTGAGCTGTGAGCCCAGAGGTACCACTGGTTACTCCTTCGCATGTCAGAATCAGACCAAACAGAGGGGGAAATAAACATCTGTCTCTCAGTGTTTCTTAAGGGCTGGTTTAGGTATGTGCCCTCAGTGTGCTGTCTGTCCTGAATCCCACTTAGAGGCACCCGACACTCTTCACCCACAGCAGGGTGAGCTGCGATGCCAACCCCCTGGCAGCAGATTCCTCCTGGGGAGGCTGGGGACACTGGGAATTGCAACACTCCCTTGGAGGCACAGCTGCATTTCATCTCCTAACTCTACTGGGGAGCACTGGAGAGGAGCCATGCAATTAATCAGGCTATTGATAACCCTCTTAATAAATAACAACAAAAGTAGAAGGAAAAGTCAACATAGCATCGCTTGCATTTCTTTTACCAACCCGGTGTATGAAGACCATGTGGTCCATAAATAGCCTCATAGACGAGAAGGAAATATAAACATCATGTGGTCCAACATTCAACACAGTGCTCGTCAGAAAAACCCTCAGTGATTTCTGCATAAAGATCAAAACTCCTGTTTAGATAGAGGAGAACAGATCCAACTTTGAAATCTTGATGTAAAGACTGAATGTTTTCGCCACATACAGTGTCAAACTATTCCAGTGCCTAATTCTCCCCCCTTGCTGTTGTGAATATGCTATTTCTGGTCTAATTTTGTTCGGCTCCTGCTCTTATTTCGTCTGCTTTTTACATGTGTGTGTGTTTTTTGTTTTATTCTTTTTTTTGGTTTTTTTTGCCTCTCTTTGCAAAATTAAAGAGCAAACGACAGTCAGTAATCTTTTTCCTCATGTTGGCAGTATTAGACTGTGACTAAATTATTGCTTAGCCAAACTAAGGTTGTTATTCCTGAGCCAAATTAAGGCCGAGCACCTTAGATTTCAGTATCTAAATCAGACTTTACAGAGCACAAATTACTTTTGTTGTTCTTTTTGACCCCCCTTTCATTTGTGATTTTCTTTGTGACACCAGAATGGGATAGTTCCAGTGGTGGACTTTACTGTCTCATACAGAGAGATAATGCCTCTATCTCTGCTGTAAATAACCATTGACCCAAAGAACCCACTTGGCAGGATGAACAGTTTCTCTTCAGCCTATGCTGGGTTTGGTGGAGTGGTGCCACCTCAGAAAGGGAAGGAGGGGTGGAAGTGTGCTCAGGACGGTACAGGGAAAAGATCTTCTGTTCCCTTTGGAAGAGGGTTGGGGATAGTGTCCTATATGCATGGGGCAAGGACATTTATTGCCAGTGCAGTCTGAGCACTGACTACAACTGTGCCATGGGCTCTGCTGCCTCTGAAAGCCTAGGGAAGCAGATCATGACAGCACAGCAAGTTTTGGCTGCGTGAACCATGAGAACACATCATATGTGACGGTTGGCTTTCAAAATGTCTTTAGCTAGCCTGGGCCACTGGCATCTCCTCAGGGATCAGAGTGCTCCCGGAGTGCCAAGGGAGCTTCCTCCTCAGAAACACTTCATACTAGTCATCCTCTGTCACCTCTCTTGCTTCCCCCTTTTCTCCATTTCTCATTTCCCTTGTCCTTTCCTATCTAAATATGTCTGTGTGACAGACAAGTCCCATCCTTCTGACCACTGCAGATATCCTCTCTTTGCATGTGCAAGCTGCACTGGCTGTGCAGCTGCTGGAGACAGCCAGCATCTTTTCACTGGATGAGTGTCTGTGAACTTCAATAATTCTGTCGAATTGTGAATGTCAGCGTTGCAAAATTCCTGTCTGATGTGCAGTTGCAAGGTATGTGAACTCCTCACGGATTTTAAGAAAAAAATGGGAATGTAATAACGTTTTAAGTAAGTGCCTATCAGTTGCTACCCAAACCCACTCTCTGTCAGAATTGAGAGATGTTTTATGATTATAGACCCTTCCCTTCCTGAACATTATCTATGCTTTTTTAAAACTGGATTATTCAAAATTGTTCAACAGATGTTTTCTTCACACATATTTTAACCTACTGCTTATCTAAAAGAGAATTAAAAAAATGAGACGTACTGTCACTTATCTTCAGGTGTGAGGGTAGTGGGTTACTTATGTCACCTGCTATTACTACTCTTCCAAGATTGGATGAATCACATTGTCATAAACAGAAGAAACTATATCCAAGAGATTTCCAGATAGCCTCTGAGGTCATTAGAACTAAGTACCTGGTCGCATTAGTAATTTCACCGTGTGTTGCCTGCATCTTTAGGCTTTGAATCATCTCTCAGTTTGTCTGTGTGTGCCTAAGCCAATTTTGAAAAAGGAAATTAGGCTCCTAATTTTGAAAGCTGAATGACCTCAGAGTGAATTAGGCTCTAAAATCTGGCTTGATTCTATTCACTAACTCTGCCACGACAGCAAGGCAGTACAAGGTGGCCACGCCGCTGCATTTGTTGCTTCTTATTTTACACTGAAAAAGTTATCCTAAATACGCAGTATATTCAGACATGAAATTTACTAATATATTTATATGCTGTTATGATTAACATAGGCATTCTTAATTAATAAGTCATAATTTCTTATTAGGTCCCTACTCGCTAAGTGGCATGCAACTCAGTTAAGAGGAAATTATCAGGCAAAGCTCTGGCGAGTGCTTTAGAAATACTGTAATGGCTGCACTGCAATTAATGAAGTGTTAGAGATAATCCATTGCCATCTGTCTTTGTTTTGCTAAGCCACTCAAGTAGAGACCATATTTGAGGGGAGAAAAGAAAATCCAGAGCTAGAAGAATACTGCAAATGAGTATTCGCTGACATTTGTTCCAATTCTGAGCAGCTGTTCAGTGTGATCGTGTTCATACCTCCTTTTATTCGCTATTCATGTTCATTCTCACAAATGAGGTTATTCTTCATACAAATAACCTAATTGTGAAGGAGTGCACATTCCTGTTCCTCTATTCATAGCGCTTTTGCCCCCAAGTCAGGACCCAGATCTGGCCACCTGACTCCACCAGTGGCCGGCCTGCTGGTGACAGCGACCTGCCCGCAGTGAGGAGGTGAGACTGGCACAAAGGGCTTTGGTGCTTCAAGTCTGCAGGACTCCCCATGTCTGAGCCTTGAGTGAAAGGGACAATAAACGCAGAAAGGGCTGAGACTGGCAGGCACGTGGCTCACTAAACCTTTCAGCCAGCTGTAGAGTTTCCTAAGTGCTAAGCCAGGTTGCAGCCTGGGGGCTTGTAAAGTCTGGTCTGAAGGTGGGAAGCTCTTTCCTTTGTCTTCTTTTTAACAGCAAAATGCAATGACGGCAATGATCTTTTCAAATGCCCATAATACACATATATGTATATTTTTATGTACATATGCTCTGGCAGTGCTGTGTGGGGATATGGATGGAGTTCCCCTGCATGTGTGCATCTCATAAGTCTTAAATGAATTTTTTTCCTGGTTCTGCTTTCTCCCCTTCATAAAGGGGAATCACCTCTCTGCTCTACTACCCACCCTGTGTTAATAAAATACAGATACAATTCAAGAATTGGTATCCTTGCACCAGTCTGAAATGCCCAAGCATTTGTTTTTTAAGATTCCTTAGTCTTTTGTCTGGGACACTGACCCAGGACTAGTCAGTCTTATTAATCCAAATAGAAGATACATGTTAATATTTATAAGTCTGCAGCTTTCTCAAGGCAATGATTTTTATGACAAAGAAGCTGAAAACTCTGGTAAAAACAGAAAATGGTCAGTGAGCATCTAAAAAATAGTGTGAAAAACACTGACCTTTACAAATATTTATTCCACTCAGTAAAATTGTCCAAATGTTACACCGACAGTTTTATTACCTAATGGATCGTAATAAACCAAAATTCAATATTCTTGTTTCACTGCTACTATTATTTTGGAGGATCTTGAAAGATGATGTTCTTCGTGTCCAGAAACATAAAATGCAGTACTTGAAGATACACCATGCAGTTTGCCAAATAGATGTTGACAAAGGTGCTTCATCAATATTTTACTGAGAATGAAAAATGTACATCTCCGTTTTATTTATTCTTTCAGGAGCCTAGCAACTTCTCACTATACTCCAAGGGAAAATTCAGTGCTTCAGGAATGGTAAAGTCTTTCATGGAACCCTTTGAGAAAGCTTCAGTGCCACATGTCTATTATTTTTCATTTATTGTTTTAATGGGAGTTGTTCCACAGACTCGTATCTGGCATATTCTTGAGTACTAATCATAGCAAAGCAGCAGCTTGGCTGCATAGGTATTTATTCCTGCAGAGATCTGCATTTTGATTTTACCTGTATGCATAATGAATTCTGGCAGCTCATCCTGTCAGTAAAATGAAGGCTGCTTTTAAATAATAGTTCTGCTTTTGTACTCCCCAGCTAAACATGCTACAAAAGTCTAAGTTTCATCAGGGAGAGGAAGCCTCTCTGTCCCCATTTCTTAACTTTGCTTTATTACAACATTTTGTAGGGTGTAGTGCTTCAAAGTGCTGAACAAGCTGCAAGGAATTAAGTCCTCTCCTTACTTGTTGATAGCCAAATATTCCTGCCTTTACCATTCATAAGCTTTTTCTCCATGGTCAGGGGAAATATGTGCATGCAGTGGAGGGACAGACGTTACCTATTGCAGGCAGTTGCAGAATTGTAACCTAAGTGCTCTGAATGGTCCCTGGAGGCTCCTGTCCCTTCTCACTGACAAGCTGGAGGAGAAGACACATCTCTGTTTTCTTGGAATTGCAGATGCTTGAAGGAGACAGGGTGGAAACTGTCCTTGTGACCATGAAATGGACTTTTCATCAGAAATCTGCCACATTTGAAAATCTGATACCATGGTCACATTTCTGTGAGTTATGTGAATTATAATGATACCTCTGTTATTTTGCATAGGAAAGGTGCAGTACACAGTAAAACTCTGGAAAGAGTGAACAAAACCGTAGCTCAGTAGTGGTCAAAAGTAGGTTTTTGTGTATCATTCTGGAATGGACCTCTGCCTGCACCCTCTTTTTCTGTATTATTTACCTTTAAACATTTTCTCAGTGTCAGTGTGTTGCTCATTCCAGCCTAGAAAAGAATCCTCATCTGTAATGTGATATAAAAGCTGCAAGCATACATAAAACATCTTACAACAGAGAGATTTTCTCAGAAGTGACTGATAATCATGGAGATGAACAGACAGGGAGAGAGTCAAGGTGGAAGTAAGGCCATGACATAAATCTTTCAGAGGAAAGGGAACAGTTGGTTACCCAAAATGAAAGAGAATGTCAGATATTCTACAAGTTCGACAAAAGTCTAGTTTACAGTGCACTTGCACATCCAAAATATCTGCTCCTGGAGGACAGTACAAGTAAGTCAGAGCATCTGCTTTCCCAGCATTCATGTTTCAGTATTGTTTTGGTGTATGTTCCTGGTTTGATGAGGTCAGCAGTTCATTGCATCTGAATGCATGTTTGTCTCCTCAAATGATCTTTAAGATCATGATTACTTGTTTACTTCAGTACTCAGATGTGGATGCGTCTCTGTGTAGCCAGTGAAAACTGGCTGCTGTGCATTTTGATGTTACAAGATGCATAGTGCTGCACATCCCTGTATCTGGGGGCACAGTTAAGCCCTCAGAACAGCTGAATTGTGTCTTTATACAACAGGGGATTTGATAATTGGACAGATGAAGCATGAAGGAATGAAGCTAGAGAGCTGGTGGCACAAATTCCAGTCTGAATAAAACAAATCACATCATAAGAATGATTTTTGTTCTTTAAAACGTCCTTACAGCAGGGCTGTAATGGAGATAAAGCAAATGTTATTCACTGCTATAGTATCATTCGAGTGTCATTCTTTTAGCATCATGCTATATCACTCGTAAGCAGGCAAAGGGCAGCAGCTGAAGGAGTCTCTGTGCTGCCTGCATTTAGAATTATTCCTGCTGAGCAAAAACCTAAGGCCACTCAGTGTCTGCACGACATGTGGCAGGGGTTTGTCAAAACCAGGTCCTGTTATAGTTGGGGTGCTGTTAGAGTTAATGATTGGTTGGTTTATTGTTTTAATCAGCAATGATTAAGTGCATCTCTGCCAGATATGTAGAAAAAACATCTGTAACCTTCATGCCAGTGTTGCATCCAGATTCCTTTGTCAGTCATACATGGGAAAAGACTGGGGAAGTATTTTGAAACTGTGCCAGCACACGGATATTAGCTTATTACTTTAATTGACTACATCAGCAAATGCAGAGAAGTATCACTTACCAGACAAGTTTTTCTTGGTTAGTCTCTGATAGTGGATTTTAGTTCACATAAATGGAGTTTCTTGAGCTTCCTAAGGAAAGAAATATGAGGAACAGACAACCCATTTATCATCCTTAGGCCAGTGGGGACACTGAATATTTTAACTAAGTTTTGACAAATTGTGTGCAAGTCAGTGATCTAGGAATGAAGTTCTGGAAACCATTGGCTATACATTTGTAAAAACAAGTAGGAAATTTAATATGTTAGGAGCCAGATGGAAGGAGTACGCCAGCGTCATGCAGAGAGAAACTTACACTAGAGAGGGGGAATAAACTCTAGTTATAATTACAGAAAGAAATTTTGGCTGCACTGAAGGATGTTTTGCCATTGATTTCAGAGAGAGTAGGATTTCATCCAGAGTATGTAGGAGCGAACAGCATTTGTTAGGATCATATCTCTAGGACAGATGCAGGTATAAGTTAAAGGACAGATGCCCCAGAGTGAGCAGTAACAGTTAGGAACAATAATAGTTTCCCTGAACAGTGAACTTTCTGTATGTTTTTGTAAAGGCATTTTTAGGCTCCATGGTGCAGTTTGTGAAAATCTATTTTTAAGAAGTGTTTTGTTTGTTTGTTTCTTCATTGCTTTAAATTTGATGATTTCAAGCTGATTTACATGAAAGAAAGGAAGAATCCAATACTTAAGTAACCATTTGCTTGCTGCAGGAGAAAGGATTTTGGCATTTGCCTCATGCATGAATGCAGTGGCACTGAGTGCCAATCCCTGGAAAAGAAGTTTCATATCAGCACAAAAACTGACAGCAGTGTGTGTGTCGATGCTAACTTTGTCCAGGGCTGTGATATATCACTGATTCTGTAGAAGAAGAGCCACACCACCTCTTCCTTCCAGACATGTCAGCAGGTCCTGAGGATACACTTCTCTTCATCGAGCATTCCCATGGCACACCGCTAAAAAAAGCCATTACGAGTTCCTGGCCTGAGATCTCAATACAATACAAGATGCTTTTTCACAATACCTGTTTTAAAGCTTGTAGGAAGCATTCTCATTTTACTTGTTGTGCAGAGCTATTCTGCAGAAAGCAAGGGTGCAAGAGGAACTATGTGAATACAGAACATATTCTGCCAGTGGCAAAACTGATGTTATGAACTTCACTGGCACATAAACCTAAGTTTGTTTTTAACAGTTTGGTAAGTATTAAGGGTACATTCTGCTCATTCCAGATCCACCTGTGGTCCCAGAGCTTCACAGAGGTGAAATGACAATGGTTCTGTGATTCCAATGTTGGAGGGACTGTCTTTGTCCAGGGTGGCACCTCATGAAGAGGATATTGTCTTAACAGGACAATATCAGCTCCTGTGTAAATTCAAGGCTTGAAAACTTCCTTCTTCTAAGTGCATCATTAGAAACTGAGGAAATCTGGCATCTCCTGAGACACTTTTTGCAAGGCTGCAAAGTTTTTATCTTTCCTGCTTCCATTCCCATCTTGTAAAATCAAAAGACTGGGGAAAAAATATGTGTTTTACTCGATATTATGATGTTTTGAATCCAGAAATTCAAGGAACATGGAAAATAAATATGCAATGAATGAACTGATCAGACTCTGCCAGAACCTCAGCCAAGATTCAGGGCAGCTGTGGCTCGGCAAGGGGAGAAGGGTCAGAAAGTCTCTGTATCATCCATCTCAGTCTGGCTGTTCAGAATATCAATTCTGCTCATTGCTGTCAGATTATACACTGAGGAGAAGAGGAAAATTAACTTGCTCTCTGGAATGCAAGAATAGGAATAGTTTTGCTGCCCAGCCTTACATTTTTGAACCACAATTCTGCTGATATCAGCAGTAGCCTGCTGAATCATCTTTCTCTTTTGCTGTTGCCTTGGTCCTCTTAAAGAAAAACAAAACAAAACAAAAAACATACACATTAAACCAAGATGGAGTAAAATACAGCTGAACTTTAAAAGGACTATCGTTTTTGTACCCGAGACTGAAGATGCAGTAAAAGACACAGTAAAGTAACACACTAATGTAACGTTCATATAACAAGGAATGGTGATAATTTTAACTGTGGATTGGGAGAGGAATGGTCTCATGCACTGGAGTGAGAATTATTCAGATAGAAAAGCCCAAGAAGGTGGATTTTTGTACATTTTTGTTTCCACTCAAATTTTCAGGTGATATGTGGCTCTATTAAAATCAGTAGAAGCATTACCACTGAACATAGTGGAGTCAGAGATTGAATCTGAATAATGACATGCCACACTTCAGTCTCTGGAAGAGTCCTCTGTATGCAATGAACATGTAAAGATTCTGTTGCTCTGAAATGTGAGTTTCAATTGTTTTTATAGAAATATTCCAACCAAAGATAGAAATGGAAGCTCCAGAATAACACAGAACAAACAAGACACATGCACACACAAATACTTCCAAACTTTCTGTTACAGTGTCAAATCTTGGTAGTGGGAGATTTTTAGGTCAATTTTTCAGACTTTTTGGTCTAATTTTCATTTATTATCTAACAGAATAGTTCCTTTAATTTCAAGATCTATGGTCCTCACTTACTCAAGGATGGTATCACATTTAGGCCTGAAAAGTTCACATAACTTAAACAGGCAAATTAGGTGTTTAGTCCTGCCTGTCTAAACATAACAGTGAAGATTTGCTTGCCTTCACAAATGAATAATATTCTAGGTTATTATTCGTGGGTTTTGGTTGCTATTTCTGAAATGCATATAAATATTTCTTATCTTTAGTTTTCTATTTTTCAATAAATAGCAACATACAATAAATATTACTGACAGTGTTTATTAAAGTTTGCAAAAAAGTTAAATCCATATCATAGTTTTAAGGCAAATTTTCCACTTAGCATTAGTGAGGTAGGCCTGAAAATTGATAAGAAAGTATGATTTCTAGAGCTGTTATTTATTTATCACAATTGAAGTGACACACTTTCATATTATCACTTCAATGAATAAACACTTCTAATGGGAAATTAAATTAAAACATGCATCTTCTCTCGTGGGATTTTTTCTTTTTTGGAAGTTATTTTAGATAAAATATCTATAATTTAGGATTTTGAGTCCAAACACCTTCCCCCATGATACGTCTGAGGTGGCAAGAGGAGTGCTCATAACTAACCTTAGCCTAGTACTTCTAGAGAGTACTTAGCCTAGTATTCTTTGTGCTTCCATGGGGCATATATTTCTCCAAAAGCTGATTAAGGAAGGCAAAGTTGAACTTCTGCTCTGAACTTTTCTCCAAAAAGCCCTTCCTTCCCTGTTGACACAAAGGTAAAGACAGCTGTACTTTCCAGAGGAAGATTACCAAATGGATAAGCAAATGGAGCAGCTGACTGATCTTCAGTCTGTTTTATGATGGTCAACTTCTGGCATGTAATAAAGTAGTGAACAGAAACTGTAGAAGGCCCTGACCCACAAGAGAACGGGTGAGAGGAGCAGGTCTGACTGGATGGCCCCAGGGTGATCCACTGCAGCTCACTAAGCCAGCAAACCCCTCTTCTGCTTTTTCCCTTTGTTTTCTGCTCATTTAATGGGTTGAATCAGCTCCCTGAGACGCCAGAGCAGGAGGAAGAGGGAGAAGGGTTGTCCAGTCTCTCCAACTGGGCTTAGCCCAGCCCAGCTAATCAATTTTATTTGATTCACATGAAGTTTGGATAAATTTCAGAATTTTTCAGAAATTCGGATAAATTTCAGAAAAACTGTTTGACTCTCAGGACCTACTCATTCACCACCTTCATGCATCAGTGAAGAGCAGTTCCTGCGTGCACAATGTCCATTCACTTCATATGTATTTCAAAACTAATATTAAAATGTCTGCGTCTTGGTTTTAGTAGTGTTCAGCAATAAACTGATTTTTGGTCACAATCAGGTATGTATTTTTTCCTGTGTGTGTGCCTTTTTCAGTGTGGTCCATTCAGCAGGAACTAGTTAATTTACTTGGGACTTAATCCAGAAGAACTCTGTGGTAGCCTGAAACAAAGAAGGATTGATCAAAAAACAGACACAGCAGTCATTTATATGGTCATGTGGTCTGAATAAGAGATGAGCAGTAATGGGTTATTTAAACAAGCGTGCTTTATTGTCTTTGTGCTAACAAGATTCTGTGACTTTACAGAAGGAGATCATCAAAAGGTCCAGTAAAGTTCCCTGCCCTTTAGTGTAAGATTTCACCAGTTTCCTCCAGGCAAAACCATTTTGCTGACTAGTGGCATCTGCCCCGTGCTGCACAGGCTCTTTTACTTTGAATGAGATTATGCTTCCTTCCACATTTAACAAAGGGAGGTGAAGGAAGAATTGCTCACTGGATATATGTGCTTAAATATAACACTATGTATACATGCACATACATATACTGGGACATGTATGTGGTCATATATATAATATCTACACACACACTTATAAGTAAATATATGCATAAAAATGCCTATAAATGTTAAACTAGACATACAAAATAAAGCTTAGAGTTGACTAAAGCTGTAAGGCTGTAAGTGAGCTTGTACCTTTCTGCTACTGTAATCTCTATGTCAACTATGGTGGCAGTAGAAAAAACATTGCCTTGTCATCCTGTATCTGCAAAAAGCAAATACATTCTACTCAATGCCGTCTACCCCATTACTGTGGCTTAGGCATGCAGGATGGGTAACACCAGGATGTTTTAGCAGGGCAGTCCTAAGGCAAGTGAAGTTATTCAGTATTTGATATGTGAAACAGCTGGAGACAGTGCAGAGGAGACCAACAGGAATGATAAGAGATCTAGAAAACGTGAACTATCAGCAAGGATTTAAAGTCTTGGACTTGTTTATCCTAGAAAATAAAAGATTAGGAGAAGACTAAATAATAGCTTTCAAGTAAAGATGAAAAAAGGAAAGGAATAAATTGTGTCTATAACCACTATGAATCAGATAAGAGGGAATAAAATAAGATTGTATCAAAGAAGATTTAGGTCAAACACTATGAAAAGCTTCTGCTGGGAGCAAGTCCCTGTGTTCTGACATATACAAGGACGAGAGGCGATTGCCAGAACTGAGCTGTCCAAGAATAAAGCAGAGGACGAACTATCAGGAGGGGCCTGGATTGTCCTTTTCTGTGGAGGCTCCTGCCAGGTTCATTTTTTGACTTTATGGTAATTTTAGAGCTATTTTATCTGGTCCAGTGCTTCCTGACTAGAAAACTGAAACAGCGTGTATCAGAGACTGTTAGGATACACCAGGGAAAACCTAAGACATCTGAAGCTCATGCATTTGCTACACATCTGATGAGCCCAGACAAGAAGAACACAGTTCAGGAGCAAATCTTTTCAGTGTATTATATATGATAGTTGGAGACACTGAAGTTGGTTTTGTGTGCACATGCAATGGAGACAAATGCTCCTTTATTTCCCAAGACACAGAGAAATGCATTAGAACAAATGTTCTGGGTTAGGATTAAGCTTGTCAAATCCAGGAAACTGAGAGTTAAACTTCTCACTCTTTCCCACAACTGAAAGCTGTTGTGTTTGGTCCTTGATGCATAGCTTGAATTTTTGCATACTTTAGGTAATTTAGAGGATTTAGGAAGGCTTGCTATAAATATTACATAACAGTAACATTCTGTTGTATTAAGAATGAATACCAGGGACTTTATCAGTGACAGGAGGTGAAGTTTGAATCATGGGAAGTGACATCTAGAAAATTACATTCAAAGGGATGTGGAATCAGTTCAAGCATACCAAATTTTGCTAATTTTTTATCTCCATCTTAGCCAGCTCGCTGCAGACCCCCATTTCCAAAAGACCAGACTATGTTGCAAAACCAGAAAATCAAGTACTGCAAAATACTTCTTGAACCTTCTTGGATGTGTTAACTCAAAGACGGCTGATGATCTCAGTGGATTTGAATCTTATGAATGCTTGATTGTCATGCGTGGTGATAATGTAACCAGCAACGTGATTTATGTTCATACTTTTGAAGTGGGGGGAGGAACCATAGGGTAGAATATGACTCTTTGAATAGTAGTGCATAATTTTATCATAGCATTTTACCTTTTCAGCATCACTGTCTGACATGTTTTGAACAATGAAGATAACATAGAATAGGGGAGGAGGATGATACACACAAATGACAAGTCCTGTCAACTGTTTTCCCCCAGCATGGCCACAGATTTCTCATGAGGTTGAAGTGCTATCCCTGGAGCTTTCCAGAGAGGTTTTGCAGAAAAAAAATAGTCATTGGAAAAAAAAATCTAGTAAAGACCCCGGAAACAGGGTCCACCTACAACCCCCTGCCAAACAAGTGTTAAACCACACCAAGAATCCATCCAGGGAGGCCAGTTGTGAGCAGCAGGAGAAGCATACAAAGACAGGACTGGACACAAGGCTGCAACACAGATCCAAGGTCTGACCAGGAGACTGGGTCAGAGGCAAAATGAAACTTGACCTGAAATGGGGCTCCTGGACCCTGAGACAGAAGTGGGGATGTAGGTCTCTAGTGAGGTCATTAAGGTCTGTTGGTGCACACAGTCCTGGCAGACATATAAGTACCATTAAGGACATAAGTTTGTGGTCATTACATGGTACTGTGAGACAGTGACCAAAATTTAGAGAGTTTTATGCAGCACTGTTCTGCACAGCCAGGGGAATTTATAATCCATTCTTGAGGAGGTTGAGAAAATGAAGATTGGCTTGTTGTGGATAACAAGATTTCCAGGTGTACTTTATTAGTTCTTTGATTATCTATCCTTTCAAAACACTTATTTTCCTAAGGAGGACTCTTTCAACAGTCATATTGTCATGTTGTAACTTATTAGATGCTCACCATCCTTCTAGAACTCAAATTTTGCCCAATTACCAAAACTGACAGTTTGCACAACAGAAGCCTGTTACTGTGCATTGTAAAACGGGAGGGCATGGGGTGCTGGAAAGGCTAATATGTAAGTAAGAAGTAGTCCCTGCTGCTTCTAATTGCATGCCCCAGTTCTGACCTGAGAGAATGGCAGAGAAAGGAAAATATCATTAAAAAACTACAGGTAGTGGATTTTGAGTTACAGATGGACTAAACATATTCAGACAGTGTTTTCTTAGCTCTTTCCATTTGTCTGAACCAAGCTGTGCTCCTGTGAACATTTTTGAACATCAAATGTCAAGCCAAAGCCAAGATTATGAATTGATATGCATATCCCTTAACCTGACAGAGCAAAATTAGGTTTGAATTGGCTACTTAATACTGAGGATCAAGCTAAAACAAGCATTGCTTTGTTTCCTAGCCACATAGGTCAGAAGATAGAACATGCTCTTGCACAGAAAGTCAGGAGAGGGCTATGCACCCAGTCCTGTCTTTGGGTTTATGGTGCTAGCTGATGCCATGCAGACACCAGCCCCTACCCTTGCAAAATTCAGGTATCACTAAAAAACCACAAGGCAGTTTAAGAACCATACTTCTGTGGTTATAAGAACCACAAAAGTTCCCCAAACAAGGGGTAAGTTGATAGAAGAGCAGTGACCGGGATTGTAAGAAACAGAAACTGAGCTGTGTTTGTGGCAAATCCTATGCAATAAATAATCACCTGGTTCATTCATTTTTCAGCCAGGAAGTTGAATGCTGTGGCCCAAGTTGTGAATTTTTTACGGTGGCAAAACACCAGCAGAGTGGGTTAGATGACAACTGTGGCCACTGCAGAGACTCCAGCAGTCTGCTGAGCGAGTCAGTGGGGCTGTGGATTCAGAAGCTGGACAATTTAGAGACTGCTATATATTTTAGCACTGGCTGGTTTAAACCTTCCATCTCATGTGAACTGTGTCTAACAGTATAAAACTAGATGGAAAACCTTGTGTTGTCTGCATCCCATGGAAAAGACTTAGTAGGGCTGTAGCTCCTGCCTCGGCAATCTGCTCAGGTCTCTGATACTGTAGCAGAAACTTTCTACTACCACATTACAGAATCTACCTGTCATCACCACAGCCTTGAGGACCAGTGAAGAGACGCGTGTGTGGGAGCTGTAGGGGAGTTTGCACCCTCAGAGATTCCCTTCTCATGGAAATCTCTAGGGGGACAAATGGGAGCAGCATCTCACCTGGTCACTCTCCCTCCAGGTCCACGCTTTCTGCTGTGCAAGTCAGGAGCAGGAACGGTATGAGTCTGGTTGTAGTACAGAAACAAAATTGCAGGAATAGCACATCCTTTTTTATTCAAAAGGAACATCTGTAGGGATGAAAGTTTATTTCGACAGATAAGATGGGAGGTTGCATTTCTGCTTTCTCCATACGGACACATATTTCTGATTCAGCTAAAAGTGTCTGGTACATATTTAATCGGAATTGTGTCTTAAATAAATCACAGGAATAAAACCCTCTGCAAAACAAGCAGAAACTGTCAGCAGCTATTTTCTCTGACAGTGAGACATTACTATATGTCCCACACTTTCCTGCCCATAGTAGACTGTGAAGGTATAAGGAGAAAGCATTTGGAGTGAGTTCAGAAGCATGCCTTACAAAAAACAGTGACCGTGAGATCACAGGGCTCTTGTTTGTTTACGTTGAAGGAGATGGAAGCAACGCTTCTATCTAAGGAGGCAAGAAATCTGTTTGACACCAATGGCAAAAGCTGTCATCTCCCCAAGTAGCTGAGAGCACCTAGAGATGTTGCAGGACAACAGCCTGTTCACACCTCTGGGGCTGCAGCTCTGTGTTGGTGGCAGAGTGCTCACTGGAAAATTCGGCTGCTCCCACAGTCTGTTTTCATGCTGTTTTTCCTCACTGCTTCTTTCTTCGACTTTTCAGCAGGCTCCGTGGGCATCGGAGCATGTGCTCGCCTGGCACTCACCCACGGTGTGTGCACACAGGGTGCTGACTTACAGTGAAGCTGGGTGGTTGCAGGCTGACTCCTGGGCTCTGTAGCCACCTACATTGGTCTCCAAGCTTCCTAGCCCCTTGATAGTCCTCACCTAAATTATGCAGAGTGTTCACACTTTGCTCTCTGTGGACTGAAACTCCAGCTCTTCTGATGGCAGTTGAGAAAGCTACTGACACCAGGAGGCCACCAGTCTGTGCTCGCACAAGGGACAGGGAGAACTGAAGTTTATATCCAGTATCCCAGGCCATTCCCCTCTTTCTTTCATGACTCCATGCTCAGTATACATATTGTGGCCAAAGGAGTCAGTTCTGTATTATCCTTTTTTTATTTCAGGTTGTGCTGGGGCTGAGGATCATCTTCTCCCCAGCCATTTCCTAGCCCTGGCTTTCTGCAGTGGCTCTGATTGTGGTACCTATTGCTATTATCACCATCAGAAATCCTGGAAAAGACTTTCAAGTCCTAGAAGTCCTGAGGTGAGCATTATTATTTTATAATAAGAGAGTAAGTGGTGCAACCTAGAGAATAGAAGTATTGACAGAGACTGTGACTCAAGGCTTAAAGTTGAAGCTCACTTTGATGACCTAGAGCAAGTCTCTGGTCCCATTTTTTCACCTCTTATGATAAGACTGTAAGCTTAATAATCTCTCACAGTGTGTTTGCCCAGACAGTCTCCACCAGTGGATAGTTTTTTCTCTTTGGGAAGGCATCTAAGTATCATTGTAATGCAAAGCCAAATAATTTTATAAAACCAGAAGAGAACATAGCAATTGACAGATTTGGGATCTTGCCATACACTGTAATAAAGAAAATAATCAATATTTGAAGAAGGTAAAAAAAAGCTAAGTTTAACTGGCCCCTATTTGTACTTCTCCCTTTGAACTCTGTGATATGAGACCCCTGATCCTCATATATAACGGTAGAATATTTTAGGAGTTTGAATGCTGACTTACTGGTACCACACGTCAAACTTCACCTCAGAATTTGACCCTGGGCACTCACGAGTAGTTACAGCTGGAATACTTCACAGCACAGCTGTCATAAAGTTATTGCTTAACATTTGGAAGCTGGGTGAATGAAAACATTTGAAACTATTAGTATGCCTCTGCTTACTGTGAATCCCTCTCTCCTACGGCTGAAGGCAAGATAAGAACAAGTGAAAATGTATGTTGATATTTCTCCTTTGAATTTAATTTTATCCATGTCCAGTAAAATGTCTGGTGATTTCCATGAAGTTCTTAAATGGAAAACAAGACAGAAATGAAAATTACTTTGACATTTTAGAAATATCTTTTTTAAATATCCATTTTTATGATGTTTTTATTGCTGTTTTCACAGTCCTTTATAGGTCTTATGATACGTTGCTGACCTCTCCATCAATGGATAAATAGAAGGCCATCAAGTTCTCCGTGGCAATGACTGTCAGATGTCCTTTTAAACACATGGCTTCTGGGTAACGAGACCTCGTGCTGCATTCCTTCCTTGAAATATTTGTCCTATTTTTATATAATCTTGCCAGTAAGTATGTCAGCATTCAGACAATGTGCTGGAGGGCAAAATGCTAGCTGGAGCTTTTTTGATATCATGTGGTACTTCTCAAAAGGAAAAATAATCAGAACAACCAAAGAGCTCACATGCATTGTGCTGCAGAGGGCTGCATCAACTTGACTTCCACTTTCATATCAGATTTCCCTGGCTGAATTGGTCTTTGAATAGAAATGCATAAGGACTTTTATTCCCATTTAGTAGTTCTTCCTCTTGAAAAGCCACTGAAATCTAAAGTGCAATTGGGTATACAAGAATGTGGCCTGACATGTCTGGATGACCTTTTGAATCATAATAAAGGATTTTTAAAAGTTCCAGTTCTTTATGATGGTGACCAATGTATTTTGGAGAAAAAAACAAACAAAACAAAACAAAACAACAAAAAACAAAACAAAACAACAAGCCAAAACCCGAAATCAAATAACAATCATGTCGAGTTTAGCAAGGATTCTGCAAGGCTCTGTTTGAAGCCTCTTGGGCATACTCTAAAAGCCCTTGAAACACCTCCCTCATTCCAACAGCTTGCTATAGTGCTTTTTGTGTGCATATCTTATGATAGTCTCTATTTGGCTGACTTTTAAGGAAACTTTGGTCCACTTACCTAAAAAAAACACAACCAAACAAGCACAGAGAAAACTGAGAAAATCCAAAGAGTGAGAAGAGTGAGAGGCATTTGGGACCAGATTCTGAAGTTGCTAAAACAAATGAGAATTACAGAAAAAAAAAAAAGAGGTAGAGCTTTGTCGTGAGATGCTGCACTTACAAGGATTAAGTAGCTGACTGCACGTCTGCCTACCGGTAAAAAGAAAGAAATAGAGTATCTGTTCCAGTAATTCCCCCAGGACTTTGTTTTTTTAAGATGTTTTCCTTTCAAGGATTGTTTTTCTGTTTTTTTTTGCTCAACTCCCCCGCCTCAGCCTCTGACTGAACTAGTGAGAACAAAATAAGCAGTGCACAAAGGCTGAATACCAAATCTGTTAAATTATCCAGGAGACAACTGGATGGGGTAGGGATCCTGTGTCAACTGCATCATAATGAAAAGCATAAAGATACAAATCAAACTGGTAGCTTATTCCTGGCATTTTCTGTTTCAGAGGAGCTCAGCTTGGTAACTTTGACGCTAACAGTCTATTTGATTTAAATCATAATATGCAAATAATCACCATATGAGAGGGAGAATGGGTAAGAGAGCAAATGTATTTGCATACAAAGAGTATAGAGTACTCATCATCATTTAATATATACTATGAGCTAAATTCTCCTCTCAGATACGATGGTATAAATCCAGATCAATGTTATTGGCTTTGACAGAATTAATCTGGAGTAACCATAACAAATGGGAAGGAGGGAGAATTTTTCTATAAAACAGCTTCTTATGAATATTACCTCTAAGTTTTTGATGTTTAATCAAGATCTTATGTGAATTAATAAATTCTGAGCTATTTCTACCAAAAGCCTTTAAAAGACATGTTGATTATTTGCTTGTAGTCTAATAATTCCACGGGAAACCAGAGGACAATGAGAAAACCTACAGCAGGAGAAAAAAAAAAGAGCTTAACAGCACTAATGAGTAGCTTTGGGCAATATATCTTACTGATGACTGCTTCCCTTCTCCTGCTCTAAAGAACACTTGCTGTAGCCCTTGGGGGCAGCTGCTCTAGGCCTGGGTATGGTGTAGCACTTGGAAAGACACATTCTTCTTCCATATCTAAGGTATTTTTATGCTCTCCCTCCCCATGGAACTGGTCTCAGGTGCCATTCAAGATGCTTCGGGTGTTACAAACACAGCTCAGGTCTTTCTCTGGCCTTCCGGGGAGGGCTTCTCCAGCATATGGCAATAATTTGAGCTCTCCAGATGTTAACATGTCCAGAGGAACCTGCGGGCACCTCTCGCCTGGTACCAGCTGATAGCTACTGCTGGCAGATCGGCTGCCTGGATCATTGATAGCAGATAACAGCCTTGACAGATGCTTTGCAGATCCAGGACAAGGAAAGTGAAGTATGAACAAAGAAGATGAGATGGGGGTTGGGGGGAGAGCTGAAACCAGCCTCTCTGCTCTGATCTTGAGGGTGATATATTGCAATCTGAATTCAAACACTGACTCTCTATTGACATGTCTGCACCTCTTGGTCACTAGGGGAAAGTTTGTGCAGTTTATGCCTGAAACTACAAAGTTTACTAGAATTTGCAATAGACATGAGATTACTAAAGGAATTCTGGATGTGTTTATTTAATTAATCTCATGATCATGAACTAAAAGATTATGTTTAGAAAACAGTAATTAGGAAGAGGGTTGTGGGTGTGTGGGTAAATGATGTAATTACTTCCAGATGAAGTTTTCCCAGCTAAAAATTCAGTATTTGTGAATTCACCCTCTGTTTCCCCATGTAGCTTTAGCTAGGGAAAGACTGGGTGAGGGAGAAGCTAGCTTTATAGTTAGCAAGGCCGTGCTGATTTTACCATCTGCTGACCCAGGGTGTGCAAGACCCAATTCAAATGCTTTCTCAGCTTTAATGGAAGTGAGCTCATATCTCTTATGAAAGTGATCTATTCCCAGTATTACTGGTGTTTTGCTGAGCAATTCCTTGGACTGCCACCCTTTCTGGTGCTGAGGCTGCCCAACAAACCTGAGGATTCTCCTGCTGATGTAACGCTGCAATACTAGAAGCAGAATGAGAGGTAAGGTTGCAGAGTAGAATTAGGTTATGGCCCATTCCTGGACAAATGGGTTTTTTTGACAGATCTTTTCCAAAAACAAGTAGCAGTCTTCAATGAACTAGACAATTTCTTCAGATTAAAAAAAAGACAACCTTCAATTTCTTTCTCTGAACAACCAAGATGGAGGTTGTAATGTTCCCTGTTTATATATTCAGGCTTTGGTAAGAGGCAAAGGCTGGCTGTTTTAACCTGAAGAAATGCTGACTGTTTCACAAGTTTGGGCTCCACAATTTATTTTTTCACTATGAGAAATGTCCCTTCTAAGAAAAAGAATTTCACTTCTGTTGTGTCTGGATTTACTTTGCCAATTAACTGAACAAAAGATTCTAAAATCACCAGGATACATAGCCAAAATCTCCCCTTTAGTAACTCTTTGTGTCCCTTCTGCCGGCAATGGAGACCAGCCTATTTTTCCTTTTTTCTTTCAGTCTTGTCCTTACTTGCCCTTTTTTTCCTCTGACATGTGGTTCTAGTTCCTCACTTCAGTACTGTTATTTGAGGGTTATTCACCCCCTATTTTCCCTGCTCAGTAAGAGTCTTCATGCTTCTTGGGCTGCCAACAGTAAAGAGGTTGTAGGAGCTCAGCAGAGCCTCGGGAGAGCAGAACAAAGACGTTAGGACTGCAAGGATGCTGCATGCAACAATCTTTGGCTTGCATTAAGCATGGTTACAGGAATGAAAAGAAGGCCAGCTATTTCCCAGGGGGCCACCCAGGGCTGAGCTTGCACCTGAGTAAGTACACAAATATTCCAATGATAAAAAGTTTTGGATTTATACAATTTCCATCTTTTTTTGTTTTCTTTCTGGTTCATCCCCTTACAGATTATTTTCTAATTACTGCTTTTGAAGCTTTTATCATGTTCTACTTCTACAGTCAGTGGAAAACATGATAATAAACACATCTGTTGGTTTTACTTAATCGTGTTTACTTAAATGATATGACTCAAAATGATGCAATCCTGTGAGGTGGACTTTAATTTGTACATGTCTCTCCAGAAAAGTTACTGATTTCATTTTCTGTCCTTCCTGTGGAAAAGTGGGGACTACTTTCATGGGAAATGAAGTATGAATTATTTCCCAAATTATGGTGTGTGACAGAAGAATTTCTTGGGGACAATAGCTTCTACTCTGCACTGGGAATAATGAGACCCTTTTCTGGGTGGGTCTTTAAGTTTTGCCATGAAGATGATGGAAGATCTGTAGAAATATAGACCGTCCATATGAAAAGCTTCAAAAGGAGACAGCAGGGACCCCACAACTCTCTGTGTCCCTCTCTTCCCATGTTACAGTGGTTGCGGGTGGTCTGTGGGAGGAAAAACAAGCTGGGTCTGCATCATGTCTTGCATATACATAATGTCAAAAGGCCCACAAGAGCAAAAGGAGTTCCTGCTTTCTCCCCAACCCCTCCAGTTGCCTCACCAGGTTCCACTTCTCCTAGGTGTATCTCTGGGCATGTGGGAGCAGGAGAAAGAAATAAAGTGCCATGTATCACCTTCTGCTTATTGGGGTCATAGGAAGGATTTCTGTATAGAAGCTCTCCCTCCAAGAGAGGGAATGGAAGGTGGGATCACAGTCAGCAAAACCAAAGGAGAGCTGTGTTTTAAATAACTGCTTATTTGATTATCTTCCAGCATGAATCCTGAGGATAAGCTGGGGTAGATTATAAAATGTTTGGAATAAACAGCATTGAAAATTATTGTTTCTGCAGGGAAAATGAGATCAAATATTTCTTCCTTTTAAAATGTATAAAGAGAAAGCACTTTCAAAGATATAGTGAACTCTACAAAATTAAGGAGCCTTTATGCAATTACAATATTCTTTCAGTGCATGCTCTTCTTTTGCAGTTTCCTTGCTCCTGTTTGACCCAGAAAGCCTAAGAGATACATAATTTAGTGGGTGTTCCCTGTGGTGTTCTAGATGCAAACATGATGAAGAACTGTGGCAATGAAAGAGGCTGTAGGCTTTAAGAGAAGCTAAGAGATTCATATAAGTTGACAGGGACACAAGTAACCCAGATTCGATCTGGCCTGCATACAAATTCAGCCCCTCAGAAGATAAGATATCTACATTTGTTCAGATACTAATCACTAAAAAATAACGGTTAGTGGCTGTATTCCTAAATCTTCCTTGAAAAAATGTTGTGAAATCTGATAATAGATCAGAGACTACAAAACGTGAAGTATGTACAGAAATCATGGTGAAACAGCCAAGAAAACATGGCAAGTTCAAATTTCTAATTACCTGGTATTAACATTTTATTAGATATACAGAAGTGTGTCCAGTTCTGAGCACCCTAGTACAAGAAAGACACCAAGCTACTGGAAAGAGTCCAACAAAGGACCATTAAGGGACTGGAGCATCTCTCCTGTGAGGAAAGGCTGAGAAAGCTGGGACTGTTCAGCCTGGAGAAGAGAAGGCTCAGGAGGATCTCATCAGTGTATGTAAATACCTGAAGCAAAGATGAAAAGAGGACAGAGCCAGGCTTCTTTCTCTAGTGCCCATTGACAGGGCCAGAGACAATGGACACAAACTGAAACACAGGAGACTCCCTGTGAACATCAGGGAATGTTTTTTCACTGCGAGGGTGACTGAGAACTGACACAAGTTGCTGAGGAAGGTTGTGGAGTTTATGTTCCTGGAGACAGTCAAAAGCTGTCTGGACATGGCCCCAGCCAACTTTCTCTGGGTGACCCTACTTGATCAGGGAGATTGGAACAGGTGCCCTCCAGAGGTCCCATCCAGCCTAAATCATTGTGTGATTCTGTGAAGTATAGCCCTACAACTCATTGGAGTGGACAAAGTAGTGGTTCAGTGAATGAGTAGAATGCTATAAAAAACATAAGGCTTATTTTCCAGTGAAACCAACCACATCTTTTCCACTGTCTTCTTCAGCGGAACCAGACTTGTTTAGCAAAGACGACTGATCTGTAGAGTATTTTTTCCCCACGAAGTTGGAGAATAATGTGGCAGGTGAGGATGATGTTACTTGTAGAAGGAACATAGTACTTCATACAGATGGCCAACTTTCCACCGTGGAACATCAGATTTTATCTTGTTAGTAATTTCTACTGTTGCTGCTTTCATAGTGAAAGATTTGGAATAGAAATGCTGAAGCTGGACACTTCACATTTTGCAATACATCCTGAAAAGAGAGTCCCAGCTGTTAGGCAACAGTTCCCGGCTCTGCCTTCCACAGGCACATCTCTTCCACCATTCCTCCTGCTCTCAAAGGTGTCATTTGCAAAGGCATTGGTTTCACCACATTGAATTAGTATTGCAATCTGCAGATTATAAAAGTCTGTAAGGGGAGATGGAAACCCCAGAGATAAGTGAAAATGATGGGATTTCCTTTACAGGCATTGATTCTTTTGGAAGAGGCAGGCTTGAAAGGAGACACAGAGGCCATGTACACACTCTGTGAGCTGCTTGAGCGAAGTCATAGTCCAGTCCTATCTGCACCTCCCCTGGGAAAGCATGATCCAAACAATCCATAATCAGTCCCGAGATTTCCTCCTCTTATTTTTGGAGACTTGCTTTATTGGGCAGAAAATCACTTTGAAGTTTTCCTCACTCTCCATGTGCTGTATTCCTGCAGCAGTAAGAAGATAATTATTCCAAACCCAGGATGGGGCAGGGGCGTGGGTAAAGGGGCCTGGGTAAAGGTTGGAGATGCACTCTCTACAGGAGAACGAAGGATATAAACTTCTGGTCACTCTGATCCTCTGTTTCCACTATGTGGGTCTCACAGGCATGCAAGAGTATTCAGGAAAATTACATTTGTTGAGTACTGTATAATCACAGCAAGAAGGAAGATTGAGTGAAGCCTTTAAACAGGAGATTTCCAAGTTCTTTAAAAGTCAGATTTTTCTTTTCATCCAGCTGTCTGCTGGATTTTGTCTTTATTTGAATTGGAAGCATCAGAAGTGTGATTCCCTATACTATTGGGCTGCAATTGCAGGATGCTGTGGAATGAAACCCTGTGGCCAAGAACAGACTGTGCTGCATGAAGAACTGAGCATGTTGACAGTTCTCACAAATGAAAAAATAGTGATTGAATTCCAGTCAGGTGGTGCATAGCTTAGGTAACATTTTCAAAGCATGCTTTGATCAGAAACTTACAGGCTTTCAGCAGGAGTGAACTTAAGATTTATACAGTTAAAAACCAAATCATTAGTCCTCTCCCAAGATAAATGGCAAAAAGGAAAAATATCAACCTCTTGACATTTTGGGCAATATTTTGCCCTTGAGTTACTGTCCAAGCGTGTTCCTCTTGCATCTCTGAGAGCACCAACTGGCACATCAGAAAGTGCACATTATGGATTTTCCCTTCACATAAGCCTCTCTTCCACTTGATCACAAAGGGAGGTTTAAGAATTATAATGCCACACAAGAGAAAAGGGCATCCTGTCACCAGCACCTGGAAACTGGATGTAGGCAAGGGAGAGCATGCACACAAGGAAATTGAGTGGGATATATAATACATGGTCATTTACAGCCTAAAGGTTCAAGTTAGCCCCCTATGTTTTCAACAGAAGCTGTTTCGAATTACGTGAATTAAAATGACATAAATAATCCAAAACAGATGCTAAAAAAACTAAAAAAGCCCTAATTTAATAATGGACAGATAACAGATTGTATTGTCAATGTGATTAAATAAAATGCTGCTTGCTTGCATTTCCTCTGTCTGGTTTCCACCCAAACTACCACCACATTTGTCACAGAAGCACCGATAGCAGAAGCTGGTCTTGTTTGACTTCTTGGCTTGGAATATAGGAGACTTTGAATGAGTTCCTGGCTCAGTCCTAGATTTCCATAGTCAGTGCATGCCTGCATTCTCCAAAGGATACATAGAAGTGATAGTAGCAATAACATTGCCTTTGCCTGACCTGTCTTCACAGCACAGTAATGGGCACTGTACAGTGTCTCACACACTCCAATCTTGTGAATAAAGATATCAGACAACAATTTGATCATGTCCCTAATTATAATGAGAAAAATTTCCAAGGTGCCATTGTAACTGAAGATAAATTATGATCATTATAGGAAAGTGGGGCACAATTTCCCATCCCCCAAATTGCATCTTTGTTTCACAAAACTAGCTTTCAGTGGATCACAATATAGGGTCCCTTCAGTCTGGAATGACTGCTGCAAATCCTCTAAAGCCCTAGTATGACATTTGCCCTGCAGGCATAGAGTGGGGACAACAGAGACAGTGCAGACCCTGTAATGGCATTCGTGAGAATAATAGGCGATCCATCAGACAGTAATTTTCCTCACTCCAGGGTCCAAAGCTGAGAAAAGGTTAGTCCTACAGGCCTAAGGGAAACTGCACAGTACAATAGAGTTCACACCACTGCATGATTGTTACAATTCCTTGAGTTGATAATCACTGGTGTTGTTGATAACCATCTCAGTTTCTGAGGAAATATAAAGAGAGCTCAAGGCTTGGCACTGAAGAAGTTATTTATTTTTGCAGAGATAGCGTGTAGCTTTATCTGTTTTTTCCGTTGCAAGTGCTAAATTAAACATGAAAAAGGCAGAATCTTGAACCCTCAGGCATCAATGACAAAATGCAAATTTCCCGCTGCTTAGCTACAGCACCACAAAGCTCTTTGTTGGGAGCTCCTCACTCTGTAGAGAATGCACAATATTTGATCCTCTTTCTATTGATGTCAATAGGTCTTTAACTTCATAGACAGCAGAGGCAGGCCCATAATAACCTTGTTTGATCAAGTTTTTCCTACCAAATTTTGGCACAGTGTGGCGAGATTTCTCTGGCCTTGGAATACCCTGAACATTCAGAGGTGTGCTAAGGAGCCCAAGGCAGTTTTTATGGACAGAACTGCAATGCTGGTCAATGAGATGGAAAACAAACAGCTCTAACTCTTGGGGTAGCACACTAAATTGCTCTCACATTCCAAGTGCCTCATAATCACTGTTACTTGCCTCTTTACTCCATCTAACTGGTTTTTCCCTGTTCTCAGGAGAGAACAGAGGGTAAAAGGAGTGAGTTTGGAAATGAAGTCACAGCTTTTAGATCCAGAATGCTGAGAGTAATTTCCTTCTTTCCTATGAAAACTGGATATAGATGTTCAGGTCATGTCCCTCATTGCGGTCAAGCTGCGCTACAGGACATGGAGCCCATGGGTTTTGTTTTTTCCAAACATGATTCAAAGTCTATGTAAATGTTTCAATCATTAGTCTTTCTTATAGGGCTGTGTGAATACTGAGTATCTTGCTTGATTACTCATGTACTGAAATGTTTGGAATGGAAGCATTTTGTTTCACTTTGTGTTTAAAAATTACATTTGGGCAATATCCCAAACAAAGAATTCAGAAATAAAAACCATAATGTTTTGAGTTTAACACAGTTTAGCTATCACTATTTGCTAAGTTGACATCATCTCACAAAAAAATAGAACTCCAGCAAAACAGGCTCTTGTCTTGTTTGGAATGACTGTGGTTTGTACATTAGCTCTGGGCACCTCTATTTCCTGAAGGTTTTGTCCTGGTAGATTTAAATTAATCTATTTAGCAGAGCTGGTGAAATTTAAAAACTGTATTTTTTCTTTGAGGTATTTCTTTCCAGTTTCTCACTTCTTTTATAATACCTGTTATGTTATTTAAAAGCTCATCAGTATCATACAGCAATAAATGTCTTCAGCTAATCCAGATCTTCTGTGTTTCATGATTGCTGAGCTGTGGCAGATGTTTATGCAAAGCAAATACTGAGAACATAAAGAAGACATATCACAAACAAGAAGTTATTTGTGCCACAGAATGTGTCATTTTTATTTTACTCTGGCACACTAGAGGAGATACAAATACAGTAAACCAGAATGTACTCAGTCAGCAAAGGTGATCAAAGCTTCTGTTGTCCATTCCTGTTTAGCTCCAAGTGCATTAAAGAACATTTTGTTTTTCAGTGTACATTGAACGTTCGTGATCCTATTTGGTTTCCAATAATAACACAGACTAAAGGGTCTTTTTGTTTATTAATACCTTGATGAAAATACATTTTGGATGAACATTTATTTGCATTAATCTTGTTGCAGAAAGCAGTGAAACATATATCTGCTTTTGGCTTCACCTTTGCAAATCCTGGCTTAAAAATATACACAAATGTACTTGGAAAAATATGCTTGGAAAGAGTTAATAAGACTTTATTCTCCAACTTTAGCAGGTACTTTTCAGGTGTGTGTATCCAGGATAAGTACTCTTTCTGTATCACAAGAAACAACACAAAATGCAGCCATGAAAAGCAAGAAAGTTTATGTAGACCTTGAAGGTGAGCTTTTGCCACATATGCTGTTACAGCATGGGCCTGTGGCTTCAGAGTTGTCTGGGTGGGAGCAAGCACAGTGAGGGTTCAGTTTGATTGTTTTTCTTAAGCACTGCTGTAATATTTGTACATAGTACCGATGAAAAGAAAGTTGTTGCTTTCTTTAACTTCTGACAGCTCTGGCAGAGTAGATTTAAGTAATGCAGATGTCCTTCTGGTCTCTGATAACAAACATATTCCAAATCAATTGTAGTTGCATGATTATATTGAAAGCAATGAGGTTTCACAGGTATCACAGAGAAAATCAGTGTCTGAATTTTTTAGTAATTGTGATGGTAATGTTCTTTCTCCACAATGTTTTTACAATTTGAGAGAACTCTTTATTTCTATTAAGACATCTGTTTTGCCATGAAGGACTGGGTTCTTTTTTCCCTTTTGATGAAGAAGTCCTATGAATTAATCATTGACATCCACAAGAAGTAATAGCAAATATGGAACAGAAGTACACGCCCTTTCTGAAGCTGGACAGGTCCCACAGCCTTCTGGTTCTTGGGAACTCAGTGGGATTCAGTAGCTCTGCAGGTGGTTTTGCAAACCTGCTTCCCTGAATGTTCCTGTAGGAAATGTTCAGCACTGCTGCGGCTGCTCTGCACATGACAAGCAGCATCCTATGATAACCACTCTTCATCCGTGGTCTTCTTCTGGTTCTCCACTGAGACTGCCAGTAAGACTGACAGTGCTTTTTATTATGTAGACCATCTGCCCCCTGAAGTTTCGATTGCTGTGAGGTTCCACTTAAATTTGAGAAGAAACTTCTCAGTAAGGGTGACAGAACACTGGAACAGGCTGCCCAGGGAGGTTATGGAGTCTCCTTCTCTGGAGACATTCAAAACCTGCCTGGACGCATTCCTGTGTAACCTCATCTAGGTGTTGCTGCTCCGACAGGGGGATTGGACAAGATGATCTTTCGCGGTCCCTTTCAATCCCTAACATTCTGTGATTCTGTTACCCAACCCATTTTGAGTGGGCTGCAGATCCCGCACTGCAAGAAGCCCCTTGAGAGCCACAGTCAGAGGCAGAGCAGGTAACATGCTCATGGAGTGGATTCAGGAAGATCAGAATTATGTCTCCCCACAGGTGCTCACTCCTCAGGTGTCTCTCAGCGAGACAAGCAGGCCACCCTGAAGTGCCTTAATCATGTGGCTATTGGATCATCAAATCTGCTTCCTGGCCTATTCCTCCTATATAGTCTACCAAACCCATAAGGCTCGAAGCAATTCTTGCCTTTCTTCTTTAAGCTTTTAGTTTTTAAAGAGTCATCCAGTGTTACCTTTTTTAAAGGGAGCCAGAAGGATGAGAAGGCAGATGCAAGAGACAGCAGCAATGCCGGCAGAGGAGCCAGCAATAATCAAGGGAAATGATCTTGTAAAGAGATTCTCTGCTGTTATCGCTAGCTCTGAGGAAGAAAAAGCAGAACTAGCAGGAAACGACCTGCTAGATTGTTTCTGCTTCTAGATCAATAAATAAAGGTTCTGCAGTTTCCCTGGAAGGTATTCTGCTGTCACTGCAGACTGACACTAACAAATTCAAGTCAAAGTGAGATTACTTTCTAACAGCAGCCACTTAATCATGAGCAACAACGGACTCACCCTGGCTACTTTCAGATCAGATTTTAAAATCACAGACCAGACAGAGCTGCTGAGATCCTCACTCAGAATGTAAATTTAAGGTAATTTATCAACATGGAGTCAGATCTAGAAAAACAAGGAGTCACCTGAAATTTTTCCTTTGTAACTTAAAAGATTTCTGCTTTACAGCCAGTTATCAACAGCTCAAGGTAAGGAAAGGCTATTGTACAATGCCCTGAACACAGAAATAAATGCTGTAAAATATGAAATTAAAAGAAACCCCTGGTGTCCTGAGTTTCAGCCTAAAACTGTTCACACAGCTGGTGATTCCTATCAACATTGGTTGTTTGCTGCCTTCAAGAACTTCCTCTGCAGCAAAACTCTGGGAAAAAAATGGAAACAAGGAAAAAGAAAGAGAGAGAGAGGAAACAAACATTTAATCATTCAAATCTGCAGGCAGTCAGGATCCACTGTGGTTGCATATGTGGCAACAACAACGGTTTAAGAATCTCCTGGCTGTTGACTTTTGTTTCTTTGTTTAAGGTTTGAATAAATAACTCAGAGAAGTTTTTTTTGGTATCTCAACTCTTATTAATTCAAAACTTACAGGAAAGTTAGTCTGACAGTTCTGGAAGATTATATAAATAAAAAAGCTGAGAGGCTGTCTTTTTAAGATTGTGAAGAGATTTATATCTTTCACTGGTTAAGTTGTTCAATGCCAAATGAACACAGTCTAGGCCCCACAAGCAGAATTTAAATCTCTCTGGGGAGTATGAATATTTGGCACCTAATTTGGTCAAGATATCTATTTCTGATTGCTCCTAAAAGGCATTTAAAGCTGCAGTCATGAGTTTACTCTGACGCACTCTATGAGCCCCCTCTCTTTCCACTGCTTTGGAAGGTCATCAACAGGGAATAGCCTCCAAGATTTCATGTTCCAGTCATGCACTCAACCTGACAAGAGTCTGATGATGCCTATTTTTTTCTCTTACTCAGTTTCCTTTTTATTTATTTTTTTTTTTCCTTCAGTCCTGTGTAGTGGCTGGATAATTTCATATTCACTTTTTCAATCAGATGATGGGTGGCCTATTCAAACTCATTCTGTTGCTTAGAGATCTAACTCTAGTTTCAGTGGAAAAATGATAGTTTGAACACATGGAAGGTCTGACCCATCATTGTATCAAGTAGAGACACCTGTGAAAGGCTGCAGAATAATTTACATAGTAAGTTATTACTAAGGATAATGCCTTTTTTTCTGAGTAATATAAAAGAACAAAAGCTGATCCAGAAGCTTTTTTTTTTTTTTTTTTTTAATCTTAGCTTAGCTCTTAAGACATAGTTGTTTTGATGTATTTACACAGCAATGGTCTTTTTAGCATATTCTTTCATATCTTATTCTGGTTTTGCAGTTCTTTGGCAAGTGATTAAGCCTGTATTTTTTGGCATGCAAAGCAAGCTTCAGTTGCCACCTGCCACATAGGTTGGGTTTGTGGAAATGAAGGCTGGAGAATTTGGCAGGATACTCCCAGGCTGTAAAAAAGCCTTACATCAAACTGGAAGTTAAGCACTACATTAAAGAGTGAAAGGTGCTTCCATAGACTGAAGAGAATTAAAAACTGAAGAGAAAGAAGTAGTTAGAGAGCAAATTGTAGTCAGAAAGTTCTAAGACTTATGTCAGCATTAAAATTCACTATGGGATGAACTCAAATTTAAAATTGATCCCAGGCAGAGTAAGATGATTTGTAACTGTCTCATAAGATGGAGTACTCTCTGAATTTGGACAGATTCCATACATTGTTGCAAGCCCAGAAATCCAAGAAATAAAAGATGCACAATGTTTAATTGCAGCTGGCAGTTAAACAAAACATTGCAATGCTGTCATATTTAAATTGATGCCATTTTAAATTATTACGTGGTAAAAGATTTCCTGCTGTTTATCTGCAGATATTCTGCAAAAATAAAGAAAAATAATGGCTCCCATGACCATGAGACATAGATTGCTATTTTTTCCTTATGTTTACAGCACAGACCATAGGAGGGAAATTATGCAAGGAAAGCAGCCCATCAGTTTTCAAGCCAGAGGTTTCAATCACAAATGCAGTGTGACAGCAGACATTTTCCTCTGTCAAAAAGTAACAAAAGAAAGAAAATGGGGCCTGCAGACAAATTGGTGATTCAGGGAAAAAAAAAGGCAGAAGAAAGAGTCAGTGATCAGGAAGCCTGAGACATTGCTATATGTGATGCATGCATACAAAACAGGAGTGCTTGGTCACTGCCATGTTTTTTGTTTTAATTTGTTGACCAAATGGGTGTTCAGGGAGCACAGCTGCACTCATCTCTAATGGTCTGCATCCATCCAGTTGTTGTCCCTTTTAAATGGCTAGGGTATAGATGTGCCTGCATATTTGCAGTGCCAGCTTTAATTGCTTGTAAAGGTCATATAGGCTTTTAGAGACACAAGAGCTTGAAACTATCGAGGTGTCAGATGGGAAGAGTATCTTCTGATCTACAGTGACATGCTGGGATTAAGTATATAGTACCTGCCTGGCAGTAGGACTGTCTGGGAATGATATTCTGGAATTCAATCATGTATCTCAAATGACTCCTCAAGGGCTTCTTCAAATGTTTTCATGAAGTTCTAGTATCTCCTCAGTAATGTCTGCGATCTCTCCAGTTACTTCCATATTTGTGAATAATACATGGCTCAGAATGGGTATAAGTAATGATCCAGGAATATGAGATACCTGTTTCTATTCAGAAGACCTGTTAGTTTCACTGTTTCTTTCTGTTAGCATCCTGAAATTGTTGTACACAGGCAGAAAAATTCTAGGATGGAATTAATTGTCACCAGGTCAAGCAAACTCATGCTGCAGACAGCCACAGGAAAAAAAGGAATTATCTTCCCTATATTATTAGTCCATTTTTAGCAAGTGATAGCATTATAATACCTCTTCACTGAAGATAATTAATGTTCTAAGTTCTCATCAAGCAACCTACAGCCAAAATGGCCCCACTGAAACGTAATTCTCATCAAGAAGGTCAGAAAGGTTGAACACATCTTTGTCAGGGAGTAACTAGATTTCTGTCCAAGTAAACACTGGCACTTCTAGAATTTGATACCTGCTGCCTGATTGATTTGTACTTCAAAGCATTTGCACAGCATAGTACCACACTTGCAAAGCCTAATATCTGATCAGCTTCATGGTTTCTTTTAGTCAGAGAAATTAAAAAAAAAAAAAAAGATGCATCAAAGAGCTGCTTCTCCTTGCAAATGGACAAAATGCTCAGTTACCATTTTTTTTTTTTAAAGATCTGGTTATTCTCAAAGATCTGAGGGAAAAAGTTGTCAAGGAAGAGGTCACAGTTTTGTCCTTTTCTATTGAGACTGTGATGTGGCTGGATAGGTAAGCACACTGCCTTGCTCTGTTGCCTTGCCTATCTGGTACAGGGCAGCATTTGAAAGACTTGTTTTGTAATGCCACAGTCTAATATTCCAGCTGGCCTTTTAACAAGTTACAGGGGAAGAAGATAAACATCAAGCCCTTCTCATGTCTGTGACAAAATTAGAAGCGCTCTGTAATGATTTACAAAAACTGTGTGTTGACGTAGTTCTCGCCATGCTCACTATACTGCATTGGTTTAGTTTACCTGGAAATGTGAAGAGAGAAAAAAAACAAACAGAAATGGAAGAATAGGCTGAGATAAGCCACCTCTCAGCAAACACTTAACAGTTGTTAAAAGACAATGCCAAGACAGGAAAATGCCTGGGATTTCAAAGATCCAAAAAAAAAAAATCTGGCAGACTTCAAACGGAAGATTTTCTCAAGATAAATATTCTTTGGTTTTAAGAAAGCTTTTTAGTTATTGAATACTTCTTGCCTCCAACTTCCAAAAGAAGAACTGCCAGAGCAAACACGGTCCCATGTGCTGTGTAAACACAACTGATAAACAGGTCACTGAAGCAGGAGCAGAGGAACTGTGGAATTTCAGCTCGTCTTTAAACGTAAATGTGAGGTCAGAGACTAATAGGAAACCAGGGAAGGTACAACTGAATAAAAATGGCCTGCAAATAACCCCTTGATTTGTTGGTAAACAAGTTAGTGCCTTTCAAAGGAAGGGTCAGTCCTCTGCACTAGTCAATAATGTGAAATGAGATGTTCTTTTGCTTCATGATTAACAGCTTGAAAGACTGATATATGGAGAGATTAAGTAATACAAATATTTTAATGTCATAAAAAAGAAATCTTTCTTCCATCTAGCTTCTTCATTCTCTTAACACAATTAATTTGTTCACTTATTTTTGTTCTAGTATACTGTAAAACAAGAGTATGTACCTCTTGCAACAACTTGAAAACATCATCCAGCTAAGGCACAGACAATAACAAGCCAATTGCCTTTCTTTCACAAGAGGAGCCATCCCTCAAGGAACAATCATCACAACCTTTCATCTCCCACCCAAGCAATCCCAAGGATGACTCAGTCCAGTTCAAGCCTCTCCCTCTTCCCCATTGTCTGCCCAAATAGATGAGATTTACAGTGGGCGGTCATAAGAGCCTGTACTCTCCTTGTACTCGATCTTGAAATGAAGTCATGGCCCTGTGTTTGTGACATCCCATTCATTTCCATGGAAACAGATTGCCAGTTCACAGGCAGGGGTTTGTGGCTTCAATGGTACATAAAGAGAAAGAACTGATCTCTGGGAAAGAAAACTCTCACTGGAAACAGCAGCAATACACGTGGTTTCTGATAGAAACAGACATATTATCACCCTTCCGATTTCCCTTTAACTTCCAATTGACATGCCTGGCTGCACTTACGTCTTTGTAATTAGTGATGCATCATTCATAGTGATCCACACCTGCTCTGAAAGACATTTTTCAAGGCTCCATTCTACCTTACTTCCTCTTCTCCATTTTAATTTTTTCCTTTTGACTTTCACAAGGGATTCAAGTCACAAAGCAAACATCCTTCCCCACCTTCCATCTTAATTTCTCTCTCATCATCCGTCTCACCTCTCAGAGTCATCTCCAGTATTATTCATCCCTTGTGTCTTTCAAGAACCCTTTACAGGTATCTGCTTTGATCTTGTGTCTTATGTCTTTTATCCTAGTTTACAAAAAGCACTAAGATATGCAGAAGTAGGCAGAGGCCTGTCATGCCAACCAAAATGAACTAGATTCTGCCCAGTTTAGTAGTTTTGAGTTTGACCCAGATCTTTCAGTCCCAGGGATTATCATCAGCACTTTCTTTGGATTTCTCTTTCCACCTTTCTATCACTTGGCTGGATAGCTGTAAATTAGGACTGCCTTCAGGCTATTCTGGTTTGCATTCAAGCTGCCACTAGCCCATGGAGCTATTTGGAAATGTTGATGCTGGCTGCAGCATAGGTTCACTCCAACTGTTCTTCCAAATCTTTTCATCTAGAAGTCTAGAACACTGATTGGGACACAAATGTGAGGTCATTTGTCTTCCTACATGTTTATAAAGGACCTTGGTGGTCCTGTGCAAATGTCTCAAACTATTCCCCCTTTCCCGAGCGACTCTGAACCAAATGGTCTGGTGTGAGCTACACCTGTCCTCTCCCTGTGTGCTCCTTGGCTGTAGGAAGTTCTTCCGATTTCCTTGCTGCAGCTGTTCTTGGTTCTAATGAAAAAAAGGAGAAGTTGAGCAGGGCAGGACCTCCTGTTATTTAAAATGAGGCCCTAAGTGACATACCCTCACCGTCAGCTTGTAGACAGGACTGATGTTTTCTCTGAGATCTAACAGAGACTGCAGAAGCAAAAAACAAGAAACCATTGATTTAATGAGGCTTTGATCTGAGGAAAGCTGCCCAGTGGGGAGATGGTGTGGGATGACACAGAATCAAACAAGCATCCGTGCTCCAGTCAAAGGCAAGGAAAAGGGGATGTTTATAAACCAGGAGCAGCTGCATAGCACTTGCTGTGTCCTGGAGCCAAACACACCTGCCCCTGAGACATTCACCAGGATGCAAAGCCATACACTCTGCAATATTAAGTTCAAGGCAAGAATAAGATCTGGCTATTGTGCTACCTCCCTTATAGATGACAACCTGAAAACAGCTCTTTGGCACATTAAATTGTCCAAAGAAGGGCAACAAAGCTGGTGAAGGGTCTGGAGAACGTGTCCTATGAGGAGCAGCTGAGGGAACTGGGACTGTTTGGCCTGGAGAAAAGGAGGCTGAGGGGAGACCTTATTGCTGTCTACAACTATCTGAAAGGAGGTGGTAGCACAGAGGGTGTTGTTCTCTCCTCCCAAGTAACAAGTGATAGGACAAGAGGAAATGGCCTCAAGTTGCACCAGGAGAGGTTTAGATTGGATATCAGGAAAAATTTCTTCACTTTTCATTTAGAAAAATTTATTCACTGAAAGGGTTATCAAGTGCTGGAACAGCGCTTGATACCCTGGAGGTATTTAAAAGACGTGTAGATGTGATGCTTAGGGTCATGGTTTATTGTTGGACTTGGCACCGTTAGGCTTACAGTTGGACTCGATGATATTAAACATCTTTTCCAACCTAAATGATTCTATGATTCTATGAAATAGACTCAAGAGGGCAGAGATAGGAACAGAAAAGGTGGGAGAGCAAAGAAAGTCGCAAGCTGTGGAAGATCCACGAGTCTCCCTTTGTTTCTCTCAGGAATGTGTATTTTAATGCACTCAGTACCAAAGATACAAAGATCTGCTGTAAGGCAGAACACATTAAAATATTACCATCCATAATTTTTGGAAAACAACTTTAAACAGAAGATGAAATGTATACTAAATTAATACTCAGAAAATGTGGTAGTCAAAATAAGGGATCATTCTGATGGCATAATAGCAGTACACTTTTGAGTTGTCTTCTGTGTAAAAGAGTGGCCCCTGGTCATATAAGTTTGTCCCATGGAAGGCAGTGGGACTACCTGTCTGTGCAATGATTGCAGGTTTGTGCTGTCCTTCGGTAGCTGACTATCAGAAATACTAGTTTGTTTTATCAACTAAATAATTCATGGATGTAATGTAAAAGGCTCATTTTCATTTTGCTGGACATTGTGGAAGCTTCTCATGACAGCTTTCACCTTATTTTCTTTTGGTAGAAGTTTCCATCTGCTGTTTTCACAGATGGCTTAAATAACATCTCTGGCTTTGGTTTATCACACAGCTCTGGTGTGAGGCTGCATGTCCATGCTGTATCCTAAATATCTGTAGTTTCCTTTCCTGAATCCAGCTGTCCATCTGGTAACATGCTGGCTTGCAGAATGGCTCCCCCTGGCCCACAGACACCCATGAGAAAGACACCCATTTTCATGAGGGAGCTGTGAGTGGCCAGCTTTCCTTCATACAGGTTCAGGACCCAGCCAGGATGTACTTCAGTGTGCCGCAGCATGGCCCTACCCCAGAAGCTTCTCACACTGCAAGCATGCTTAAAGTTTTACGTTAAATGGACTTGGTGTTTCCATAGGACACTGCGCTGCTCTGTGTGGACATGCAGGCCTGTTTGGGCTTTGTGTTTTCTAAAGCAGCAGCAGCAAATCCGAGTGGTTAGATGAATATGGTAGAGCTCACACAACACCTAACAGTGCGAGACATCTAGGTTATATAGTTGTTCAGACCATGAGTGAAAGTAGCCTATCACGAATAGCTAGCTACCTGTGCTACATCATTCCTGAGAAAAGATCCAGAGCTGTTGATGCTGTTAAGCAATTGCAATTGCTTTACTGCATTTGCCTGGGGCAAATGTTAACAGTGACACTGCATTATATGTTGACAGAGACACAAAGACATGAACTTCAAAGTAAATAATTGTCTAGAATAATTCTTCCCCTTAACAGCACTCTACAGTAGCGTCAGAAAGCAGTACAGACCTGAGAGTGAATTAACACTTGGCTCACCTGTACAAAGGAACTGGGCATTATGATGCTCTTTTCAAAGCCAGGAGAACTAGAGCAAAGAGATCAAGACCAATGTTCTCCGTCTGTCCTACCTCAGGTACTTGCATTAGGAAGGATTAAACTGTTACATTCTCCAGGTCTTTATTACAATACCTACAATACATTTCCAGAAACATGCTCCTGAGAATTTCTTGCTGCTCAAAAATGCCTTGGCTATTCATCATTAAGTATGGAAGCTATCTATTGCCACTCAAAGCACCTTGTAAAAACGGTGGTATAAGCAGGAGGGCCTGATTTGCTCTCTTGTCTGTATCATTCATCTAAGTCAGCTTCCATGACACCCTTAACCCAGATTTTTTATTTGGGTCTCTACAATTAACTCCCTTGAATAAAAGCACCTACATAAATGATCTACTTTAGGAAAGCATTGAATGTCTATGACATTTAGTCTACCTTGGGACTGTATAATCTGCTCATGCTTTTTGGTCATTGGTGTCCCAGTTGAGGAACTTTAAGAATAAAGAGGCACAAAAGAGTAGATGGGACATGTGACCAGGCCCAGCAGCGGATCCCTGGATGGAAGCCCTGCTGAAACAGGGATCTTTAGATAAACAGCAAAGTCTGCTTTCTGCAACCTACAGCAGTTTTGTTCTCCAAATCACATTGCCAGTTCAAACTGTGGGAAATAAATGTAACCAGCAAAATTTGGGGCCATGACTTCTCCCTCTATGGGAAGCATTACATTTAACAGAGTGTTTTTCTCATCCACATAAACACCTAGTGTACCAATAACAAAGACCCTTATGTGGTAGGAATTAAGCAGTTCTAACTGCAATGTCTGCCACTCTGTTGCTGTGGAGCTAATCCTAGCACAGGAGAAAAGATCTTGCCTTTTTGCTTTATCCCCTGGACAACCATCCTACATAAACAAACTGCTACCTCATTCCCATTGATGGAAAGAGGTCCTCACCAGTGGTGCCAGAAGGGCTCAACTGAGCCTCTGCCAAAAGAACAAATGGTGTCAGCACATTTCTTAAGAATCCGGATGACAACATCACAACAACACATTAGCCTTGATATGAAAACACAAAAACTTCATTATAATTGTCTGACAGAAATGTGCATAGAGGCAGATTGGGTTTCTGGGTCATGATGGACACAATACAATATGTTCATAGCACAGACTGTGCTTTTTCTCTTCTTGTCGGCTGCCAATGGCTTTCATTCTCTTTGACTTAGAATGATTGTCTTCTTCCTTTTTTATTCTTTCCCTTCTGAGCTCTTCTCCTCCTGTGCAATTACCTCCAGCTTCACTAGGTCTTCAGTTCTTCCCATCCTCACCTCCCCTTCCTTCCATTTTGATAAATCTACTTGCCAGATCAGCACCATCTTTCTGCTTCCTTTCATATTTAGGGTGACACTTTTCCTAATCCCTGTCTTTTTTTGCCGTCTTTGATTTGTTTCTCAAAACTACGTTTTTTTCTTTTCATGAAGGATCCCAACATCTTCAAGAGAAAAAGTAATAATACATGATCTTACTCATCTTACTTCCATTCTCTCCCACAACACTTTCCTCCCTCCCATCCCAACTTTCTCTCCTTTTCTCCTCACACCTGCACTGCCATAGGAGCTCTGTTCCATGACATGTCCCAGTCTCCCTACTTTTTTTCTTTTTTTCTTTTTTCATCATGGTATTTTCACTTTCCTACTGTTTTTTTTTCCACTCCTATCACAAAGTTTATTATCTTTCCTGTATTAAAAACACTCTTGGACCTCTCTTTGCTCCTCCAGCCACTGCTGTATCTTCCTTCTTCCTTTAATCTCTAAGCTCACTGAATAATCTCAGGTCATACATTTCAGCTCCATCCAAGCTATCTTCTTCCCCTTGCATTCATCAGCAGCCACACTTAATGAGGTCTTTAACAGTATCTTCTAATAAAAATTTTAGAGAAAAATACTCCATCCTTAGATATGCCAGTCATTTTTGTCAGAGGCAACCTGAGCCTTTTTCTTGAAATTGTACTTCCTCTCACCACCTCACACCACTATGGTGTCCCATGGTCTTCTTTCTCTCTTCAGCATATTTGTTAGAAGCATCTCCTTGTCCTCGCTTAGAAGCATGTCCTCTTGTCCCCTCTTGGGGATCCCAAATGTGTCTGTCCTTGCTTCCATTCTCACTCATCTTTATATCTTACCTCTGGTTAATCTCATCAATAGAGCACAAATTCAATTATCCTCTCAATACAGATGACCTACAAATCTCTTTCCCTGCCCACAACCTCTCCTTTAAAATCTTAGCTGAATACCATCATAGCACCAAATTCTCACTAACTGCAATTCTATTAACCTGTTTGTGAGTTCTGCTCTGCCTCAAATATTAACTCAGTCTGTTCCCTGAAGTCTCATCATGAGGAGTCACTTCCCCATTTTTCTCTGTCAGTGCAATGACTCTTAGTTCCCACTTCCACTGGTTCCTGGTATCACTTTGCAGCATTCATTTACTATTATATTATTATGTTAATTACACATATCTCATTTAATTTTGCTGGGAGTTAAAAATCTGAGTATTTTTAGAACCACATTTAAACTTGCACATACTTCTAAGTTTACTTCCCATCTGAGCTGCAAACTCTCTGGCATTTCAGAATAAATATGTTCTTTTTATTATAAGATTTATATTAAAAATTTACATCATCTATGATTTCAGATATTCTCTCTTGTCCAACACAAATACTTATCATCATATCTCCATCAGTTCAATGACACTTTCTTAAGCAAATGCCAATCATCATCCAGCTGGACCAGATGATAATTTTCTTGGTGCAGAGTACTTTCTGTGCCAAGCCCTACCTTACAGCCATCTCTGTTTCCTTCTGCAGATGTCTTAAGTATTCTTACAGGTTACTGTCATCCTACCTGTTTGGTTTTGCTTCTGATCAGCCCTCAGCACTGGCCCTTTCATCATCTGCTTGTTCAATTTTGAAATAAACAGTTCCATGCTGTCTGCAAGACAGCGCAGTACACTTAACAGCGGCAATCTGTAAGTATGTGCAAAGGAAATTAATTTTCCTCTAAAAGCCACCTGAAAACATTCCTTTGACAGGTAGTCTTGGGGGGGGAAAAATGTAAAACAGTGCTTCTTGTACGGTAGGGCTACTGGCATGGACCAATATTGCTTCATTGTTTCTCAGTTTGTTGATGTATTTATTATATCATGACCTATACTTGACTGAAAATTTTTTGGATCAGGGAATCATCTGTTCTGTCCTAGTATGGTGACTACTAGGTGTTACAAAACGGCATAGACAACTACCACTTATCATGTGCAGGAACAGTAATTTTAGCATGTTTTCCTGAAAGAAACTGTCAACTTCTGCTAATATTATACTTCTTATATGGGAAAAGAGAAAAGCAGGTTTTGCAGCCAGTTTGTTTGCAGTCTTTAGTAAAGGAAAAAATGTCAAAGTGATTTTACTGTTGTTCTCAGCAATCCTTCCCCAAGGCAGCAATCCTTGATGTGCAGACACTGTTGATTAGAGGCTAGCGGTGCGCTCCAGCCACTGCCTCCTGACTCGCCCAGAGGTGAGGAAGGCAGGTCTCTGCTTATTTACATTGCAAGCAGAGGTGATAATTTAATCCCCAAATCCAGTGACTTTCACTGCTGAAATAATAAATAGATATTTAGAGAGAGAAATGCTGTTTGTAGAAATGAAATAGCTGGATATTAGCAGCAACGTGGGTGTTTTTCCACAAGGGCAGCCAAGTGTAACAGAGTCACCCAGAAATCTTTAACCTCAGTGCTTTTCATCACACTCAGTTGGTGGTCCCCCTGACACTTATTTATTTGGCTCCATTCCAATAATTTGGATGATAAATAGCATTTTATCAAGTGTGTGTACCACTATCATCTGGCAGTATGTACAGCAGATTGCATCAAGTATAAGCTGCAGAACAGAAAGGACGGACCTGCATCTGTATTACATTATCAGATAGCAAGAGCCATGATTCCTGTGATTAATTTTAAAGCATATAAAATTGTTTGTTTGTTTGTTTGTTTTTCATTTAAACTAACTGAGAAGAAAATAGGCTATTAACTTGGGTTTTAAACACTTTCCCACAGAGGCAGAAGCCTAGGGAATACAAGCTTCCTCCCTCTCCTATATAAACCCCTAAACTAGTACAAAGAAATGTTAATACCGAAGATGTACTATGTCAAGCAAATAGGCACAGCACATATTTCTTTGAACTACTGATAATTCAACACTGGTCAAGAAGAGGGCAGAGCTGTGATGTTGCCTCTGACACACACTGTTGAGCATCTCCTCTACTGATAAGAAGTGTTTGTATTTCTCATATTAAAAAAAAAAAATAAAAAAAATAAAAAAGTGTGAGAGAAAGTCTGTACATGTACCCTTGTATCAGATTAGATCTATAGGGTGAGACTACTTCATTTGTTTCACATTCAGGCCAAGTTACTGGCAGCTCTAGCAGAGTGGAGTTCCAGCTCAGTGCACACAGGCACTCAGATAATTGGTCTACAGGAAGAAGGACCACAATAATAACCTGATTTTTCATCATATTAGTTGTTCAAATCATGCCTAAGTCCATCTTTTACATTACCTTCCAACATAACATATTTATAAATAATTCTGGTTTATAAAATACATTTTATAGCAGCTAGGATGCTTTTTAATTTGGTTGAAGAACTAGTGTTCATTTTGGTGTTTCTGTGTGGCAATATCACTATTAAATGCTTTCAGCTTGGGATATCATTTGAGTTCATGCTAAGAAAGACAATAATTTGATGTAGCAGCTGGTTGTTAGAAGCTTATATATTTCATATTCAGCACACACATACCTCTTAATCCTAAATAAATTATATTAATCACAATTTAATTATGTGGCTGCGCTATTAAATTAGTATTAGGGGCTAGAGTCAACAATGAAACTAAGCTGAGTTTCACCATCTGTAGATCAGGCTTTGTATGTCCTACTGGGTATTTTTAAAATATTTAAATTTTAAAAGTAATAATCACCTATGGATATTAAACCACCTCTGACAGTTGGCACTTATCCACTATTAATGGCCAACCAGGGGTCTCCTTCACTTACATGTGTAATTTAGTCATCATTTAGTGATTAATTACAGAAAAAATATTTTCTTGGTAGAGTAAAAATGAATGGAGTTAGTTTCTTGTATGGAAAGGTGCTGAAGACTCATCTTCCATTAGAAGCCTGGGATCTGCAAACATGCAGCAGTTCACAGGAACCATCTCTAAACAATGACCAAACGCTGAAGGTTGCAGTGTTAGAAGTGGGTGTATGTTCTACACATACAGAAGGTCTGACCCTGACATCAAACAAAATTCCCATTTATTTAACTAACATTTTCCTCAAGTGAAATCTGAAGGTCCAGATCATCCCCCTGCATGCATATAACCACATGAACCTCCATTGCCTGTGGGGCATCTTTGTGGAAAGTATGTGTTTTTAGCTCTCTAGAGATAGCCGGATAAAGATTACTTTGGATAACTGAATCCCATCCACATTTTTCATACTGTATTCAAACATATGTTTTGAATGTGTAAAAATATATAAAATAGGCGACCTCAGCCATTTTTCTTGAAAACTGCATCTTAAAAACTAGAGAACTTGTTCTGCACAACTTCATGTGCTCAGCTCTCTGTTTCATGCAGTCTTGCGTAACTTCACCCAAAATTTATTCCAACTTCAGTGTGGAAACGGAGTTGAAACTCCAAAAAAAATGAGCTATGTGTGAAATGTTTTGCAGAATTTCCTGGTATGAAATGAAGCTCTCAGATCAGGAAAAGAGTTCTGTTTCCCTTCTCTGTACATCATTATTTCGACTACCACTCCCTGCTGAGTTACACATTTCCTTCTGAAGGGTTAACTGAACCTTGCCCTTGCTTTAAATCATCTCTGTCTGTAATGAGGGGATACTGTTACATTTCTGTATGGAGGGGAATATTCTAATTTCTCACAGACTGTACCTATAATGAAGGGGGAATGAAACATACACAAGGAGGGAAGTGGTACAGGTGTCATTACTCCAGCTCTCTTTTTCCATAAATTACCCTCAGAATCTCCCTGAGGCACAGCAACTTTCAGATTGCCAAGTGACTGGAACAGGGAGGGAGAACATCAGTCTAAAGCAGCTGAAAACCTGGAAACTAGGTACTTGGGAGCATCTTAATATAAAATAAAGTGCGTGGGCACAAAGCATTAAATTGTATGGCTGGGGATCTATAAACCTTGCAGCCTTAGGGGCACAAAATAAATGGAGGCTGTAAGCAAGGCCATGGCATCATTCAGCAAACGCTTGGCAGACATTTCCAGTTGAGAGCCAGGATGCGACACTCGAGGAGTGCTCCAGCTGAACATGACTGATTTTATTTGTATGGCTTTGGCAGTGTAGCTTCGGCAGTCTGCCTCCCTCATTCCTCAGTTTGGTTGTTACTACTTTGGCGGGTTTGTTAAGGAATCTTGTTTACTGTGTCCAAGCACCAGATGATCTGTCTTCAGCAAATGTCGTCCCTCTCCTGCTGTCATCTCAGGTTTTGTCCCTTGTATAAGTGACCACATAGTTGCATAATGCTGCTCACACTTATTTGTGCTATTGTGTTTTGAAGCAAGGGAACACATTAGAGCACATCTAACTTGCAATATTGTTTACAGGGATTTTAATTCTAAATGGTCAAGTCTTCCTGTAGCAAAATCTCCCTGTTTTTTGCTACTTGGCAAATTTACTTGTTAGCTTGCATCTAGTCAATGGGCAGATCAAAAGGAAAAATGCGACCACGCAATTGTATAGACTAATGAGAAATTTAGGATAACAGTACACTGAGGAAGTATATGATTCACGTGAAGAATATGACACTGCTTCTCAGAAAAGAGATGAGCTGCAGAATGCATTTAAACCCTTGCATGATCTTGAAACTAAGATACTAATATAATTGCCATCTCCTTTTTATGTGATATAGGGTACTTCCATGACTTTTCATCTTTCATTTCAGTTTGATGAACAGTCTTGGGAGATATTTTGGGGAACACAGGAGAGGAGATGTGGTACATATAGAAAAGGATCCCTGTGGGCTAAATGGCTATTACCAGTTGGCCAAGGTTGAAGATCTCAGTTCTTTTCAGTTTTGTGTCGTTAAGTGCTTTTACTGAGTTTGGTGGTCATGAATTGAAACAACAACAGTTTACAATGAATGTAGAGAAAAACTTTTTCACTGAGAGGAGAAACCTGCATTGGAACAGCTTCACAGCAAGGTTATGCCATCTTCATTTTTGGAGACCTACCTGAACAAAGCCCTGAGAGACCTGTCCTGCCCTTACAGCTGACCCTGCATGCAACAGGAGGATGGACTCTGAGTCCTTCCCACCATGAATTATCATGTGATTCTCTGAGTCTGTGAATCACTTCTTTAAGGTAACATTTTAGAAGTAAGTCCTTTAGAAGGTCTTGCACAAGGTACCTGTAAGGACTTGAAGGAAAAACACAGACAAAGCACACTTGGCTGGAACCAAGGAGTTGTTACAAGTGAGAAAACTCTCTGTTTGTGTGAGGCAAGAACCTTTTCTCCCTTTTCATGGTTACCCTTGCTTACCATTCAAATTACAAAGGACATTTCCCTGTAGAAAAGGTAGAGAATGTCCAAAATCCACAATTTAAAGATGCTGCTCAAGAAAAAAAGTACATTTGCTTCATGTAAGTGTTCAAACACAGCAAAAGCATTTGAGCAAGCAAAAAACCTGTGGTAACATCTTTCTTTTGGTGGTATTTTCGAAGAGTGTCCTATTAGTGATTTACAACTAGCTATGGTGACAAATTTTATTCATATGTGTAAAAGGATGTCCGTGAAATTTAGCTCCAGCTTCTGTCATCTTATGGGGCAGGCTCTTTGGCTCTTCAGTCTGTTTGTTGAGATGAGCTTGGGGGTATTGGTGGATGAAAAACTGAATACAACCCAGCCATGTACACTCACAGCCCAGAAAGCCAATTGTATCTCAGGCTGCATCAAAGGAAGCATGGCCAGAAGGTCGAGGAAGGTGATTTTGCCCCTCTACTCTGCTCTGGTGAGACCCTACCTGCAGTACTGCATTCAGCGCCAAGTCCCCTAGCATAAGAAAGGCATGGACCTACTTGAGGAGGTCCAGAGGAGGCCCATAAAGATGACCAGGGGCTGGAGCACCTTGCCTATGATGACAGGCTGAGAGAGTTGGGGTTGTTCAGCCCTGGGGAGACCGCATTTCAGTACTTTAAGGGGTGCCACAGGAAAGATGAGGAGGGACTCTTTATCAGAGAGTGTATGGACACGACAATGGCTAATGGTTTTAAACTGATAGAGGGTAGAGTGAGTGTCACGAGGATGGAGCCAGGCTCTTCTCAGTGACAACCAATGGTAGGACAAGGGTAATGGGTTCAAACTGGAACACAAGAGGTTCCACTTAAATGTGAAAAGAAACTTCTTCTCAGTGAGGGTGACAGAGCACTGAAACAGGCTGCCCAGGAGGGTTGTGGAGTCTCCTTCTCTGGAGACATTCAAATCCCGCCTGGACACCTCCTGTGTAACCTCATCTAGGTGTTCCTGCTCCAGCAGGGGGATTGGACTAGATGATCTTTTGAGGTCCTTTCCAATCCCTCACATTCTGTGATTCTGTGAGATTGAGATTAAATATTAGGAAGATTTTTTTTTTCTTTTTTACTGTGAGGGTGGTGAGGCTCTGGAACAGGCTGCCCGGAGAAATGGTGGATATCCCCTCCCTGGAAGTTTCAAGGCCAGGCTGGATGAGGCTTTGAGCCACCTGGTCTAGGGGAGGGTATCATTGCCCATGGTAGAGGGAGATGGAACTAGATGATATTTAAGGACCATACCAACCCAAACCGTGCTATGGTTCTATGATTCTATGAGTTTATGTGTGTATGAGTTTGTGAGTCTATGGTTCTATGAGTCTCTGATTCTGTGAAAGTGCATGCACCATGGAGAAAGGGATATTTGTATTCTTTATGAAAATGTGGAATTGTGTGATAGTCTAGTTAAAAAAGCTTCTATAATGCATCCGTCAATACAATTTGAATATCCAGTAACACAAATGGTTAAGAGATGGCTTCCTCAGTATGATAACACTACAAACTGAATCATTTTGGCTTGCAGTGGGTACAAGCTCTTCTGCAATCTCTTCATCTTATTTCCCTCTGATCCTGTGAAGTGCAGAGGATTTTCCACAGGTTTCAATGCTGGAGATGATTGCTTTCCTGCTCCTCTAGTGTAAATCTATCATCATCTGAAGTGTAAGTTTTATATACCATCTTCTGTATTCATATAGAAAAAAGGAATTTATTTGCCCTAAACCACTTTTTTTAGACATTCCCTCAGGGATGGTGCTGTTGAGTGGTGCCAAACGTGTTCTGTGTCTAATTCTGTGTCTAATACCTAACGTGAAGATTTCCAATCCATAGGCTGTGAGCACAGAGGGACTGACAGAAGGAAAAAGGAAGCTTTCGCATTGTTCCTCCTGGTTTCAAACTATGAAACCCTCCAAATCTGCAAACCAATAGAATCACAGAATTATAGAATGTCTTGAGTTGGAAGGGACCCACAAGGATCATCAAGTCCAACTCCTGTCCCTGCATGACAGCCCCCCATGTTTCTGAGGGCATTGTCCAGTCTCTTCTTGAACACTGTCAGGCTTGGGGCTGTGACACCTCCCTGGGGAGCCTGTTCCAGTGCTCCACCACCCTCTGGGTGAAGAAACTTTTCCTAATGTCCAACCTAAACCTCCCCTGGCACATGTTCCTGCCATTCCCTGGGTTCTGCTGTTGGTCACCAGAGAGGAGTTCAATGCCTGCCCCTCCTCCTCCCCTTGTGAGGAAGCTGTAGCCATGCTGAGTCTTCCCCAGGCCAAACAAACCCAGTGATTTTAGCCTTTCCTCCTACAGCTTCCCTCCAAACCCTTTACTAACTTTGTTGCCCTAAATAAAGATTGGAGTTACAGTTAGCAGGACTACTTATGGACCTAGAGTTCAGTATCTAACACACATTAGAAAGAATGGGCACATATCAAGAAATTAGTATCTACAGAAAGAAATCTGTGCATGCACAAGTTGTTTGAAGTCTCTGAACTTACAGGTACAGTTCTCTTCCTTCCCTTAATTGAAGTGGAAACCTAAAAAGAGCTGGCTCTTAGAATCAAATCCTGAGAATCCAGGAATTTGTAGTTGCAAAAACTGTTTTTCTACTTTAAGCTTAAACATATTCACGTCACTAACAAAGAATCATTGTTTTGCTTCCAGAAATATGTTGGTGATAAACTTATTAGTGAAGCTGGTCATGCAAAAGATGCACTTCCCTGAGACTGTTGCACAGTAACTGTACATAATGTAGCTGAGGAAGTTGCTATGTGAGGAGAAATCATTGGAAACCTGGCACTGTGAAGTTCTGGTGTGATATAACTCAGACGAATTACATTTGAGAGTCTTACAAATAAAGGATCAGAATTAATGATGCAAATAATGAAACTCCTGGCAGTTCCTTAGTTCATATTTAGAGAACATGTTTTACTAAACCAGGGCTATGTTAATGCAAAATCTTTATATAGAAGTTGACTTTTAATTAATTAATGCATTGATATATGCGTTTATTAATAAAGTAATGTATATCTGTATTCCATCTGTATGTAGTACTAAAATTGTTTTAAAGTGGTAGGATTGTGACAACATATTACACTTGATGCTAAAATTATCAGTTTCACATTCAAACTAAAATCAAATTCTTTATATCTAGTATTTGCTGTACTTAAGTGACAATAAATATTTATCAAAATATAATGCTAAACAATGCTATTGATTTAGGCTTGACAATGTTCTTAGGCAGCCCATAAGGGCTGGGGCATCATTGCAACCCAGAAGGCAAATCATATCTTGGGCTGCATCAAAAGAAATGTGGCCAGCAGGGTGATGGAGGTGATTCTGCCCCTCTACTTTGTTCTGATGAGACCCCACCTGGAGTCTTGTATCCAGTTCTGGAGCCATCAGCACAGGAAAGACATGGACCTGTTGGAGACGGTCCAAAGGAGGCCACCAAGATGATAAGAGGGCTGGAACACATCTCCTACGAGGACAGGTTGAGAGAGTTGGGGTTTTTCAGCTGGGAGAAGAGAAGGGCCTGGGGACACCTTATTAGTGGCCTTTCAGTACTTAAAAGGAGCCTATAAAGAAGATGGCTACAGACTTTTTAGAAGGGTGTGTTGCGACAGAATGAGGGGTAATGGTTTTAAACTAACAGAGAGGAGATTCAGGCTAGACATGAGGAAGAATTTTTTTACAATAAGGGTGGTGAAACACTGGCCCAGGTTGCCCAGAGAAGTGGTAGATGCCCCATCCCTGGAGACATTCAAGGCCAGGCTGGACAGGGCTCTGAGCAACCTGATCTCGTTGAAGATGTCCCTGCTTATTGTAGAGGGGTTAGACTAGATGACCTTTGAAGGTCCCTTCCAACCCAAACTATTCTGTGACGCTATGATTATTTTCATAGCTTTTTGTAACAGGAAAAATCCAATACAATTGAGAAAGTGTGGTGTTTTTTTTGGTGTATGTGTGATTTGTTTTGTTTTGTTTATTTTTTATTTCCAAGCAGATTTTTCTGGAAAAATAGAGTTTAATTACTTGAAATTACTGTTTAGTTTTACCTCTGGTCTCTGCATTTATTAAGCTACACATTCAGATGTGAGAAATTAGGAAGTGATAATATGTTTGAAATGTCGTGAGCTTTCATGTGGTCTTTCCAGCAAAGCCTAGGAACTGTAGTTAGATCAAAATCTGTTGTGGAAAATAAAAATAATCTGATAATAAACATCCCCTGCATTGAGAGCTATGATGAGACCTTGCTTCCAATGGATTTTATGTACTGTATAGATAAACTAAACTTTCAGATATCCCAGTGAGATCAGGATTTCACTCTTGAATGATCCTTTATCAAAGCAACATATTTTACAATAGTATTTTCAGACATAGAAATTTATTAAGAATTTTCAAACAAAGTGTCTTCCTGAGGCTAACAGATGTTTTTTCCTCTCTCTCTGTCACTCCGTCTCTCTGTCTTTCTGCTGCATTGTTTACCTCTTTTTTTTTTTTTTTTTTTTTTTGAATGGCTCTAAATACATATGAGTGAACGTTTCTTACTAGTACCCTGGCAGAAAGCTTTAGATAGCAAATCAGAGAACAGAAATAACTGTATCTACTTGAAACAACTTAAGAACATGCATTGTTTGCAATGCCACCCCCACAAAACACAACACTTGACCACAACCCCAAACTTCGGATTTTATAATTAGGAGCCAGTAAGTTGAATAAAATGAGTATTTTCTAAATGGAAATTCTTTAGATAGAGGGTATTTGAGTACATTTGCTGTAAATCTGGAGTCCTGGATAACACTGAACCCTGGAATGATTTTTTTTTTTTTAGTTCTGAAGTTAAATTCATCTCTATTAACATCTACCCTCTGGAATAAAGTAGTCAGATTGCAGCTACACCCATTTGAAACTTTTTCAGCAAAACGTAGAATCAGACAAAACTCAAGTATCAGCTCATGTTTTCATACTTACCCAATACTTAAGCCAGGTTCCCCACAGTTTACAGAATTTATAGTTAACTTGGACAAAGTTTTGAGCAAACCTGGGGTTAATTATGACTTCATGTAGAAACCATGGTAAACACTGTGGTTTTGTAGAATTTTGATTCAAAACTAAGCAAGACTTGTGGGTTTTGGCTGAGGATCACTGAGTTTCAGTGGTGTGTTAACCCAAAATTGAAAACAAAAATTGCCTCCAGTAATATTTTTTAAAAATATAGGGCATTGAAACTCCACACAACTGAGCTTAATACACTTCTATTTGCAGCTTGCCAAGCTGTCTCATGACTTTCTGTGAACACCTGGTGAAAACATTTAATGGCAACAATATGAACTGTTGTGATGTTACAAAGTTTTTTTTACCTGTGTCTTGAATTTTACAAAGGATCACATTGGGTTTTGGGATTGTCTTGTTAATGTCTGGACCTGTGACACACCAGAATGACACAGGTGTTTTTGTGCTCGATGTACATATGTTTTGAAAATAATATTAGGTCCTTCAAGTTTCAGGGTCAAAGCTTCTTTCATTGTTCTATGACAACTGTTAATACTGTGTCCAAGCTCTGTAAAAATGGAGAGAGAGGAGAGGAGAGGAGAGGAGAGGAGAGGAGAGGAGAGGAGAGGAGAGGAGAGGAGAGGAGAGGAGAGGAGAGGGAGAGGAGAGGAGAGGAGAGGAGAGGAGAGGAGAGGAGAGGAGAGGAGAGGAGAGGAGAGGAGAGGAGAGGAGAGGAGAGGAGAGGAGAGGAGAGGAGAGGAGAGGAGAGGAGAGGAGAGGAGAGGAGAGGAGAGGAGAGGAGAGGAGAGGAGAGGAGAGGAGAGGAGAGGAGAGGAGAGGAGAGGAGAGGAGAGGAGAGGAGAGGGAGAGGAGAGGAGAGGAGAGGAGAGGAGAGGAGAGGAGAGGAGAGGAGAGGAGAGGAGAGGAGAGGAGAGGAGAGGAGAGGAGAGGAGAGGAGAGGAGAGGAGAGGAGAGGAGAGGAGAGGAGAGGAGAGGAGAGGAGAGGAGAGGAGAGGAGAGGAGAGGAGAAGAGAGAGAAGAGAAGAGAAGAGAAGAGAAGAGAAGAGAAGAGAAGAGAAGAGAAGAGAAGAGAAGAGAAGAGAAGAGAAGAGAAGAGAAGAGAAGAGAAGAGAAGAGAAGAGAAGAGAAGAGAAGAGAAGAGAAGAGAAGAGAAGAGAAGAGAAGAGAAGAGAAGAGAAGAGAAGAGAAGAGAAGAGAAGAGAAGAGAAGAGAAGAGAAGAGAAAAAGATCCCATCATTCTCAGAGCAGTTCCTAATATCTTGTTTCACCACAACTGTCTCTGGAAGAATTTGCTTCAATAAAGCTCCGAGCAGCAGCTGTAATCAAGTCCATCTTTTAGAAACAGACTGACTGACTAACAAATAGCAAACATTGCTGTCAGTGAGATTGGTGATCGCCAAAAGAATTACCCTGTGCAAATAGAAAACCAAGGGATTACTTGTGTATATCAATTGTCTAAGGGAATTCAGAAATACAACAGTCACCAAGAAACCATCTCTTGTGTGTAGATTCAACTAGAAAAAAATCCCATTTGGGATAATATACCTGAGTTACATAAATTAAGTCTGTATCTCAATATCTATTTAGCACCTCAAGGCTCATTTGATAGGCATTTTTATTCCAATGAAAAGACTGTGTCATGATTGTCTTGCTTAATAGCCTTCATAATGTTAGAATTTATTAAAAGTTTACTTAGTAGTTTCATATCACAGTAGCAACATCTGTTTAAATTGAGGATTTTTTTAATATGCAATATAATTGCTTGTATGTTCTCATGTTGTTCTTGCATAATGTCAAAAGTTAAATATTTTTGCTTTGCTCTTCTCTTTTCACATATCTAAAAAACATCAATAAAGTTTTCTAGCAGAAAAATGTAGCTGACAGACTTTTGGGAGGTATTGTTCAAGTCTCTGTGACTATGGCTTCATATTATATTTATATAGCATATTCTCACCTATGACACCTATGAGGCATCTTGCTATGTTCACATGACTCAATATAATACCACACTAGATCCTAAAATAATTGCACTTACAATACATTAGTGCGGTGCAGAGATGCAGTTGGCACACCCTGGATTTTCTACAGAAATTATTCTTCAGGACCATCCCATGCTCTCAGTCTGTCCCCAGTCCAGCTGGGTATCCCTATACAGCTTTACATTGCACTGCAATCTCTTTCCAGCACAGTTACAAACATTAATTACTTCTTGTAATAACTTGTTTCACATCATTGCCATTACTGTAACTCAGTATATTCTAAAGACTACAGCAGAAAGAGAGACCCATTGACTGGATCAGTATTTTTATCAATTTAAGAAGTGCATTCATCAATACTGGCTTTGGCTAGTACGAAATTGAACCAGTGAACGACTAAATTGTAGGAAGCCGGAAACACATTTCTAATACACTGATGTTGTATGGTAATGTATGATTGTCATTAGTGGGGGACTTTTGTCTATGCTGTGCTGTCTTCATCTTGAACTAGAAAAATAAATATGTAATATTGGCAAAATGTGAGCTGATGTACCCAAAGGAGATGTCTTTTAAAAGGTTTCCAAGGCTGATTGCTCTGTGAAGTGCTGGCATGATAATCTTCTACCATTTGATGTTATTGCAAAGCCCCTTTCTGTTCCACTTACAACTTCATGCACAATAATGCATCATCAGTGTATTAGAAATGTGCTTCTGGCTGCCTGGATTAGGACCAGATCCCATTTCCCCTTCTTGATATTCATGTGTTTGAACACTGACTGGCTTTGATAGTTCGGCTGAGATTCCACACTGCTGGGTGGCTGTTTATGAAAAGTGGTCAAAAAGAAGAGAAGATAAATAAAGGGGCAAGAAAACAGATAAACTGGTAAAAACATTAGCAAACATTTCATCCAGCTGAATAAGAGGCAAAAGGTGTAGGTATCTGAGTGCAGGAGCTCTGCAAGGCCTTGTGTCTGTAGGAGAGGAAAATTAATTTATTTATAAAAGGATGTGTAAAATGTAAGGAACTGGAACAATCAGCTAATTTTTTTCCCATTGCAAAGCACACTAACATGTTATTTGCCAACTCCTATTTGCACGTGGATCTTAACTTTGTCAGTTTTCCCATTTGTAACAGCTTTGATGAGTTTTTTAAACAACAAAAGTTAAAAAAAAAAAAAAACAACAAACAGGATTGAAAATGTTGCTTCTTCTGTACCCTCTTATTTTCAATAGAGAAACCGTTTTGCCTAAAATTAAAAATATCCTGTACAACTACCTAATAATATTCATGAGATGTAAAAAATGGGCTGGATTCAGACAGTGGTCTCCTCTCAAGGAGCATTATCAAAGGAGAGAAACAAAAATCAAAGGCATTTTGATCACCCACAACTTCAGACTCTGATCCCAGAGTCACTCTCCTCCTCCTAAACCACAAGGAGGGTAGGCAAGGGGATAAAAGAGGACACACAGTAGCTTTGTTCTAATTAACTTAACAGAAGTAGATGGGTGGCGCACCCTCAGCCTTCAGCCTCAGATTTGTGTTGATCAAGGTCAACGCTCTTCAGTTTTCAAGTCTTTGACTCAGTACAGTTTAACAACTAAAAATCCTAAGAAATCCCTACAGAGTCAGCCCAGCGTTGGCTGTAGCAAGTCCCTGCCAGCAGCAGTGGAAGGGAAATTCAGTGAGGGTATCAAGCCCAGCTGCTTTCCATGACTCATTCACCTAGTACTCACCCAGTACACATGGCAGTAGGCATGTTAGAGGATGTATCCTTATCTAGTCCCTCACTATCTGTTTATGTCAACCTGCCCCTTGCTGAACTTGTTGAAGATTGCACCTCTGTCATATACTCTCACGAGAATTAGAAAACTAGGCTTTATTTCAGAGTGACATGCCTCTCTTCTAAGAAAAACAAACACAAGTTCCACATAAAAATTGCCAAGCAGGCACCTAAAAATAAAGGGCTGCAAATTGTTTCTGTCAACTTAACAGGGAAAGAGAGTAAAATATACACTGGAAAGAAAGGGTCCCAAGGCTGGGGTCAGTCCTTTTAAATGCATTTGTGTACTGCTCAACATAATGCTCAGCCCCACAAATCTAAGTCTTTCTCCCTCCAATATAAACACCAAGGCAGTTTTCTGGGCCCGTATCTCAAGCTTGTCAAATAAATTCTCCTGAGAACTGATGGACCAACAAAAAACATCTTGCCTTTCCATCTGTTTTTTCTTCATTTTGCCTTTTAACATACATACAGCAGCAATACATCATTTGTATTCACGCACTAATCCAAAAGGTACAATAAAATGCAAAAATTCACTACATACCCTGCTCCCTTCTGGGAGAGGACAAGCAGATGAAACATGCTTTATGCAGTGATTCTCAAAGCTTTGTCTTCTGACCCTCCTTCTTTCTGGAGAGTTTCCTCTTCTTGAGTGCCCCCCATCTCATTAAATACGCATACATCCTACTCCCTGCTCTACTCCAGACCTTGACTGCCACAATCTGTTGCAGCCTCCTCACAGAAATCGTTTGCAACTGAAGCTCCAGCAAAGCCAGCTTTGGGCCCATCCAGCTTAAGTCTGCCAATCCCTACATCCCAGCTTAGCCTCTCCCTGGCTGCTACACCAGCCCTGAACTCCCTCTGCAGCCACTGCCAGTCTTCCTCAAAATATTCAAGGGAAAACCCTCTTTCTCTTTCACCCCACCCCAGCTCCTCATTTCTTGGTTCCTGACTTGCTGTGGCTCCATCTGGAAGGAAAACGCAGTAACATTTTCCCCACGCCCAAGCTTGATGTGGCTCACCATTTTGCTGGGAGTAAAAAAGGTTTGAGCCTGCAGGAAGGCAGCCACTGCCTTGTACACCCAGAGTGGTCCAACCCAAGGCAACATCTTTAATCCTTCTCAATTTCACCACCATCATGCTTACTAGAATAAATACTATAGCCCCTATAAGGATCTCAGCTAGGAGGGAACTACTGCATGAGAGGAAAGGAGAAAATGTGAGCAGAGAGAATCAAGGAAGGAGGGAGACGAAAGACAGATGGACTTTTCTTGGGTTGTCTTGTCCTTCAGCTGAGAACACTTTGTAGGCTCCCCCCAGGGGTTTGTTTCACCAGTGAGAAAACAACTGTCTTGGAATACGCTTAGAAGGTGATTATCAATCAAGATGATGATACAATAAAGAACAAATCTTTAAGGAACAAAACCAACAAAAAGTTGAAAAACCTTAAACAGAAATACTTAAAAAGCAGTTCAGATTAGATTTGGATTTAAAGACAACAAAAATCACTCTGTGGCTAAGGCATGAATGGAAGTATATAAACAGTTTTGGTGGGAGATTTTTCATATGTTCTGTTGTAAGTAATTTATGTTTCATTTGATACATGCAGGAGACATCTTATTTTACCATAATAGCAACCTTGATTTAATGTAATGATCCTCAAAAGCCTGCAGAGTAGAAGGCAAGAGGACGGTCAGCACTCTGCAGCTGAGTGTCTACTGCCATTTTGGCTTGTGGCTGACAAAGAAGGAAGAAAGGGGGATTTGTGTAAGCTCTAAGACACTTCATGCTCAGCAGAAAGAGAGCATCACAGGTTGAAGTCCAGCTGCTGTTTCAGACATCCTATGACATCAGGTGTAACACCAATCCTTTCATTAAGATGGCCATGCTTTTTGAAGTAACTTCCCCCATGCCAGTACTACTGGGGCAAGGCAAAAGTCTGTCAAAGTTATAATAGCTGGTGGTGCTCAGCAGCAGCCAAGGAGCAGATTATGAGAGAAAGGAAGTGGAAACAGGAGAAGTACATGTGATAGCAGTCCCAGGTTCCTCTCACATCTACTGACATGCTCCTCCTTGGAAACGTCTGAGCTGTAGGACGCAGCTGAACCTCAGTCTGCAAATAGACCTTTTGTGTATAAGGATAACAGTGAACAAATGTTATTTTTCTGTGGGTTTATCAAACATCATGGACACTATTCTGCGAAGGAGATGAGTTTTCCTTATCCATAGCCAGAGGAAATTCATCATAGCACTTTTTATCTTCTGCTAAAGTTTTAGCTGCTGTTGCAACACCATTGTCAGGGTTTGGGCCATTTGGCCTTTTGTAACAAATGCTTTTCAGGGGAATTTTCTGTACATAAAAATGGCTGTTCTGGGTGAGACCAAACCAGGCATACAGGGAGCTGTGTGAATGCAAAGAGTTCCTGTGATGCTACATGCCCAGAAAACTCCCTCAGCGTTTGGTGATAAATAGCTGAGGCACTTCTGGAGTTGGGGGTCTTAGTATTTAACAATGTCCAGAAGAGTTTTCTTACAAGAATTTTCCTAATTCTTTTTTGAAATAATGCAAACTTTTGAAGTCCTCATCATACTAAGGACTTTCATAGTTTAACTGCTTGTCCTGGTTTTGTTAAAAAACAAGTTTCTCTTTCATTGAATTTTGCCTGTCAGCTAAAGCCTTCATATTAACTGCACTTTCCTGGAGAACCAGACACATGTTTTGGTAAACCTAGCAATGGAATGCAAACTTATTGATAAGCATGGATGGACATCTCGCGAGAGGGGCGACGAGAAACAAGTGACTAAGAAACTGACCAACTGTGTATAACATTCCATTCACGTGAATACTTCATATAAAAGTGGGAGATCACAAGGATCTCGTTCCCTTTTTCCTTATGGCTGACATTAGGAGAGGACCTCGCTACTCATCCCTGTGAACTGAGGCCTAGTGAGAGACTGAATCCAGCTCCGCTTGGCTGCAGAGTCTAATCCAGGACTTTGGTGGCCGGCTCTGCAGTTGCTGAGACTTTCAAGACTTGTTTTGTATATTTTGTATTATTTTCTCTATTCTTATTAGTAGCATTAGTAAAACATCTTTAATTTTTCCAACTCTCTTCTCTCTGTCCTTCTTTCCCTCCCGATCGCCTGTGCTGAGTGGAAGTGGGGAGAGGGAGGGGAAAAAGGGGGAAGTGGGGGGGGGAGAGGAGGTTAACAATACATCTGCCAGGGTTTTGTTGTCACCCCGCAATCTTAACCCTCGACACTGCTCAATGCATGAAAAATATTCATCTTGACTGTTTTGAGATTAACTCCTACCAGCTTTGTAAAATGACCACCAGTCTTAACAGAGAAAGAAACTGTGAGCCATTACTGTTGTCTTTTTCAGCAGTTTTCATAGATTTTGGTCATCTTTTCCCCAGGCTGAAGAGAGGGATCATACCATATCCAGAAACTTTTGAACATCCTTGCCCATCTCTCTGCCCCTCCTCTAATCCTGTTATTTTCTTTCTTGAAGGAAGGGGTGAGTGGAGGGGACCACACAATGTCCAAAACATGAGTGCACCATGGAGTTATTCAGTAACATACTCATGTTCTCCAATTGTGCCCTATTCCACCCATTCCCATAATTCTCTTTGGTTTGGTTTGTTTGCAGTTGTTGGTGTTTTTAACACAATTATCTGTTTGTAACTCAAAATTTTCTTTATGCATGAAAACGGTCAGGTCAGAGCCTATCGCTGGGTAGGCAGTGCTGGGATTCTTCATTTCCCACATGTACCACTTAAATGTTTGTTTATTCAGACAGCACAGACCCCCATTTCTCAGAGAGACAGTAATTTCTTTTTTAGGCAAAGTAAATTATCTGGAGTAAAAAGAAGTACACTGTGCAAATGAGTGCAAAGGGGAGCATTTAGCACTGCACTCAGTCACTTCTTTTTGTGCCTCTCTAGGGAAACTAGCCTTCGTGATCAAATTCTGATGTGTAATGCCTATAAAACTGTAGCCCCAGCCAGAAGCTGGTATCCACCCAGACTCCAAAAGGGCATTGCCTATAGCTATCCCACGTTATAAAATAGGATAATAGGATAATAATAGAATAAGTTGAGATGTTATTCTGTTCACTAATGTCAATGTAAATATAAGACAAGTTTTTAACATATCATTAGGAATCTCTCAAAAATTCCTCCTATATCGAAGAACATTATCAGCAGTTCAGTACAGCAAATCTTAACTGTGCAAGAAGCCTCAAATCAAAGAAATAGTCATTCTTGGTTGAAAGTTGGATGTGGTCTACCTTGACTTCAGTAAAGCCTTTGACATAGTCTCCCACAGCATCCTCACAGCTAAGTTGAGGAGGTGTGGTCTAGACAATAGAGTAGTGAGGTGGGTTGCAAACTGGCTTAAGGGGAGAAGCCAGAGAGTGGTAGTCAATGGTGCAGAGTCTAGTTGGAGGCCAGTATCTAGTGGAGTGCCTCAGGGGTCAGTACTGGGGCCAGTATTATTCAATATATTCATTAACGATTTAGACGAGGGAATAGAGTGTACTATCAGCAAGTTTGCTGATGACACTAAGCTGAGAGGAGTGGCTGACACGCCAGAAGGCTGTGCTGCCATCCAGCGGGACCTGGACAAGCTGGAGAGTTGGGCGGGGAATAACCTAATGAAATTTAACAAGGGAAAGTGTAGAGTCCTGCATCTGGGCAGGAACAACCCCAGGTTCCAGTATAGGTTGGGAAATTACATATTAGAGAGCAGTGTAGGGGAAAGGGACCTGGGGGTCCTGGTGGACAACAGGATGACCATGAGCCAGCACTGTGCCCTTGTGGCCAGGAAGGCCAAGGGCATCCTTGGTTGTATTACAGGGCGGGTGGTTAGTAGATCAAGAGAGGTCCTCCTTCCCCTGTACTCCGCCCTGGTGAGACCACATCTGGAATATGGTGTCCAGTTCTGGGCCCCTCAGTTCAAGAAGGACAGGGAACTGCTGGAGAGGGTCCAGCGTAGGGCAACAAAGATGATTAAGGGAGTGGAGCACCTCCCTTATGAAGAAAGGCTGAGGGAGCTGGGTCTCTTTAGTTTGGAGAAGAGGAGACTGAGGGGTGACCTTATTAATGTTTATAAATATATAAAGGGTGAGTGCCATGAGGATGGAGCCAGGCTCTTCTCGGTGGCAAACAATGATAGGACAAGGGGTAATGGGATCAAGCTGGAACACAAGAGGTTCCACTTAAATTTGAGAAAAAACTTCTCCGTGAGGGTGACAGAACACTGGAACAGGCTGCCCAGGGAGGTTGTGGAGTCTCCTTCTCTGGAGACATTCAAAACCCACCTGGACATGTTCCTGTGCAACCTCACCTAGGCGTTCCTGCTCCAGCAGGGAGATTGGACTAGATGATCTTTTGAGGTCCCTTCCAATCCCAAACATACTGTGATACTGTGATACTGTGAAAGTTGTATATCAATATTACAGCACTACAAATAAGCATGAAACTTGGAATATCTGTTAAAAAGGAGTACAAACAGAAGAGGCATTCAGATGACATTCAACTATTTAGTGAATTACTGTACTGAATCCATATTATTTTTTAATAACAAACAATAGACTTATCTACCAGCATTTTGCTACAGCAAAGTTTCCCATTATTTAAATTTTATGTCACAGTGCCTCTTTTTATTTCAACCCAAGGCTGATCATGTTTTACAGTGCCCTTTAATATTTGTACTGAACCATTATAATCTCCACTCACACTATCTGTGCCACCCAGAAATGAAGTGATCGGAGCTGCAAAAATTAATCAAGATGTGGTTTTATTGGGGATGGTATTCTGTGATTGCAGGACTGGAAGCTGAGGTAAAATGAATCTCATACACAAAAGCACAAAATACACCAGTGAATGACCAAGTAACAAGAAGTGATTTAGCATATTCAGTTGTTAACAGAGGTTGAGCAAAATATCATTATTTTAAGAGAGGTATTTCAAAACATAGCTTTGAAAATAAACCCCAGGACAGCAAGCAAAAACCAGGCGATACTGTACTTTGCATATTATTAAGGTAGCCTGACTAGATTCATAGCAGTTTTCCTCACTTTTTTTTTGGGGGGGGGAGAGTTTCTGATGCATTGCTTGGCTGAGTTAAATGAGTTAAAATATAAACCAAGCTGAATATAGCAACCAACAAAAGAATCAAGTGAGACCCATGTCATAATTTCTGTCCAAAAACTTCCTTTTCACTTTTCTACCATCTAAAAAGCTGAAGGAACACCTGAGAGACCCTCTGATCTTTATATGAAAAAGTCTCAGAAAGATTACTGAGAACAGAGACAGGGGCCAAGTGAAAACCTGTGCATCTGCCATTCATCACAAACACATGTGTTCCAGGTGGCTTTAATATATGGTTATGCATACATCTAGAGAAATAATCTTGCCTCATAAACCCCCAAACTGAAAGACTGCCTAAGATATAGAATAATTTGATACTGGTATATGCATTTTTTACTGTCCAGAACTCATTGTAAATCTTCTTGCAGTGTGCACTGAGAAATGAATGGTGTTCAAGGTGAGAACTCAGAGACATTAATTTGATACTGTATCTAAAATATTGCACCCTCATTGCCATTAAGTGATCTATAAAGAATTTAATGGTTCAGGCAAATAACCTTGGTTAACTATCACAAATTATCATTCATTCTCTCATTTAGGGCTGAAGAATAAAGCTGAGTACCTTGCTGAAGGTCTTTATGCTCCAAGCACTGTGCAGACCCTGTGCAAAAGGCCATTCAGTGGAATTCAGCAAACAACTTCTATGTTTATGAAAAAACTGCAAGATCATTCATACCAATGTGTGGGAGGACATTTTTCAGGTTTAAACTGAAAAACAGTGGGAAGACATGGTGATAGTCATCAGCTCATCACTCTACACAAAAGGAAGTTTACAGTCTGTTAGTCCATTACCAGCCATAAAAAACACCTGCTTGGCTAGACATGCCAGGGGAGGGGGACACGGAGGGGACACAGTGCTGCTGACTCTACATTTCATCCCCTTCTGTCACTCATGTTCTCCCCAGCTGGCAAACAAAATGAACACCCTATCCCCAGGCCAGCAATCCCAACATCTAGAAGGCTTTTGGGGGTAGGGGAACACTCCATCTCCTCTCTTTTCATTTCCATGGGAGGGAGTAAAAACTGCATATGTATTGGTAAATCGAGTTTGAATGGCAGTGCTTATTTACTATAAATAGGCAATTCTTGGTGTGCTTCAAGAATTTCAAATGCCAAGTTATAAGGCTATGATTAAATAAGCACATAATTGGGGAAAAAAAAAAAGAAAAAAAAGAAAAATTAAAGAAATGCTGGAGAACATATAAAAAGTATCACACATATCATGACAGAAGGGAGAGAGAGGGAGGGTGGGAAAAAGGAAGGAGGAAAGGAAGGGAGGGAGGGAGAGAGGAAGGAAGGAGGGAAGGAGGGAAGGAGGGAAGGAGGGAGGGAGGGAGGAAGGAAGGGAGGAAGGGAGGAAGGGAGGGAGGAAGGGAGGAAGGGAGGAAGGGAGGAAGGGAGGAAGGGAGGAAGGGAGGAAGGGAGGAAGGGAGGAAGGGAGGAAGGGAGGAAGGGAGGAAGGGAGGAAGGAAGGAAGGAAGGAAGGAAGGAAGGAAGGAAGGAAGGAAGGAAGGAAGGAAGGAAGGAAGGAAGGAAGGAAGGAAGGAAGGAAGGAAGGAATTTTTTGATCTGCTGTTTGAAAAAATCTGACCAAACGTGCAAAAATAAGCACCAAATTGACACTGAGCTGGTGCTGCATGGGGACAGGAGTGGTAACAGCTGCTAATAGCTCAGGTCATTCTTGTATTGCTAGCACTGTGCAATCATAACACCTTGTGAGAAATTTAATTTCCTTATCGCAGAAGGAAATGGACACAAACCTCTGGAACATTTTTTTTTTTTTTTTAATTATTTATTATTTATGAATGCTGGGGTGAAGAGAGTATTAGAAGAATGGTAACATCTCTGAGACCTTGATCAAGACCTGTAGGAATAGGAAAAGAAATGTTTAAAAGGACTTTTACAATTGCATCAAACAGTAGACTGAGCAGAAACAGTTAAAGCTACAAAAGAACAAGATGATTTATGTTCTGTAGCTCAAGAGGAGGCAGTGAAACTAATAGCAAGTTCTTGGCAAATGTTTTTGATATTCAGTAAGGAAAAAGATAGTGGTGTTAGAGGACAAATAACTCAGGTTGCTGTGAGTTCCAGCAAATAACCACTGGAGTGTGAGCCCAGTTCACTGTGGCAAATAGCACTAAAGGATATGTTAAAGGCCTTATACAGAATATCTAATATTAGTAAGCAATATTTGACATGGCCTCAAGGAAGGATATCCATTTCAGAAAAATGTGACCAGCTGCCTTAACAAAATACATCTAACTTTCAGCTAAACATGCAATGCAACTTATAGATCAAGTTCAAGCCAAGGCACAGAAGAATTAACTCTCTTTCTTGGAGGCAGATGCTGAAATGAGGCTGGAAGGGACCTCTGACAGTCATCCCACCCCTCATCAAAGCACAGCCAACTTTGGAGATATAAAAAGGTTTCTTAGGGTTTTATCCAGTTGAGCTTTGAATGTTTTTGTGAATAGAGATCTCTCAGCCTCTATGTGCACCTGTTCCACTGGCTGACATCGTTCTCTGTGAAATGCCAGTAAGCAGGAGAAAAGACAATTCATCGAGGCTGGTTTCAAAGCCATTTGACTGGGAGGAAATTGGGAAGAATTTAGGTCTGAAGGATACACACAGCAGGGCTTGTCCAATACAACAGCATTGTCTTTTGTTTACCAGTTTCCTGCCATGACATAGGAGACATTTGCAATCTTTTAGAAATTATTGTTGGCATGGATTAAAAGTGTGTCTTTCTCTGGAGTTTACTGAAATAGTTTGCTTTTCCTAATTGCATTTACCTTTTGGTCTACTTATCCTCCCAGTAGAAAATTGCACCCTCACACAAAGTGAGATGTTTCTCACTGGCTTCCAGTGCTGACATACCTGGAAAATGGATTGCCACACAAGCAAAAATCCTAATGAAAAGACAGGGCCAGATTCAGTAACAGATTCCATGGGAAGCAGAACTATATGAAAGCTCTTACTTGGCTCCATTTTACAATCGACATTAAGTTATCCACTTTGGCATAACTGAACTCATGAGAAAGCCAGACCATGCATGGGAAAGAACATTTCATGGTAATAAAAAAAGACCTCCCTGGTCAGAAAGCAATTTTGGACTGGAGACTGGCTGATTCAAAATTGCAAACCTGAGCAAATTTGTGGAATACAGTTTTAATTTGTATAAAGTGGAAAGCAGAAAGAAAAACACAAAAAGAAGAAAGAAAATACACAAAAATCTGCTGCATCCTAGGTCGGTGATTTTTGTGAGCTAGATTGATGCTAATTGCATCTGCTACATGCCTCCATTATAACTGATGCACAGGGTGAGCAAACGTGCTTCATCCCTGCCTGAGGCTGCTCAACACTTTTGCAGAAGCAACAGCTGCCCAAACCAGCAGCCCGGTTGCTGTGTAGTTCTACCAATGGGGATTTACAAATATGGCAAAAAAACCCCAAAACAAAACAGCATGCACTGTAGACTTCTTTGTGAAGAGGCTACTTATGGGACAAGGTGCAAGACCATGAAATATGGGACCTCATCCTTACTGCTTGTGAAGTCACACAGTGGATCCCATCACAATTGGCAAAAAATACACACTTCTCTTTCCCTCCCCATTCCTTGGTACCACACAGCTCTTCTGTTTGTCTAGTGTTAACAAAATCCCCAGATCACATAAGACACTCAGTCCTTACTGTGATAGGAATGATAGTATCCTGGGTATAAAATCTGCCAAATTAACAAAAGACAAAGCAGATACTTTTGTCTCAGTTAAAAATACCAATTATACTCATGTTTCTTAACCATGCATTTATCTCCCTCTTTTTTTTTTTTTTTTTCCTTTTTTTTTGATAAAGTGAATTGCCATGCTAGTGGTTATTGCTTTGCCAATAATGTCTGGTTCTGCCTGATAACATCACACTATGTAAAACAATGTAGTATTTTCTACAGTCCCTGCTATTATAGGAAGTTAACAGTTACTGTAAACAAAAGGGTTCTTGGTAAAGAAGATGAACCGAAGATATATTTTGAATTAACCACAAGGCAAACACTTAACGTACGAGAATAAATCTCTTCCAGCTGGCAAACATTGCAGGAATAGTTCATTCTTTCAAAAAGATTGCATTGGATTTGCACTGCCAACAGTACACACAGAGACATTGTTTCAGTCTCAGCAAGAGAGTTATTTATACACTTTGAATGAGCTCTGCTTTCTCTAGAGCTTCTCTATAACTTCACAACAATCATCCATCAAAAATTATAACAAAAATATGTTTTTTTTCCTAATGTTAGAGATTTATTTTATCTGGTGGGGGGCACTAAAGCTTATTTTGAATAGATCTTAAGGACAGAAAGGGAATATTAGGTCACACAGTCAGATCTCTTTAGTATCATAGGCCATAAAATTTCTGCCAGCTACTTCTGTATGGACCCCAAAGGCTGACATTTGGCTAAAGTGTGTGCCTGGAAGGTTTACAGTCTTGAATCTACCACTCTCCTCTGTAGCTGGTTCCAGCAGAAATCAGCCTCACTATTAAACATTTGTGTTGTCCTTCTATTTGATTTTTCTTGGCTTTGATTTCCATGCTTAGGTTCCCATTGTGCTTTTCTCTGATCCCTTAAAAAGCCCTTCAAGAACTATTATTTCTTTACCATCCAAGAACTCTGAACCAACTGAATACTGTGTGGTTTTGGTTCATTGGCAGTTCTGAATAAAGGCAGGAGAGGGAATGCGAGAATTAATCCAATTAAATAGTATTTTCATTGTTTAAAACAACAACAACAACAGCAGCAGCAAAAAAGTTTCATCTTAAATGAAAATATTTTGCTTTTCATTTTTGTTGTTTCAATTTGAAACAACTTTCAGCAACTTTCAATTTTTGCAAAATGTGTGCTTCAAAAAAAATCGCCCCCACAACCCAGAAGGAAGTTCAGTGAGATTCGTGTTGTTTGTTTTCATTATCCAGTCTACATTTTTGCTAGAAATGTTCCAGATTAAATAAACTTATCTTAGCACTTCCATATGATAAGCACTTCAGTTTTTAGTATTATGGTAACTTCCCCAAAGTTTGTCTGTTACAAAGCCTCTGCCATCATTCTTAACCTAATATATTTGATGTAATACATAAAATGATCATTACTAAGAGAAATATTAGCTGTCTTTACTGTTGCACCAGAATGAGAAGTCTTGTCAATGGAGCAGGAAGGGTTTCATGAGGATGTTATCCTGTATTTTTTGAATGAGGATTTTTAAAAGTTACCTAACATCTTCAATCGAAAAAAGTTGACTTAGTGGAACTTACGAGTAAAAAATACATGTGTAAGAGTGTTTGCCTTCTCTGTATAGTCCTCTCACATTGTATAGTATCTATACAACAATCACCTGTCAGAAAAAGATCAGACAAAATTTGGCTATTAACTCTAAAAAATAGCTCCCTGTCATTTGCAGGCAAGAAGACCATTAAGTAAATGTTTATGTTCCAGAAGATCTCAGTTTCCCAGGCTTCTGATGTGTTTTTCATATATGTTGCACAAACCTCTATGAATGTTCATTTTAGGCTTCCCTCTCTTGCTTACATTTAAGAGGATAAATCTAACTTGCATGATGGGAATATTAATGGGCAAAATAGCCACTAAAATGCTGTCAATGGCATCTGTGTCATTTTAATAGAAATATAAAGAGCAATTGCCATCTTTTTCTGTACTTATTACACAAATTATGATATTTTCAGCTCCACTAATCTGCTACTATGCCATGTCAAGGTGTTATATCCAGCATTAGCACCCCTTTATTTATGACGGTGATGGTGATATATGCCTAGTGAAGCTTTTATTTTAACCAACATCAGCACACTGCAATCAATATGGTCTTATTCCTTCAGCAATCCAAATAATTTTACTACTGAACTTAATTGGCAATGAGCAAAAGTAGCATGATCATTATTCAGTAGGGATCATCACACACTCTACAAATATTTGTTTTAGGATCAGTGAAAAAGTAGAAAAGCTGCCAAGGGTTTCCTGGTTGGCAAGACTTTGGGGGCTTATGAAACTTCCCAGACTTCTCATTTTTCAAGGAAAAAGGCAGTTTTGAAAAGTTTAAAGGGACCTGCAGGCTTTAGGGAGCTTTGTGATAACTTTTAGAGGGATCTATTTCCCACTGGGGAAAGAAAATTATGGAAATAACTTTCCAGGTAACCTTCCTAGGCCAGGCAAAAACCTTCACTGTACCCATCTCAGCTTTGCCATCCTCTGACCTACAAGTGGCCAAGTCCCATGTGCTTCATTAGAAATGGACCCACCCGACCTACCTGCCTGTGTTTCCAAGGGAAGACTAGCTTCCCCACCTGATGGTGGCATTAAGCAAGTCTAGCTTTTCACCAGATCTGAGATTATTTTCAGTTGTGAAGAAAAAGCCTAATAACAATGTGACATGGCATTCCTTAATTATGGTCTTTTGTATATCATCTGGTTTCTATATGGAAATAAAATTGCTGTCCAATGGAAAATACTGCGGCAAGAAGTGGAATAGGTATATCTATGAAAACAAACAGATGAATTCCAAAAGTAGGAAAAGGATTATTGCAAGCCTCTTGCTAATGCTGTGTAGTACATTTACACAGTTAATGAGCTTAATCTGATTAATATTATAAAAAGATACCAGTGAAACAGAATTCCCAAAATTCAGATCTCCATTTTGGCTTTGTTTAGTGGGTTATATGTAACGTCAGCTGTTTGCTTTTTTCAACGGGATGAAACATCTGAATACACTCTAACTTCTACCAGCCCTTGAATTATTAAATGCTTTTCTCAAAGTCTCACAAACTGGATGCAGGAATCTCCAAATCTCAAAAATTCCAAGGCTTCACAGCTGCCAAGAAGAGTTTGAAAAGATGAAACACCTGAATGAAAAGATTTCATCAATAGGAAGAGAAGTAAGAACAAATTTATTTCCCTCTCATCCCAAATAGCCTTATTGAGAGAGCCGTAATAGTTTCTTTGGGTTTTCTGAATTCTGGATGGCAGCAATACAATGTGGGTCTAGGAAATGCCTCTCTGCCATTGTGTCTGTGTAAAGTAAGCAGGTGAGCAGGCAAGCTAACATTTCTTCCATCTGTCACTTTGGCTGAAACAGGAATCTGGCATGGCAAATAAAAGTCCAATTGAAACAGAGCCATTATGAAAAAATAGAGGAAATTCACTCTCAGATTAGTTCTGTCAGTGCAAATCTTTCCCTCTTTACATAAGATTTTATATTAAGTGTTTTTACCTTACAAATAGACAGGAAGAGACACAAGGGAGACAGAACAGTTTAGTTATTCCTAGATATTTTCTCTTCCTCTTCTTTGTTTTCCTGATCTGCTCCCCCCACACCAGGCTGTCACTAACACTCAAGCTTTGCTCTGCAGTCAGATACTATGCTGTGCGGCACTGTAGTGCATGAAGGCATCTCAATTAGTGCCTGAGTTGGGAGATGACCCAAGAGTAAGTTGTTCAAGTCTAATCTCCCTTCCTTGCAAGGTGCTAGTCCTTCTGGAGAAATTGCTTTCACAGTCCAAAAGCAATTTCTCCAATTAAGAGCTAATTTCCCCTCTGTTATACCTATTTTAGACTATCACACGTGGTATATTATGTCCTGCTAAGTATGACGGCAAAACTAGAAAAATCATTATCCACGCAGTGGCGGAAGCAGAGTGCTTGGGCATTGCAGGGAAGTCTCCAGTGACCATGTATGCCATCCCACACTAGTTCCAGTGGGAGGGGGGCAATGGCCCCTGGAAACAGGTCACAAGTCTGTGTACCTTCCAGATCTGATAAATTACATTTTTTTTTCCCCCCTTTGTTAACCAGTAAGAAATTATTTTACTGCAGATAAATGCATCCACTGAAGCTATTTAGATAGCAGCAGTGGATGACTTACTAGAACAGATTCTTTGAAAAAGGTGGAAAAAATCAATAGGAATATCTCCAGTGTATTGATTAGCAGATGAGTATTCATATTACCAGAGATACAAAGCAATTTAAGCAAAGGACTGAGAATTGAAATGGATTGATATCATTAGTTAAGCTTCATAGCATGATGCAAGAAACAAAATGTATTCTGAGATCTTTAAAGGAAGTAGCTAGGGAAGTTCTGGTTTTGAACTAGAAAGAAATAGGGATTTAAACCCCAAAAAGTTTAAGTAAGCCTGTTTAAGTTTGTTTCAGGTTCCTGACACAGCATCATCCACAGTGGCAAGAGGACACAGGGTGGTGGCCTCAGGGCAAAATTGTCTTATGCTGACTGCAACCAATGTCGAAGGGCCCCAAATACACTGGGGCTGTCTGCTCTGAAGTGCATGTAGCCCCAGCTGGGATCCCCTGAGCAGATGATGGGCTGACAGTTCAGTGAAGATGAGGCTGGGAAGTGCAAGCACCAGGTAGCTGGCCCTGACCTGAGTGGGGTCTGTGCTGAAGATGTTGGGTGCTGTGTTCCCGCTGTGACAAACTTCACTTCCCCTGGTGAAAGAATCCAGAAACCTCCATTCCAAAAGAAAAAAACTCTGAAACCTCCTCTCCGGGGGTTTCCCTGTAGAAATATGACAACATAACAAACAGAGCTCTGATGAAATGTGGTCCACATCTGTAGTCATTTTATAGCTGACCAAATGTGCAGCCTGAGGTTTGTATTTTCTAAAGCTAAGATAATAACAGGCCTGAGAACTCCCAGCAGTTGTTTGCTTTGATTTGCAGAATGTTTGTTACACAACATTATAATAAAAAATTGGGTATATCCGCTAGTAAAAATCTCATGAGTTACAAAAACAAGGCTTCTGCCAATGTTGCTTTATATTTAAAAAAAAGGGAAAAAAGTCAGATTTTTAATGAGGTAGCGAGGAGGTTTTTTTGGCTGAAGTACCCTATGGCTTGTGCTAGGACTCAGTTCAAAAAATATTTTTTTGGTAAAAAACTACAATACCTTGCTATCTATGATTCAGATCACCAGACTCTACAATTTTAGGTAGGTGTTTTGTAATAGAGTAACTGCCTTTAAATTAATATATTCCGTGTTTCCCAGCTGAATATGATTGAAACTCATCATGAAGAATCCCTCTTTGTGAAATGATATTTCGAGGACAACATCTCATATCTGCAGAGCTTGTACTAAAGCAAACAGCTATGATTCGATCACAGATGAATCATCTCGTTTAGATGTGGCTACATATGCCTAACCAGAAACAATATAGGCATTTTTAATTTAATGGGTATGACTGCAAGTGTGCTTGTGCACATTATCCTCTAGTGGTTAAATAATTTAATGCCAGATTAAAAAGACCTAGTAACAGAAGGTTACAGGTCATGGCAAAAATAAGAGAGAATCAAATGAAAGATATTGGATGGCAAATTGCCAAAAAAAAAAAAAAGGATAATGCAGCAATATGCTAAGTGTCTGAGATGTTTATATGCAGGGACATGCAAATAGGAAGGTGGAAGTCAGAGTTAAACCTAAGTATCAGCTGGCACCTGAAATTTGGTGGGATGGGTGACAACAGAAGTGGTATCAGCTTCTTTTTCAGAGAAGGCATGGGACGTCTTCAACAACTTACCAAGAATGTATATGCTGCTCCTAGAAGTTAGATAAAAGTAAGACGCAGATTCGTTGGATAAGAGGGAAAGAGTCAGTTCCACCATATAGGCTGATGAGAGGAGGCAGGTAGGACACCAGGCAATTGCAGCACCTGGGAGAGGCAGTGTTGCAGAACTGGGCAACAGGAGGCATCATTTCCTAAATATTCATTTGTCCAAAAAGTAACACTGACCCATCTGGCAAGGTGTTCACCCCAGTTGGTTTTAGAGAGGGTTTGGAAGTCGTTAGCGGTGCAGGTAAATTTTAAATTTGATCCTAGTAAAGAGGAGCTGGCTGGAAATCTGATGGTCAAATTTAGGTAGAAGTGGCCACAACAGAAGTTAATTAGTATGAGAAATAAATGCATGTAAAGAGCCAAATGAGGAGCTGGGAGTCCAACAAATTAGTCACAGCATCTGAAATACCACTAGTTGGTCATCCTTGTTCTATGTGATTAAAAGGAGCAAAACAAACAAATAATAAATAAACTCAATAATATACACTGCTACACTAAATTATGAGGATAAGCCGTCCTCTGAGGGAAAAGAAAACCATGGTAAATGTCAACAGCAGGGGGGAAAGAAAGGTGCACTATAAAGGATGACTGTAAAGAAAATAATGATAAATAGAAAAAAATATCCCAAACAGAAAAGCTTGAGGTTGTTGTTGTGCTTAGTTTTGTTTTGTTTTCAAAAATGCAATCCACTAGAAGCAACAAAGCAGTAAGAAAGAGTTCAGGAACTGCAGCAAGGAGAAAACAAAGACAGAGAAAGACCTCAAAGAAAATTTATTACTTAACAAAAAAGCACAGAAGTCAGGTGATACAGTCAAAGCTGAAGTATTGGGTGCCTGTGTTCTTTCAGGCTGCAGGAAGGAGTTTAGTCTTCAGCAGACACTGAAACAAAGTAAATAGGGAAATGGGGTAACACTGAACAGAGCAGGGCAAAAAGTAAATTATAGAATATTTAGACCCTGCTGGTGTATTTGAGTCAGCAGTGCCTGACAAAATCCATGCCAGGGTACTTAAGGAGCAAAGAAGCTGGCAATGATCTGAGATCTCATACAGACCAGGGAGAGCAGGGGAGGTATTGGAGGACATAGTCCCAAAAAAAGGAAAGGAAGAGGACAGGAATTACAGGACAGTCGTCTTAATTTTGATCCCCAAGATAAATGTTACCGAAAAGCAATGCCTTTATAGATACCAGCAGAGTAACAAGGCATAAACCTCCAGATGAAGTTATCAGGAGTTCACTTCAAACTGACAGGTTTCTCACACTGAGAGCTGCAGGAGGTCTCCGTTGCTAACAGTTACTTTCCATTTTCTTTTTAAGAACTTGCTGCTCCAACAGAGAATATGTGTCTGAACCTCCTGAGCAAAAGCAAGCTCAGGAGCATTGCCAGGATACAAATTCAGCTCATTCTTGATGAATCTAGGGAGGGATGGTCTGGATTCTTTCAGATTAAATTGGATGAAGATAGACGCAACATGCTGTGTTTCTTGAGAAGAAATCAAATGCACAAGCATAAAATGGGGAAAAACAGACTGGGAACAAACTAGACTATATACCAGAATGGAGAGGACTTCCTACCAACCCAAGATCTCTTGTTAACATTTTAATCATCTAGCATACATGTAAGAAGGAGGTTGAAACTGTGGACCAAGATGGTAGTACTGTGAAAAATAGAAGTCTCCACGAACATGGAGAAATTATGCAGAGCTTTGTTGAAGAGGTGTCTCGAGGGTCTCTAGAAGCACATTTCACCAGGGTGTAGCAGCTTTTCAGCCACTCTTCAATCAGCTCAGTAAGTGCAGGTAGTCTCTTCCATGACAGATCAAGAAGATTAATTTAAACCATTGTATTGGAAACATTTTATGAAAGTACTAAAAAGCCTAAGCCATTGGTTTCAGGTAATAAGCAGGTTAAATTCTGCAGCATGGGTACGTCTCACACTCTGGAGTGACATATTGTATATTCATATAGACAGACTTGGTGTGCAATACAAGATCTGAAAATGAAATGCTGGAAATATGTTATGTTAGTACCTAGGATGAGGCTTACCTTAGGAAAAAAAGCTTAGCTGCATAAGTATGCATTCCGCAAGATTCAATACAAGAGCATGTGCAGGAAAAGAAAAACCTAAAAACCTTAGTGTGAGAGATATTATCAGCAGTGGCAGTGGCAGGACCCCAGGAGCAGCTGCTCTGCTCTGCTGCCTGCCTTGGATATCTGATGTGATCTGTAGAGTCCCCTCCAGGTTTGTGCATCATGCCTCAGGAAAGACATAACAAATCTGAGAAAAGAAGAGATGAACAAGCATGAAAAGAAGATCGGAGGGATGAGGTCTTCAGGAAAAGGGAGCATATGATAGAGGTGTTTGGGAAAGCAGTGACATGATTTTATTTCTATGTGTAAAATGCTTTAAAAAAGACAATGTAGATCAGCTCCTCTGGAAGTAGCGGTAATGGATAGGACATTTATGTCCTCAAATTGCACCAGGGGAGGTTTAGATTTGATATTAGAAAAAAATTCTTTATGGAAAGGGTTGTCAGACGTTGGAACAGGCTGCCCAGGGCAGTGCAGTGGTGGAGTCACCATCCCTGGAGGTGTTTAAAAGGTGTTTAGATGAGGTTCTTAGGGACATGGTTTAGTGCTAGAGTTAGGTTAGTTTATGCTTGGACTCAATGATCCTGAGGGTCTTTTCCAACTGAAATGATTCTATGATTCTATGACATAATTTTGCAGCAAAGTCGGCTGAAGATGATATTAGAGTAAGGTCAGCAAAGCAATAGGACAACAGCTTCCTGAAGAGCGAATAACGCTGAGGACCTTGCCCTTGTTACTGAGTTTCCTTCCCTGGGAATGCTTTCTGTGGCTCAGATCAATTACTATGTATAACATTGACTGAACGGTTTCAAATGCTTGTCTGTCCACTCAGGCTGTGTGTCAGTGGGGTTACGGTGGGAGGAAGACGGCTGCAGCATGCAGAGCTTTCAGATTGACTCAAGTGGAGCTAGAAAAAGAGAGTGAAGTTTGGTGGCAAGGTAATCATCAGTGATACAGGTGAGTCATTTGCCTTTTCTCAGATGGTCACAGAACTACCATCCTTCTGTCTGTCTTCACTCCTTATTTTCTTTATTCACATGTCTACTTCCTTTATAATTTTCTTCTCTGTTTCCTATTCCTGTTTCTCTCTTCCTTTACTATTTTTTCCATTTCTGTTGGCTTCCCTGACAGGGACCCCACCATGCCAAGGCTTATTTTGATTGTCTAGTTGTGGTGGGTTTTCTCTCCTGTGGCTCTGCTCTACATTTGGGCTCCACACACGTTTTCAAAGCAGAGCTTTCCTGCCAAGAAAAACATGGACTTCTCTGAGCTGTTCAGCACTAGGAAAGACCAGACTGAGTCAAGGAGAAGCATGATGTGGAAAGGGAGAACTGGGGATAAGGTTCCTTAATATGGAATACGCCTGATTCAAGCAGGAAACTTGGAAGACCTGAGCAAGAAAAAGCAGAATCAGATTGCCCAGTGTTAGCTCAAAATTACTTAAGAATCAGCAATCAAGAGGTGTTAACATCCAGCACACATCCTTTATTGCTCTTCATCAAGAAACCAACCCAAAGGCTCTAAAGGGCACCACTGGTGCCATGTTGTCCCATCAAGGCAAGCAATGAGTCACTAATTGCATCAGCTGCCTGGAAGTCTGATGAATGCATTGATGTGACTATTTTAGGAACTTCAGCCTGAAGGAGAAATTGAAAGAAAGTAAAAATTATTTGAAGAGTGATGTGGGAGCTACTGGGTCTCAGGAAAAAAGGAAAATGAGGAATAGGTACTATTAACAGTGAAAGAAATCAGATATGCTATTACAGAACAGTTCAAATGGTCAGATAAAAAGGCTGATTATGTGGTGTCGTAGAATGAGCCACCATGTAGTTTTAATCATTACCAACCACTTTCTGTCACAGCAGATAATTTCTGCTTCTGACACATAACTACAATACTTTGTGACAAGCGTATTTACAGTCCAGGCTTCAATTTCAATCTTAAAGAGCTCTGTTTTCAAAAATAGCATGTCATGTCACAAAGTGCTTGGACACAAGCGAGTCAGCTAGTTAGATGGTTACAGTGTGAAACTGCTGCCTGCAACTAGCTCAAGTATCAACTCTTGATACAGTCAGACAGAGACACCCTCACAAGGAACTGCAGGCCATTTCACTATAGGATCGTCGTCCTGTGCAAGATAACAAGGCAGCCCACACTTCTTTTGCAGCTGCAGAAGTGATGACCCAAAGGACAGGCTGAGAGTAGTTTCTCCATTATGCCCTAAAATGCATAGTCTGAGGTGATCTCTGCATGCTGACCATGAGCTGTTTCTTTGTTCTCCTGTGTCAGAAAACTGAAACAAAGCATAGCCATTAAGAAAATCACTTGGGTATAGGATTAAAAGAATGCTCATTGAAAATATTGCAGGCATTTGTCATTAGATCAATATTTCTACTAGAGGAAAGAAACAAAAAAGAAAGGAAAAGAAAGGCGAAAGGCGAAAGGCGAAAGGCGAAAGGCGAAAGGCGAAAGGCGAAAGGCGAAAGGCGAGGCGAGGCGAAGAGAAGAGAAGAGAAGAGAAGAGAAGAGAAGAGAAGAGAAGAGAAGAGAAGAGAAGAGAAGAGAAGAGAAGAGAGAGAAAAGGAAAGGAAGGAAAAGAAAAGAAAAAAGAAAAGAAAAGAAAAGAAAAGAAAAGAAAAGAAAAGAAAAGAAAAGAAAAGAAAAGAAAAGAAAAGAAAAGAAAAGAAAAGAAAAGAAAAGAAAAGAAAAGAAAAGAAAAGAACGAAGAGAGGAAGAGAGAAAGAGAAAGAGAAACAGAAAGAGAAAGAGAGAAAGAGAGAAATAAAGAAAAAAGAGAGAAAGAAAGAAAGAGAAAAGAAAGAAAGAAAAGAAAGAAAAAGAAAGAAAGAAAGAAAGAAAGAAAGAAAGAAAGAAAGAAAGAAAGAGAGAGAGAGAAAGAGAGAAAGAGAGAAAGAAGAAGAGAAAGAAGAAGAGAAAGAAAGAAAGAAAGAAAGAAAGAAAGAAAGAAAGAAAGAAAGAAAGAAAGAAAGAAAGAAAGAAAGAAAGAAAGAAAGAAAGAAAGAGTAAAACATGCTCTCTGAGTGCATCTTCCACTCAGTGCTGATGGAGAAAGGAGCAACAGCCCCTCCTAAAAGTAGTCAGTCTATTTTCTATAAAGCTGTTGTACAACTTGAATCAATAGGGTCTTCTGGAACACCTGAGGGTTATTAGACCCCTTCTCCATCATACACTTTTTTTCATACTGGCTCAGATTATTTAGGCTGAGTATGTCAGTTTGCATATCTATCCTTAGAACTAATGTGAAATAATGATGCAATAATGGTTTTAAAGATAGGCCTTTTTTTTTTTTTTCCATATAAGTCTTTTAGGTTTTAAATTATACAATGGCCCAGTGGCCCTTTAGAGCTCTTGCACTCCCTGACTGATAAGACTGAAGTCCCTGAGGTCCAAAGAGAACTGTGCTATATAGCATGCATTATGGCCGTGTCACAGAGTAATTTTATCGGGAGTAGGAGACACAGCAGAATTACACTAGTCTGTAGTGCTACCAATAGGAAGTGATGACTCACCCAGCTAGTGCTTTCAAAGTGGCAATATCCTATACAGTGAAAACATGTTTTGAGGGTGATAAGTGACCCCATTGCCAGGAATAGTTGAAGGAGTGTTAGCAGCAAGAAGAAAAAATAAGTCTTTACACAGAAAAAATAAGTCTTTACACATCCAGCATTTCTGATATCTGCAGAAAAACCTTATTTGGGTTGCGAGTTTGACCATTAAGTTGTGTAGAGCTTTGCAAGCATTATTGAAGTGACTCTGAACTGAGATGTCATCCTTACAAAACAAGTTCATGTCAGTCTTCACAGAGCTCACTGACAATAGTCAATCATATAAACGCAGGCTGATACAAGACCTGGAACATGCTCAGAGGGTGTTGTGATAAAAGAACAATCTGACTTAAAAGAATGGTGGATAATACTTAGAACAATAGGTGAAAGGTGCTCGTGGAAGTTGAAAAAAATCATTCTCGGTACTCAGAATGAATCCTAAAGAGGAATGACATGATTTGGTCAAGTGCAGGCCAATCTATTCTGCCATTCAAAGGCTTTGGAGGCTATTTATATGGAGCTCCAGAGACAGCGTTTGATAAGTTTAACAATTCATATGGCATCCTGCCAAATCTGTATGGGGCAACAGAAATTTAAGTTGCTCTCAGATTTCTAGAGAATAGATTGGATGTTAAGTAGAGCAAAGCAAAGTAGGTTTCTGCTATATGTCTAGACTTGGATGGTAAATGACTTTTTTGAAGGTGCATTGATTAGAAAAATGACTGCTTGCCCTGGAGTCAAAGCCAACCCCAGACTGATTCTATAACGTTGATGAATGCTGATGCGAGAGGGATGAATAAAGTTCTGTGATAACATTAGGTCTACACTGTCACTGAGAACTTTTTGAAAGGAAGAATATGTGGATAACCTACTTACCTAAAGAAAAGGCAAGAAATAAAAATGCAGTATAAACTATCTTGGTATATGATAAATAGAGCAGTAGGCTCTAAAGATAATGACTCCTGATTTTCAATAGATCTTTGTTAACAGGCTGATTTTGATTTCTAAAAGAGTATGGACTCTGATTAAAGATTCTTGGGGTTTTTTGCTGTTTATTAGGGTCTTGTTCTCTAAATTTCCTTTGGTGTTGAGCAGCATGTGTGCTCCATGGAAGAAAGCCTTCCCCTAACCAGTGCTCACTTTTCTTCATTACAGAGTTATTCTTTTCCTTCTATGAATCACATGGGGATTTTCATGCTCTCTTTGAGAACTTCATGCCTTTCCAAACTTGGCTGGTGTTGTATAACAGATTCAAAAGTTGTCAAGTCCCTGGAAGGCCAAGCACATACTCACAGATCGAGAGGAAGTACATTTTGTATGTGTAAGAAGGCAGCAACAAAGGGGCTACTTGCAATACTGGATTTGGCCCTAGTCTTTGGTGAAACTGCTCCTCAGCCTCTGGCTTTCTCCCTAGTGAAGCAACAAGATGATTCAAGAGAACTCTAACTCTTAAACTGCAGCCATCAAGAGGAATATATGTACAGGTCCCAATAAAGGTAGCAGACTTTTCTTTGGACTAGAGTTTTTACCAGCTTGCTTGTAATCCATTATGAAAAGGTCAGCAAAAAGCTGCAGTGCCCAGACCAGGCCCACAACTCAGATCTGCCTCCTTGGCCTCTTCATGAGGACAATAAAACAATAAGGGCTGAAGTAGTGGAAACCCAGAGAAACGGCAAATGCATTTATTTGCGAAAGATGGTCAGAGAGCACAAGCAAGACCAGTGCACCAAATAAAGATGAGGCAAATACGAGGGTCCCAGCTCCTATTTAAGTCACTCAAAGGGCAGTCTGGCACTGTCAGAGATATTAATGTCTCTCTTGTCCTGATTATCTCCAGCTGCATGTTCCCATCACCAGTCTTGTGCCAGTGCCTGTATGACACAAATAAATCATGAAACTAGCCCAGTCAGAAACCCATCATTTCTTCTTATTTTTGGACTGGTTTTCAGGCAGATCAGTTTACTGAACTGGTTCACTGAGCATCAGGATGTGTAGTAGAGGTTGCAAAAAAAGAGAATTTTGAATGCATGGCCAAGGTTAGGTGAGACAGGCTCCTCTTCAGTTGACTCAGAGCCATCATAAAATCACAGCCTAAGCTGTAAATACTTGAAAGGCCAGAGGATTTTTCTTTCAGAAAGGAGCTATGCAGGACAATGCAATGCAGGTAGTGAAATATATGGACATCTGAGTCCTAAAAAATATTTCTGTAGACTGGGCAGATACAACACTTGAGCTAAAGAAATTCCCTTTCATATTAACATAAATACATCAAAGCATGAGAAACTATTAATAAAATGTCACTTAGATAATTAGCACCTGACTTCAGTTGTAATAAGGGGAAAAAAAAACCAGAACAGGCTTTACTCCCACACCTTGACAGAACTGGTCTAGATTCTCACCTCAACAGAGAAAGGCAACAGCCTCCAAAAACTAACTTACTGGGAGTTCAGTAGTGCAGAATTCAGAGCAGGGTTTGCCTGCAGCTTTAGGAAAACACTTTTCTGAGAATTCCAGCTAGTAAGACAGTAAATGTGACTTGAATGCCATGAGCTTCTTTGGACAAGGCTGTGTATGTACTAGTATTCATGGGGTGAAATCAAATAGCTCTTTTCAGGTTTTATAAACAAAACTTTAGAGCGAAAAAAAGGTGCAGGGCTCAGTAAGATGCCCAGGTCATCAACCATCTCCTAAATCAGTGAGAAGAAGCTGTAGATGGCTGTTGTGGTGTATCTCTAAAGCTTCTTCCTGAGTGACATTGCTAAACTAATAGGTCAACTTTCCTGCCTATGATGCAGCTACCAGATGTCATTCTGTAGTTATGCTTCACTTCAGAAAATAGGTACCAGAACGTAAATCCATGTTTGTAAATTCTGGTCTTACATCCTATGAACACTAAGAACTCAAGAGAGTTGTCCTAAAAGGTGGTAGTAGTAGTACTATCATATCACCTATTTATTTCCTGGTTATGTGTTTACCACGTATATAGAAACAGTTGACAAAGCAGGCTTTCTAAATCCAAGAAGGATAAGAAACAGTACAAAACAAGCACCTTTCTGCTTCAAGGGAAATACAGATTAAGTGGTTCTCTTCTCTTCTCTTCTCTTCTCTTCTCTTCTCTTCTCTTCTCTTCTCTTCTCTTCTCTTCTCTTCTCTTCTCTTCTCTTCTCTTCTCTTCTCTTCTCTTCTCTTCTCTTCTCTTCTCTTCTCCTCTCCTCTCCTCTCCTCTCCTCTCCTCTCCTCTCCTCTCCTCTCCTCTCCTCTCCTCTCCTCTCCTCTCCTCTCCTCTCCTCTCCTCTCCTCTCCTCTCCTCTCCTCTCCTCTCCTCTCCTCTCCTCTCCTCTCCTCTCCTCTCCTCTCCTCTCCTCTCCTCTCCTCTCCTCTCCTCTCCTCTCCTCTCCTCTCCTCTCCTCTCCTCTCCTCTCCTCTCCTCTCCTCTCCTCTCCTCTCCTCTCCTCTCCTCTCCCCTCCCCTCCCCTCCCCTCCCCTCCCCTCCCCTCCCCTCCCCTCCCCTCCCCTCCCCTCCCCTCCCCTCCCCTCCCCTTCCCTCCCCTCCTTTTCCCTCTCCCTCTCCCTCTCCCTCTCCCTCTCCCTCTCCCTCTCCCTCTCCCTCTCCCTCTCCCTCTCCCTCTCCCTCTCCCTCTCCCTCTCCCTCTCCCTCTCCCTCTCCCTCTCCCTCTTTTTTTTTGGTGTCTTGACTGGAGTCAAGCTATTTTGAGTTGGTATTTTCAGTTTTAGTTTGTTGATTTAGGTTTTCCTTTTTTTTTTTTTTTAAATTCTTCCTAAATAATATGCAATGTGAGCCTTAAAACAAATATTCTTCCACTCAGGAAAGACCATCCTCAGAGACACAAAATTCTTATTTAAAACACATTAAATTTTGGTAGTTGATCTGCCTGGCCAATCACGGAGCTGAAATACTACTTTGTGGACAAACTTTGGATCTAAATATTGTTGTTTAATACTACAGTTTTCTTTGCGGAGAAGAAATAGGAAAACCTGACAAAATTCTTCAGCTCATTTTCAGTGGAGGTATGTATTACCTGGGGCTTTTTAAAACTAGCTGCATGACATGGAAATTATCTAGATTTTGTAGACAGTTTCATTTTGGTTTGCTTTGTTTCTCTGTTTGTTTCCCTCCATTTCCATTGTCTCCCACCTTTCACCTGCATCAACACTTTTTTCTTTTTGATAATCACACGTTTAACTGTTAGCCTTGTCACCTCTGTAGTTAAGTGAAATGTGTAACACTCCTTGAAAATAATATGAGGACTCAGCAAAGATGACTGTACAACTAAAATGTGCATCAGCTTGTAATACCTGATCCTTCACAACAGGAAGATTTCTGTTGCAATTATGGATAGATCTATATTTGAAAAGCTTAAATTTCCACAGTCTCTGATTGCATCAATTGGATTGCCCAATTTACAGAAGAGACAGGCCTGAATATCATGTTCTGAGAGAGTCAGACAGCTTTGGTAAAGTATCACCACTCTCAGTGCATGATTGCTAGACCAGCGGTACTTGGGACAAATACAACTAAAGGAGTCTATAGGCTCTAGACAGCTGCCCAATAATGCATAAAGTTGCAGGAATTACCTACTCCTGACTGACAGCAAGGACTGACAGAGGCAAGAAAGGCACAGGTGGACTTCAGCAAAGACTGTTTCTATTAAAAGTTCTTCCAAAGTGATGGTAGCACAAGTTAGGAGATGAGACAATAGGTAGTGGAGGGGGAATCACAATGATACTGAGTAAAGCATCGAACAAAAGGAGCAGCAGTGACAGGAAAATAATTCTGGTATGTGTATTTTAAAGCTAGCATGAGTAGGAGTGTTTCTCTCACCACACTGATGAGAAAGCAAGAAGAGTGTCTCTTGCCAGGGGAGTAGCGGATGGAGCAACTGTGTTTCATATGAGGACCTGTACTCTGGGACTGTCAAGCTGCTGTGGGAGCTGCTCAAAACTCGTGTGTCAGCATCATTGCTGCAGTCTGTGACCCATATTCCAAGGACAAAAAAGCATTTTGGCTTATGTTGCTTACAGAAATACAAGTTGTCCTTTACTCTGTAAAAGCTGTTTTACTGCCTTCTTTACCCTGTGCTCAGATACTTTCTAGAAGCATTTTAACGCTGACACGTGAGAATTGTTTTTCATTCGCTCTCCAGAATAAATTATGTGTGCAGCACAGAAACTAGTTTCCTTTTAGATTTAAAAATGTTGCTGTGAAGGAAAAGTTCCTTTCACATAAGAAGTATGTGGGATGTTCTGTCCCCATGTGGGCTGGGGACTTCTGGGGACATCCAGCAGAGTAATGCTGCAACATCACAGTCTGACTGGGAAGTACTTATGATGGACATAACAGGACAGCTTTTTGGACAACAGAAAATGCCAGACAGTTATCCAAGCAATGCATCACCTTGGCAGTAGCAGTAGCCCATGTGTGATATAGATGGTGAACCACTGTCTGCCTACTGACAAATTTTGGTTAAGAGCTGAATCCACATCATCTCACTGGATCTCCTAATGGCTGCTCATAAATTCTGCACAGAGCAGGCTGGAGGCACAGACTCCACTTGTGCATAGTGTGGTATTGCAACTTTTTCTAAAAATGTAGACATCCAACATCTTATCTCTCCTTTCCTTTTCACCTTTTCACATTTTCAGTGTTTGAAATGTCCAGGGAAAGGAAAATAAACTCTTTTTTTTTTTTTTTTTTGAGAAGGCATTAAGGCAAAAAAACTCCTTTAAACCAAAAAATATTTTCTAAAATACTGTCTGACTTTTAGATGCAAATACCTTATGGACAATTAGCAGCTTCTTTAAGAAAATACAGGACTACTTACAGCACAGGTCAATTAGCAGCTTCAGCCTATGTGTCATCTTGCTGAAGAGCAATTTTCACATCCAGTTCTTTGACGGATTATTAAATTACTTTTTCAAAGGAGGACTTTACTCATAGTGATAATGGCTAGTCAAATGACATGAGCACAATTTATCAATGGCTTTTTCTTTTTCTTTTTTTTTCTTTTGTAGAGGACAATCTCAAAAGTGTACACAACTGCTGCAACAGCTTTAGTGTTTGTTGAAAATCCCATTATCTTCTTTCTGCATTTCAGTCTAACAGGAAGAAAGGAGACATGAAAAGTCACCAAAGGGTTAAAATATCCTGGAGATCAGGAAGCAATTCTATTTATTTAGCTAATTTTTACGATAAATATTTAGAAGATAAATGTAGAGAGAACAGGATGAGATAAAATTCACCATACAACTTTAAAAAAGTTAAGTGCAAATAGTCAATAACAAGATATCAGAGTAATGACTGAGAAAAAACACTTTTACAAAAGCATGCAAAAAGCCTTGGCTGAAAGTGATCATATTTCAGCCTTGGACACATGCTGTATTCTTATAATACAATAAGTTCCTCATCATGCTGGCCTTCAAACAAAGGCAATGAACAGAGAAACATTGCTTCTAAAACCTAAAAAACATTGTATTTAGTAATACAAAACACCTAGTGAAGAAAAGACAGAAATATCTCAAGTTCACATATGACTACAATTCTTTTGCAACACAAAAAATCAATTTCAAAGAACAGTTAAAGACATTCAAACAAAAGAACTGATCCAGAGAATGATTTTATATTACTCTTATAACATGAATTATATGAAAAATAATTGTGCTTCATGACCCACTAGTTCCAATAATGTAATCCAGTACAGAAACTTGCACATATATTATACAATAATATGAGAATAATGAGGTACTAGAACCAATTGTGAAAGCTGCAGATTTTTATTACTATTGACAAACCATATGAAAACAATGCCATTTGCACATATTTTTCAGATAACACAAGATTTAATGAACACAGCAGTCTTAAGAAGACACTTCATAAGTGAACTCATTTCATAACTGAGTTATATGACCGTCATACAGTAATGTCCATTTTATTTTTTCCAGACTCTGAAAGGGTATGAAACTCTTATGTGTTTTACTCTTAAGAATCATTCCCCTTAAACTAACAGTGACGTGTATACTGAAGATGATTTTGACTCAGAGATAGTAACTTAGGAAGAAATGACAAACTGATCTGCTTTTGACTTTGTGAACATTAGGTTAAGGCTTGCAAAATCATCTGTTAGCTTCTGAAACAAAAAAAAACACAAGCCAAACCAAACCAATCCAAAACAAAACAAAACACAGAATTTTTTTTTTTTATCTGAACCTACAATAAAATTAGAGAAATTTCTATTCCACTGGTTTTGTTGGAAACAATTTTTTGTCATAACATTAAGACTAAGACAGGTAATTCTCAGCATCTTTCAACTATTTTACCATCTGAGATGAGCGCAACAGTCTGGGGGAGCAGTTCTTCCATATGAAAAGATTCTTAGTTGTTTGACAGCTTAATGACAATTAAGGAGAATGGGATAAATCTGTCTAACATTGAGTTTGGTTTTGTACATTTGGCAGCTGTACCTTAGGACGGGGTATGGCCACAGATGACCAAGTTCTGATGACAGCCTAAACTGGCTCTTGCTCCAGGCCACTGTGTCTAAGTTCTGAGAGTCCCCTTGAAATAGAGCTATGGGGCAGGCTCTGAACACAAGGTCACTTCAGATCAAAATTATTGCACCTGCATGCACAGTCTTTTCTACTTATTTTCCCTGGAACCCATTTATCAAGAGCTTAAGCATCATTCTGTCTGCTATATATATTAGTTTTCATGTGCATTGTGGATTCCACATGTACCATCTTTTGAAAACTCTCTACTATGTTTGGAAATTGAAATAATTGTATTAAGGTCACTTCTCATTAATATCATAGTGCTACAGACTTACCAAAAGATTAATCACAATGAGAAAAATGTGTGGTAACCAGAATGGTTGTATTGCATGATTATCTTCCTTGTATGATTCAATGCTCTGCGTTCTGTTTGCACTGTTTTCAATGATTAATTTTAAATTTTATTTTAAAAGCTGTATGTTAGTCCTCAATTTCTGCATATTCATTCTTGAGGAAAGACCTTGACAAGTCCATTTTATGGTTTCTTGTTTTAGTGTCTGATGGTCTGGGTAGTTTTAAAAATTTTTATCCTGAAATTATCCAGGAAAAAACTATTCAATGCCCCTTGGAAATTAATGCTGTGGACAGGCACATATTTCAGGGTCAGAAATGAAATACAATTTAGAGTTCAAATTTCTATGAGTTAACTGTTTTGTTGCTGAGCCTTTGTAGCAGATGAATTTGTGAAGTAAACTATTTTTTAATTTATGCTTTTCACAGTTCATCTAGAACTGCCAGTTGTTTTTCTCCACCCACCTTCTTTGGTTTTGTCATTGAAGATACAGTGTTGTTAGAGAACATTAATGTAATTTATTCATGTGTAGTACAACATTTAAAAGATGTTACCGCTTGGCATGGAGAAAATTGATAGGTTCCTAGTACTTCTGTTGAATTGGCTCATCTGAGAGGTTACATAATTGATATTTACTATTATTGTCTGCACTTTCTTGAATTTTTCATATGAACTTTAATCACAAAACCATTAAATAAAATCAAATTAAAGCAAACTAAAGTATAAATAGAACTACCACCTGGCAGGTCATGTCAAAAGGTAATAATAAAGTGTGTTTTCAGTTTCAATATTTATAGTAGGAATTTTTCTGAGACAGCAAGTGTTTTTAAAAAAGATCAGTTTACAGCACATTTTTTCCAAACATAATGAGGTTCCTAGAGCTCACGTAATTTCATGAATTACATTTATTTTAACATCTCAAGGAAGTAGTTTATAATGAAGAGATGCCCAAACAAATCCAGCTACAATAAACTGAGGAAATTATCAATCTGGCTTCAATTGAAGAGGTAAGAAAATCTTTTGGAATGCAAAAAGGAGGGTCATTTTATTTTCATTAATATCATGTGTGTGACTTTAAAACTGCCACCACTTGGTAGAAGACCAGCGCATGTTGTAGCACAGTTTAAATGAATAGCAAAATTTCTTCTGCATTCGGTTAGAAAGAACTTAGGTCAAGGCCTTCCAATGATCTAAGCTGGCTGAAATGGTGTATACAATGAACAAAAATGTGGAATCTGCATCTTTTGTGTCTCAGCAAGGCATGATACAACAATTTCAAGGAAAATGTTTTAAATCCAAGAAGTACCTGAGAGCATATGTTCTTGTATATTCCATAAACACTGAAAAAAATTAATAAAATTGTGAATTATATTAGCATTTCAGAAATTACTCTCCTGCAGAAGAATAGAAGGAGAAGCTGTGATTTTTAAAAATTTTTTCCTTTTGGTTACAACAGTAAAATGCAAACACCTAGCCCTTAAAACAGAGTAATAAATAATGTTTTTCTGTTCCTCTTCCTTAAATGTCATCTATGCCAAATGCTAAGCAAGAATGATTTGGGATACTTTCTCCCTTTGGAAATGTAAAAATAACACCCAGGCTTTCCCATTTCATTTTAAACATAATTCTTAACAAAAATTGTGTTGACAAGAGGAAAAGAATTGTTTGGAAGAAAGCCTTGCACGATGAATAAACGTAGATTTAATATCAACATACTAAATCACAGTTTATAGAGTATATATTTTATGTGGGGTTGACAGCATCAACTAGACACAGCTGTCTGACACTTCCTTTCTAAGACTAGTTTCAATTATACACAGGTTTCTCTATGTCACAGTTCGTGCTATGCTTTGTATTGATCTTATTTTTTATTAAAAAAATATTATAGGGATGCTTTCAGTGCACAACGAGCCACCAGTAATGATCCTTCCAGACACTGTGAGATAATAAAAACTGATCAGCATCAACTTGTGAATACAATGCAGACAAGGAACTTCATCACGGCATGGTGGTGGAGTATCTGGCACAAAAATGTGAAATGCAACTGCAGGACTGGATGGGAAAACAAACTCAAGTGATAAACCCCCACATGTCAGTGACTGACCCAAAGGCAAAGTGTCACAAGGGGTTTTGTGGAGTACAATAAGCTTTGGGTGTGAGGTTTGGAAGAAAGGTGAGGTAGCTGCCTCTCTGCCCATACTCTGCTCAGGGGCAAGGGAAGATAAATTATAAGTTGTTGCTGGCATAGATGTGACTTGGCTTGTTGGAACAAGGGGACATTTTACTCAGCAGAGAAGCTTCTTAGGTAGGAGATGGAAGGAAGGGACTGCTAACAATAAACTAAGGAAAAAAATCACCCATCTAATTGAGTGCACAGTGACTTGCAGGGATATGAAGGGATTAAATGTGTAAGATTTAACAGAAAATTTAGCTTCTCAGGAAGAAAAAAATACACTATTAAGCTACAGTACTAAAAGTTTATGGAAAACTCTATATGTCTGAAATAAAAGTCAGATGTAACTTGTTTAGGAAAGACAGTGAGGGTAAAAAGGCAGAACAATGCTACGTGGAGCCCTCAACTTACCTTTGGTTACCTTGGAGTTATCAGTAACAAAGGAAATAAGCATTCAAGCATTCACAGATCGCCTAGGGTCCACTAAAAAAAAGCAATGTAACATTTTGTAAACTACAAACCAGAGCAAGTTACTCAATAAGCGCTTCTCAGTAATAAATGAAAAATAAATTGTAATGAATGTCATCGGTCCAGGAAACATTTCATGAGGGATTTATGAGAGACCCCACTACCCTCCCCTGAGTGTTTAACAGTGGAGGTTACAAAGTAAGGAGAAAAGGTGTTTCTGCAAAAACTTAGGGGCTTTAAGAAACTGGTAAATGAAAGTGAAGACAGGGAGCCACACAAAGAAATTTGTCTTAACGGATAGGATATAGTAGCAGAATGCAGGACTGTACCCTGGAAAGCAGAGACTCTGAAAAGAAATGAAATTCACAGCAAGGGAGAAAACCTCATTAATACCTCTGACTGACATGCATTAGCAAAAAATGACTGTTTGAACCCTGTAATCCGTGAAGGAGATGTAATTTTATCCCTGTATGAAACATAGGTGAGCTAGTACTACAGTACAGCATGCAGTTTTGGTGGCTGCATTTATAGTGGGTTTAGAAGCCTCAAGAGAGCTCTGAAGACAACCATGGTAGTTATTCTATTTTCTGGAGAAAACCTCTTGCTGTTAAAAGCTTAATGTTCAAATCTGGTTAGCTTATTAAAAGGGAAGACTGAGGAGTGATTTGATTACAGACTATTATGCCTTCATAAGGAGAAAACAGAGGGGAGTACATATTCTTTTATTTAGTGAGAAAAGTATAAGAAAACCCAAGAAATTGAATCAGATAAATTCTAATAGGAAATAAGGCACAAAATCCAGTAACATTCTGACAGATTATTTCCTGAAGTAAACTACTTAGAAAATCCAATCTCCTAAACTCTCATCATCCTTGAATCAGAACAGTATAACTTGCTTTGAAGATTTGCTATTCAAAACACAAAGGCCATTGGACCCAGTAGAGCAGTATGTGGTAAACATCAATGGCATGGCATATAGATGATCAGAATAGCTGACTGAGGAGCAGTTTGGGCTTATGCTATTACTTGCTGGAAATCTTTTGAATTCAACAAATCATGACTTTCTAAAACTCTTCTTTTATTTATATCTGCTCGTTAGGTGCTGAAAAAAAACTTACCAACTAACTGGCAGGAGCACCCCTGTGACAGTGAGTGTGCTCCATCCACACACAACCCTTTGGTGGCACCCCAGCCCTTACCCAATACCTGAGTAAGCCTTTTTGGGACTGCAGAAGTGCAGTCCTTGGATAGCTCTTCAAATTGCCTCCTTTCCTTGGAGGAAAACAAGGTGTAGTACTACACCATAAAAGAGTGTGATTAGACACTTTCCTCCATTGTAACAGCTTGCCATGCAAATGCTTTTGCAGTGAAGAACAGGAGGAATCAGCCACTCTGGATTGTAGGGTCTGAGGTGTGTGTGATAAGAGAGCAGGCTGGGTGGACAGGCAAACATGGGAAAAGGCGCTGAAAATGTCAGAGGAATAAAGATTCAAATGAAAACTAACATGAATGCACTGTGTGAAAGGTGAGAAGAGAATCAGAAAATACACGGCTGGAAACTTGAGGAGGTGGGATTGCTGTGTATGGAAAAGGGGACAATTCCAATTTGAGCATCCTAATGCAAGCCACAATGCCTACAAGAATTCAGGGTTTGGAAGGCGGCAAAAAAAAAAAAAAGAGAAAAAGAAAGACAAAAAAAATCTGTGCTAAAAGAGTCCACAGGAATATACATTAAATGACAATGTCTGTGGACTATAAAATTGTGATTTAAATACATGAAAACATTATTTTGCACATAGATGCCAGACTTGTGAATTGCTAAATACTGTGAATGAGGGAGCAATTGCATACAAGGATAAAAAAGAAAATCAAATGCTTTGTAAAATATATTCTGTACATTCAGCAGGAACAGCCTCATGATTAGTGAAACAGTGAATGCTGCAAGATAGGGTCTCATCCACACAGTCACGAAAATGAAGTTAGCAATGAAACTGCTATTGCTGTGGTTGCTACATGAGAAATAGGTCTGCTATTAAATCTCTGAGGGAAATTCCTGGCAGTGGGGTGTGGAGGGAGGGCGAATGTTGCATTCTGCCTGGTTCATTTTACATTTAGATTCACTGGAAATTTATAGGGCAAAGGGATCATTCTATAAAAAGCCTGAAGCGAAGAGGAAATGAGAAAAGAAAGCCAGGTGCTGTGGAGACCTCTCCTGCCTCCTAAAAGATCAGTGAGCGGTTTGAAATAGTTCTCAGGGGTAGTATAAAAGTAAATAGTCCCCATATCCACCAAAATTTTGCCCTGCTTGTAAAGCTAGGACGACTGCCCATCATAACTCACATACAGCTTCTGTGTTCAACTTCCACATCTTGCTCAGTCTTTTTCTCTTGGTTCCTCAGATCACTTTACTTTCTGATCCAAACTGCAATGAACACTTCAGACGTCTAGGCCAAAATCTCAGTAATTTTGTTGGAGGAGTTCTGGGGCTGTTTGCAAAGGCAAGGGGCCTGTACTTCCTGTAAAACCCTTAAGTGCACGCCTTTAAGGCTTCACTAGTTTTTACAGTAAGACTCCTAAAGCTGACAGCCATCACAAAGCAGCTGTTGGAAAAAAAACCATTAGAGGCATTTGGAAATCTGTGAAGAATTGATGAATCATTACCTATGATATTTGAGGAATTGAAATACCTGAGAATGTGATAACATGAATCATATTTTTCTTTGTCATCACCGTGACTCACTGTTTCCCACTTGAAATAAGATGTTATCTAACTTTCCTTCCTTTATAAATCTGGCATAGGGGAATTATCCCTCAGGTAGCTGGGACGATTTTTCCTGAAGAGAGACGATCATACCTACATAAGGAAAAGCTACACAGTGGCAAGAAAAGTTCTGGGGCTATGATTCCTTTAAGTATCAAGTTGTATATTAATTTTTAAACATAACTTAAACCATATGTGTATACAGCCTCACCCTGGGGGATGATAAGCCTGTGGCTTCAGAAATGATAAATAACAGGTGTGCAAAATCTCCTAAAAGCTTGTTGACAGCCCTGAAGAAACCACCGGCTCCCAGCAGCCAAATAGTCGAATGCTGCACCAACAATTTACGAAAGTTATCCTGAAACTCCCTTCAGACATTAGAAGAGGAGAAGGGGAAAAAATAGAAAAAAAGCAGCATGTTTGAAAATAGATCCAAGAACTCTAGCACAGGAACTCTGATGAGGGTTGAAATATGTTGGAGATTCAACCTAGAGATAACCACAAGAGGTAATACCAGGGGTTTAGACGCTTTGAAAATCCCATTTTTCCCAGCTCAAAGCAGTCTGCCTGGCACAGAGGATGGCTCACACCCCAGTGTCACCAGGCCATGCTCCCCTCGCTTCCTCCACAGAAATGTTTTCTTGCTGTTGCCTCTTGTGAAAGGTGAGATTTATCTGGGAAATAACTCAAGGAGAAATCTCAAGAGAAAAAAAGATAAAAACATCTCTAAGAGGGTTTTATAGGTTACCATGTACTTTGATATATTCACTTTCTAAAATATTTCTTTTTCAGCTTCTAAAGCTTTTATCAGATAATGTCTCCAATGATCACTCTAAAGGTTTCCTCTGCTTCTTCATATTTACAGTTTTCTAAGGTTTCCAGACAGAACTGTTCGAACACAGTATTTTTTCATTAAGTTTTACTATCCCTTTTTAGATAGTATTTTCACTGGTTTCTTGCCCTCCTTTCAGTCACTAACTGAAAGCACATTTCTTTTACACTCATGTCTTTGATTTATAACTTTTTTTTTTTCCTTCAGAAAAAGTGTTTGCTGTTATCTAGGTCCCATATTACTTTTTGGATGACATTATATCCCCAGAGGCCAAATGAAGTCTCACCAATTCATGTAGCATTTTTTCCCCAAAAAACCCTGAGGTGTGAAGTCTCTCTCAACATTCATAAGAAATGTTTTCTTTCCGGGATGTCATCACACCTATTATGAGTATGCTTAATTTAGTAATAGAAAGATGTAAACAGCATTAACAGTGAGCTAATAACCTCATAGAGCTAGTAAAAGCATTTCTCTAAGCTTGTGTTCTGACTAACAATGCTGACATAAGAAGGTCATATTATGAACTAAAATCTGGCACCTACTTATGTCTTGTTAGTTCATCACTCAAGACAGGGAGATGGTGTCAGTTGGTTTTTTTCTAGTAAGGGTGAGAATTACTTGGCACACTGAGGCTGTTGCAGCGAAGACAGATGTTACACAAGTGTTCTTGAGATTTGCTGTTGAGTAAGTCAGTAAGTGCTCCCTGGCACATGGCCATAAACCCCACACGCACCCTACCACAGCAGCAGGGAGGAGAGCAGCCCTGGAGCGCACTCTCTCAGGACACTTCTTCTCGACTGCCTTAGGACAGACTGGATAGACATTTAATTCAGATAATATATCTCAGTAGGTTTTTTTGGAGTAGGGCATCAGGCTTCATCATTTACAGAATTCCCCGTTAATTTTTTTTTTTGGCTTGCTTGTGGGGCTTCATAATGTCATTACATGTTCTTTGACTAGGTTCTCATTGCATGTTATGGACTTTGTACCTTTATGTCTATTAGGACATTTTTTGCAAAGTTAATTTAAAAAAAAATGAAAAAGTATAGCAGAAATAGAAAACAAGAAAACTATCTTTAATTCTGACTAAGGAAAACTTTGAGTTAAATTTCAATGGCAAGACGTACACAACCCTAAAATAACAGGCGTTATAAATTTTTGGAAGACCCTCATGTCCTTTGGGATGTTTGTTTATACATCCTTTTGAATAACCATTTGGAAGATAATTTAACCTGACAGTCCTGTGTCAGATAAATTTGTAACATGAGCATTAGATGACAATATGTATAAATCTAGTTTATTGTTTCAAAAAATACATAATTCTTATCAGCCTGTATTTCAAATCTCAGGCTATTTCCTTTGCCCTAATTATAGAGTACAAGTAGATAGTGAAGTGACAAATTTCTGACACTTTAACAAGCTCACTTCACCATTAGGAAGATATTCAAAGCCTGTACAGATGATTTTTTGGAAATGACTGTTATAAATGCCAAAGCAAATTAATTAAAAAATGTGCCAGTCACATGAAGACTAAACAAACTGATCAGAGACCCTGAAAATAAAGGCCTGATTGCTCATTACCAGCTCAGATCTGCATATGGCAGACTAAGATGGGTTGTTGCAAAATATCAGAAAGTTTATGAAATGGATTCTCTGTCCTTATTTCTGCCTATTATCTTCCCTCTGCAATTTAAATTTTGCTTTTACTCATTACTAAAACTGCTTGAATATATCTCAACATTTGATGACGTTTATGCCTTCTGAAAATAAAAGAACTTGAAAATAGACTTTTCTTCATTGGCAAGTAAACACAGTCTGACTATTTATGTGGAAGGCTGAGTTAAACAAGCCCCAGGAGGACCAGAAATGTAGTTTAGTTTCTTCTATAAGCCATCTGCTCTCTCTCTTTCTACAGAAAACAGACTTCATCTTATGGCTGGTTTGCAAAGAGCTGTAGGCAAGGTAATGCTGAGTCACTGTGGAAAAGGCTGGGTCATGCTGCCTGCACCAACCCCTGACAAACACAGCTTGAAAGGCAGGAGCAGGGAAGAAAGATTCCTTTTAGGCAAATAATTTCATAATCATTCACCATGAGTTTTTTCTGCACATTTTTTTTTCTCCAGCATCCAGTACAAGCCTCTTATCTGATCCCCAAGAAGTGCTGGACTAGGAGGGTCAAGCAAAGTTATAGAGATTCCTGGTAATTGTGAGATCTGGATCCAGTAATGATTTTTGTCTTGTAGGGGTACATTTTCCTGTGAGTGTCCTGAACAACAACCTGGCTGAATATATAATCAGAGCTTTAAATTAGATTTAGCAAGTGTAGGGGATAGAGTTTTAAGCACTCAAAAAGAGCCAGGGGCTGCTGAGGCATTAGGTGAAGGCAGGGAAACACCTGTGAATTACCTCAAAAGGATTAGGGAAAAGTCCTCTAAAAAGGTGATGTGGCTGGTAGCCCAGCTGAAGTGCCTCTATACCAGCACATGCAGCATGGGACACAAACAAGAGTTGATGGCAGCTGCTGTCCAAATGGAAAACTATGACCTGATTGCTGTTACAGAATCTTGGTGGGATGAATCAGATGATTGGAGTGCTGTGACTGACGGATATAAAATATTTAGAAGGGATAGGCAAGGAAGGGGGATTTGAGGGAGTTGCCTTCTATGCCCAAAATAGGTTTGATTGCCCAGAGCTATCTCTGAAGAACAGCGATCACATCCCGGGCTGCATCAAAAGAAGTGTGACCAGCAGGTCAAGGGAGGTGATTCCCCCGCTCTGCTCTGCTGAGACCCCACCTGCAGTTCTGCGTTGAGCTCTGGAGCTCTCAGCACAGGAAAGGCATGGACCTGTTGGAGAGGGTCCAGGGGAGGCCACAAAAATGATGAGAGAGCTGGAACACCTCTCCTATGAAGGCAGGCTGAGAGAGTTGGGTTTGTTTAGCCTGGAGAAGAGAAGGCTTCGAGGAGACCTTATAGCAGCCTTCCAGTACTTAAAGGGGGCCTACAGAAAAGGTGGGGCATGTTGTGATAGGATGAGGGGTAATGGTTTTAAACAGAAAGAGCATAGGTTTAGATTAGACATTACGAAGAAATTCTTCACCATGAGGGTGGTGAGACACTGGAACAGGCTGCCCAGAGAGATTGTGGATGCTTCATCCCTGGAAGTGTTCAAGGTCAGGCTGGATGAGGTTTTGAGTAACCTGACCTAGTGGAAGGTGTCCCTGCCCATGGCAGAAGGGTTGGAACTACATGATTTTTAAGATCCCTTCCAACCCAAGCCATTCTATGTTTCTATGGTATTTTCACTACACTAAAACTATAGACATGAAAATATTTTTAATGGTCTTTGTGATGCTGGATGATAAACTACACAACAACAAATTGGAAAGCAAGATTTGAAAATCTGAAAGAGTGAAAGCTCTAATCAGATGACTGGAAAACAAAATAACTCAAGGGCTGAGTCCCATTTGCACTCTAGTCACACTACTGGAGTGGTCTAGAAGTGTGTGAAATCATTAACCTACTCTCACTAGAAAATCCCTTTCTCTTGCCAGGGGTGTAAAGTAGTGAGCATCAAAGTCCAAAGCAGAGCTTTTGTTCCGTGAAGAAATATTAAGGTATTAAGACAAAGAACAGCATCTATCTCACATTGGTTGCTGTCGTAGCAAACACCACGGACAACCAGCTTTACAAGGAAACTGCAGAGCCACTCACTTTCTCCATTTCCTTTGCCAAGGTGGAATCATCACAGCTTTGTGGTCCCTGGTGATGCTGTGGCAGACTACAAATGCAGGAGGGATCACCTTTTGCCAAGCCACTCTTTTCCACTGCTTCAACATCCTCTTTACATTGAGCTTTACTTTGCCTTTCAAGTTGCACCTGCCCTATCCACCATGCAAGTGGCAAAAACATTTTTCTCCACTTCACTACTATCCTTGAAGATACATGTTCCTCTGCTCCCATTCCACACTTTTTTTCATGTTAAACAAGAATTTTCCACTTTTCTCTGAATATTCTTGTGGTTCTTCTCCTTCCAGTTCTTTATTTATTCCAGATATTTTTTGAAAACCAAGGTCCCAAATGGACATGTCACTTCAGCTGAGTCATTACTCACACTGAGTAGAATAGGACTGCTACGCATTATGTTGACCTTTTTTGAGTACTATTATATTTTCTCAGAACTGCTCTTTTTTTGTTCTACCTTACTTTATGCATAATTTACAAATCAATAATGATCATATTGACTAGAGTGAGAGACAGTATGAAATCAGTGGAAACCACTTGACAGAGTAGCTCCTTCTAGCAATTAGGCGATGATAAAAACTGTTATTCAGTTTTGCACTACTTTGTAGAAGTTTCTTCTGGACTGTGCTTCCTTGCTTATGATAATGTCATGTTAAGCAGCATCACAGTCTTATGGAAGTCAAATTACAGCACATTTTTAACTTGCACCTTAGTCATAAGGCCTGACATCCTGCCACAGAATGAAGTACAGTTTATTTGCTCTTAAAAAAAATTGTATCTGCTGGTTCTTACTTTGATGACTTCCAGATAAATTAAATTGTTTAAATATTTGTTCCAGAAGTTTTCTGGAAATTGAAGTTATCTGCCTGCTCTATACTTCTCTGATCCCTTTCCTTTTCTTTCCCCTTTCCTTGCCTCCTCTCTCTTTTAACGTGTTACATTTACCCTTTCCCATTCTTTCTATATCTCACTAGTCCTCCATGACAAAACTTCCAGCAATTTCAGAATTACTTACCTGTTTTTTTAAGTGTCCAAGGATGAAGTTTGACAGGCGTATTTGATAGATGAGATATAGAGTACTTTGCAAAGAACTAATGTGTTCCTTTCTGACTCAAGTCAGAGACTTCACCTTTTTTTCCTCTAGTGTCAGTTGCTCCAGTCACATTTTGTATTGATCTTTCTAGATTGATGCCTGGGAAACAGCCAATGTTCTGATCTCTTAATATTTTTTAGAAAAATATCAGCAACAAAGGTTTTTAGGGCAGAATAATATTTTGACATCTTTCTGATCTGCTTTGCTTCTTTCCTCATGTATATATGAAAGATTTCCTGCTGGAAAAATAAGGGTCTGGTGTTGATATGTCTTTTCTATATATATCATGCATTGATTTTACTAGCATCACTTGGAGATCACATGGAGGTACTTTTTTAGCAAACTTCCGTGTTCTGCACCATAGCCTAAGGAACAGGAGAACCAACTTCCATTTATTTCCCCTTTTTTTTCTAGCTTCACAGCTTGCTGTGAATGTCAGAAATAAATCATTCTTCTATCTGTGTGGGGAGTAAATAATGACAGAATTACAAGTTATTATTTTGTAATGTTGAAGATCCGTGTGCTAAAGTTCTGGCACAAATGAGCTGCAGTTGTGTGTTCTTGATTATTTATCCTTACATGGTGTCATTAAAATAAATCACATTAATTTTCATTTGACCATCAACTTTAAGTTCTTGCTAGCTGAGATTGAGTTACTTTATCTTCAGAACAACTGATAGTATAGTGAAATTAGCCTCAGCCTTAGTTTCCACAACAAACACATGAAGATGAACAACCTCATAGCACCCTGCTCATTACCCTGCTGCCTAAAAGTGATTTAAATGGGCAGCTGAGGAGGTCTCCTTAGCATCATTACAGTGTGCAGCAGCTCAGTGAAGTCCATATTGTTACTTCAGATAAAATAATGAAAGGAACAGTGAGAGAGGCAATTAAACTTCTTCCAGGACAAAGGTTTTCATTCCGTAGGTCTTCCCTGAAACCCACGCCTTTGTTACCCAGAGAATAAAACAACTGTGTTTTCTTCATCCAGCTCTGTACAGGTACACAGAAATGCAACTGCCACACAGGAATGGGGAAGATGCTTTATAGCCAAATGGTGAAACAGCTTCTCCTTGTTCAGGAAAGGCTTCCTTTTTGTGTAGAAATGGAACAAGGCAGCCAGTTACTCTCCCTTCCTTATTCCCTGTGACACCTACCAGAGAGCTTTCAAGAAATAGAGGCAATATTTTGTGAGATGTGAACAGTTGCCTAGGTCTCATTGCAACTTCTACATTCCTAAGTAAAAGGAGGACAATCCAGGTACAGAACAGGATCTAAGACCTATGAATGGGCCTTATATCTGCTGTCCCAGAACTATAGCTGACAAGTCACTAAACCTATGTTTGCCTCTGTTTAAAATGGGCATAGTGACATTTCATAGCTGCTACTGCAGAAATTCAATATATTGTCTGACCACCCAAAAAATGTGCATGATGCAATCATGTACATTATATTTTCTAAATTAACTAGCTGTAACAATCCTTAGAAAAAAGATAGTACATGGTGTTGTTAGAGAAGGAAACGGAGGCATAAAGTGTTCTGGGCAGAGGGGGTTTCTTGCCTGTCCTGCACTATATCTCATTTTTCAGTTGACTTTAAAGTACTTGCATTGCCCATGTGTCTCTATTTCGATCCATCTTTTCCACTGTCTTTAGAAACTTTAATATCCTGGCCTGAGGGTGTAGCCCTGGATGAAACAAGAAACTTTAGGGAGCTGGTTGAAAACAGTCTCAACAGGGAAGTGGGTTTCCCTAGCACACATTTCCTTTTATTTAGCCACAAAAGATTCACTTTTAGCAGCTTCCCTGAATGCACTTGTAAATCTCTGATTCCTTTCAGATGGAGGTACAAGCACATAGTTTGATTTGTTTTAACTAACACTTTTAAGCTTCGCTCCCAGTGGCTTGCTCTAAGACAAACTATAGGAGAACACTCCCTAGCCAGGGGAGGAAGGATTTTCCAGGAACCCAAGGAAGGAATTGGATGAACAATGTGGTTCTTCCAGGGAAAGAAAGTGATGGAACATTCATGGTCCAGCCCTCAAAGGGGAGCAAAGTATAAAACTCCAGTTACAGTAGGTTTTCTGAGCCAGGCTCTTGGGATAAAGCCTAAAGATTAACCCCTCACCCACCTGCCTGCTGAGAAACAGTGCTCTGAAGCATAAACCGTGTGCTACCCAGTCCCCATTGCATGGTTATACGATGTTATATTAATCATTCAGTGAAAGGACTAGAATCCAGCTTTTCTTAGCCTCAGGTGGTGGCTGTAATTCCTAAGCCAAATGATTACTCTTCTCTCCATGGCAAATATTTTTTCTCATTCCTAAGGAGGCAGAGCGCTGAGAGCACACCTGACATGCAGACCTGTCCTGGGAGTTCTGGGGCTTAAAATCTTTGCCAAGGGATGGAGGGCCTGAGCCTGGACCACTGGGGTGCAGTGCAAGAGGGATCCCTATGCTAAGGGCAGACAAGGACCTCCTCTTTCCCCTATGAACAGATGAGATATCTGTTCTCTCTTTGAAAAGAAAGATAACTTAGCCCTTAATTCAGGTCAAAGCTCTGAGCTGTGAACTCTGAGCAGGAAGGAGTACGGTTCTATCTCAGAATAAAGTGCACGGATGTATAGGAGTGAAACCTCATGTTCTCTGCTGTTTCTGTTCCCATTTCTGTCTGTTACTTGCTGTGTGCCTCACAGGAAACATTTACATTCGACTTTGAGCCCCATTGTAGTGTCCAAGGTCTTATGGAACTCCTTCATGGCTAATGCAAATATTCAAACCTTCAAGCTGACCAGTTAAAGTGTTTCTCTTCCCTTCCAGAACACCTTCCCCATCCACGGTTAACATATATGTTCATTTACAGCTCCCACATGGAAGATTCCATCATCATAAACACCAGCAAGTGCCCCGTGGGTATCTCACAGGACTTACTATACATCAGTGTCTCTAAGGGCAGAATTAGATTGAAAGGGCTTTACATCATTTTGCTTGCAGTTGGGAAAGCATAAAAATGAAATGCAATTGCATATGTGTACACGAGAAAGCAGAGACAACAATCATTTCTGCATTGAAAAGTGACCAAAAGAGTATCCTTATTTTTTAACTTTTCTCCTAGTGTTTCTTCCACACATGCCTTTTCCAAACACAGTTGAAGTCCTTGCTCTTAAGAGCCTGCCACAGGGTAAAGTCAGATAAGTCAGAAAACATTAGATTATTTCTTTTCTCCTTCACTTATGATAGTGATAAGACCTAAGTGATGCTCCAGTTCTTCAGGAACACCTGCCAGGGCCATTTTTGGTTACATTTTCAGATGGCATAAGCATAATGATACCAAATATTCCTGTCTATAGCATTTGCACTCCATTGATGCCTGAATGTCCAGCAGTTTCAGCCTAGCAAAAGAGACCCTGCCCGAGAAATTTGTAGTCTAAATAAGCAAAGATGGAGGAGCTATTTCAGGAGACCTTGCTGATGGATTAAGTGATGTCAGACTTTCTGGCAGGAAGCCCGTGGGAGGCCGGAGAATCGAACCGAGGGCTGTGAGCCCCTGGCAGCATCAGCCTCCAGATTGTTTTTTACCTACAGCTGCCTGCCTGAGAGAGGTGGTGGTTGCTAAATGAAAAGCAGATGGAGTTAAGTTTAGTTAAAGTAGACAGTCATAACAACAAAGAGCTCTCATCTAATCACCCAGAGGTAGTAGGGCTGAAAATGTAATCAAATTGTTTTCTATAAATCATTTTCACAAGATAAAGAGGCCTGTCTATCCAGCATGGCTCACTAAGTGTTTACACTGTAAACTTTCCTGCCCTCAGCACTACCCCTTCACTCTGAATTATTACTTTAATGCATTTAATCATGAAATGTAACAGTCGGATAATAAGAACCCTGTGAACTTCCCCCTCCTTTCCTTTTAAATTAAATTATAAACTGGTAGTAAAAACATGATTATTTGAAGATTGTGTTTATGAGAATTCTTACCCTCTGAGGAGAGTGGTAAGGAAAAAAGAATTAAAAATTTTACTTAATAGAAAAAACAGCTTGTGGAAATAATTACACAACTTGTGAGAGCCCTGCACAGCATCTGTGTTTAACAGTGTTATATTCATGCCTGCACAAGCAGGCAGGCAGTCTGTCTTTCAGACAGTTGAATATATAAAGTGTCTCAGTTATAGTACTAATTTGCTAATATATTATCAAGATAAACTGATTCAATCTGCTGAGGAGGGGGGGAGGACACTGGTAACATCTATTGTAATGAGAAACAATAATGGGCATAGCAGTTTATTAACAAACTCCACAGGTCACTGGACAGCAATAGCAGCAAAGCAGTAAAAGGGAAATTCAGTCACGTTCTGTTAGAGCTCACAGCATGTTCTGAACCTCCTCATTAGGTGAGTTCACAGCCCTCCGAACTGGAAAGGTCACCTGTGGATGGGAGAGATGGGGAGAGGAGCTTTGCTGCTTCAGCTGCACCTCATCCTGGCTCCAGCTCACATTCAGACAGTTCGTTTCTTCTGTTTGGGGTTTTTAAAGATTTCAAGATTAACAGGTTTTGGTTTACAGTCTGTGTTCCCATTTAGCTCTGGCTTATTACAGGCTGGCCAGATCAACAGCTTTTCCTGCAGCCCCATTCCCTTGCATTGAAGGCAATTGAAAAGAATGATTCATTCTAATATTAAATAAACTCCTGTCCACTCAGGTCAATGCCTTAGCCTCAAGAGGACTTGAAATAAACAAAGCAGTTGGATGACAGTGCATTTTTTACTTAAGTTTGTTTAAAGCTGTACATTGTTTTCCTGGATAGATAAAGCACTTTCCCTTAATTCAAGTTATTGCATTTCAGTGATTCTGGAAAAGGGTGATGTTTGCCAGAAAGGCCTGTTTCCTGCTGCCAATATCTTTCTGACAGTGTATGAATTACTACAGGGATGGACATGGCCCAGAGCCACCCTGCAAGCTCAGGTCTATCAGAAGACAGGAACAGGGTTGGTATTTATATGAGCTCTCTCAGATGAATTTCTCTTTCTAATTCATGAAGTCATTTTAATTACACGACTTCCTGCATAGAGTCCTTTAAGCATGAGCAACAGAAGAAAAATAGTAAAAGAAAGAGAGCTATTTTAACGGTTAATTTTCAAAGGATTTAGATGCTTGCCTCATTTAGTATCTAGCACATTGTGCCTGTTTAAATAATTGATTTGACAGAAACATCTAAAAAGCCTTAGTTAAATCCATTTTAAAAGACTACGTTAATGAAATTCAGGCCATGAAACAGCCTTGTTTGGTGCAGTTGTTACTATTTTCCCCTCCGACAGTTTGAAATCTGACAATGCTGCAGCAAACAAACAGCAGATGGGATCATAAAAGGGCTTTTAAAATAATGAATATCTGTGATTCTGCACTAAGACTCAGCCTCTGCCCTTGGATGGCATCTAAGGTGCTCAGAATGCCACTAAATAAGGCAGATTGCTGATTTTCTCACACACAAATTAAGAACTGTTGGTGTGCTGTACAGGAGTATGCTTATGTTGTGTATTAAGGGCAGCCATTTGTTTGAGCTGGTGGAGAGGGTGAGAAAGGAAAGTTGCATGAAGATGTCAGCACAGCACTGGGCCAGAGCTGCAAATTGGGGTTTGTGAGCAGGACTCGAGTTAGCTTTGAGCACAGATGGAGTGAACCTGCCTCTGTCCAAAGTCTATGGGGTCTCTGCCATCCCACCAAGAAGAAAGGAGGGAAATGTTAATAAATGCATCAAAGTCCAGTCCATGCAAGCATCTCCCTGGGGTGTCAGACCAGCTGTGAGACACACTCTGTGAGATCGTAACTCCATGTAGGGTTTCACTCCCTCCTCGCAGGACTGTTCATAGGTATTATCTCAGGAAGAGATTTCATAAGAAAAGTGTATTTGTTCCAGCCAGCCAAAAGCAGGGTCTTCCTCTGCCCAGGTCTCCTGATCCATTGTAAGAGGGAGAGACTCCTCCACCCACTCTCTGAGTTACCTCCTGGGTCTTGCCCTCTCGACTACTCCTGGGCCTTAATTTCCCAAATACCTGAACCCTGGAAATGCAAAGCACCCATTCCTGGGGACTCTGTGACCCTTGAGGCACAGGGTCAGGTTCCCTCAGCCGGGGATGAGCCCATGATGGGCTCTATCACCTGGCAAACAAGCACTCAGCAAGGCACCCAACCCAGCTCCACTGGCCTGTCTTCCTGAGACCCAAAATTACCTGAATAAACAATGGAAATGGCAAACTGTCCAAGGTGACTCTTTGTAGGTTTGCAGAAGAACCTGCCTTCCCTCAGGGGGAGTTTAAACAATTACACCTTGCAAAGTGGGCTGCTCAGCTAAAAATTCTCTGCGAGCATGCTTAGGCTGGCAGCTAGATTAGAGGGAACACATCTCCCTGCATCATTAAAAGTAACAGACTCACTTTTTTTTTAATTTACTTTTACTATTTCCTTTGCAAATTGCTAGGCTCTTTTAAACACAAACCGGTTTTGCCTTTTCAACTTTCCTCACATTACAGCCCAGCTAACTCCATTAGCAAATAAAGTAAATAGCCAAAGCACTTATGAAAGTCTAAATTCCCCGAAGGTAATAACTGTATAAAACACATGGGAGTTGTTATTTCAAGGCAAGGAAATGGAAAGCTTTTAGTTTATCATTAAGCCGACTTAGTGTTTTGGTAGGCCTTGGCACTGTTTATTAACAATTTATAAAGTCAGACCAGGGTGAGTCTACGTAAGTGATACATATTTTTGTACTGATATGCAGTACTTGTGCTGTTTGTCCTGAGCTCCATGTAAACAGTGCTTAATAAGCTCTGGCTTGGCTTTTCCCATTAAGCAACTTGCCTGTGTGAACTCAGGTCACTGCAAGTTCCTGCAAGAATTTCCCCTCAACACAGTAATGCTGTTGGGAAGCCTCTTCCCAGGCTGCCATTAATCCAGAATCCAATATTTAGAAGCTGTTCCAGTATGAGGACTCTTTGAGCTCTCACAAAAAGACTAGAAAATGACATGTCCTTATGCAGGAAGGACCAGGGGTTAATAAGAATCAAAAATACCCCACAAAGTGGGAGAACAAGATAAGACACTGTCATAGATGTGGTCCTATAGGAACTTAAGTCTATCAGCTTACTGTGCGAGGCCATGCAGGTTCCATCTTTTGCCTGACATGTTTTCTAGCTGGAGCCTGACTACTCTGGTCACATCTTTTAGTCCTTCCATTCTTCATTTCCCTGAATGTTCTTTCATTTCCAGCAGTTCTAGTGTTGCAGTGGTTAGACCAGCTCTTCATATCTTCTTGTTTTTTCATCACTGGTACCTGACACTAACTCCTTCATGCTGACAGCTTCCTGTTTCATCACTGTTATATGCCTGAGAAGAAGATGTACCAAGCCCCGGACAAAGCTGAGATGATGAATTGGTGTCTCAGGCACAAGCAGGTACCTTGTCCCCTATGTTAGTTCTTTTAATGTGTTTGCAATGCTCAGCAAAACTGTGAAATTGTAGTAATAAAAACTCAAGTTGTGTCTCCATATTTCTGGCATCAGTTATTAGGGTTGCTGTTTCCATTTAGAAAAACTCAGCTTGTGAAGCCCCATTCACTTTGCTGCATCCATGTGTCACCTCAGGGGGGACACTGGGCAGACACCAGGTTGTGCACAGCCATCTCCTTCTGGCATTTCTGAAATGCTCATGTGCTTTCCAGAAGCAGCCATGGACTATCTGGCTTTGCTCAAAAATCTACTAATCATCTACAAATCCTCATGACACTAAATTTCTTTCAGTGGTGCTGTTTACATTAATGTTGTCCTAAGTAAAACCAGACTGGCATTTTTAAGTTATTTTCCTTGATATCTCAATATTTACCACTCTCTAGCGCCTCTGATAGTCTAAGGACACCTTAGTTCTTTGATTTTTCACCCATTTGTATTATCATGCAGCGCAAGAGGCTCTTGTCTTGAGTCTGCAGGCAGTCTCTGACAGTTTTCCTGACCTCAATGCAACTGCCATTCTCCAGACACTGGAAGACAGAATTAACTTTTACAGAAGCATTTTTTTTTTGAGTGCATGGTCAGTTTGCTGAGTATCATCACCTGATTTTGGAGGAACTGGAACTCTGGGAGTGGACATGTTGATCGTAGGTCTGAGAGACTATGTGTAAAGTTATTCTGGGATTAAATACAAATGTAAATTAAACAAGAAGACAAATCAACAGCCCATAAGTGTCCTGTTGTAGATTATTTCATTTCTCATTCTTTCCACTCTGTGCGTAGTGGGACTGTTCAAGCCTGAGATGACAATTATGAACTGCAATTAGTGGAATATGCTGCCTGTTAACTTTGTCACAGCCTCTGTTATGAAACACACCCTCCATACAGGAGGAAAAACTATAATTATTTGGTATCTGTTGTCTGCCAGCACTTCTGCAGTAATGCATTACAGAAACAAAAATTGAAGTGGCATAAGTGAAGGGAGCAAAAAAAAACCCTGTTTGTTCTTCTTCCATTCCAATAGGACACTGCAAAGGCAGGAGTTATCTCCTGTGTATTTAGGAGTAATATAAAACATCAATTTCTATTACAAATTTATATTTAAAATGTTTCCTTTTTGGAAGCGTATTGTAAATTGAATTAGGAATAGAATTAGAAATTCGTAATACAGAAGTTTCATCCTACATCACTCACTGCCCGTTTCTCTTCAATGACTGCAAAAGGAGCCAAGATGATTAGCCGAAATGTAGAGATGTACATTGGAAGTATTTCTGTTTGGTCACAGGATTTCCACCTTCCAGTGAAACTGAAATTACTGGACTGAGTTTATTGAAGGCAGACTGTCTTTTGCTGGTCATCTCTGTCACAGTAAGACTGTACTAAGACTGTTCCACCAGCCTCTTCTCATACTGAGAACTGGTGTTATCTTGTTGAATAGCAAGAATGCTATTTGTGAAGTAATGCTCAGTTTGCTTGTAAACAAGTTTCTTTCTGTATTGGTACCTTCTATCAGATTGCAATCCTCTTAGGGAACAGAAATCTCCTTCACATTTCTTTTCCAATCTACTGTGCTAAACATACCTTTTCCTTTTCCTTTTCCTTTTCCTTTTCCTTTTCCTTTTCCTTTTCCTTTTCCTTTTCCTTTTCCTTTTCCTTTTCCTTTTCCTTTTCCTTTTCCTTTTCCTTTTCCTTTTCCTTTTCCTTGTTCAAGGTCAGGTCTAGATCCAGACATCTGTTTTCAAAATCATATTTTGTATGATGCTTCTCAGATTACACTCTGTGGGAGTGAGAGTGGGTGGGAAGTGAGCAGCTCACAGAGTATTTAAAGGACAGGTTGCACCTTTCTTGCATGTTGTTACAGCCAAGTTCCTAGAAATCTCTCCATTTCCAGCTTGAAGACCAGAAACAACTTCCATTGCAGATGTTTGAAAATATGGATTAGTTTGATATTTAGCTCTTTACTGCAAATGTTTTCCTGATAAAATATCACAGGCTTTCCATGAATGCACGCAGGCTAATGAACTCCAATCTTGCTCAACTGCAGGAGCTGTATTATCATGATTGCTTCATCATTTTATATCTGTAGGCTAAAAGCTATGTAATTTAGTGTTCGCAGGAGATAAATAGCTATGGGTTTGTGTCTGACTTCATTGTCAACCAATAGGGCATCCACATTTTTGAGTGCAAAGATACGGCACAGAAGGACAACCATCACTTTTTTCTTTAGCTCCGCCTCTACTAGTAGCACTTAGAATGACCAGCTAAACCTCATTAATACTGAGCTCTTTACAATGCTCTGGTGTTTAGGGATAATACTCTGGTGTTCAAATCCCTATCAGAAAGAAAACAAAACTGCACATTAAAAGCCTGAAAAGGATCTTTATCTGGATAAACTATTCATCCCAAATTTGACTTGATTTATTTGTTAGATTAATTACACCATTGTTTCTTGTTCTGCAAACTTCTTCATGTAATTCTACATTTTGTAATTTTTCCACTTCCTACCATTCATCTTTGTACATTGAATTCAAAGACCACCCTTGTGGTACAGTAATAGCTCTATCTACTATGCGCTCATTTTCTAAAAGACAACTTTGGTGGTGGTTTTTGCTGGTGAGGGGAAATCCACATACCTTCCTTAAGTAAGAATTGTTTCCTTTTGAAACCTAGTAAACTGCCTGAAAATAAGGAAGAGGGAACAGGCAGTGAAATCACTGCTAAAAGGCACAGTTGCTGTTTGGGTGGCAAACATGAGGTTGGATAGGAACTCTGCTTAGACATACAGGGTTTTTTCCACAGTTAATTACACACAGAATTAAACTCAGAAGTGTTGAGCACAATCATTGAGAAATGGTGTAATTGACTGTCCCTTTTCTGTCACTCCTCAGTCCGGAGAGGTGAGCACCCCAGCCCTGTGGTGCTCCTGCCACCAGCACTGGGACACCGAGAAGGTAACTGGGTCCCCTCACACGAGCACAAATCCAGCTTTACCATGGACACTTTGGATCAGGTCCATTTGGATCAGGTAGGAATGGTCCTGATTTGTCATTTGTTTACCCCAATTCTCCTGCTGGGAGGGTTATATCACATTATGATATTTCTCTGTAGACAGGACAAAGTGCTGCTCAATACTGCTTACTTTTCTGAAGCCTGTTGCACAAAAGAGTGAAAAGATACAAACCACAGGGCAGTTCAGCAACACAAATATCCTACAGGGCCTTTACTGAGACTGGGAGAAATCCTGCGAGGTAGACACTGACTTCCCTTCCCATCCTGACATTTCCAATTTGACCAGAATAGTCATGAAATTATTATGAAGGGCAAAGGCACTCCTGTAAGAGTTGATCTACATTTACATGAAATTCTATCATGAAAGAAGAGTTTTTTTCAGATTAGAATTCAGTGCTCCCCACAGTGAAACAAAATCATTTATTATTTAACCCCGGGCTGAGAGAGGGGAAGAAAGGGAAAAATTATCGCTTAGCTCCAAGCTAAGAAAAATACTTACTAATCTTACACTTTCTCCTCTGCTACCTCTTCCTCTATTTGCCTATCTTTTCTTGCAGACCTCTTTAGATGTCAGGTTTCACTCTTTTTCCTCCCTGTCCTGCAACGTAATTAACAAGAAGTTCATCAAGAACCCCCACTTGATACACTATTTACATTAGTAGATTATATATACGCTATATACAATAATGCTTTATATATACACTATAAACAATAATAATAGAGTGGTCTTCAGGGTTTCCAAAAATGCCACCATCCATGTTGTTATTGACTGCAGTATGACGTTATGATTCTGTTTTGCAACATCTATTTAGTCCTGGGAAGGCAGAAGGAAGGGAGGAGAAATGGGCACTTTATGGCTTTTCAAGCAGAGCCTTTAATTACCAATAATGTAAAACACCATAACTTCTGAGTCAGCCACAATAAGGACATGGCAAAATCTTCTCTGCAGTATTTGCAGGCAGCTGTGCAGATGCCTGACTGCTCTCTTCTGCTCCACTCTCAGGCAGATATTTTTCAGACCCTCGACTGATCAATACTAATCACGTTTGCCATCTGCCAGACACACAGATTACACAGCAGGACTGGCACTTTCAGCAGGGCTGGCTGAAGTGACACACATAACCTCTGGAAATCAGGCTGCTCAACACCCAAAGCTTCCTCCAAGCACAGGAAGATGCTGAGAGTTGGGAACTCACTGCAGTAGCTGGCATCTGGAATTTCAGGCTCACACCAGCATCAAAGGACTGACCCAGCTTCCCATAAGCTTTCCACAAATTACAGGTGTCCTGTAATACCTGATCCTTCAAATCTATGTACTGCTCAGACAAGCCACTGACAGAAGTACAAACAGATGTAACGATATTTCTGTGACAGTTCTCTGTTTCCACAGGTAAAGTGCAGAAGAGCTGCCTGTAAATGGTATATATGAAGCTCCTAAACTGATAATCTGACATAAGAACAATCTGGACAATGTCCCCTCTTAAAAAATATCTTAGAGCTTAAAAAAATAGATACCATTTTTTATATATTTGAGAGCAGAATTCAAACAGTAAAATTTTTCTAAAGTCCTTTCAACTTTCAGCTTTTCATTTTTACTTATTTTATGAGACATTTAGATTCTTCCACATTCTGCAGAGAGATAAGCTACAGTAGGTAATAAAAATGCTTACGAGATCACACCACTGTTTCCATAAATGTGAAAGTCCAGAATTTCTTGTTTAAACATTTAATAACTGCATTTACTATAATGTTCAAATTTTATAGTGCATTTTTTTATAGGGCATTACATGCAACTTTGAAGGACTACATAAAATATTTACACCATGCTTAGATGTGGCAGCTACATTTGTGATTAGAGTTTTATTCCTGTTAATCATGAATCAAACATGCAGAGGTGATTGTTTCTCTTTTCTGTTGGGAAGAATATTGGCAATGAAACAGTCTTTGCTCAGGGTCCTTCTGACAGCCCACCAGTAGCATCAAGCTTCAAATTACAAAGAAAATTCCCACATAAAATCTACAAGTTTTCATTCCACAGTAGTTTTCAGGCCGACCATTTGACACTGGCTTCGCATAAATTGTAGAGCCCGATCTGAATGGAGTTTGTGACAGGTAACAGCATAATATCTTTTTATCAGTACTTTTCTGGATGGCCAGCTTTTCCTGCTATAGGCTGTCTGTGGCTCAGTCATCAGCAACACTGTTCATGTTTCTTCAGTAATACATTGACACAGGTAGCAAACATTTCAGTACTGGAGTGAAGGCTCTAAGTGTGTTCCACTGAAAACTAGCCTACTTGCTTTGCTAAATATAGCAGTGATTGCAAAACTCTCACCTTGAATATGAACCTTGACTTTCATTTGGCCAAACCCAAATGAAAGCTCAAAAATGGCCATTCCATCTCTTTTTGTAAGTATCTGAAGGCCATTTAGCTCTAGTAACACAAATTAGTAATTTTCTGTTGCTATGCTGCAAGTTATACATTCACATAACTTTACAGTCTGTTTATGACTGATTCAACTTAACAGAAATGCAAACTTCTCTTTAAATTATAGAGAATGACATCTGTGATAATGTAATGTACTTGTTATAAGTCAGCTGTGCTCTTCTGTGATGTCTTGAGTCCTGTTTCTCCTTGCTCAAAGTGTACGCTGGCTCTACATCTTCACACTTGCACAGCTGCAGAAGAAATTGTTTAGTCAGATTGGATTTTTTAATAATCATGTAAAAATGGACCATCATATACTCACTGGTGCTGAATGGCAAATACATAATTAATGTCACAGTGCTAAAAGTCTTCACAGTACACATATTGAAGACCAGATGCCATTATTTTGATGGTGCACACTTTTATACAGCATTGAAACTTCAGCTGAATCCCTCATCTCTTAGAAGTTAACTTAAAATTTTGTTCTTTGTGAAGCTGAATGCCCTGTTATTACAGGACATTATTCCATTAGAAAAATAAACTGCTAAGAAGAACATTTAATGAGAGTTCCCATTTAGTGATGTGAATTTTGTTATAATTGGAATTTGTTAGTCACTCATTTAATTATTGGCTATATCTCACCTTTTTTTTTTTTCTTTGTCAGTAACAGATTCTGCAAATATATTGATTTAAAAAATTCAGTGAATGATTTTGGCACATACATCATTCATCAGCACTTCATTATAGGTATATGTTACTTCAAAGTCAAGATAACAGTTGCTTTGATTGGAAACATGTTCTTCTGTACCTTAATAAGTTTCTATATATTGACTGGATAAACCAAAGTCCTAATACCATGTGCCATAAACAGATATTAAAAAAACCCCAACTCATTAGCACTTAAGTAAGGTCTTGATGGATTTTGTTTTTCCACAAACAGTATTTTAGTGTTACTGTAAGCAAAAGAAAGGGCAGTAAATAGATACTTGATGCAGGGATACTCCTTTCTGTATTCAAATATATTTAAAAAGATGGAATTCCATTTTTTTATTCTTTTATGGCTTAAGAAAAAAAAGAGGCCTGCACAGCAGACCACCATTAAAAAAAAAAATGTCAAGTGGTCATTAATACATTGAGAATGATTTAGGCAATCCAAAGAGTGGTTGCTAGTGGTTGCCACCTCATGACGTAACCATGGACTCCTCACGCCATTATAGCAGTTTTAGGCTGAAATTTTTTGAATCTTAAATAACTGTGCAAATGGGACCACCAGGCTTGTTGCAAGTGTTTGATCAAAATTCTGTAACACAAATCAATCATAAAGATTGTGCTGCTTTTCAGCTTGTTTTAAGAACCAGTTTTATCTAGTCTCTGAAACAGCATGTATTGACATAATTCATTGAACCATCTTTGTTCTTCTCAGTCTCTGAAATAAAGAGTGAGCAGTGGGTTGCAGACTTAGGAGCAAATGGCTGTACAGTAGGTATGGCTGCATCAGAGTAAAGATATGTATTCTTTGATTAAACAAACAAACAAACAAAAAACAAAAAACAAAAACAAAAAAAAGGAAAAAAGGAAAAACCCAACAAAAAATAAAAACCATAAAACCCAGTCTGTATAGAACGAAAGGAAAGAATAACTGTGAATTAAAATGGGTATCCCCGAAGGACCTAGCTCCACAAACTCTCCTTTAAAAGCATGACGTGTGATAACCATTGATCATTGATAACATCAATGAAATACAGCATTAACACTACATTTTGAGTCACCCAGCAGAAGCTCAAAACAGAAGTTTTATTTTTATGGAGGAATATAGGTGTAACTTCTTGATTTGCTAAGTCAATATTTCACATGCAAAACTTCCACTCAGGAAAAAGAAAGGAGAAGAATGCAAAACACATGCCTGAAGGGTTATTTTGAAATGTTAAGCTGAGGTAATGCACAGGTGAGGCAATCCCAGCTACCCATGCAAGGAATGGACCTAATGAAACATTGTTGGTAAAATCAGAATGTAAAGTTTTATACCTGACACATAAAGAGACCAAATTTGCTGCTTTTCTGCAACCAAACCACTCACTGTTGTCAGAGGTGATTACCCACATTCTGTGTCTAGGAACCCAAAAAGATCGTGAAAACTGAATACCCTACACTTATATAGGACTTTTTACAGCATGGAATTATCTTTGCATTTATTTCAGCTGGGAGCTGTTGCAGCTGTGCTGCTAAAGGTCAGAAGAACGACAACAGCAGAGGATTTTACACTCTGCTTATGTTCCCAGTTACTGCCTTTCCCTGTCTGCTGCATTCACAATGTTGGGAAAGGGTGAACACCCAGCTCTTACACAGCTGGGGAAAGAGTGTTAGCTACAAAATCCAAGGTATTTTGCATGGTGATGGTGTGTTATTGTGGGGATTAAATGCTTGAAGATAAACTTGTACCCAGGTGTCTCTGGGTGAGTAGTAAAATGACAAGCGCATTTGTACTGAGTTCCAAGTGCACATCATTCTGAGAAAACACACATGCATATCACAACAGCTGCAGCACTAGAAAACAAGAAAATCTTACAGTCAGGGAGACAAATTGATCTGCTTTCCCCTGCAGAGAAGAAAGTCAGTTCTTAGGACAATTAATTCCTGGATTTCTAAAAAAAATAACTATACTACAGAAAAGAATAAAAAAAGTCTCTTCAATGATTAGGTAGTTAACATTTAAAGGATTGAGGCAAACAATAGAAGAATGGATTTCTGAGTCAGTTTTGATCACAATTGCTCTGATGACAGCAGAGGAAAAGAAGGAGGATACTGAGTGTTCAGACAAGTTTCACTGTGATCCGAGTGTGGCTGCTCCCAGGCCGAAGTTCTGACAAATCTCTCCAAACTCATAGCAATTAGGATTTCCATTTAATCACAACTTCATAGTTTTAAGTATGTTCCATTAGGAAGGCGAGTTGCATGATTAAAAAACTGTGTGTCATCTGGAAAAGGGCAAGTTCCCTGAAGGAGACTAATGTTAGTGAGGAGAAAACTATCGCCAGCATGAATCTGAGCTGTGGCCCTGGACCTGCCTGTGTGTCAGCAGCAGCGTGGCTCTGTGGCAGAGCAGCCATCATCTGAAGTTATCCCTGGATGGGAGGACAAAGTGGAGTCCAAGCAGAGAAGAATCTGAAGACACCCTGTTCTGCTAAAACCTGAAAAAAACAAACAAAAAAAACCAGAGAACAACCGCAAAACTAACCCCAGACTAAATCAATCCAAACTTCTTGACCTTCTAAGTGTTGGGTTAAGGATAAGGGGAAAAGAGCAGAACCCTATGGTACTTGCCCTCTACCAATTTACTTGACAGCAGCATAATTTTGCTAGTGTATCACAAGCGTAAAGTGCTGGAAAAATCCCCTTCATGGAGACACTTTGCTTTCCCCAGTTCTGGCTGCCAACCAAGTTTTGGCTAAACTATTTCTTCTAACTCCCTTTGCAGAGAGCTAAAGCCCTTAGCAACAGCCATTAAAGCAATGTGTGCTCAGCACTTGAGAAAGGCAGGACACATGTGAGCTCTTCAGCTCATATTTAGAAACCTCACTTCAGTCTCCAAAAGCCTCTTGTTTTCCTACGCAGTGAGTTCGACCTCTCGCCACACTGGTCAGCACATCGTGTCCTTTCCTCCGGCGCGGAGGTCCTTTGTTTGACGTAAAACAAGCGTCCACAGCGCCAATGCTCTGCAGCATCACGGGGGCTGTACAGAGATAGCTGCTCGGCTCTGCAACCCCACCGTGCCCCTCTTTGAGTCTGCGTTTCAGGCCCACTGAAAAAAGGAAGCTACAGAGTGAAACAAAGCCTGTGAGAACAGACAGCACATAGAGGCTGATGTCATTTGTATGACTGTAAACACAGGAGCTTGTTTTTCAGACATTGCAGAGAACAAATCATTGAAAGGCAATGAAAACAAACACCTCCTAATAACATCTTTTGTTTTGTCTGAAAACATCTCATTTGCAGCGATTTTGATAAACGAAATCTGCAGCAATAACTACTTTTTTATTTTTCAAAGAAAGACCATTTCAGGTTAATGTGGTTTTGTCTCCAAACTCAGAAAAAGGAGGCAGGAACGTCCTTCTACTTTTCAACAGCACACTATTCAGTGCTTATTAGTAAATCAGAATTAGTTGCCTCATTATTTTGCCATCTCAGAGGAAAGGACCCTGGCCTCTTTCTGTAGCACCTTGTTTTCCTAAAGCACTGATCAGTCAGACAGCAGTGATGAAGACTGGCCAAAAGATAAACCAGAATACGTGTCCTCGTCTGGGCCCATTGTTTGATCATGACAGTCCCATAAAACCAGTGTCCTGCTCTAGCCCATGTCGTACTGCCATGCTCTTCTAGGTTTTGTGTCTGCTGCTTCTCTCTGCTCCTTAGGCTTTTGCAATGGAGAAGGAATCTTATTTACAGGTGGTCAAGTTAATGCCAAGTTAGTGCTTGTTCACCTAACTAAAACCATCCTGACAACACAGTCCCTACTGTCAGCCTACACGAAACACAGGCTCTGAGAGGGCATGGAAAGACTGGCAGTCTAGAGAACCAACATCCCTCTGATTTCTGATGCATTATGGCTTGTGACACAGAGGAATAATACCCAGTCTGGGGAGGGACTGTACTAGAAAATTAGTAGCTTGTTTCAGTTTGCACTTGTGAAGAAGAGGCATTGCTGGAAGGGAAAGCGCTCGGCAACTTGCGTTTCTCCTCTGGAAATTTACCCCACTAAGAACATCCAGGCAACAAGTTTCCTTGATGCTTACTATGTGTTTCCTTTTTGTAGCACATTTTCTTCTTAACAGTGTAAGTTATTGACACCCATGGAAATGGTGGCACACTGGTTGCAGACCTCCTCCGGGCTTATTAGTTTTTTAATGAAGAGTGCAGGATACTAAAAGAGTGTCTCAGCACTAGAATTTGAAAGTTCTGATCTAGCCTGTTCAAAGTTAATTGAAAAAATTCCAGAGACTGAGGAGGAACTGGCTGGGCTATTTAATCGTCTTCTGTCACTGTTGAGATTCAAGAATTTCTGTCCATCATGTGTTGTCAAAATATAAATTGCACAGCTGGAAAAGTAACTGAAATCTCAAAATATGTGAGTTGCCAAAAGATGCCATGAGAAAATTTGAGAAAATCTATCAAGTGCAGAAGTGTCAAAATACAATACTATCTTCCACCTAATGAAAAAAAATGTATCAGTTCTTTCCTCACTTCTATACAGTGTGGCTTTAATAAACTCCAGGAAACTGGTGGGAGGGGGAAATATTCATATGCACACATGCACACACAGCTTCAAGCTTATCTTTCTGTAAAATAATGAATTACTTTAAATCCATTCCCTACAGCATGACCCAGCCACTCAGTAACAGGAGTCCGAGTAGGGGGAGTGAAAGAGTTTCCAGTACTTCACTGCTTCTTAATGATATTCTGTGCACAAAATGCCTTCAAAAATCTATTTTACTTTGTATTGTGTTCTCTGTTCAGAATGAACAATTCATTCAGCACCAAATTACTACCTGAGCAAATAAGCGTCACAAAAAACACTGAATACATCAGTGCAGACATTTAGAGCAAAAAAACAATCAACATATTTTGAATGTTCAATTCCTTATATGAATCTGGAACACAAAGACAGTCATTATGCTATTTCAAATGCACAAGTAGAACATTAACTTTTCAATTTAACTTACTAATTCTGGGGAAAAAAAAAAAAAGCAAATACATCAGCTCATATATATGCTCTATTTGTATGAATACAGTGTTAACTCTTAATATGTAGCTTTTCATATGAATTATGAATATGAATTTTCAAGCATCTTGCAGTAAACTATGGAAATCCTCCCCAAAATAAACACTAATGCTAAAATATATACATCTCGTCTGTGTAATTGTATGCAGCACACCAGAGGATTTAGAAGTGCTACTTTTCACATTTCCCTTTCAACAGTATTTCTTCACATATACATGATAATAAAATATATGAGCTCTACCTGGAATCATAAAGCTTGACTCTGAGAATTGCACATGAGTATATTCTTTAATACTGATTTTGGTCAAAAGTTATGCACCATAGAAAGTGACTCACCAAAGCCTGAGCTATAAGTAGAATCCTGGGAGCTTTCTCTATAAAGCCACTTCATCCCAGTGCTTTCCCCAGCAGGAGCTGAGAAGAAGCAAGAGAGGACAGATCACCTCTCACCCCAGGTCTGCTGTTCTCCCTTTTATATGACAAACACCTGAAGGACCCCTGTTGATCATCCTGACAGGGGTAGCACTCTAATGACAAGTCGTGTCACTCTACTTGAGGAAGCTGAAAAGATAAAGAGAGTCAAAGAGTTGGAGGACAGGAGGGAAGAAAAGGGTTTCATGAGGGAAAGTACCTGGTGAGGTGGGAAGGAGGGCGAGGGAGCAGCTGCTGAAACACTCCTGTGTGAAGCTGATTGGGAAGATAATCATGGGTCAAGGACAGATGTACATGGCACACATGCTTTACATGCTTGAATTTCCTCTTTTTTAAGGCCAGAAGGCAATTGCTATGTGTCTTTTAGGTTGACAGTATATTTTCTTTAGCTTCTCTTTTTCCCCTGAGAGTATAAAGAGCTTATAGAAGTTTTAAACTGAGTCAAGCAGGATTTAGATGTAGAGAATGTATCAAATTATCCAGAGGAAAAAAAATACACTTTAGCTGGAGGATAAAAATATCATAAAAATATGTCAGTAAGTGTGTACATGTGGTGCATGTGTGCATATCTGTATGTATGCACACAATGTACATATGCACAGTCATGTTCATTTTATAAGCCCTTCAGTGAATCTAAGAGGCTAACAACATTTTTAACACATCACTAAAAGCAATCCAGGACCTATGGATGTCATTTGCGTATCTTACTTAATATACACTCACTGATGTTTTCTGTGTTTATCAACATAAAGCAGTAGCACACAAGATTAAAAAAAAAAAAAAGGAAAAAAAAAAGTGAGATTAAAAAAAAAAAGAAGCAACCTAAATCAAAGCATGATTCTTTTCAGGAAGGAAGAACACTGTGAATAGTTCTTCCCCTCATGAGGATTTATTCAATAACCTGGAACTGGCAGGGGGACCAGCCTTGTCACAGCACAGTGCAGTTTGCTTCCATCCCTGGACAGAACCCACCTGGGGCAAATGTGCTGCCTTGGAGGGTGACATAGTGCTCTGTTCCGGTCCTGGCCTCATTGCACTGCTGCTGGTCAAGTGACATGGTTGTTTCAGGTTTGTGGAAGAAGTACTATTTAGGTGGATAGCTTAAACTCTGAAGTAAGGCCCTGAAGAACCTACTTCATAGAGCAGGGGTGAATATAATCAAAACACTTGCCTTGTTTCCCAATGGATTTGATTTTAGTGTTTGCAGCCTCTGATTTCTCATGTCAAGTTTCTTATTATCCTAAGGAATTTCTGTAAATGACTGACCCATCTCAAGACATCTCTTTGTGTCAGCTGTCTGATCTCATGCCTTCAGAATGGAAATGCCTACACCAAGAAGGTTCGTTGTACAGATTTTATATGAAACTGATAATTTTTAACATCTTGGGGTCACCACAGCAGATGATCTGAGACCTGTATACAAGCACCGTAGGACTGTTGAGGAGAAAGGTCAATATCCGATGTGCTGTCAGTGTATCTTCCATCATGCTAATGAACTCAGAGCTCAGCAACATGAGGGTGCTGGCAACAAAGACGACTTTCTACTGCCATTGTCTGTGGCCACATGCTTTTGCCCAAATGCTGCAGTTTGTTGTCACTTTGGCTATCTGGTTGCAGTCCAGCTCTTCAAACATTCACTCAACACAATGGATAAAGCAGGAATTTATGAAAGTGGGAAAGAAATGAGCAATTGCAGATGGGGAGAAGGTAATCTTTGACATCAAAGGCAATGGATGTAACTAAATCCTCACAGTTACCACAGAAAATGCATGTTAAAGCATGTCAATTATTAGCTAAAGAAATGCAACACTTGTGTTAAAATGTTCCCTCCTCACACCACACTTTAAAAATAAACACAACTCCATACAGTACAAAGTGTTTGAAGTCATGCACAGATTCCTCATTCCTAGAAATATGCAAAACTCGACAATCAAGTACGGTCAAGGAATCTGAAGGTCTTAAACCCTCTTACATATTCAACAGAGACACTTTTGCTAATTTGCTGAGTGAACTGGAAATTGTGCTTGCATTTTCTGCTGGTTGTGTCCTCTCCATCTGCTGAGGGCTGAGGTGGGCACTCCTCTCTGGAGGTTTTCTGCCTGGAGTTTCTCAGGTTGCCTCTTACATGGCAAATTCCCTTCATCATTCAGCCTCAGGGTCTTCTTCCTGGGCTCTTTTGCTTCATGTCTGCCTTAAAAACACTGTGGGGGAAAAGGGGAAAAAGTGATTCACAAAGGGACTAAGTGCAGAGGGCTTGGTGGGGGCAGCTGGGGTTCATGGGGATTTCACCCAGCCAGCAGCTGTTCCCTCATGGCTCCAGCTCCTTTTGGGTGATGTTTTAAAGCAGACCTCAAAACAGCCACTGCTCAGTCTTATCAGAAAGCCATGATGTGGTTGTGTTGGATTTTAAAACTCTGGTTCTTTTCATGGAATTTATGTAATCTCAACAAATACATCCACTAATGGTGTTGTACTGTTATTTCATACCATCATACAAAGCACAGAAAATGAAAAATTTTATTAGACAATACATCCTTTACTCCTGAAGCACCTAAAAAATTTAAGGAGACTCTGGAATGTTGAATTTTAATGAGATGATAAAAAATACTTAAGCTGTATTAGCCATTCCAATATTACAGCAATGAAAGCCTAACAACCACTACTAACTTTTATATAATGCCTCATTTAATACGCACCCAAAATGCCTACAGAACACTACTTTTTAACATTGCACACTCGTAGTGAACCCTTGATGAACATTTTAAGAGGATGTCAGCTCCACTCAGATGAAACCAAAAGAGTAGTGCTAAAACTGGCATAAAACTCCACATCATGTTTTCTGCAACTCTATATATATTACAGAAACACTTCCACATTTAAATATAATAACAACCCATTTAAAATACTGTCAACTCGACTGAAATCATTCTGAGACCCTTTTTTATGAATCTTTGCCAGTGAGGTAGAACAACACATGAGCCTCTGGCTGTCATGGAAACAACATCAGCCTGGTCCTGTGAGACACCTGACCAGGTGCTTAAGTTAACAGATAGCTGAACTTAAAGGAACTATTCATGTGTGTACAGCAGTGGCTTTGTGTAAATACCTGGGATGAGGACCAGTTGTGTAATTGTGTTCACTTAAAGCAATCGTCAATTTACAAACTGCCTCCCATGAACACGATGTTGAAGACCAACACTTTGGCTCTGCAGGTGCCTCTAAAAGGCAGAAAAAATGCAGCGGTTTAAGTCTTCTCTTTCTGTCCCTTCATGATCTGAAACAATGGACTTTCAAACTGCAAAATATTTTTCTGAAGAGAAAAGCCTTTGGGATCTAGAACTGAATGTAAACTACCGTGATCCTTGTAGAGGCATATTATGAGGTGGAAGAGGAGGAGAAAAAAGTTTCTGTATTTGGAGGAGAAAACCTGCATCTAGTCACCTGCAGCTGCACTTACAAAACAAGGCTACATGACAGTGACATAAAATCACGGAGTGGGGTGCTGAGAGCAAAGGCAGGGGTACAAAATCCAAAATAAAACCATGATATTATAAGGAAATTGCTCTAAATACCATGGCTCTGAAATCCAATGCGTTTGGAGAAACCGTCTTCTCCTAGCACTGCCACATTTGTGCATAGGAACTGGTGTCTGGCCTTTCATAATTTGGAGCAAGGTGAGTGGGTCTGGGCTTGGTGAGCAGGCACAGGTTTAAAAATCTGGGGAGAGAGTCAGTAAAACCAGCTGGAGTATACAGGCTTCACTCAGGCAGCAGTAAACCTTTTGTACTCTTAAATCCTTTCTAAAATATTATTCTTTAAGGGACCTAAACATCACATCAGCTTCTGTCATGCTTTGGCCTGCTCACATGCTAACGAGAGCTACAATATTCATCTCCACCTCTCTTTTCACTGAAGTGCTGTATAATATATTAAAAATTAGAAAATGCCTGTATCACTGTGAAGATGGAGGGAGAGCAGATCCTTCAGTAAATGCTAAGTGTCCCAAAGAAACTCTTCTAAGTGTTTCAAAGCAGGAAAGTTTATGACCAGGTATAGTAAAAGCTGGCAGGAGGCAGTTTATTTCACGTTGCCATCTGCCAGTTCTGTTTTGTGGAATGGAAGATTGTCTTTTCACCCAATAAATTCACCTTTTTTATTGCAGAAATTTCACATTAAATACTAATAACATTGTTTCAGGGGATCAACTAAAGGACATAACAGACAATTAAACAGCTCCAATTATATAATAATTTTCTATGTCGACTTTTTTCAACAGATTAATGAATTTCTATTGAAATGATATTCCAAAGAGGCTTAACAATGTTTTAAGCATATGTTTCAGGGCTACAGTCCCAGTACTGAATACTAATAACAGTTAGAGATATGTGCTCTCGTGTGTCACAGATACCGTAGTTTCAGTTCATTTTCTATGAATTAATGAAATGAAGAGTTATTTCCTGTTTTCTTTTTTCAAATAAATGCTTACTACCAGCAGCCCTGGAAGGAGTAAAATCCAGGAAATGTGTTGCAGTAGATAAGAATTGAAAGCAGTGTGTTAGGAATGTTACCTGCATTTACATATTTGTACTTTTTTAAGTAATCAAAACAGCCAGTCCAAATTGTATAACTCATGCATCATAACTAAATACAAACCAGATAACTGGAAGCAAAGCCTTACATAAGTAGCAACAGCTCATACTGTCCCTATAGCAATTGCCTGGGCAATTCTCCACTTTGTCTTGTGAAATTCTCACAACTCCCTTAAGGATTGTTCCAGCTCATTGGGAAATGGAATAAAAGGTCTTCTTAGGGCCAAGAAGTAAAATCAAGAGGTATGAGAACATACAAACATTCAAAGGTTAAATTTAATCTTGGGAATCTGATTTGTATACTACCTGGATTTCTGAAAAGCAAGAAAATGAGGGAAAACTGGTGAATAATGTCTGTTTAATAACCAGTGTAAATGAGATAGTACACGGGTGTAGAGGCATTTATGTAGCTATTTTAAGGTGTTCATGTTTATAAATCACCTGTCTGTGACTTAAAAAAGGAGCCCAAAGCTAAGCACCTAGTGCAATATGTAGCCATGTAAATAGCTGCCTTTTCTAGCTTAGGAAGTGTTGAAGAACACGGATATATTTATGCAGAATGTATATACAGATATGTAGTACACAAAGAGTCCAGAACAAAACCTTCCACTTTACATACTGCTCTTCTTGGGGACAGCATTGATTAAGTTGTTCAATACTTGCTTGGAAGGGACTCCTGCTCAACCTGATGAGCGCAGCGTGGAGGTTTGGATGGAGCACTGTGAGCAGGCTGGATTTATATCAGTCCAGAATACCACACAGCTTCTCAGCTTTCCATGCTGTTTCTACTTAGGCAGAATAAATTAAAATATGTTTTCAGTTAAAAAAAAAAAAAAAGAAAAAAAAAAGAAAAAAAAAGGTTGGCCAATTATGCTTTAAAACACATCTAATGCAAATTAATTTTTATGTTACACCTGGGAAAAACAGAGCTGTCTACAATAAATCTATAGAGAAAAATTGTATTCAAGATGTCCAAATTTGCAGTCAATATTCCAAAGGACGTCAAAACAGTGAAGAGCCAAGTGATCAATTTAGAACCTGAAACCAAAGCATGCTAAAGCAATACAGTGTTTTTCTGCAGCAGCTTATCTTTTCCCACTCTTGACTAAAGATTTTCTTTATTTCAGTTGTTTAGTTTAGGCCAGTGATATAGCTACATCATAAAACAGACAGAAAAAAAGGACACAGAAAACTGGTTTTCTTTTCACAATCTATCAGTGAAAATGATAAAAATCCCAAAAGACAGGGTAACATGGAATAAAGTATTCAACTCACTAAATGGCATAACAATTTATTTATTAAACAAAAAAGCATTAACTGTAAAAGGTGGTCTAATATACAGAAAATTTGATTTATTGCATATATTTATGTTTAATTAAAAATGGCAGTGTGGTTCTATTTATATTTAATTCCAATTATTATTAAAAACCTTGATATAGGTTAATGAATGCAATCAATAACAATTGCAACTTTATCATGTCACATAAAAATTAAGTATATGAAAAGTGACTCTATAATGATTTAACTGTGCATAAGGTATTCTTCTTTTTAACAAGTTATACCATTTTTTAGTATATAAGCTGTACTTAATTCCAGATCAGCATATTTTAATTGATATTCCTTTCTACAAATCAATATTTCTTATAGAAATTAGCTACTAAATATAATTACATAACAAAGTTAATTAACATATCTAACATAAGTGGCTAATAACCTATTTGCTTGGATGCTGATACAAATTATTATTAGATTGTGTGATTTTCACATTTAATTTAAATCATTCTGCCCTGAACTGACAGTCAACTATTCCAGTACAATTTTAGGAATTTTACTTAGATATCTCAAATACTTGTACTTCTTTGCTAGCTTTATGGTCTTACTTCTAGAGCATCACAGTTTTTACCTGTGACAGTCATTTTCTAATCACAAAACTAAATTACTTTTTCTTTTCTCTCTTACTAATATTGAGACCTAAGCATCCCAAATCACAGTTTGATCCAGATGAAATTATTCTTAACATCAGTTCTGGCCTACAATTGAACTATAAATGTCGATAAAGCAAAACCATTTCTTAACACTCTCTGGATGCAAGAAGTATTTTTTCCAGATGAGCCCATACCAGGACAAAAAAAACTCTCAGCCTTCTCAGAATTTGTGCTCCCTTTATTCTTTCTACAGCCACTATTTCTGAAAGCACGTTTGCTTTAAATGGTTTCTGTGTCTCAGTTTGTTTTCTTCTTTTTCTAAAAATACAATTCCCATTTTTCTCACCCCTCATTTACAAAATCTGACTCACCATCTTTGCACTCGCTCATAACACAGCATGACAAAGAACCGCCAGCAGGAAACAAGGATTAAGGGCTTGGCTTTTCTCAAGTTAGCTAAAAGTGAATACGTTTTTCTCTCACCCCAAAAAACTCCAAGCATTTAGTATATATTTTCCAAGGACACCAGAACATTTCATCAGGTATTTTAGACAGCTATAAATATCTTGTGCTTTCCAAAACCAGTGGGTATTTCTTCTCCTAAAGCCATTCTCAGCTCTTAGTTAACTGTATATTCAGAAACTCTTCAAAGAAGTATTTTGTTTCCCTTTTTTCAAAAAAGAATAACTTATTATAGAGTAAATGCCAAAGTTTCTATATTTAAGTGAAAACTGGCTTTGAGTGCTAGAATCCAATCCAATTTAACTCAGTGATCTGGGGTTTCGGGGATATTTTTTGAAAGATTCTTTTATGTTTGCATAAAGAAGCTGGGCCAAATTTACAGACCTTAGGGCTTAGAATGGCAAAAATAGATGTGACTACTCAAGACATAAAATGCCTTTCTGTGGAAATCTAGACAACACCTGAAGCTTGACTCACAGACCTCACAATAATTGTGTCTGCCGAAGAAACTTAATTAAATCTCTCCCTCTGTAGCACAAAAGTGACACTACAGCTGATGTTGCACGTGGTCTGGTACTGCTGCTAAAGACAGTTGTTATATGCAGACTAACTGGATGAAGTCCATGCAATAGCAACAAAACACAGGGGCTTTCCTATGGGCTGGGTAGCATCACAGAATCTCACACAGTAAAACAGCTAAATGAAATGATTGCTCAGTCTCAATACACTCAGGCACTTTGCTGTTTCTTTTCAAAAGGAATAAATGAGGCCAGATTTTGGAAGATATAAAGCCAATACTAAAAGAACAAATCTTCAACATTTTCTTACAGAAGTCCCACTTACCTGAGAGCTTTCTGTGTAAAAATAGCAATTTATTAATATTCTACAGTAGGGAGTTTGGGGTACCAGCAATTTTTGCAAATAGAACTCATTTATTTTTCACAGAGTGAAGAGAAATCTAAAGAAATTCTCCAGTTACTCCACTGAGCTTGTTGTGGGAATACAGAATTAACTTTACTGAGTATCTTTCTGGAATAGAACTAACCATGGACTTTGAAATTAAACTCGTGCCAAAAAGCCAATTTCAGGTAGCCTATAAGTCTTTCCTTGCAAAGTCTAATATTAATAATTCTCTAGTCAATTTTTAAACAGCTTTTTTATGTAGATTCAAACTGTCTCCTGAGCATCAGGACCAAGGTTCAGTTTGTATTAGCTGGATATTCACTTCTCCATATCCCAAACATCTGTACAATTTGAATCTGCATTACTTCTCAAAAGGATTACCCACAATAGAGTAGGAGAGAGGTGCCTTGGCAGAGTGTGTGGGACAAATTAAGGCTTTAACACATTGCACCAGTGCTATTAATATCTTGACTTCCTAAGTGCTGAGTTTACACAAAATGAGGTAATAACACTGCCACTTTATCACTTAGCAGCATCTGCAAACTTTATGTTCCACAATGCCTTAAATGATGATATCTGTTACCAAAAATAACATTCACACAACCAGCCATGTGGAGGAAACGGTTTTACACCACGCTTCTGACAATCCAATCATGTTTTTAAGTATTTCTCAACCTTGGAACCAAGTTTTGCTGCACAACTCTCCTTCTGTTTGGCATTATCAGCCTGTGTCGTGCCAGAAGCCATTTCTGATTTACTGTGCTATTTGATTACTGACATGTGGTGCTTCTGGGCAATCTCTTAAGTTGGGCTATTGCAGGTTAGCAGGGTTCTCAGAGATCTTTAATATGTGAAATTACGCCATTTCCTGACCTGTCACGGGCAGTTGAACACCCAGGCTGCTGCTGATGACCCAGATGAAATGTGATCTGGATCCTCAGCTTCCCTGAGGTCCAAGATTGATAACAGAGAGACATCTCAGCAGTACAGCAATCCTGGGCTTGTAGCTCAACAGCATGTTTTTTTTTCAGTCTCCAGGGTAAAGTTTCAACCTCGGCTGGCTCAGACTCGCAGATCTAACCCTCAGTATTAGGAAGCCAGCAGGCTTGAAAGAAGACTCAGAATAGGACTCTTGGATTTTTTCCTCCTTTCCTAGCTCTCACAGATGGACACACTACATTTGCTTACCCAATGGGGCTTCCTAATCCAGGAAGCATTCGGTCATTCCTGCTTCACCTTTAAGATGTAGAAGCTGAGCCCGTTTTTTTTTGGTCTTGTTCATTTTTTATTTACTCTGTGAGCTAACAAATTCTCCAAATAGGTTTTAGAGAATCTCATTACTAGACGTAGAAAGAAGTAATACATGCATAAACACAAATTTCTATATTTATCATTGAACCACAAGCAGCTTTGTAATAAGTGTTTGGTGGGGTATTTTTTGTTTTGTTTTGGTTTTGGTTTTCTTCCAAATAGGTGCTGGTGTTACATTGTTAATGAGAAAGAAAATAATTTTCCCTCTTCCAACTTTTCTCTTTCTGCAGATTTAATATATTAGGATGAAGTAAGAGAAGCACTCCTCTAAGGAGCTATTAGGTTTTGGGACAATAAAAAACCTTATGAAAACACAAGCCTAAACAAATAATATTTAGAACACACGATGAAAAGGTGTTTTAATTTTCTATACCCAGGGATAATATTGCCAGTCCTGAGTTTTGGAAAGAAAAAAATACACACATGACTGTTCAGAAGGACAGAAGGAAAAAAGGACTCTTCCAAAGCCAGTATGCATTTCAGTTCTAGCCATGTCAAAAAATAGTGATTTATTGTTGGTTTGATTTATGGCATGAGCAAAGTCCTGCCAAATGAACAGTTCCTCGAACTGTAGTTTCCGTTCTGCTCCTCCGCAGTTCAAAGGGACATTCAGCTCAAAAGAAATGATGCGGTGCCTAAAGGGACTTGGTGTAAAAGAAAGCAGGAGATAGCAGAGAGTGATCTGCTAAGGAAGAAAAAATGTAGCTTGGCAGGAAATTCCCGGAAAACATAAAGCTTGGGAAGACTGAATCAGTGTGAAAGCCCAGGCTACATTTATGAAATCAAGCCTAAATTATGGTATAATGTTGTTCTTCCAAACCAAAGGAACAGCACACGCAAGGAAACTGGATCAAAATAACCTTGCTGCTCTGTTAGTATCTTCCTCTCCTGAACCACCTACCATCCAGAGATAGAGGGTAACCTGAGATATTAAACATACACCTTTGTGTTGTAGTTTAGAGCTATAGTTACCTTCCTCGAAGATTTATCACTCTTTACTGGGAGAAGGATCTGCTATTAAAATCTATGTCAACAAGCAGAAGTCAAATGGAAGGATAAGTTCACATAGATAGAGGTAAACATCTGCTCTGTATACTTTACAGAGCACAATGACACAATGTCTCGGGGAGGCAGTTGTTTCTTTCACTTTAATTTTAGGAAATCAAAGACAAAGTAGCGGTGACTGAGAAGACATAGCATGATTTATAACAGAGATGGGAAAGAAGAAATTGTGTCTAAGTCAGCACTTACGACAATACTTCACCTGAAGTATATGTTTCAAGTTCACAAACTGATATGATAAATTATTTGAAAGTAAATACATGTTTCTGTGGTGTTCTGAATCTGAATAGATCCAAGCTGATAAACAAGGAGTATGTTATCAAGATTTAAATCTTAATAAATCTTATCATGAAGATTATGGGAGTCTTAATTATAAGTAAGTTATTGGGTCCTAACGATAACCAAATTATGGGGTCCTAATTACAGGTAATTTTAGTTCATCTCATGTAGCAGCTAGGAACAAATTCCAGGCAAGTCTGGTTTTTAACTGCACAAGCACCTTTTCATGGTTGTACTGCATGTGGTGGGCAGTGGAGTTATGAGGACACTTGGCAGTTGTGAGGGGCATGTTCCTGCAAGGGTGAAGAAGGTGGCAGAATTCACTCAGCAGAAGTGGCAAACCATGCAGCAAAGCTGCAGCAATGGTAGCATATTAGGAACTCAAAGTCAGGAACAAAAGCCAATATCACAGTCTATGAAAAGCTAATAGCCCAACGTCAACTCACCATGGTTCAGCCAAAGCTGAACAACTGGTGCTTCTCAGTAGACAATGTAAACTGGCGAGGACCTGAGAGAAAGCACAGCAGTATCATCCAACCTTCCTTGAGATTTACAGATGAGTTTCTATTTTCCTCACTGTGCATGTAATTTACAACCCCATCATCTTTGTCCCTCTTACCTTACTTTATTTTTCTGCTAGAGAGGAATGAGTTGTCTGTCTCCTCTTTCAGTTTTTGTTCACTCATACCCTTCTTTCAACATAATTTGGCAATGATTTACAGTGCATTCTTATTCCAAACAGGTGTCAGTTTTCTGGCTCCTCCTGCAAACTCAGTTCCAGAGAGCAGATGGTAATAGTTAGCTGCCTTCTGCACCTGCATGGATGAAAACAGATCTGAAGAACCTCTTCTGTACGTTGAGTAGCTCAGAGCAATATTTAGATGACCCTGTGGTTAACACATAAGTGGCCAGCCATATCCAGCTTGGCACTGACACTGTGGTGATCATTAGTAGAGCTGAATTTAAGACAGAAAATGGTTTTGAAAAACTAAAATAAGGCAGGACAGTTTGGCACTTCATCAGCAAAAACGCACTCCAGGAACACCAGCATGAATGGATAATACCCGCCCAGGTCTTTTCTGCCACATTTCAGGAATTCTAGCAGCAATCAAACGAATAAACTCATTTACTGTATTTCAGACCACATCCAGCTGCCAGGATTCAGCTAAGGGCTTGGGGACTTCTTAATTAAATACATTAAAGCAGAGTTAGTTTTCTAAACTTGCATCAGGTGCAATTGGTTACTGGATCAATCTAATCTGTAATGCTCTAACCCAGGAAAAGAAAGCTGTGGGAGAGCTCGATTTGAAGTCTGAGGTTTTTGGAGGTGATAACAGTCTGAGAACTAGTGAACTAAAAAGAGGAGAAGAGAGAAATTTCAGGTAAAGGCTAAACAGGGTATTAAGGAACTTTCTGCAAATCCAAGCAGCATAAAAGTTACTGAAAGAAACAAGGGGTCAGTGAAAAGTAAGAAAAAAATTGAAGTAACTGTTAGAAAATTCAATCCAGGGAAAAGCTCTATACTCCAGAAAAAGTTCATTTATTCAATACCTGCTTCTAGACATGCTATGCAATACAAACTGATGCAGAAAATGTGGCTCTGACTCTGGTACAGATCAATAACATCTCTGGGTGTCAGGTCAGGAATTCATCTGCAGGGCAGAAAAGTCAGTCTCACAGGTTTGAATAGGTCCCATCTCTAAGCCAGATCAACAGGGTTCATAGAAAAAAAAACCTCTTACCTTCACAGGCAGACACTTTTTCTCTGTTGAGGTCTTTGTGTGCTGAACATGAGGTTTGCAAGCCCATTCAGGGAGCTAACTTTTTGGTGGGATTTCTTCTTCTGGGTGTTTTTCACCACATTGTACAGCTTGTTGGGGGCCAGCAACACCATCAAGTACCTCAGTGGGTTCTCAAGTCAATGCTTAGAGGTTTTGGGTACTTTTCCTGGAGGAGTACCATGACCACAGCAACATCAGCATGTCAGCAGCTCTCTGCACAGCACGAAGGGCAGCTCTTCTTCTCCATGACACATTTTTTTTTGAATGAACAAGAGAAACCTAGCAGAAAAACTGACAAGTGAGTAGAAATATGTGATCATTCATATTTCTAAAAAACTACAATATGCCAGTAGCTATGCACTGGTAAAAGTATCTGCAGACCCATTAATGCAGGTTGGACTTTATATCTCAAAGAGTATTTCCATAAAAGTAGGTACTTTCTCCTGACTATTACACTTTAGAAATTCACTGTGAAAACAATCACTTTTTAGATATTTGAGACTCATATTATTCACTAAGAGAAAATAAATCTCCTTAAGAGTCCTGCTAGCAGAAAGGAATTATAACTCTTTAGAAGTATTACTAATTTCAATATTAATAACACTATTCTGCAAATCTATTTTCTAATCAGTTTCTGAATCTGTGATCGAAATTTTAAGTCAGAGGGTTTTTTTTCAGACTTCACAGTTTTCTAATTCCAGAGAGAGAAGGTTCTAATAACTTTTTTTTCAAATCCCTGTCAAGAATCACCTCATGTACAGAAAAATAAGTGCCTTGTAAAGACTGATAGGCTTTAAGAGTTTTTTCTCTATTAAAGTTGAATAACATTTAATACTTTATTATCTTGATATTACTCTGTATCATAGTGAAAACCTGAAAAGTCATTGCTCTAATACCATTTGGGTGGAAACAAGTAATTTCACTCCAAGTTTTCTTACACACTTTAAAATATATGCATCTTTCTGCTTTTGTTATATATAAAATTAATGGTTGTCTTTAACCTTCCTCTTGCTTCATTGGCACCTCTGCATTACAGGACTCCTACTCTTTTTTTTTAATGCTCTTTTGATGGCTCAGTCATGGCTTGAGATCAGATACTGACCAAGAGTGAGTCAATCTTCATGGAATTTATGAAAAATGCTATCGGAAAGGGCTGGATAGTAATGTGATGAGTGGGCATAAGAATCTGCACAGGCTAGAAATAGAACTGGCTAATATGTTCAGTTGCAGACTCTTGGGAAATGACCAAGAGTGAGAACATTTATTCCTTTTAACTATTAAGAAATTACTTGAAATATTATTTCCTCCTCTGCCTTGTGCATGTGCTGTCAAGAAGACTTGTACTGCTATGCAGTAAGCAGAATCTGAGGATTCTTGGTTTACATGAGAAACACACAGTTATGAGTAAGATGACACATTTGGTTACGGGTCAAACCAAAGGGCTGTTTTGCCCAGTGCTGCTTGGAAACTGGCAGCAGAAGCTTTGGGAAAGACTATGAGGGTGAGGGAAATAGCCTCTGCCATGTAATTTCAAATCTCAAATCAACAGGAATCTGGAAATGTCTCTGCATTTAAGAGCCACTCCCATTAATTTATCTAATTTCATGAAACTTTGAATAAATTGATATCCAGTGGATAGTGGTTTGTCATGCACTGTGGCAAATATCAAATAATAGTAATACCGGTTATGTATCTGAGATAGATCCTCTTATTTCTAGCTCTGTATTGATAAGTCTTCTCTGTGTGTGACCCTCACATATAATGACCAATGGTAAATTTTGGCTTTGCAGCGTTTCTTTCAATTTTACGCTAGTGGGCAACATAAAGACGTGTGTGATTTCCCCTCTTTTGCGGGGCTACTCATGTAGGAGGACAACAAACAGATTTTCAATAATTAGTAAAAAAGATGCAGGGTAGAAGAGAATAAAGTTTTAATGAAGCTTGGAAGAGTCCTAACCTTTCAGCCAGGAGCTTTTCAGACAAGGATTATTTCCTTCCCCTCCCTCAACTTTATGCACTCTGTCTCCTCTTCCACGTCATACTCATGAAGATCCAAAGACCAAGGATTCAGCATTCATGAGAAGGAGGAATGAAGTAGTGAAAGGTATTTATTCCTCCTGTTTCAAACTGCAGATGAGGGATTAGACCACAGCCCTTGAGGATCCAAGGGACATGTTAAAAGGTGATGGCACAAGCCCATGCTCTTCCCTCCCCACAGGCTTCTCCTGGCCTCTGGGTGCTTCCCCACCAGTCTCAGGTAGGATCTTATCACACTTCTGTTGCTTTTTTCTGCTGCTTCTACAGCTCCCTTCCTCAGCCAACAGGCTCCTCAGCCCCTGCTCCTTGCCCTGGCTATCACCAGGTTTCAGCTATGAGGAGGAAAACCACCTCTCTGTAAAAGAGGCGCTAGAGGAGGAGGAGATCACTTACAGCACTACATGGTGTTTGAGTACAACATAGACCAAAATCTACTTTTCCCTACGGTGATTTGGGGCCAGAGCTTGCTTTTGGCCAAATCAATATCAAAGGAGACTAATACAGCTCATACCAGCAGAGCTGCTCCTGACTGACACTGGTAGCAGCAGAAACAAAATTCAGATCCATTCAGATCCATAATGTTTACTTTTCTGGCTGAAATGATTAATTATTCAGAAACAAGTCTACCATAGGCAGAGCATTTCCTTCAATTAATTCAAATTAACATTTTGTTTATAGCACAGAGTAAGCCTTTTCCTTTTCGTAGTTCAAAGTGAACCCTGGGGGCTCTAAATATGCCTCCTGGTGATTTAATTAAAAGATAAATATGCATTCAAAAAAAAAAAAAAAAAGGAAGTACAGAAAGAAGGAAAAGATGAAATTTAAAAAGTGGTAGCTATGAGTAAATGGAATCCGCTATGTAAGAAATGAAAAGGAATACATACAGGACAGAAAAAAAGAGGGTGTGAATTAAAACACAGAAGAACTGAAAGAAAACAGCTTCTGAATGAGAAGAGGCAGAAAAGAGTAAACAATGCATGGTGAATATATTGTTTTGAACACACAGGTTACATGACCAAGCACAGGCCCGACCCAGCAGGGTTTGCGGTTGGCTTTGTAGGGTGGAGGAGCAGAGCTGCAGTTCCCAAAACAGTTGCTGTTCCCCAGGATATAGGACTCCAGCACACAAGTCCCACCATATTTTGGTGTAACAGGCTATCAAGAGCAAGGTTCATTATCAGAAGCAGGGTCCCACCTGAGGAACATCTGGAATCCAGTGCTAGACCCCAGGCAGAGCAGGTAGAGAGCTAGGCCAGATGCACACATTGTGTGTACAAAAGCTATGCTGCTTTGTCTCTACCACACCTTCATGGTGGTATGAGTGGTGTACATAGTAAAAGACGAGAGATGGGATGGAGAAACGTTATGTGAGTGAAAGTTATGGTGCATGTCCCAATCCCAAAGTCTGTCTCTCAGGCACTCCACATAGTACAGGTCAGTCAATGATCACCCAAGGGCTTCACATGCCACTCCAAGCTCCATGAGCCTGTGATCTAGCAAGGATCAAGGCACCAGCCATGGGCCAGGGTGCTGAGCCAAGGCCACTGTTCTGCTGCCTGCAGGGCTTGCCCACTCAGGAGCAGCCACTGTCTGTGCTGGCAGAGGGACATGGACAGAGTCCCTCTGCTTCTGCCTGCACTCCCTGGAGAGCTCTGGGTGCTCCATCACAAAGTGTTTTCCCCCTGCCGAAGATCTACCACCACAGCAATGCTGCTGCTGAGCCAGTCAGCCTCTGGTTCCTTTCTGGCATGAAATTGTATTGCCTGTAATTTCAAGTAGTCTACAGAAAATTAGGTTTTTGCTAGTGATACTGGTATGAAATAAGTGTTCTCCTAGCTAACACTCTTAACAGCTCAGTATAAAGGTTTTGAAAAAAAGAGTTCAGATCAATTTAAAACAACTTCTGAAGTCCTATTATTTCACATTGACCACTGAGCATTCACAAAAACCTGTTCCATTTCACAGCATCTTGATGACAGAACTCCCTCATGTCCTGTCTCTTTTTTTTCCAGTCTCCAAGTCCTAAAGAATCTTTCCAGCTTTATGTTGGAAGAATGATACTCATCCAAAATGGACAACTTTCACACCCACGGTAGTAACAACTATGGACTCACAGTCTGAGTTCAAGAGGCTGTGACAGAAATTTATTTTGCCTTCCTGCATAGTATTTTAAACTACTTGAACTAAAAGATGAATTGCAATTTAAAACTACAAATGGAAGAGAATGGATATACTATCAATATTAAATTACAGTGGCGAACCTGGCATTTAAGCCCTTGCCATTGGATTAGTCTCTTTAATACATTTACTGATTTTTAAAGATGTTGATTTCCCATCCACATTCACATTTATTGATGATATTCACTAGATCCAGTGCATGATGTTGAGCTGCCTTAAATAGAACTCTTGAGTAAAACAAAGAGATCCTATGGCTTTTGAAAGCCAAGGTAATTCTGATTCTGTTAACTACCCACTGACTATACAGTCTGTAATGGGTTTTGGATCAGGTTGTCAAGCAAGCTGATTTTCTGATCATTTCCCACTTTGGCTGTTTTGATTTTGGTTTTGGTTTTGTGTTTTGTTTGTTTGTTTGTTTGTTTGGGGTTTTTTGCTTGTTTGTTTGGTTTGGTTTGGTTTTTAGAAATACAATAAATTGTTTTAACAGGAAAAGCCCACCTAGCTGAACATTCTTTTCTCTAAAACATTCTTCCACAAGAGCACTCAGTTTCCATTAAGGTCAAGGGAACTTAAACACATGTAGACATAGAAATATGTGGCCTGAAGAACTGTAACATGCGTCTGCACCCACACATACACTTACACAAGAACATAAACCTTTCACACCTCCACCCAGGAAATGGAAATTTAGCAGAACAAGGATATTAAAAGTGATAACTGATCTCATCAGGAACTCCTGACAATATTTAATTCTCCAGCTCTTGGAAAAGAGGATTAGGAAACAGCTTTATAACTTGGGCGGAGAGAAACTGGTGGATTGAAATAAAGATTCCGGGCTGATGAAACAGCTCAGCATTTTGGAGTTCCTGTCTCACTGGTTATGATGTGGCTCCTCTCACGAGTATCCCAGCTGAAGCTCAGGAAGGCAATATTAAGTCTTAAAGCCTTGGGGTCATTGCCAACAAGACTGGTGTGCTCTCAGAAAATGAGAGAACACATCTGTCTCTAGTGTTCATGGCTTCAGTCCCACTGCTGCTCCTCACTGCTGTGACTGCAGCAGCTCAGGGTATGTGCGGCTGTAGCTGAGAAAGTCAAACACCAGAGTCCATTTTGAAAATATTGGTTTAGGCATGAGAAGCTACTACAAATGCAAGTATCAGATTTACCTGATAGAAAATTACTCCCTGAACAGGCTAAACCTGAGTTTTCAATAAAACAAACAATTATTTTTTGCAAAAAATGATCAATTTTTTTCACTGAAAATGTCACTTTATCATCTAATGAACAAACTCTTAAACCCTGGTATTTTCCAACAGAAAATGAATCATAGTTCAAGAAAATAATGGTTCCGGTGACTTGAGCTCTGATTTGCATATATGAGCCCAAATCCTCAGCTGAAATACGTTTCTAAGACATCCTTTGAGATTGTCTTGAAAAATATGCTCCTTTTTTCCTAAAGACAATATAGTGTTGCATCAAAGAAATTTTTTTTCTAAAATTTTGACCTATAGGAGATAGAGTAAGGGTCTTAGGTACCTGAAGCAGAGTACTGATAAGCCACATCAAAATATTTAACTTTCCACCAGAAAGCTGGACGAACAGCTACACAGCACCTTAGAACTGCTCAAAGGTTTTTACTAACTGATAATATAAAGATCAGAATCCATTTGCCTACAATCACATTCAAAGAAGATACACATAAAATGCAGATAGCTAGAAAAAATCTCTAGGCTGTATAAGTGGAAGGCACAAAGCCTGAAGCAGCTTTTCATATCCTTTACCTCTACAAACACTTCCTATCTTCAAATTTCATAGATGCTGCAGCCTTATGGAAATATCTATTTTTTAATACATATTTACATATCTACCATGCTACGGGTAATGTTAGGACTCTAAAAGAAATGGAAAATAATCCAAATTTGAATTCATTGCTAGCCTATTGCAGGCATGAAGAAGTAGATTTCTATTTATTGCCATTGATTGTGTAGATCTTTATCAGAAAAATTGTATGTATCATGAATAATCAAGATCTCACTATATAACACCCTTGCCTTTCTTTCACCTTCCATCCAGTCAAACAGCTATGGAAACAGAGATAAGAAAAAGTACAGTGAATCTTTATAACATGTCAATTATTTAAATCACCTATGATATGCTTTTGATAGTAGAAATGGATGCTGCTAAAAATTGCATACACATGATGTGTGGGGATACTGCTAAGTTCTGTTCTTGTCAGTGATGGCGATGCAAGGGATTCAAATTGCCTGACTCCTCTCAAAATGATTCATTCTATTTAACCAAATCTGAAAGAAATTGTGTGGCAGTACATGCATAATAGGTATTTGTGTGTTAAACAAAATCATACATATATATTACCTAAAATGCAAACATTCAGCAGCCAAGCAAGGCTAATGATGATTAATCATGTTCTAATTTCCATCTATCTCTAAAGTTAATATCGTGGTGACATTGCTATTATCTGAAATCGAGCTGAAGTCCACAACGCTGCCTGCCATGATTATTGATTGGCTGTGGCTTGATAAATTTGTAGTTGTTGATAAGGCCCAGCACCACCTGAGTTTTAATAACACTGAAACTTTCTCGAATTCTCATTTTAAAAGTATCCTCATATGGGTAGGCAACACCAACTCACAAGTCTCTGTACAAAATCTGATTCACGAGTCAGACACAGCCGAAGCAGTGCTTCTTCTCAGAAAAAATACCTTCACTGTCCTCCAGAGAGAATGTAATTGATATCGCCTATGATTAGTATGTGCTAATTTTCATCTTGGTGCTCTGAAAACATTTTAATGCTTTCCACTGCCTTCTCAGCACCCAGGCAAAAAGGGAGTGAAAGAGATGTTCTGCCATTTAAGTTTCCTTGGTCTGAGTAACACTGTCCTATTCTTTTACCCACTTTATGACCTCTCTGGTAGGTTTTTGCAGAAATGCAGGACCATCAGATTCTCAGCACTGGTGCTGACCTCTGGACCACTCAGCAACTTAAGCAAAGCCCTTGCTGCAGCACCACTTCCTATCATCTCTGCAGAGGGGTACAGGGGTGAAGGCAAACAAGTTGAGTAGCTCTGCGGAAGTTTGGAAACATGTTTATGCCTAGTTTCAGCAGATACTGCTGAGCAGGTCTCCTTTTGGACTCCCACAGCTCTTGAGCAACACATTTTTGCTGACCACATAACTTGCTGCAGGCGTCTCCTTCCCCTGTGAGCTCCCCTGCAAATTCCCTTGCAAATTTCAGAATTAACCTCTTTATTTGCTGCCTCTGCAGGCAATGTCAGAGGCCACGTAAGCAACTTGCCATGGGTTGGGGACCAGCGCTTTACAGAGTAAGCACACAGGCAGCCTGCAAACCTAGATAAAAAATAACAGCAGCTGATATATGTGCCCAAGCTGCATCAGCACATGGCAGATTTTCAGAGTGGACAATTGCCCTGAGGCAATTTAGGTTGCTTCTGTGACTCAAAGTATTGTGGGAAAGTATTATTACACCCTTCCCATGAATTCATATTTTCTCGAGGCCTTTCTAAGGAACAGGGTATCAGATGAGTCTGGTATGATGCAGCTGTTCTTCATCAACCACTGTCCTGCAGCTGGGGGCACATGGTCTCCTCTGACTCTCCTATGGGAAAGGACTAGACTTTCACAAATGAAGCAGAAGAGGCAAGGATACCTTCTAAAGCTTTCTGTTTATCTTTTTCTAATTCAGGATAGTAAAGAAGTTAGGAAAGTTAGGAATGTTACTATTCTAATCAATAATCCTGACATACTGCTTGGGGGAAGGTTCTGTGACATTCCAGATGCAGATCGTGAAAAAATCTTGAGACTCAACTTCCTCTCTCAAGTCTAGATAATGTACTTCTTGCTCTCCTGCATGCCTGAAAGGTAAGGACAAGTATTTTAGTGTGAAAAGGATCATAGTGGCACCTACCTAGGGAACTCAATTCAGAATAGGGATGGGAAGTGCCTGGAATAGGGGAAGATACATTTATACAGTCCTAAAATTAAATTCGGCCCTTTGAAGGCAACCACAAGGCTGATGTGGTCCCCAGTGAAAATTAGTTTGACACCCCTGGACTAGGTGATCATTGTAGGTCCCTTCCAACTGAAACTGTCTAGTCTAGTCTATTCTAAAAAGATGGCTGGGCTGCAAAGCAATGCTTACCCCTGTTTTCGATTCCCTTGCATCCTTGCAGCCCCTGACCACACAAACTCTGTTATGACACAGTGGTGCACCATTAATGCCTCTTCTTTCTGCTGGGCAGAGAACTCATACTCCAAATTCACATATTTTCCGGTCAAATCCCCTCAGTTTCAGTCATCAGGCTACCTCCACAAAAAATTAAAATGTGGAGACTCAATGATCCTACATAGCATGCAGTCCCAAAGTCAGACGGCAGCTTCAAACAGTCATTCACTGCACATCAATTCCATAACACCAACCAGTACTCACAAGAACCTTTCCAAATTGTCACAATCAATTCTTTTTTTTTTCCCAAGGGAGTTTGAGTTACACCCCACTATAAAGCTTAGTGTGTAATACTTCAAAGCATTTTATCTCCCCTGCCTTATAGGAACAAACTGAGTAAGCCACACTTCCTGGCAATATAAGATAACTCCAGCCAGCAAAATGAAACATATTTTAAGTAAAAATAGTAGCTTCCCTTTGCTCTTCATTAACTATCTGAATCCTAACAAACCCCCCCAAAGAATTCAGTGGTTCTCATAAAATGCAGTAGTGATTGTGATTGGAACTCTCTTTCTACACAGCTGGAGAACATCTTCTCTTTTCCTCATCAGAAAAAAAGAGAAAAAATCAGAAATGTGATCTCTGTTCTCCCTTTGTTTGTTTCATCAATCATCTGCATTTGTGATAACACTAGCTGCCTTCTTCAGCAGGGCTCAAACAACAAAGTCATCAGCTAATTTCACTGTTTACAATGAAGTTATAAACTGCACTTTACTCAGATGACAGGATGAGCTTGTTACACAAAGACTCAGTGTTTATTTAGCCTTCTAGGATCCCTAATGCCATGATGGCATAGGACCAGCATGGATAAATCTATATGACCCCAGTTCCTGGCACGAGGATGAAAACTGTCAGGGGATGGAAAAATATGTTGCCAGAATGTATTCCTCTCCCATAAAGAGAGCTAGTCAGCAACTTTTTTTGTAGAAATTTCTGAAAAGGAAAATATGCTTCTGAAAATGGCTGGAAGGGAAAGGTAGTATTAATTTTTCTATGTCATTTTGATCTCTTACAAGAAAGTATCTAGTTCCTTAGTTTTCATTTTTGGTCAGCATTCTGGTTTAGATCAATTTAAAGTGAACCTGTAGCTGTGTGATCTGTCGTGGTATATAGCTGGGACAGTAGTCTAGATCTCCTTGTACTCTCTTTATTCTCAAAAGCACAGTGCTCAGTGGAGGATGCAGTTCGGATTGCCTGGCCGCGGGGGAAGAAGCAGACATGAAGACCTTGCATTACAGTTCCTATGCCACAGCCCAGGTGAAAACATTTTTTAAAATGGACCAAACACAAAACAAGTGTTTAGATACATTTTTAAATGTTTTGCTCTGGTCACTGCCTTTTTAAGACCTCTTTTTTCTTCCAGAATTTATCACTCCACTAATATTTTTAAAGAGCATTTTTGCATTTTTCAACAATTTAGAGTTAATGGATACGTTAAGATATGAGAATTTTTGTTGTTTTACAGAAATTCTGACTTTCAGATCTACTGGAAAACCTCAGCTTCCTTATAGCCATTAAAACACAGCATGTTTTGCTCAGGTCACACATAATGTTTCTTCAGCAGGTGTTGAAATTAATAGAATATCTAAGTGAGTTAAAGATATCCTGCTAAGGTAACTTTTCTGTACTGAGTAGCACTGAACAGAATTTTAATGCTAAGTGTAATGTAAATTAAAAAAACAAAAACAAAACCAAAAACTAATGACCTTTTCTCCCAAATGAAAATATGTGCATACAATAGTGGCACTTTTCTCCAAGCCTAGATATTTTCTGAAAAATCAACAAACTGTTTCACACAGAATCTGCTTTGAATTTCAAAGATGTTGATGAGGAGAGCAAAGGACTACACACCATGTGTTTTGCACAGAGCTGGCTGAACACTCCCAAAGAAAAAGGAATCTATAAAGAACTTTTGCCCATGAAAAATGTATACATTTCTGACCATTACTGAATTTTACTTGTGTCCTGGAAAAATCACTAGCCTTAGTCTGTTGATATTGCTGGACAGGTGTGTTTGGTTTTTTTTCCAAACATGTTTTAACAATGCTACTCTGTATCCTGGTAGGCAAATAAAGCTCTAGAAATAAAATCATAGGATGAGATAAAGCAACATATCCAGCATCACTTGTTCATTCCCTTAATGGCAGTTTTGTACCCAAGCAAGTATTTCCTCACAGCCAAATCATTTAACCTACCAGAATTCCAATTTCCCCTTTCTCCAGAACAGCTAATAATGTACCTAACTCAAAATTATTTTTACTAACCACATTAACACTTCAATTTGGCTTCAGAATAACTTGAGATAGTTATGTATGAGCTTCCAAAAATTACTATTTATTACTGTAAAACAATATTTGCATGGCATGAGGCAATTACCTTGAATTGAACTGGATACAATTATCAAACAAAGTCATTAGGAAACACAACTGCAAGTAATGATGTTAATATGAACAGAGACAATAGACACTACATTTGACAGCTGCTGTGCTATTTAAACTTTCCTTCAAGACAGCAATGCCACAAAAGGACACGAAGTCTTTTCACTGTGGTGAAATTAGTGTGATGTGGGAGTTCAGATTTCAAACTGCTCATCACAGCCTGCCTGGAGTTATTTATGATCACAGGAAAATTCAAGACCTCTGGAGGTCATCTAGTCCAATTTCCTCCTCAAGTAGTGTCAGTTATGAATGGAATCAGACCAGGTCACTCAGGACATTATCTTGTTCTACATTGATAAAATACAGTGTGTATAAACTTAAAGAAGAAAAAAATTAAACTAATTGAAAACTCAAATTAAAAAGCCCCCAAACCCAGAAAATAAGGCCAAACATTTAAAAGCACCAATTCGTATTAAAAAGGGATGTTCTTTCATGTCTGCTGCCTCTGAAATAGTGTTGTAGTGACGCCAATTGCTGTCACCTTACTGGTGACAATGGCAAATCCTTTGCTGTCTGGGGCCTGAGGTGAAGATTTTAACTATCTTTACTCGGTTGTCCAGGATCAGCAGCAGATAAGATGCAGCTGAGTCACATGTTTCTTGGGAAAACAGCTTGAATGAAGCTTATGAAAAGAGAATGGAAGGAGAAAACTGCCTCAGAAAGCTTGTAGCAGCATTGATTTGGTGTACAGCAGTCCTGATACTATTCAAGTCCATGCTGATTAAGGATGGACTGGATTGGAAACACAGAATCCCCACCATGCTCAGTTTGTAGAGTGTGAGGATCTGAGATATGAACCTGTGGTGGTTTAGGGCTCAAGGGAGGGTTTCTAGCAGGTGCCCCCTTTCCTCCTTTGGCCAGAACTGACCAAGATTGCAAAGTCAGCAACAACAGAAAAGTTTAATTTAGGGCATTGCAATCTGAGAACTTACCAGGCTGTTATGGGATATCAGCAACTTAATTCAAAACTTGAATTTCCAGTTTTAGCTCTCATTTGCTCTTCAGCCTTAAAGCTAAATGCTTGTCCAACCCTAATCTAGCTGAAAGTTGTAGCTCTCCTCTAAACCTGTCAGTGTCTTATCCACTTCTGAAATATAAACTGTAACTTCCTAATCTTGCAGTAATGTGTCTGGTTAAAACATGTGTTAGCTGTTTGCTGTTTAATCCTTCAGGGTAAGCAGATCCTACAGCATTCACCCTGGGGTTTACGAACACAGCCTGCTTTTGTCTGCCCTTAATGTAGCCCTCCAGCTTTGTGCAGCTCCAGCAGGGATGCAGCTTGTGCCAGCTAACAGCTTCCCCTTTCCTCCATTTCACTGCATGAGGTAAATACGCATATCTCCTTATTGAGAGTGTTGTGTTCTGTACTGTGGCAGGGCAGAGAAGCAAGCCTCATTTCAGCCCGAAACATTTCTTTTGGGCACAATAATGCACCTAGAAGTCAGGCTCTCAGAGCCCGGCAAAAAAGCATCTTTGTGGTTATTCCAGCTCTCTCACAGTAGCTACAGATGCATATTTAGTCCTGATTGTCCATGCACCAGGCATTAAAATGCTGCTTTGTGTGCAGGTGCTTGCCTTGGGGAAACAGCGTGCATCACCCAACCTGGATTCTGCTGGTGAGTCTGACCTGTCTGACCAGTGACAACCACCTGCATCCTCACTAAACCAACAGATAAAATCCCGTGCTGTCCTCCTTTCCCTTGTCCCCAGGGCAGGGGACACCCAGACATGGGAAGCTCAGCAAAAGTTCTTGGCAGACATGGTAACATTAGCACAAGGAGGCTCTCAGGCCGTCCAGCCATACACTTTCTGAAGCATCAAGCACTCTTCTGGTGAGAGCTGGGAAGAATAAGTGCCACACTTTTCAGCACATCCATACAATAGAGGAAAAGGTTTTTCTATTAGCTCTCACTTCACTTCCCTGACAGGTTGCAGCTGTGGTAAGGAGTTGAGTTCAAGGTGAAAGAGGTGCCTAAGAGCTTTTGAAAGTCTCAGCAAGCTCTTACCTGCACACACTTAGATATGTGGTCCAAGGTCACAGGGTCACCAAGCCAGCAGACGTCCTCTGGAGAACACCTCTGAACCAGACTCATCAAGCACCTTTTCTGGGGGGTACCTGAACGAGTGCCAGGTACAGCTAGGGTGAAACCATGGTGATCCTGGAAAAGGCTCTGTCCTACAGTTACCATCAGCTCCTCATTTCATTTTGTGTTAGAAAACATATATTCTTCTAGCTGGAGAAAATAGTTAGAAAGTAGCGTGGTAGTAGAAATTAGTAATAAACTGTGTGGATTTGTCAAAAAGTAGAGTTTTCTGTTTCCTTGGAAACTGAGCATTTTGTAGGTTTACAGGATTGTCCTCAGCACAGAGTGGCCGAGATCTGTGTCTGTATGTGCCTGGCCACAAAGGCCAGGCTGTCTTGGCTGAAGGCTTCTGTATCTATCACACATTTCATAAAACACAGCTAAAAGGATTTCTCTGACTGAGCAGTACAGAGCGCCACAATGGTGGGATTTTTTTTTTTTTTCAGCAAAAGTAAGTACAGCTAAAGGAAAAGAAAATTATTTGAACTCTTGTCTGCCTACTCACCTATGAACTTTGTCTCTTATTGCAGAACAGAACTATGTTCAGAATCCAGGTTTGTAGTTTTATGATCCTCTTCTAAGACACCGAAGTACCAGCAAAAGCTGTTCCTTTCATCTCTGGACAGAAACAAGAGCTAAGATTTAGTAGCTACAGCATAACCAAACCACATATAAGTAAGACAAAAAATATTCTCATTAAAGAAATATTTAAGAAACTAGCAAATTGTAAAATTCTCAAAGTCAAGGTCAGGATCCCAAAGGCTCACAGAAATAACACCCTGCCACCTCTCGGCTCCTCAAGGCTTTTAGACTCATAGTGTTTTCCTCATAAATCCCCTTCACTTCCAGTTATCAAATAATATTGATCTAGCCTATGGATTAAGCATTTGCTCAGAACTACTTCTCTAAGGCCATAACACCTAAAGAGCTGTCATCAACACTTGTCACCAAAAATTCACTACACTCAGAGCAAGAAATGCATTCAGCTTTAAGAAGGGCCAGCAACAGTTTGGGAACATTTCTCTTGGCACAAGAGCACTTTTCCCCAGCAGCTGTGCAGTCCATTGTGTCAAATAATTTTCTCAGGCACCATGTTAAAGCCTGAAAAATACAATTTTGTTTTCCATTGCTTTTGGTGCATTGCTCTTCCATACGGTGTTTCATCTTGGTCTGCAGGAAGATTGTGAGCTGGAGGTTTCAGTAAAATTAAGATTTAAAACCTGAGGGCCAAAACATATAGTTAAAGGATGTGACAAGGGAATCATATACTCAATAAAGAGGAAAAAGGCCAAAACAAAATTAATTTCTGTTCTCCTTTAAGATCTGGATGTCCCAATCCTTCATATGTTATTTCTGGCCAAGCAGCTTGTCACTGCTCCCCCAGGGGCAGAATGAATATCTATTAACGATAACCACAGCAGTCCGGGTGTAAAGATTTTTGGGGAAAAATAATGAGACTTCCCTCAGACCTGATCCAAACATAACTGACACCTTTTACACTCAATGTAGGAGAGAGAAGGACCACAGCTTCCAGCTGCAAAACTGGAGGACAGATGTTTCAGCTGCAGTGTGGACACAGGTGTGAGGCCTTAAAACTAGAAAACAATAAAGTTTAAAGGGAACATTTGTCCAAGTAAATTGGGGGCGGGAATGGGGGTTGGTAGACAGCAGACTTCTGACATCCTGGAAATTTCTTGCAAACACCACTGTGCCTATCAGGGCTTCAAAATTAGTTACTACATTTTTACAACCAACTTAACAACACTTTGAGGAGGATCTATTATTGCCAGCTTATGGTGGCTAACCTAGAAGGACCACACGACTTACCAAAAGCTGGGGCCAGCAGCAGAGCCTTGGGGTTACCCCACGGCTCTGCCTCTCCAGTCAGACCAGCCAATGCTTCGTGCAGCTGCAGTTCCCCTCCTTTTGGCCAGATGTCATCTCAGCAGCCTGTCAAGAGCTGCATGAGAGGGAGGACTTGGTGACAGCTCTAACGTGTGAGAATAAGAAATCAATGAAGCTTTTCACACTCTCTCCCCTTCCACCAAAAACCAGCCAGACCACAATTGGGAAGAAGTGTGAATTTATTTAAGGGAAAGCCAATGGTTTTCATCTGGGTTTCATGTCTAAGGCTGTCCCCTCAAGGAAGTTAACTAGAAACATTCTTGGAAATCAAAGCAAAGAGTGTTGTGTAGGTGCCTGTAATGACAGGGAAGGTGGTTGTTACCAAGCAGTGCTTGGAGGTTCTGCTCAGATGGGAGGAGCAGTGATAGCACCCAAAACTACTGCTCTTCTAGTCATTCTCTCAATAGCAAGCATTCCCAGAGCAAGAGAGGTTCTGCCACTCAACACCGCAGCAGAAGAGGCTTCCATGGGCAAATGACAGTGTCTCAGACTGGAAAAGACATTTAAAAAAAAAAATCTTACAAAGAGTTTTTTTAACCGGAGAAAACAAATAAATTGATCAGTCTCTAAAGAAAAGATGTGTTTGCTTTTTTCCTCCAGGAGGGCATTCAAAAGACTCACTGGGCGAATAACAAAATTTCCCTCTCCTTTAAATGCAGCATTGAATTTTATGATATAAAGCTTCACATTTTTCCTTCTAGTGGCTAACTCTGTCTGGCATTAAATTGGTTAACAGTCCCTGACAGCAATCCTTGCATTGCAGGTGGCACAGATATGTCAATTTTAATTTAGCATTGTATATGCAATAAAAATTCAAAGCTCATGTATGGGAGAAAATTTAGAAGCCTTTCCTGACGAAATAATCAACAAAGCTTGTATGGGAAGGGATAGTGTCAAGGTCTGTAATATTGCCCTTAAAATCAGTCTCTACTGTATATGTTTATTAAGTATGCATAAATATTACACGTTTCTACATGCACACACACACATTTTTTTCCAACATTAAGGTCATTACATTACAGACATTTGCACTTCCAAGGCTGATTTAATCCTCTTTATGATGCTTTCGTCAAGCCCCACAATGTCTTTCAGAATTTGTCAGTGCCAGCTGAACTATGTTGTTGAACCAGTTTCCAAGAAGAATTCAAACATACATGCAGGAGAGGAAAAATGAGATTCAAAGCTAACTTCTAAATTGCAGGATACCAGATATTTCTTTTCATAAATAGTCTGAACATTACTTCTAGAGGAGAAAACAGAAGGGGGGCTGATAAGCTGTGCTAATGTTTTAGATCTTTCCCTGATGCCACATTTGGCTGAGGACAGTCAACAAAATCATGAGGTAGATTGAGTCAGGTTTTCACTGTGTCGGCAGTCTTTTTTCTAAAGTACTGGTCAGAGTTTCTTTAGTAGGTGGTTTTAGGCCAACTCAGAGCTGTACTGCAGAACGCAATGGAAAATCTGTCTCAGCACTTGATCTGAGAAATCCAAACATGGGTGATCCTCAGCATCTTCAGGTGCCAGTGCTACTGCAAAATGAGTAACAGAGATCCCATTTATTAATTCTTTGATGCACAGAACTTTTATCATCAGTTTCAGTGGTTTATTCATGTGCATAAGATATTTTGTCAACCAAGGCATTAAAAAACCCATAATGATGAGTGGTGCCTGTTGTATGGCATGATGTGGTTTGAGGTTTGCCTGTAACCACATGCTTATCTGAACCCTGGGCTGCCAGGAGCATCTGTTCAATCATGTATTTTCTATTCCTAACATTTGATTTTCTTTCATCAGCTTTTTGAAAACAGCAAATGGATTTTCTTCCTTTTTGTGCTGCTCCTTCTTTCCTGATGTCTCCTTCTCTCCTGTCTTGAGGTCCTCCCATGAGAGCTGACAACAGTTCCCAACCAATAGGGAATTTTGTCCCAACTATTCAGCTCCCTCACTCTTCCCAGGTGCAGAGGGCAGGCACAGCATGAGGCTGAGCAGGTGCTGCAAACAGAACACCCACAGCACAAGGTGGAAACTTCCCAGACATACATCTTCCCTCTTTCGCTGAGCAAACAGGCACCATCTCCAGCCCTGCATTTAGCTTCATGAGACTGAATTTCACAACCTATGTGAAGGTTTTTGTCAGTCTTGCAGATCTCTTCTTCTCTCCTTCCAAACATAAATTGAGGTGTCACAGTTTGGAGTATGTTTCTTTTCAGCAATGAATCTTTTCTCTTTTGCTGACAGTGTCAGCAAGTAGACTTTGAAATAATGCAAGTAGACTTTGAAAATTAATTTTCAAAGGTCTTTAAATACATTGTGTGCAGCAGATTTTTGGTGTTTTTTATCATTTTTGCATACTTCTGTGCTATTCTCTTTAGAGGGTAAAATACTTGGTTAGCAAGTGAGATACATGTCTGCAAACTTAGCATGCTCAGGTGGGAAACTCTCAAATATGAGTCTTGGAGCCGCTCCAGAAGGTCCCTTTCCAAATACCCTGGTTGGCTTGGAGACTTTCATAGCATGCCAGTAATCTTAAGCTATGAAGAGCTCATTTATGCCTTGCTGAAGGCATTTCTGCTTTACAATCTGGAGAGTGAGACTGGGAGAATTTATTGAGTCTTTGTGTAAGTGTATTGGCCTCTTGTTTGAGCTTTTTTGTTCAATTGCTTCTGAATGGGTACAAAAAGTCAAATGGACTAGTAAAGTGGAAAGAAAAAAGAATACACCATACCCCCTCCTGCAATTTAAGTGGAGGCAGCATCTGATAATAAAGATTAAAGCCTAATGAGCTGCATCTAACATGCACCCATATCTGTGAGTGCCTCAGCTTAGGGCCTAAGTATCAAACCAGTGACTGAAAATCATGCAAACAAACAGACCGTATTTATAAACATGGCTTGTAACCCCTTTGTGCAAAATGATTAGTACATTACACAAATGACCAGATGCATTCACGGGTAAGCATCCCAGTCAGGGCAATTCACTTCCCCACAGTGCAACCTGACAGGCTTAATTCTGATCCCATGTTGTTTTACATTGATTTTTTAAAGTGCATGTCCTGATTCACATCAGTGACAGCAGAAAGAAGCTCTAGAATCACCATTTTCTTTCAAAAGATTTGTGTAAAGACCTTGTAGAACAAGCAGGCAAGATTCTGCTTTGGGAATCATTGAAAACCTGCACCCCAGTTCTGCATCTCCAGGGAGACTGTGCATGGACCATCAAATTTACCTTGTTTTGTAACCAACCATGAAACAGGATGAGCACATAGTGGTTAGAGGAAGAAAAATGATCAGCTCCCACTCTCTGGTTTACTTTATTTAAAAGAGCAGGAAGATCCAGAAGGCCTATTTGTCAAAAGCCAAACCAGGATGTCTGTTTTCCAACTAGTACATTTCAAAAGCAAGACACTTCACCACTGAACGAATGAACCCTGCAGCAGCCTGAACTCTTTCAAATACATTATTGGGTGCCTAGGGAGAAATGCTCATTCCCTGCTGGTATAAGTTGGTCTAACCCTAGCAAAGCAGTAAACACGAAAAAGGCAAAACCCTTTTCTTTCTGAAATCTCAGCCTGAACACCAAACAAGAATTTACTTAGAGGAAAAGGTCTGAGGAAAACAGGCTTTACCTGGACTTTAAAAAGACCTTTCCCTGCTGGCAACAAAATGAACATCACAGAACTAGCAGTAATCATTTCTATAAAGATTTCACCCTACTTGAAGATCAAGAAAGTCAGTTCGTAAAACTAGTGTACTAGACGAGACTCCTGCCATCATTCAGACAACATTGTGCATAAAATGACTATTAAACAAAATAAGCAGTAGGGAGATTAAGGTAGATGCATGGAGCTTTCAATAAACTAGGAAGCAAAAAAATGCAACCAGCATGGTATTATATTTGTTATTTATGCTTTACATGCTTTATTTTATTATTGCTTTATGTTCTATAAAGCCCAACATTTACTTTACTGCTTCATCAAACAGGCACATCCATTTGCAGCAGTATAGGAGTGCCTCCATCATCAGCTTTCTAAAACGTGTGTTTGAACCCTGCCTTAAATGCATACAACACAATGTTTTAATAAACTCTAAAAAAAACCCCAAACTTAAATATTTCATGTAGATTTCTCCTGAGACCAGTCTCCCTGAGGCCAATGACAACGTAAAACAAGTTGCTTGGCACAGAAGTTGAGACACAAAGGGTGTCCCCTGGAGGGCTGCAGTGGGGTGCTCTGGGGCTGAGGTGTCCTTCATGGGTCATGGAGCACTGACCTGCTGCCCTGGGAGCTGCAGTTACTCACAGGCAGCACTCTCCTCCCACAGGCAACCTCCGCTTTGTCACCTGGGGTCTCACCAAGGTAGTGTCCTTTCTGTGCACCTCAGACAAAAAAGGCTCATCTTCCCTCTCATCAAGCAGCTTTTAAAGAACACACGGTGACTTTAATGTTATTCAAGTAGATACCTAAACACCTTGATGATTAAGTCTCCATGTGGGTGCTGACCTGATTTACCTGCCTGCCTGCAGAGGTGGCACACACCACAGAAAAGAGCTGTAGAACTTCCCTTAGCAAATTGTTCTTTCAATCATCTCCCTCCAGCATAAATAACATTAGGATAAATACAATACATCTGGAAGGACAGCAAGCTTTATCTGTGATTTTTAGGTCAGGCCAGGTTGGTGCAGTGGTGACCACAAAAGAAATGCAAGATTTCAGAAAGCACAGATGCAGTTATTTAACATTTAAGGGTACTTTTAACTCTTTTGAGAAAGTGCTCAGAAAATCTGGATAAGGGGATGAGATTTGTCATTGGAGATATGAGATACATTGATTTCTTCAGAGGTGAAAGGTTCAAAGACAAGCTTCAGGGAGGCTCACTGGCAACTTCGGGGCACAAAGGTTTTTATTCTCCCCACAGTGCACACTTATGCAGAGTAAATATGTAACTAATACAGCTGAAATGCACCTTCACCATACACACTGCTGAATGTACAAGCCCTGGACCTGTGTTTGAAAGGGGGCTTGTATTTTTAACTTCTGCAGGTGAAACACAATTTCTTCCTCCTCCCTGCAATTCTTGCCTTGTTTATACCTCTGGGCTACCTCAGCTACCAGGACACTAATACTATGTAAATAACATTAAATAAGTTAACAGGCTCGCTAAAGGCACTATATCACAAAGGCTTATGCTTTGACAGATCTTTATGCTTCTGGCTAATTAATAACTTGAATTCTGTAGCAGTACTCAGAGTATGTAATGCCAAGCTGAAGCATGTGTTTATTAGAGCAGGACCTTGAACTAAATAAACTGATGGCCCACTAAGAAAGAAGTTAACACTGTTTCACTGCATATGTACTGAGTGAATTACAATAGAAAGATGATAATAGTATAGTGGTGAAAAAGAGGAAGGCCTTGACCTTGTCTGCGAGAATCTGCAGTCCATGACCTGCAGCTTCTGAAGAAAACAGTGGAGCAAACATGGGGCAAAATAAACTGAACTCTGGCATCAGCAAAACAGAGATTAAATGCTGTCTGTGCTGGTAGCACAAAGTGAATAAGTTGGACAATAATCAAAATTCAACTTGGCCAAATACAGAAAAGTATTATTACAGTCTGGTACAACCTGTTTTCCAACCCTCTTTTATAACAATTAGAGGGATTCAGGAGCCACATAACAGATGATCAGATTTTTAGTTAAGGCCAAGAGAGAAATATTAACATTCACATTGTTTGCCTTTTGCCCACTAAGTGAAAATTTCGTGAAGTATTGAACTTCATCTGCAAATTCAAGCTGCTGTGTGCCATCATTATAACTAGCTGTAATAATATTTTCCAAATCACTTGAACTGCATGAGTGACTCAAAAGCAAGCTTGTGTTAAAGAGGATCACCTTGAATTGTTTGTCTTCCATAGGTCTTAAATAAGTGCTAGACATTCACATAAAGTCACTTGGTGGTGCTCATTTAATATCTCATTCCTCCTTCACAACAGGGCTCCTGGCCCAAACTGCGTGCGTGCTCTCTGCGAGACGAGACTTACATAACTGCAAACAGAAAACTTTCCTCATCAAAACTGACATGATTAAAATAAAGTTGCACGCCATCAGCATAAAGTGATAAGAACTACAAAGCGAAAGAAGACAGGTCAGAGGAGGAATAGCACTTAAAAAGGAGAGAAGACAAAAATCATCAAATAGATGTTCATGGAAAACCAAACTGAATCAGTGAGGCAAAGGATGTCTCTGCAGTTACAGACCGCATGACATCTATTTAGATGAGAGCAGAAATCACCCAAGACACCCCTGGACAGCCTTAGGCCAAGATGCTTGTGGTCCATTTCACAAGGCAATAACACAGTTATGCTGATGACATAAGCCAAAGAGACATAAATATTTCTGATCAATTAAGGGAATTTACAGTTCTAAAGATATTTTTCCCTCTAATAGATACCCCTCACACTCTCCTTTACATTATCTGGTTTCTTTCTCTGGACAGAATAGGTAGGAAAACAGCATTTCTGAATTTGGTTTTAAGGATTACAGTAGTCTCATTATTGTAATTACTCAAATGTATTCTCAGATATGTTTCAGTTTGATGTGATTAACAATAGCTGTTCAAAATGCACATGCTAGTATAACAGCGTAACCCGAGACAACATGAAGAAAAGAAATTTCCTCCACAAACAGTGAGAATCAAACTCTCTGAATGGGTCACCAAAGCTACAACCAGCTGAAAGTTTCACCTAAGGGAATGTAGACAGAAATAAAATGGAGATATATTCAGGTGTCATACTTAGCTGATGAAGTAAGCCTCGCTTTGTAACATGCTGAAAAGATCAGTGTCACATCTGAGTTACATTGTCTGTGACTTCACATGGCAAACACAGGTAATTTTCACTGGAATATACACTACCCACCTTCTACAATGTTCCTCATAATGGGAACAATCTTACTAGCCATGAAAAAGAAACAGGCTTTTAATACTGTTTGTAAGTATTTGTCACTATATCTATAGGCCATTTATAACTCGCTAAGACCGTACAAGGTGTAGACTGCTGCTTTCCATGTCTAGCTGCAGGATGTGACTCTGGTGAGCAACATTTTCTGAGTCATTGGTCAGGCCTTTTGCAACCAGAGAACAGCATTGGGTGAGGATTTACTGAAAGCATAAGTATGATGAATTGATATTACTTACTGACTGTCCCATTCCTTGGCGCTCTTTCACTCAAGTCTAGAGCTGGTCAAAGAAATGTGTGAGCCCATTTGGATTGGCTGGTTGGAGTGGGAGGGAAGATAGAGACCAGAACAGAGAGAAGGAAAAATACAGCAGAATATCTTCTTTCCTTCTTCATTTAAACATGAGAAAAGAACAGCAACAGAACACAACCCCAGATAAATTTTATTTTAGGTCAGCCTTCAAGGTTTTCCTCAGGCAGAAGAAAAATCAATATTTTAGTTGTGTTCCTCTCTTGTTACCCTTTCCTTTAGAGGTAGATGCATTTTAAATGAAAATGGTGCTCTCCTGAAATGAAAATGAGAAACTTTTTACCTAGAAAATGTCAAGCTAAATAGGCTGATACTCTTCATTATTAAAATAAATGCTTCTGCTTTTTGGAATCTTCTCTCATTTTTTTCCAACTAAAACTATTAATCCAAGTTCAGAAACAGTTGCTGTCTCTGATATGTGCACTGCTTTTCTCCAGGAGAAAAGGGTACACACCAGTGCCTGAGGGCCAGAAGAGCCCTGCAGCCAGATGCTGAGGCCACCTACTGCCTGGGCTGTCCATGAGCAGGCGTCTGTGCACAAGGCTCTGTGATCCTCAGCTGGGTGAAGAAAAAGGCAATAAAAAGGGAAACACAATACAGCTGCTTTTGAACTCTTCCTTTCTCTTTGCAGAGCTATCAGCAAGTGGAAGGAACATAAAAATCCCTACCTTAACTCTGACTCCAGAGTTGTCAAAATAACTTTGTTTTGGCTAATAAGGGTCAGAATTAACAGCCCATGAATTTTTTTTGGCTCTCACCCATGCCTAACCCTTCATTCCAGCTTCCGCAACACTCACAGTAACATTTTCTCTCAGCATCAGACCAAGAATGCCCCTTCTTCTTGCATGCTAAGGAGCATGTAGCAGTTGTGCAGATCAAACCACCTGCACTGGATCAGAGCACACAGCCCTTTTTAGACAACAGAATTGCCACCCACCTCCCACCTCGTTCAAGATGAGAAGGTCCTCACTCTGTCCTATGGTGACAACAAAGCAAAAAACCTGGGGAGAAAGAGGAGAAGACTTGCCAGAATAGACCTCTGCTACTCCTTCAGGGAGCCTGAGGGACTAAATTTACCTGATCTTTGCTAACTCACAAAGGCACTGAACTCCTGAAGCTCCATTCCCACTCTCCTCACAACCTAAATGCAGTGTCTCAAACTCTTTCTCTTTTTTTTATTGACTTCAGTAGGAAAGACTCTGTTTTGCAGCAGTGAGGGATGGACACTATCACCATGTTGTTCCACGAACCGTGCACAACACTTGTGAATCCATGCAACCCTATTTCTTCACTTCAAGAGAAAGAAGATTCAAATCATGGACTTGCACACAAACTGAGCACTATAGCTGCCTTTAATTCTGACACTGAGTTAACACTGACAAATTAGTTGAGTTCTTGCAATTTACATGAGGTTTCATCAGAATGTAGTCCAATATTCAATTAGGAAGCTTTTTCTGGGGGGAGGCACCATGCAGATCTTTGAACACTGTGATCAATATATTAAAGACCAGAGAGCCTTTGAAGCTGAGCTGCTCTAATTAATCTACTTTACTTTGCATTCTACTTGTCTCATAAAAATATTAATTCATTTCCAGTATTGATAACTGATCCTGCCCTAGCATGGAGGGACTGAATAAGCTGCTCTCCTGAGATGGTTCTCAGCTCTCTATTTCTGAGATACTCTAATGAATGAGCTAACCTTTGAGCATCAACCTACAAACAAAACCAGAACAAACTTCCCTCTTTCACAAATGCATCCTGATTATCCTAGGTTTATAGGCATAAGAAATCCTTAGATTCAGCTGCTTTCCTTACAGCACTTACTGACACTGTACCAGCCAAGCCTTGTTCTACTGCAATATGCCAGACTGGGAATCCATTACAACACAACCACTAAATATACGTTATAGGGAGTAGCAGATGTGCCCAGTGGCTTGGAAGAAGCAGATGTTATGTTTAATTATGTGACATAGTTAAAAAGGAAGCAGAAACAAAATCATGTATGCAATTAATGAAGGGCAGGAAACTTTAATTAGATGTAAGTATGTAACATTAAGCAAGTATTTTGCTCAGATGAGACAATTTGCTGAATTCAAATAACTGCTAAACCTGAACGGTCTGTCTGGATCCTACACTTCATAATACTTAGATTCAGAGTTTAGATCATCAGGATCATAGTGTCTGAAGTCAGATTCAAACATCTCCAGACTGGAGGGCAAATAAATGGTTTAAAATTGCAGCCATCTGTGGTGAGGGTTATCATCCCTTGACTCTGAAGAGAGAACAATTAACAGAAGCCCTTGGCAATTATGAAATGCAGGATGGTGTTACTTTACCATTGCAGGTTTTGGTTAACGTTAAGTACACCTACATGGAACTAGAGTAATGTGATCTCCAAAGTGTGTCCTGTGCTGTACTTGCAGACATCAAACTCTTCGGATGCAGTCTGCAAAAGGATGCTCCCCTACGGAAAAAGAAAGGGAGGGAGAACACACAGCCCCAGCCCTCTCCAAAAGCTCACATCCCCCACCACCCCTGCCCCCTAGCTGGCGGGGGCACCAGCAACACTCAGGTTAGGAGTCTGAAGACATGAAATGGTCCACAGATAGATGGGTTGTCACTGGCTTCTGTGTATAAAGCCTGAGGAATGCTTCTCCAGGGAGTGAGTCAGCTCAGACAGTGCACCACAGAGTGCAGAGTCAGTGAAACTGGTACATCAGCATTTCTGCCTCACCATCACCACAGATGGTGGAGGGTTTGTCCTGGCTGAATCGCTGCAGGAGCACGTTGTGCTTAGTGTGGGCCCTAGCATACGAATGAAACTGTACTCTCCATCCAGCTCTCTCACTATTTTCTCCAGCTTTCCTTGTTGTTCCCTGATCTGCACATCTTGAGAGCTGTGCAACTGGATATTGAACAGAGGGTGTAAAAATGACTGTTGGATACTGCTTCGGTCACTGAGCACAACCAGTTTTGCCCTTGTGCTTGGTAAAAATAGGCACTCTGAGAGAAAATCAGGGTTTGATTATGCCATTATTTGAAGGACGAGTCCAGCCTCTCAAAAGCAAAGTGCAAAGCTTTGTACAGGCAAACTTAGCTTTGGCACTACATACTATCAAGTGCTTTACCTTGCAGCCCTGCCACTCATTCAGTGGAGGTTTTAATGGAATCTTATTAAACATGAAAAAATATTGGTACTTCAGGACACATAGCTCAACAAATGTTAATGAAAGTAAGTAAATAAGGAGAGATATTAGTAAGAATAATACTCTTCAGCACATTGACCTTTTCCTGTCTGAGGTTTAGGAGGTCATTATATAAGTTGTGTTTGCAACCATGTACTTAATTGCAATATTTTTCTAGTAATTGACAATAGGATTCTCTTCCACAATAAAAAAATCATCTGATGGATTTGTAAGATTTATAGAGACTGTAAAGCTTAAAACAGAAGTCATCTTGAACTGGTGCAAAATTCCCAGGAAAACAGAGCAAGCCATAGTTTCAGTGGGATTTTAACTAGCTCTCACTATATTTTTAAAACATACACAGAAATGAATACTGTATATTCTGTGATAATAATTTACTTTTATTAAACTAACCAATTGGTCAGAAGCACTGCAGTGTACCAAAAATGAATTATCTTTAAGCAGCACTTTACATCTAAATTATGACAATGCACTTTATAGGTTAAATGCTTGGCTGTTCTAACTGCATTGCAATCTGCGATTTCAGAGAATCTACACTTGTATGCATGAGTGAAGGATGCAATGATTTTTTTTTTCCATGCACATTGACATTCAGCCGTGGATGAACTGTCTACTAGCTAACAACACTTCTTCATGTGACTTCAGATAATACTTATCTGATTGAAACCTGGAGGGAAATGAGATAGACTCGAATCATGAACTGAGAGGTTTGGGCCTGTATGAAGCTGCCTGGGACCAATTAGCAGCATTGTTATTGATTCATGTACTGGAGCACATAAGACAATTATTTACCTTTTGATTTTTCCCCTATAAATCTGTCCAAGAACAGACATTTTTTGTGTTCAGACTTGTTGTTGCATCCCTTTGATCCCTGATCATTACCAGCCCCATCACCAAACACTTCATGGTGGGAGTGACAGTCCGCCCATGCAGTTTTTTTGCATATCACAGTCATAATACTCCCCCACATGTGGTAGAAATCTCACAAGAGGTCAGGTTAAAAAAAAAAAAAAAAAAAAAAGTGATTCAGGACTTTATGATTAATCCTCAAGCATTTTATCTAGGATGGGGCAGTAAGCCTGAGTCAATTATTAATTACTCACATCTGTTTCTGTGATAGGTGGGCCTGCTGGAGCTCTCCAACGCCTGGATCCAGAAGACAACTTTCCCATGGTTATGGGTGCTTGGCTCTGGTGTTTTGGTTAGGTTTATGCCATCTTTCCTTTCTCTGACAGAATGTTGCTGTATTTAAAACTAGAAAACTCCATCTGCTGTATGGGAAAACAAATTGCAGCTAATGTCCCCCTTGCTTAGGGACGGGATTGCCATTCAGAGAGTATGATGATGGTGCAGTTTTTGCCACAGATGAATATCACCCCAGAGACACGTGGCCAGACAGATCCATGGGGTGACTTCCATTGACTCCAGGAGCTCTGGATGAGGCCTGAGGGTTCTGCACAATTTTCCTGGTGACCCCAGTTTTCCACAGAACTTGGTGTGGCCCCAGTGCTCCCACAGATCTGCTGGTGTGCTCACATCTGGGAGCAGGTCCTGCAAAGCCCTGAGCAGAAGCTCGGCCATCTCCTGCAGTAAGGCATGGGAGTCCTAAACAGTGGCTGGAGGAGACAAGCAAACCACTACAGGGAGAAGAAACTTTCTTTAAGAAAAACATGAGACTCTTTAAGAATATTGCAAAAGATTAGAGATTTGCACTTCAAATAGCCAGTTCCCCAGTGGAATACAGATCCTACCCCATGATAGTGTGCATACTTTGGTGACTCACTTGTAGCAACTGCTCATTAATTTGTCTAAATAGTTTCCATTTTATGCACTCCCAGCCTCACCAGTTCCTCTCTCTTGTACATACCTACCCAGACCCCTTCCTGCAGAAGCAGGCATGACATTGCTGTGAGCTGGGGAGGCTGGTGGAATAAAGTGGCCAAGGAACAAGGTGGCTGTGACCATGTGGCAGAGCAGGAAAGCCTCTCCTCTTCCCCGGGTAGGTCTGGACCAAGAGGATGAGGAACTGGAAGGAGGAAGCACACTGGGATTACCTGGGATGTCAGCAGAGTGCTGAAGCATCAGGAAGAAAAGCCTAATGTTGCAGTGGTAATATCATATCAACAAATCTGCTGTAAAAAAAAAAAAAAAAAAGTTCATTATTATAATACAGAAAGACCCCAAGGAGTAATTCCAGCTGAAACTGAACAAATCAGTAACTCTAGCTGAGATCAGCTGGGAAAAAGACCCTAAGCAAACATAGGATGAAGAAGGAATCTGAAGCTCACAGCTTATTCTTTTGCTGTGGGGTTTCAGAAACCTACCTAATGTGTTGAACATTTGAAACATGCAAAACTTAAGAGATTTCAAATAAAACAGCAAAATACAATCAGGGAACTTCACCCATTTATCAAAATGTCAGTTGCTTTAATGTCAGTTGCTTTCTAATGAATTCCCAGCACTGCAGCATTGGTCTGGACCTTTTAGTGCCTTAAAATCTGCTCCTGATGTTTGTTTTTTTTTTCTCATGCATATCAGGGAAGGGATGAGGACAACTGTACTTGTCTCACTGGGATCACAGGATTTTGAATGCTGTGATCCCAAGTCAAAAAGCGTTAATCATCATCACATGAGTTATCTCACTGAGTTCATGAGGGCTGTTCGCATCTCACATGTGTCTGAACGTTGATTTAATGTCAGAGCATGCAGCCCTTAATCTGATCGAGCTCATGATAGGGGTCACAACATGACACTCTCAGAGCCACCCTGGCAACCCAGTGGATTACTGTGCACTCACTACTTTCAAAAGTCAAATACCCAGCTACAACATCATGCGATACACTCATAATTCACTTTTCATTTTTTTCTGGGGCAGTAGCTTTCTGAAATGCCACTCAAATTGTATTGCTTTTTGGTTTTGGTCACTGTTCCAGGATTCATTGTCAGGAGACAGCATGTGAGGATTCAGAGTATTCAAAGATTCATTCAACAACCTGGAAAAAAGGCAACAGAGTTAACCAGTAATAACATTTAAAGTAGATTCCAGAAAAAAAAATACTGCCCTGCTACAAGAATAACATTTCCAAACTGTTTTCAGATACAGGATCCATCCTGGCCAATTAGACTGTGTTTGATAATTTGGAGAGTAAAATTGTTTTGTGAACTTTTAATATTAATATAATGTATGAAGATGAATGAGCTATACTCTCATGTTTTCTCTCATGTCAAACTGTCAGATAAAGTGCTAAAGTAAAACAAATGCCAGATTTCCTTTTTTGTCTGGCTTTAAGAAAAGTATACTGAGTGCAACAAATAAATCCTCATTATGTTACTTTCCTTAAAATAAAATTAGTGAGAAAATAGTTTAGTACATGAGAAATTCTTCTTTCACTATAGATTAGTTGGAAGGCCTTGATAGAGAGACTTGGGGCATTCTTTTTATCTGATGGAAAAATCTTTCTTCCTAGATGGAACTATGTCAGCTTTATTCATTAGTATTTTCTTTCTTCTGTTAGAAAATGCTGGTGGGTGAAGGAAGCAGACTATCTTTGGTAGGACCTTATTAACCTAAACTTTGGGAAGCTGCAATTTGCTGCTTCCCACAGGCTGGGGAAATAATTGAAATCCACACTTCCACTGAAGGAAATGGGGCATAATCTCTCCATGCTACTGCTCAGGATTTGGAAAACAAGGTTCAAACATTTTGTCACTTTAAAGGGGGTTTGAAAAAATGACACTAATTCACTTACCTAGGTAAAATACAGGTAAGCATTAACTAATTACAAAAGGTATATATTTATCTGAATTGCTTCTCTTCAGTCAAATGAAAGTGTAGCTTGTAGTAAGTACAATATTTATCACCATGTACTGATAAAAAAAATTATCACATCCATAGTGAGAAAAAAGGAGACAGGAACCCATGCTTGAAGGGTTAACTTCTCTAGGAGAAAAGGAGGTTGGTGTCTATGTGATCTACAGGGGTTCAGAGTCACCCATCATCAGTCTGGTATTTGTACAACCATCGGTGCAATAACTGTCCCGATCCATGACAGGCACTCCCAGGCTTCACAATACCATAAACTGCATTAACAATGAACAGGCTCACAAACCATTTGGACAACCACTTACCTTCTGCAGATTCAGAGAGACCAGATTTTTAGGAATTCGCACATAATACATTGTAGGGTTTACATTTATTTTCATAATCCAAGGCTGGGCAATGTCAGGCCCCGAGCCTTTAAAGGCATTAATCAAAATAAAGAAACACAGAGCAGAGGAAAGCAGCACATCTGCCAAGTGAAGTGCAGCACCGTGATGTAGCTAGAAAGGCACTTCTGTCAGTTGTGGCAGTTTCCTGAACATTGGTGGTGTGATTAAATTCTTCATTTATAGGAGAAAACAGTACTTAAAATTTGTGCAAAAAATTAGGAGCTGAGTGTCAATCTTTTGGAAAGTATAACCTAGTAAACCAGATTGGACATGGTCCTAGGCAACATGGTCTAGGTGACCCTTCTTGAACCAGAGAGTTTAGCTGGATGAACTCCAGAAATCCCATCTAAACTTGACCATTCTGTGATTCTCTGACTCTGTTTTACTCATAAAGCATCTTAATTCAGCCCTGATGCACACTGGAAAGGTTTATAGAACAATAGATGATCCCAAAATGTTTCATAATGATTCATCACAAACCAAAATCGATCTATTCCAAAATATCATATATCAGCCACAGTCATCTACTAAACCTCTGAAATATAAGAAAAAAAATATAGTGCTGCTGTGGACATGAAGTACAAATGGCAGATTATGCAAACTGATACTTATTGCAGGTTTTGATGCAAACATTTTAAATTTATTCCAGGGTTACAGTAGTTTGCTTTGGAAATCCAACTCTATTTGGACTCTCATAATTAACGTATTAGGAAATTACTTTGCTTCTCAGGCCCAGGAAGTCCAGGTGACTTTCTGCAGGAGGATGTGACAGAGTACTGAATGGCCAGTGAGATGACTAGGCTGCCATTATTCTGATCAGTCATGCTTCACATGTGACTCATGCTAAATCTAAAAATCGAGATCAGGAGAGGGAAAACATGGATTTTCCTGACATCCTATTTCATTCTTCATTGCTAAAAATAACTCCATGTTTTCAGTCAAAATTAATGGAGAAAGCTGACTGTTCAACACAGTTGAGGTCACTAAGCAACATATCTAAGGATCTGGGGTCTGTTTCTGTGAACCTTTCAAGTGGTAATTAGTATTATTCTAATAGTTTCAGTACCACTGTTCACAATAATTCTTTTCATGACTGGAAACATAAGTCAAGATACAGTCTATTGATAAGGTGACCCTGAAGGCCCAGATTCACCAAATAGTAGTGGGGATCAAGAAGGAATTTGGTTAATGTGATCTGAATCTTTATGATATAATTCAATAAAATGAATCATAAATATATCTTAATGATATGGTTCACATTAAAATGTGAAACTACAGTCAATAAATGTAGTTCATTTGAAAAATTTATGTCCTAACGAGCTTGATTCTAGAGTAAGGCTAAGTCAGCATCCTCTTGGTGTCCTTTTCATCATACCTCAAATGCACAGATATCTCTTCTTTTCTTGTTAAATAAACAACATGAATCACATTCTTGGCTGACGTCAGTAATATGATGTAGAGTTACAACCACCAGTTCTCTGACCCAGAAGTGCAGCTCCAAAATAGAATATACACATTTTATGAGGAAAATGAAATGGAAAAAGGTTGAATTACCAAAAAAAAAAAAAAACAACCAACAAACAAAACCACAAAAAAACCACAAAGAAACCCACAAACAAACAAAAAACAACAAACCAAAAAACATGCCCACAAACAGTACTTCTTCACTTTTACTGATTTATTTATGTCACCTACAAAAAGGGTTTGCAAATGATAAGTGAAATGTGGCATCTGTCTGGGAACTAAACAGTGTTTTTAATAGAGCTCAGAAACATGTCTCTTACGAAGCAAAACATTCAGCTCTTATCTACAGTGAATTATTGGCCTCAGTAATGATGAACTGCTTCCAAATGAGTAAGTTTTTGATAGGAAACTCTAGCAAATTTCAGTGGAAATTTGATAATGGCAAAATTACTCATGGAAAAAAATGGCTCAACACTTGATGCATCCCTTAAAAACAAGAATTCCTTGACATTATCTCATTTAATAAAGATGTTGCAAACAATGAAAGCCCCAAATGTTGCCTGTATTAAGCAACTTTGTTTACTTGTGGTTTTCATCTCTTTAAAATGTATCAAAACTTGTATACCCTGTATAGGTATTCAAATTTATCTAGGTGGGGTTCTTTGGGTTTTTTTTTGGTTTGTTGTTGTTGTTGTTTGCATTCCAGTTTATGTTCTTTGTATTTCAATCTGGTTTTGTACTTTATATTTCAGTTTATGTTAGACAGTAAATGACATGCCTAGGAATAATTGCAAACTAAGAAAGTTTTTTTAGTTTTGCTTTGCATGAAACATCCATCTTTGTAATTTTTGTCCCCATTATGGAATCTATTTCTTCTTCCATCTTAATCACGGATGGTAATTTAGATGGGCCATTTTCCATGCAGGCAACCAGCAGAGGTTTCATCATTTTGCAATGCACAGCAGCTACCATTGCTCTTAATAGGTAAGACTTAGGGCTAAGCACTTTTGCAGTTGTGGTCATTTCCTTTAGTTGCCGTATTGGCGAAAGAACTCTTTGGAAAGGCACGCATTTCTCAGTCTGAGTGGAAAAGGAATTATTGATGAAATGTTAGGAGTATTGATGGGATGCATGAAGGCAATTGAAAAGGAAATGTCTTCTAATTAAATATCTGGCTTAGGATTTGAAAATATACGTTGTCCTAGATAGGCCATTGATCTGAGAAGGTTGTTCCTACAGAGCACTGTATCCTGCAGGAGATGGTCTTGGGACAGGAAAGAAATAATGTATCTATTAAGAATTTAAAATTGCCAGGCTATAAGGAATCCCCTTCCTGTTCTCCTCCTGCCTTCTTCAGTGCACATCTCCCTCCACATGAAAACTCATATTAAAGAACAAGCATAATAGGTTAAAATCTCCTGAACAATTCTAAAATCATAGGAAAAAAATCCCAAATATATTTCACACTTAATCTGAAAGGGCTGAGATTACCCTTGTTGCACAACCTCCTTCCCTTCTCACCTACAGAAAACATCCCATTGAACTCCATAACAAACCCTGAGGTTCTTGGCCCAGGCTGCCAGGCTCTGGGCTTGGCAAGTGTGGTTTAGATAGGCTGAAGGGGTGCACATCAGATGGGAAGAAAAAAAGAGAAAATTTCACTAGGAAAATTGCCTTGTATCTGCAGAACTGATCCACAAACTGACACAATTCTAAAGGATGTTTTGACTTCTTCCATATTGGCTTTTCCAAAAAAAAAAGAAGCAAGAATTGTTTCCTCTGAAATGTCCATGTGACTGTATTTTAGAACTTATGGAGCAGCATGTTTCTTGTCAAATCCTAAGAGCTAAAGAGAAGAGATCAGTCTGGCAATCAATAGTTTATGTTTGGCTGATGTTAAAATGGGTTCTGTGGATCTCTTGGCAGTTTTGCTCAAAGCGCACAGTGAATTGCTATAAATATCCTGACATAAGGCAATGTTGTTCCAGTGCAGAAAGTCAAAGTAAACCCTCTGTCCTCAGACAGCTCACCTTTTAACCACGAGCACCAGGAGTGACTGCCACATCACCAGCCTCTCTATATGGTTGCTTTCTGTAGGAGGGCAAGCACAGGTTACCTCTACATGCCATTTATCTGGAGCCCAGTAGATGAAAAAAGGGTTTATCCTGGATCCACCATGTTGACTAAATAATTCAACAAGCTGGTTTTTCTTTAGGCTGCTGCCTGAAGGTACATGTATTTTAGGCTTGAGCACAGAAATGTTTGTTTGGGTTCATTAAGTTCCAACTGTTCGCCTGACCTTGCCATGGTTTTTCTGTTTTTTTTTTTTTAAATTGTTTTTTCTTTTTTTTTAACATAAGCAGCATGATTATTTTTTTTTCCCCTAGATTAATATAAAGAAAGTCTCAAATGTTTAAATACAGGACTATTCCATAAAGACTGTTTTGAGGAAATAAGCTGTTACTTGATTTCCTGGTGGGATTAGTTCTTGTCAAATACATTTTTAATGCACTTCTTGTATCTAATGAATTATGTACCATGCCCCTTTTTCTTCTGTCAAATGAAGTTTGGAAGAAATCAGGTCAAGTCCAATAGCAAAAAGTGACATGGTGCTCTGAAATAACCCCTAGTCTGGGTGAAAGGACCAATCTAATGGAAACTAATTCCTGATTAAATAAAGGAAAATATTCCAAACAAGCAGGCCCCCGTATTTTTATGGCCACCACCACCAAAAGTTCTTCCAATAAAGCAGAGGCTAAGTATGATTTTTACAGGCCTTAAAGGAAGCTAGTGAAAGCCAGGTTTAAAACTACCGAAAGAAGGATATTCATCCCCTGGTGAGTAGGCAGGGAATGCTGAGGAGGTGAGAAGCTTATCTGGGTAAAAGCAGAGCCTGGACACAAACTCTGAAGAGAGATCCATTGCCAGATACTAAACAGAAAAATCACAGAATGCTCAGGAAAGTCCCTGAGTTCAAAATGCTCAGAGTATTAGGAGAAAAGTCATAGGAGCTTGTCCTGTTCCTCCTCATCACTGGGTACCCATTGTCATCACTGTGGGATGCAAAAAGTAGCTTCAATGGCTCCTCAGTCTAAACCATTATGGTGATTCTTGTGTTTTCATCATTCTTAAATGGTAAAATCCTAGAATAAAAAAATAAAAGCCAAGGTTACTTTTGTGATTTGGTCATGTATCCAAAGTCCAAAACAACTATTCTTTTTAAGAAAAGGCTGACTAATATTTCTGTGGGATAGCTCTGTAAATGCAGGGGAGCATACGTTTTTCGGCATGCGATGTGGGGATGACCTCTACCGTCTCCCTCCCCTTAGGTTTTCTTCTGTGGTGCTGACACACTGATTTGCTCCAGGATGAGTGACAGATGCTCTGGCTAGAACCGAGATTAAGTGTTTGTATTCAGGAAAGGCATTCTACTTATGTAAAATTTTCTGAGGCTTATCAGTTCTTTTTCTAACATTTTACAGTACTATAACATTTTTGCTATTGTGATTTAAAAACTGAGCAGGTACATAATTTCTAATTAAACTTTGACCACCACCACGTTTGTTCCACTTTAAAAAAATGCTCATTTGTAATTTTCCTGACAAGAATCAAATTAACCGTTTCAAATTTTCTTGAGCTAATACTATTCTCAAAGTTCCGTACACGTATGTGCTCTATTTTGATTGGGATAACTGGCCTTTCTGGATCAGACTTGGAAATTATTTGTCACATGAGTTTTACACTTAATTAAATATTAGATACCTTGCTTTTTGACTGAAGCAATTTGAGCTCAAATATTCCCTAGGGCATTCTGGAGAAGAAAATTGTTTTTCTACCTCTTGCTTCCAATATATGGATTTTTTCCAAAGTTTCAGTTCCTGAGATAACCAAAGATGTCAAACACACCTTAAAGGAAGAAAAAAGGGCAAGGTATTTCAAACACAGGACTTTTTTGTTCTTCATCAATGCTCCTAGTTTTCAATTTAATTTTTTTTTTTCCTAAACAATTGTAATTAATCACTACTAATGTGAAAGCCTTTAGTTAATCAAAAGCTACCTTGACATGATATTTGAAATTTACTTATTAATATATTACCTCCTACAGTTACTTTGCTCTTCTTCCAGTCCAGTCATGCTCATCCATTCAAGTCCTCTCTTGTGTGACTCGGAACTGGAACAAGAACTTGGCTTATCCACCTCTCAGGAAAGTGGCCTTGTCAGCAGTTTAGACACAGTGAAAACAAGTTTCTGTTAATTTCTTCTTTTAGAGTTCTTCCCTTGGATACACTCAATTAAACATTAATTGTGCCCAGAGAAAAAAATGGGGAGAGGGTGACTTCTACTGGGTGAAAGTGGGAAAGTCATGTTCCAGTCCCTGCTCTGACAACTGTGTAATTACATACACAAAACAGAGCAGGTTATTTTACAGGGAAAATAGACCATTCTGGGGCACCTTTAGGTGCAACAATTCAGCTTTTCACCAGTTTCTCTCTCACTGGAAAAGATTTTCCTAATGAAAGAACTGGAAGGCACAGACACACCATTAACATTGTGCCTCCCTGGGCTTCTTCTGCAGGACTAAGCACATTCTGAGATTGCTTATCTTTAGACAAGCCTTGTACACAAGATGTGGGAACAGAGGCTAATCCACAAACTATCAAAACTGCTTTAGCAGGCGAGTTGGACTAGGTGATCTTCAGAGGTCCCTTCCAACCCAAACCATTCTGTGATTCTGCGAATAGTTTATTACATGTACAAAATTTGTGAGCAGTCCATTCAAAGTCACAGCACATATATTATTATATTATTTGTAATACAAGCTCTTCACCACCACCAAATAAAGGACACTCACTGCCAGTGCACTGTGCACATGGAAATTGGACGGGGACCTTCACATGTGACAGATGAGATGGGGTTTCCTGATCAGCACTACAAGAAAACGCGTGGATGTCTTTATCAGATCTGACCTTAGTCTCTCAGAAGAGGGAATGAGAAGCACAAGGCATCTGGGCAACAGATGTGAAATGCAATCCAGCCTTGTCTACGGCATTTGTACTGTTGTAAACTGAGCAAAGCTCAGAGGTATAAATCAACATTGTAAATGACTGAAGAAAGTGAAGGATAACCAGGACTCCGGTAATTCACCTCCAGATGGGCAAGGAAATGTATTGGATCAGAGTAACCAGACAAACAAAAGGATGTAGGAGTGAGTCTGAAAATTAACATATAAGAAAGAAAAATTTGGTACTGTAATAAGCAGTAAATTCAGATTACTACTATCTATTTTAGTACCTTTGCACAAACCTTGCAAACGTGGTAATTATCCACATTGTTTGTACTTTTGTGTGTTTCTTGGCTTCTTGCTTCCCCTGCTGGCACAGGTGAAAACTCTTGTGACATGAGCTTTTTTTGGGAGTGCTCAGAAATTCATGTAGTGACATGGGTGGGAGGAAGAACTGCTGCCTCTCACAGGGGGGATGGCTGGGAGCAAGGAGACATTCAGCAATGAGGCACAGAGAATTGCAGCAATTTAGCAAGCTAAAATAAGCACAGAGTAAAACTTAGGACCTGAAATAGACTGGGATTTCTAGCCTCACTGGGTTGGAAATCCCAGCCGTTTGTTTTTTTTACACAGGCACACAAGTCACAAGAAGGGAACAATATCCCATCATTCCAGCTGCCATCTAACCATGTATAGAGGGCTCTGCTTCAAAGATATAGCAATGGAAACAGGTGATAAATGATGGATAACAAAACCCACCAAAGAACTCCAGTTGACTCAAATTTTCCATAGAATACTTTAGAACACTAAGAAGTGTATGGACATACTGATTTGGAACATTTTTATATTGAATTTATCAGATTGGCTTGGCCTCCCAAGAACTGAAACGGAACTTCAAAAGAAGTTAAAATGTTTCAGTTTGACATTTTGAATTTTTCCCACTTTTTTCTTTCTGAAATATTATCTTTAAAATTTCTTTATCTTAGACATCAAGATAATTTCAGGAAACACAAGCCCCTGTTAGCCCTCTCCTCCTGAAATGACTCAAGAAGCCTTTTCCAGACAGAAGCTGAACTTTGTTTCGGCTTTCGTGAGAATACTTGAAAAGCTTTGGATTCAGTGAACTTCACTTTTTTTTTTTTTTTTTTTAAGTTGAGCTATAGAACTAAAAACTCAACTGCCTACAGATCTATAAACTAAGATGACTGTGCTTTAGAACCCTGCAAATCAGCAGTAGCAGCCCATCGGTGCTGATTGCTTTGCAGGCATCACAGAAGAAATTGGCCTTCAGGAGAGCTTAAGAGAGCAATGCAGTGACTACTGGGATTTTGGCATGGGAAAGCATGAGAGAACTGGATGGGGGTTTGATGAAAGGCAGGATCAACAGGAAAGCAGAGGAAAGGTTGATTATTTTGGGTCTGGAGAAAGAGACTGCACCAAGCTGAACTGCACTGAAGGGCCTGGTGGGCAGATGCCCCACCGTTCTATTTTTTGTTGTGTCTTACCTGTGCACAAATGAAATCTGCCAGAAAGAGCAGCAGGCCATGGATGCTTCACCTCTCCTCTTTGCTTTTCCTCACCTCCCCTCCACCAAGAAGATGCTGGGGCCATGTTGTGCCTCTGGTAGCCCAGGAGTCATGGGTCAGCCACCCACCAGTAAAAATAAATCAGGCATCTGGAACGTTAAAGTCAGGAAGAACTGAGACGGGAATGCACCCATATTTTATTGGCTTTTTCAACTCCTTCCCATCAATCCCTTGGCATATTTTGTGCCTCAACATGTTATGTTGCAAGAGGAAGGCAAGATCATGGTCAGGATCCAGACACAAATGGGGACCTTCATGTCACACGACAGCTGAACAGAGGGCTAATGGGAAGGCATAGGAGATATATGGATTATTGGTGCCTGTCTCTGTATGGTAAGATAGTAAGGAGGAGGACTGCTTTTACAGGCTATATCCTCACCTAACAGTGTTTAGGTCTGGGAAATACTTGACCGGCTACAATATACATTCTTTAAAGGATGTCTTCCTGAATAAACCTCAAATTTCCAAAACAATGACCTAACCAGCTTGAAAAGAGCCCAGGACAGAAATAAAATTCATCATCTTAATGATAATTTTCATTAAGAGAGATACTGAGTTTATAAAGGTAGACTGTTTAGAGTCACTAGATGTATCTACCTTTATTTTCATTTGTGAGGCTGGATATTTGTTAGAGCTGTTTTAGAACAGGTCCACATGATACAACACTGACTCTGGTTGAGACCATGACATGCTCCTGGCTATAGGTTGCTGTTCACTTTTTGCAGGAGAGATGGGAGCCTGAAATTTCCTGTTTTATCACACAGTTGAATATTTGTCAATATTTCGAAATGTTATTGTTATTATTGTAGCTGCAAACTGGACAACATACACAGCAATCTCTTGGACAGAAGTATCTCACATAACCATGTGGGATCCTGGAAGGGCTGTACAGATGGTAGAGCAGGGAGAGGGAAAAGGGACAGAAGGGGAAGTGGCAACAAATACTGATTTATTAACAGCTGATTTATTAATCTCATTGTGCTTTCCAATTTGCCAAACAGAAACACATTTCTATCTTTATGCTTTCATTTACAAACCTATCATTGAACAATTCATATTTTAAAGGAGTGTCATATTAAAAATATTAAATTCGTACAAATTCTTCAAGATAAGTCTATTGTGTTTTGGATGTCAGAGTACGGTAGTCAGCAACTCCGCAACTGGTGTGGCTACAATGTATGCAATTGAAACATTCATGGTTTTTTATTACAGTAACAGAAACTTAGACTTCTTTTAGCAGGTATACTTTTGTTTTTTAATTTTCATTAGTGTAGCAATGTAAAAAAATCAGCATGTATACAGAAAGAACCTTTTTCACCTCACAAACAATGCTGAAATGATGAGCAAATCTGAAAAGCAAGGTAGATAAGGCCCTAATGCACAAAAGCCTAGGCTTCGAAGTTCTGCTTCTCAGAGAATTATTAACAACATTTTCTCCGCCTTGTCACATGCAATTCCGTATTTCCACTGTCTTTAACCAGTAAGTCGGATTATTGAAGCCTTTCCATGTGCGAGCAAATGTTTACACTCATTGGTAATCAAAAAAGCACTTCAACAAATTCCAAAATCCCACAGAGGAGATGAGGTTTCAAGGTCCATATGTCTGCAGAGTTCAACACGTCGGAAATAAATCGTACCTCAGTTAAGTGTATATTCCCTGAAACAGATGTATGTATGTATTTTACAGAAAAACTTTTGAAAGACCCAGGCTATAGACACAATTACAAGGTAGGTAGTATGGACCAATTCAGATAAAAAAATGAATGTATTAGCCTCTTTGATGACGTGGTTGAGAAATTCTGTTTCAACTCTTTCAAAAGCTACAGAATCAACAATACCATCACTAGAATCAATCCTGAAATGGAAAATATGTGCGGGTCCTAATCACTTTAGTCTTTGTATTGAAGGAAGCTAACAACTAATTTTTAAAATGTGATCCAGAGCTGAAGAACTGAGCTCCCCCATGCTCTCTATGGGTCATGGAGACACCTGTCAGATCTGCCAGCTGGTGGACACATGCTGGTGGTGCTGAGGAGGCAGACAGCAAAGCCTCCTGCCAGGGCAGATGCTTCTTGCACCCGCTGCTCTCCCCAGACAAGACAGAGGACAGGCAGCACAGGACCCAGCGCTGCCTTCACACTCCAGGTGTTCTCTGAGAGGCTTTTTCGCTTTCACAGAGTGGGGGTGGGTCTGAGGGTGGTGCAGGGGTGCCCTGGAGTGGTGGGAGCAGCAGGAGTGCTTGGCCCTGGCAGCCACTGGGCACAAGCCCTGCAGCCCCTTTTTTTGATCTGTCTCAGTCCTGTCCAAATGTAACCCACGGGCAAGAGCAGCAGGACATGGGCTCCTCTTCTCTCATCACCTTGCCTTCACCATGAAGGCACCGGGGCTGCATCACACCCCTGGCAGCCCAGGGGTCACAGCTCAGCCACCCACTGGTAAAAATAAATCTGCACCTGCAACAACAGAGTCAGAAAGGACAGATAGGATCATAAAGGCAGGAATAGGCATGATTTTGTTCCATTTTCTTTGGGAAATACAAGGCAAAAGGAACTGTTCATAGCACAGAGAGAAAGCTCCTGTTGGCAGTGACTATTGCTTTGGCTCCTTCGAAACATGTGTGATAACCTCAGAAAACTGCAGGTTCACAACAGATTTACAGGGCCTCTGTGCATGGCTAGAGAGGCAACCCCAGGGTAGCTATCATATAGTCATTTCCAAAACTTGAGCAGCAGCATCCCCCACTGTCTTTTTCTGGCAACCCAGCTTTAGAGGCAAAACACACTCCCCCAGACAGAGCCACTGAGCCATCCGGGACTGTGCTGCTGCCAGGACTTGTTTTCTGCAAAACACCAGGCTGAGGTGTCTGATTTGATCCCCTTGCACTGAAACAGCCTGGACTGGTTTGCTCTCTGGTGGGCAGGGCAGAGAAAAACAACAGAACAGCACCAGGACAGATCCCTGCTGTGCAGGCCCTAGGTGGTTTTATCTTTTTTTTTTTTTTTTTTTTTTTTTTTTTTATCCTTTTCTCTCTCTCTAAATTATCTCAGGTGAAATACGACCCTTTTCTAAGAAGTGCAAATATCATAATGTCTAAAGCTACCTAAAAAAAAAAGTACTCATTGCTTATTTGGGACTCAGATAATACAAGCCAGCATTAGGATTGACAAGTGACAAGAACAAAAGAGGGGGGCTTTGCCTCTTTATTAAAGGAGCAGGTCAAAAAGCTAAAAACTGTGATTCTTGTGACCTTGCCAGAATGTCTGCTTACCTTTCTACAAGCAGAGCTTCAACAAGTGCAAAGTTAAGACTGCAAAAATTGAAGAGGTATTTTTCTCTGGACATACATTTTCTCCCAAACACAGGTGCATGTTTCCTATCTGGGACCAACTTGTGCAGCACAAAAACATTTCATGTATTTAAAGTAGTGTTCAAAGTGTTGAAATGTGAACAGCAGAGTCTGTTACACACCTGGGCTTCTTGTTCATTTCAGCCTTCTCAGATTTTTTCAATTGCTGACCCCTGAAAGCTGTTTTTCTCTTTTTCTCCTTTTCTTATCTGGTTGGTTTTCACTCCCGATTTCACAGATCTGTTTTCTCTTTCTCTTTGATTGGTTTTTGCATCCATGAGAAGAGCCTGCAAAGCTTTCCACGCAATAGTATTATTAGTTAGGCAAAGCCATGAGAAACTTGAATCAATTCTTCTTTTAATCAAAGCTAACTCATTCTACCTTCTTGCCTCTGACAAGCTCTCCAGTTGCTCAAAGTATGGAAGCAAATCTGTCATGCCTTCTGGAGCGACTGCTGTCAAAGCTAGAGGCACCTACAATAAAAATGTAGAACTTAACACATGGCAAGGGACTACCTGGAGTAGTAAGCTACTGTCTGCCAAATTTCTACTTTGATTTTAAAAGCAGAGCACTTGGATTGGTTTGCATTACAGCCATTTTGCACAGTCCCTCACCATAAAATAAATTGCGTGAAGCTCTGATGAGCCAGGATGTCAGCTAAAATTTTCTGAAGGTGACAGCTACTGACAGGAAAGCTCAAATGAGCAATTTCTAAGGGGATCATCATGCAAAGTGTGATAGCAAACCTGCACTAGCCTTACTCTGAAGTTTTGCAGAGCTGAAGACTGATGGGTGACCTTGCCTGCTCTTTCAGTGGATTTTAGTCCACTGCGGCGATTAGAAATGACGCATACCAGGACGCACATCAGGAAGGAGCGCAGAGCCTGGCCAAGCAGAGAGCTGATCTAGGCCTAGGCTGCCTTCTTTATTCACCATTGACAATTTCTAGGATTTACAGGTACGGGCCTGGACTAAGATGTTTACAAAAGGTGTTTTTCCACTCATTGTTATTAAAAACACACTAAACTCATGTGATGTTTGTCTCACTTGTTTTTCCACTCATTCACAGACCTGGCTCAAGGACATTCACACATCCCATGCACTTGGGGGAGGTTATCTGGCCCAAGATACCATTCTCACAAGTCTGGGCTATAACTTTTTACAATTATGAGAAACGTACTTCAAAGTAATCTGTCCAAGGCCCTTTATATATTATCATGTTAGTATTATTTCTTCGACCGTCCAAATGGTCATGTTAGTATTGATCTTTCTTTATCATCCAGATGGTTAGAACTGCACATCTTGCTTTCCTACATTTTACTTTCCAACAGTCCACTGACAGAATGAAGGCTTTTCTTATAAGACACAAATGCAGAGGACCTTCTCTCAAGAGCACCACCTGTTTCTTGCTTCTGAACAAAGATTCAACTTCTAGAGCAATGGAGATTTTATTCATCAAGTAAATTTCCCTGTATTATTCCCATTCAATCAGCCACCTTTTCTGATATTCTGCCTCTAGCTGGTACCAACATGGGACTTTTCCAGGAAAACATTAAACAAAACAAAAACTTGTACAGCTTGTTTCCCATGCTGTGCTATGGAAGATGTAGAAATCCTCCCTAATCCAGAATTTTCACTTACATCCAAAAACATACAGTGTATTTAAACTTGACAATCTACAGGAGCTTATCTCATGCACAGAAAAACCTGTGACAACAGACAGAGTGGCTGGTGACTCTGCTTCAAAGTCAAGAAAGGCTGTGACTAAGATTCCCTGTCCAGCCTGCATGAAGCCTCTTTCTATGCACTTTTAATGACATTTTCTCTCATTGCATGCTCATATACAGCTCTTTTCACAGGGCGCAAGTACACTCTGTGTCTCGGATAAGCAGCAAACACCAACAGAGGAACTACTTCACATTATGCACTTTCTGCATTGCTCAGTCTGCACTGCACCTTTGCTGCATCACTCCAGATCAGAGAGCATCTCTTCACTGCCCATTCCAGTCTGTTCTCATCTGCAGCAAATTTCTTATCTCACCCATCCCTGGCCCCACCTTTCAGTCTTCTCATCTTAGTCTCAGTTTTCTCAGCCATACTCAGCCTTATCTGTCTCCAACTCCCATACATCCACTCCAGGGTAACTGACACTGCATTTGCTTTTGCAGACAAAGCCTTTGTTAAGGTAGCCAAGCTAGCTTTAAACTAATTAACACAGGTAGCATAAAGAGTGAAACTGGGACTGAAAACCTGCTAAGGCAGTGAGCAAACACTCAGTAGCCACCTTGGGCTGAACCCCTTGTCACCACAGTCTCCAATGCTGATACAGCACTGCAGTGTCTGAGGTCTGCCTCTCCCATTTCCAGTGCTAACTGCTCCCAGCTTCCCTCTCCACACCTATTTTCCATTGCCCAAATCAGTTTCTGTTTCCTCTGCATACAAACTGGGGATTTCTTGTTCCTCTGTGCTGTCTGGGTGTCATCATGGGAGGTCCTGAGACATCCTTTTCTAGACGGCAGCAGAAATGACAGTAAGATTGCTGTTCATCTTTGTGTCTCCAAAACAGCTCTGTTTTCTCTTTGTAGCTGGGTTTCCATTTTGTCTCAAGAGCAGAAACCTCGACCTATTCAGTGTAGGTAATATTCTCAGATGCTGGGCCCCAGACACTAGTTAAAAGTCAAAACCCAAGTTGTTGTGTGACCTTGCCTTGACATTTTGTGGGACACCAATGCAGAAAGCAGATGCTTGCAAGAGCAAATTCATCAGAGAAGAGCTCTTTCTCAGATTCATTCCAAACCTGCAGCTCTGAGCTTTGCCCAGCTAACAAACTTGCAGGGGCCTTCTGGAAAAATGCCGTTCAAATCAAAAAACTTGGTGCAAATGAACACATGATAATCAACGTCTCTGAAGTAAATGCTTAAATTCAGGATGACATAAACTCATTTTACATTTGCTTACCCAGGATTTACTGTGTTGAAAACAAACAAACAAACAAAAAAAACCTAAAAACTTTCTTCAGCTTTTTAATAAAGTTTAATTTCAGTCCCCAGATTTTATTATTTCACAATTAGTCATGTGTGTTGCTGTCATAAAAGCTATATCCAGGGAGAAAAACTCCCTAAAGAATCCCTAATTTATTCCCTCAGATGGAATTTGGCAACATCCTCAGATGATTAAATGGTGATTATATAGCTGCCTAAAACTGAGAAGCAAGATGCTGCTCTGTGGCCTCCAAAGTTTTCTGGCAAAGAGCTGAGATGTATTATCCTTGTTACCCAGAGAAGTCGTCAATCTGCTGCATGGTGCACAGTGGAAATAAGACTCCACTCTTCCCATATCTTCCTGTCTTGCAAATACAAAGTATGTCTGGCTCCATGTTTTATTCCTTTCACTCTCATCCTGTAAGGAGCCCTCAGGCCTTGTGCCTCTTCCCTGTCATATGTTACTGTGCAGCTCAGGCCAATGCAGCTCAAGGAGAAGCTACTACCCTGATATGTGTTGCCTGAGCCTATTCTTACCAGAAGACTGACTTGAAAAGTTTCCATCAATCTGTTTATCAGATTTGGGATGCAATTAGCACTTTCATTTGAAGTATCTGCTTCACTCAAAACTGGCTTTTGTTTGTTTATGTTTTTTTTTTCTGGTTAGAAATGTTTTTGGCAGATTTCAGCCAAGCTTTGGGGAAAAATTGTCAGAAGCTTCTCGCCAGATATATTAATACATACATATGTCTAAACCTGCTGGTTTGTTGTGGTTTTTTGGTTTTAGTTTTTGTTTTGTTTTGTTTTGTTTCTTCAGGAGGAAACTGATGATTTTTGCATTCAGCAAGATGCTGTGTGGGTTGAGGGTATGGGGCTTTCCCAATAATTTTTATTCCCACAAAATATCTTTTTCTCCATCTCTAATTTGCAAGTTGATATGCTGTTAACTCCATTAAGATTGCTGTTGTTCACTCCAATTTGTGCTTGACCTGATGGATGCAGCTGGGCCTCCTGGTTTTCCCCTGTCAAACCCACCAGGACTCTGTCAGGGACTCTTGGTATGGGTTCTAGCTGCACGGATAGGCAATGAGTGAGAACAGAAAACTAGCCACAAGGGAAAAGCAGAGTCTACCTAAATACTAACCTACTCATACTTAATGAATGGCATGACACAAAACCTCCTCTGCCTCATGAAACCAAGTTTCTTCCAAATTTCGGGAGTTCAGCTGACAAAAAGAACACCCATGAGACACAAATAAAGGAGAAAAGTAACTCAAGCCAGCTGTGTACATGCAATCATGACATCCTGAGAAGCCCAGGAGCTATCTGCAAGGACATTTTTAGTTGTGATGTAGTTAGTATTGGTATTTCATCAGGTCCGTGATGCATATTAAGAAGTTTCAACTTACCACCAGAAGTGTATTAAATGCTATGATGTAATAGTTATTTAATAATTGCACAATGTGAGAGGTTATTTGTGATCTCAGGCACAAGGTAATACAGACAGAAGTACATGCGTACCCAGAAAAGGAATTCTACTAACAGTTAAATGCTCAAATATTTGTTTATGGTTTTCCGAGCTCTATTTACTGACAATTATTTTTTTTAATTGCTAAACATTAGCTAGCTGTATTCACACTATAAACTCCCTGTTGTAGGGAGACAGACATTTCACATACAACAGGACAGAAAATCTAAATGCAATGTATAATAAAGACACCATTAATTTATAGCAATCTCAGACTGAGTTTCTTTAATTCCCTATACATAAACTTCACATACACAGGTTGTTCTGTCTTTAAACGAGCAACACATCGATCTGAGAAAGAATCAATAAAAGAAGAATTCATGACCATGGAATATGAAAGTTTTACTTATTCTCTGTAACCAGACATCAAGCACCTAAAAGCCAAATAAATTAGCTTCCTACACCATTTTGACTGATTGTTGTAGTTTTAATCTGGATGGGTTTCATTAGGAAAATCCTTGTGGCCTTGGTGTCTCTGCTGAACTCAGGAACAAAGATGCTATACTGAAGCCAGTTGTAATTGTGACTTTTTCCATGGCTACCAAACCTGCCAGGCCACTAGACACTAGATAGCAAAATCCACTAGATAGCATGTAAGTGAGCGCAATTGATAGGAAAACATTCCTAGGCATATGTGCTAGGTCTCTTAAGAAATGTGACTCCCTTATTCTCATCTGTGGCAAGAATGATGCTTGTTTGCTGCTGTGCCTTCTGTGCCTGGGCTGGGTGGGCCAGCAAGCAGAAACTTGCTGTGGGTGGGGGGAGGCAGGTGAGAAGGGCAGCAAGAGGGGAGGCTGGGGTCAGGGCCATGGCCAGGGACTGTCACTTCAGTAGTGACTTCTACGGGTTTCGTGGGAGAAAAGGGCTCTGGGCTTCCCAGGCAGGTTGAATGGATTAGCCTGAGGTTAGTACAGTTCCTTTTTGGAAATTACCTTAAAAGAGAAGTTGTTTTTCTCCTTTTTGAGGGGTTAAAGGTGTAGAAAAGAGAAAGTAAAACTAGAGGAAATGTACAAGAGGATGGGACCAGACTCCTTTCTGTGGTGCCCAACAATAGGATGACGGGCAATGGGCACAGACTGAAGCAAAGAAGGTTCCATCTGAATATGAGGAAAAACTTCTTTACTTTGAGGGTGCCAGAGCACTGGAACAGGCTGCCCAGAGAGGCTGTGGGGTCTCCTTCTCTGGAGACTTTCAACACCTGCCTGGACACATTCCTGTGCAATCCACTCTAGGTGAACCTGCTTCAGCAGGTGGATTGGACTAGATGATCTCCAGAGACACCTTCCAACCCCAACCATTCTGTGAATCTGTGATTCTGCGTGACCCAGCCTGCAAAAAACTACTAAGGAGAAATTTATACCTTTTTTACCTAGCATGCTTCAACAAGCAGACGGGAGGTTTTTTGTTCTAGTTTAGCCTTTGTGTCCTAACACCAAGACCATGGAGACTGAGAACCTTTTGGCCAGTTCCTTCACAGTTCTATCTCAAAGTTCTAGCTGATGCAGGATCCTTCACAAACAGTTTAAATACTTTTTGCATAACAATGTGAAGGAAAGATATTAAGGCAGTGGTGGGTAAATTTTCCTTAGGGATGTGGTATAATGTGAGCAGAACACACTTCAACTGGCATCAGCTATGTAAGAGCTAGGTCATCCTCTGGGTTGCCTGTGTAGTCAATAGAGAAAACCAAGTTGCTTGAGAGAATTTTATCACTTTATCTCAATGAGCAGATAAATGCAATCCAGATGTTTCACTCTGCTTCCACTAGCTATAGATAGAGCCTAATTACTGGGAATTACAAAGGTGGGTGAGATGAATCCCACACAAGCTGTCTCAACTGGAAAAATGCACATGGATTTGATGCGGCTCTCCAAAATATAACTTGCATCATGAAGTGCCTTGAAATTGGCTGCAGGGTGGTGAATGCAGGTATGTTATTGCATTTTTTAAAAATACACAGTCATTTTTCCTGGAAAAACAAGTGCAATATCCTTGTCCATTATAAAATGTATCTGCTTAGTTGCATCTGTGATATATGAAGCTCTCAGTCTTGACTCTCTCTTGCTATGCACAAAACTCTTGGCTTTAGGATAAAGCAAATAAGTGCCGTTTGTTTCTGAAATAGTCTTCCATTCTCACAAAGCAGTGATGGTCCTTGGAATTACCAGTAGGCAATTTGGGAGCTGTGTGAAAGGGAGCAAAGAAAAACACTCCTTACAGCTGCAATCATCCACGATGCTTTCAAGCAGCTCAACCCAACAGCAACTTTCAGCTCAGCTCTTCCCATCCCCCTAATAATATTTTCCCAGATCCCGCTATGCTGTTCTGCGGTGTGCTCTTCTAGTCCCCCAGCTCTCCCCCTGCAGTTCTCAGCTGCAATTACTCAGTGGCAGTGCTGGCAGAGCCCTGTGCTGAGCAACTCCCACTTGGCATGGGGGACCCTCCTCTCACCGCTCCACTCCCCAGCTGCTTTGAAATGGCAAAAATTAAAGTCTTGGCTGAACTACACAAAAGAATTCCAGCAGTCTGAGGGTCTCAAAGTAGAAAATATTTCAACGAGACTGTGGTACATCTCAAAAGCATATTAAAAAGAAATATCTTTCCATAACATAGCAGCACTAATGGCCTTGCCTGAATAGGTCTTCTCTACCTGAGACACACCAGTATCATTTAATATGAATGAGAAAGTTACAGGACATCAAAATCAGAGTTTCTAAACTCAGATTCTGTTCTGAAGATGGCATAAATCTGAAATAATTTCACTGCTATAATTATTCTAGGTTTGACACAGTGTAATAGGAAATAAAATATATTCCAGCAAGTGCTGCTAGTCCTCACTTCAACATGACATTTTAATTTTATGAAGAATTTTAACTAATACAATTTAAAGAGGAAGATGGAAGTGGAATGTGGAAACAAGTCACTTCCAAATAAATGCATATATAATGGCTCCCTGTGAAGCAGCTTAAAAGAAATGCAACTGCTCATCCATTACAGGGTTATTTTTCAAATTTTAGCTAATGTTGATTTAAATGCCATTTTAGTGACTGTGAAAGAAATTTAAAACTGGATTAATTTTTACTGTAATTAATTATTCCAATATTTCTTAAGTTTGTCGTGTTAGATTCTGATTTCACTTATATTTTGTCTTCTACTACTTTTCTTCTACTTTAATTTTGTTATCTCCAAATAACTCATTACAGATTTTGTCCAGATAGCTTGGAACAAAAATAGGCTTTAGATGAAAATAGGCTTTTATACAATTTTTAAAAATAATTTTAAAGTGCATAATACAACTGTTATTCACACCTCCTTTTATTTATTCTGAAAACAGGAAAAACCTATCGTCTTCAAGGAGCTGAACAGCATGCAAAGCGTGATTTAAACACTCCTAAAATGCAGGTCTAAATAGGTGACTTTAATGTAATTAATTTTATCCTTTATTGGTCAACTGTTGAACAGCCAGGCCAAGAGAAGCCATCAGGACAAGTCCATTCAAAAGAGGCTTCCAGAAGGTTGGGTTAAGGCTTGACCTTCAACCCCAGAATCACATAATTCCATTTGTATCTAAAAAAAATAAAAAGGCTAAGTTGTAAAAAATTGTAAACAAAGACTGAGCATAGTGAATGCTTTGACATGTGCCTGATTCTGCAGCCTGCATCTACAGCTCTGAGACACATGAGCCACCAAGCCAGGGACCTCCCTCCCCTCAGCAACGATGCTGAGCTGAGCCTCCACACATAAGGTTTGTTTTCTCAGGAGTGAATAACTCTTTTCCCAGGAGTGAGTATCTCCAAAATGTCCAGATGGTAACGTTACCTAAGTAACTTTATAAAGTGATGATAAATTTGCAAGGTACCCACAGCAAGGGATACGGAGAGAGACATCCATGTTTCAATGACACTCCTCAGGTAGTTAGAATTATCAGCAATAACAAAATAGGAAAAATAATGTTCCCTCATGGATATAGCTTATCACATCTCACTGATAATATATTGCTATCCAGTCTTCACTAATTGAATATTTTTTATGCAATCTGAACAACCCTATACCTCTCATAGATTAGTAATGCCTTGTAAGGGCTCAGAAAGAGAAGTATGATTAAGTCAGATGAGAAAATGCAAAGAGCTCAGTTACATTCACAAAGCTCCAGTGACTGATTTCAGACCCTTGAAACTCACCTGGCAAACAAGAACATCATGAGAACTTGGGCTGGACTACAGGAGGAGACTTTCTAAAAGAGCCAGAAATGTCCAGCCACACTTGAACTTGCTCAGTAAAGCACAAAACACAATTTCTAAGCTCATGGTCTCTGTCTCAGCAATTCAGAGCTCTGTAATTTTTCAGTATACTGGTTAACAGCCACATGACATTCTGGATTTGTAAACCTCCCAAGGTTTTGCTGCCATATTGTTTCATAATATATATATTTATCCACACAAATACATAGAGATACTTCTCTGACTTGGAGCATACAAAATATGACTGAAATGATGCATTATTGTAAGACAGGTGACCAAGAAAATGAGCCACAGAATTGGTTTTGCGGGCTCACTAAAGCTACTCATGCCACCTAGGCAAACAGGGCAGTGATGGGGATGTGGCAGCTGCCTGTAACACCTCCATGAATCCAGGACAGGACAGGCAGCAGAAGGTGGTTTGCACCTTGTAGGTGCAACCACCCGAAACAAACATCTCACCCTTGCTAGAAAGTGAACTAAGTATGACCAGTATGTTATTTAAAATATGTATTTCCACAGCTAGAAGCAACACCATGCATGCTCCGAGGTTTGCAAAGTGTCTGTACCTGCTAATGGGCGTAGCTGCAAGAAAAAAGGAAGTCTTCTGCTTCCACCAGCAGAGCTACTCTATGCAGGAGGCAATTCTCTAGTAGCCCCTCTGGCAGGATACATTTCCTTAGTGCCAGGGGAACAGGAAAGGACTAGACATTAAGGAATGAGTTCAAGCATGGGATGAGTCTGCCCTCGAGTGTGAATGTCTGGGATGTTCCAGCAATTGCTAACACGCAACCACTCAAATGAACAAACTAAGCCGTTCCACTTCTCTGACAGGTACTTTTCAAAAACACCAAACTTTTGTAGGTGTTCAAAGTTGAGCCCATTCTTGGAAGTAATATTACATTTTGTCTAGTTCAGCACAGTGTCTTCACTTTAAAATGCTGTTTGAGGCAGATTTAATGATAATGCTGCTACAAAGTTTATGAAAAAACTAGCACAGGTCCCATTTTCTTCAGCTTTGTTTTCTGGTCTGGTCTCCAATTATTCAACTTAGATGTATTTCTGCTATTGGATTTCTCTAGCAATTCCATTTCCCATTGAATTGAGTTCTTATACACACCATTAATAGTAGAGGACTGGTTATGTTGCATGAGGAGAGAAGCACATTTATTGAACTATGGTAACAATCATTCAGGTTTACGTCTTCAGTCATTTTAGCATCTGTCTTTACTGAAGTCTCATTAATTCACAGCCTGTGATTCGTTTATTTTTGCTAATCCTTCTGCTGCTTGTGAAGGCTTTTAGTGTTCGCCACAGTACCGGATTGTTATTGTATCCATCTTTTCACTGTTTTCAATCCACCTCAACTACCAGATGCTTCAGAGGATATTTCCACTAACGGATTCCATTAGTATTGACTGTTTCCCACACCCAATGCTTAATGTGCACTGTCACATTTAATCATTTGTTTGCTTGAACAAGATCCATTATTGTCTTTGTTTGTATTGCAAAAAGCCAGATTAGTAAGGTTTCTCACTTCACAGATTACTGAATCTTTTTGAGGAACTGTGCTGTTTGTAGTCTAATAACTACAAGCATTTAATTCTTAAGAATCTTGGAGAATTCTGATCAGTACAAGAGAAAAGGTTTCCAGTCAGTACTTTGGACTCTGGCTTGCTCCAGAATTTCTTCCCTGCCCTGTGGAGCAAGTCTGAATGCACAACAAATGGAAGCATCAGTTATGGTCTGTGTAATGCATCCTACATACATACAAAGAGAGAGATCCCTGAAGCACTGGCTAAACCAGTTTTGGCAACGAAGTGTAACAAATTTACACATGGACATTTGCTTTAAACACTCTCTGGACAAATACACCTCTGTTGAGCTCCACCACCAGTATGTTAAAGTGCTTGTTAAGTGTATGTAGCCCTCTGGTGACTGCTGATGGATGATAGCTTTCTACTGTGGGAAGAGATCAACTGCCTAGGGCTGATTCTTTCACATGTTCACTTTTTTTTTTGACCATGAAGTTTTGTTCATATGCCAGTATCTTAGCAACAGCAGACAGTCTGGTTCAAGTAAACTCACTGCTTCCTCCCTGGGAAATTAATACAGTGACGACATCTCAGTTTAATCTTCTATTCCACTTCTATTCCATTTTGGGGTATAGACGATCAATTTATTTAGTGCTGTGCACTGAAAAGCAACAGCTCCAGGAGCAAACAGCCCAGAAAGGGTCTGAATAATGTTGCTGTAATAGGGTAAGCAATCATTAAGCCAGGAATACAGCATCAGTAACAAATAGCTATTTGGCAGACTGGTAACTTTGCAACCTAAGGGATATAATGTCCTAAAATTAGGAGCCAACAATAACAAAGTAACGGGCAACTTGATGAAATACTAGCCAATATCTTAAAGTGCATCTGCACAAAATTAAAAGTTCATGGAAATGATACATTACTTACGCTACAGTGGAAGAGAAATAAATTCTGTAGGAGATTATACCTATACAGCAGTGGAACTGCAAACACATTTGGCAAAGTACTATTTTAATTGTTTGGAAGACAGCATTCTTATATATATTTCCACGTATTTTGTGCGTAAGAAAAGATTAGAAACCAAGCATAAAGCTCCATTTCTTTGTGGGTCCTTTCCAGCTCAGGACATTCTATGATTTCCTTCCAACACTGCTGGGTCATCCCTTTAAGGATACCTCTTACTGTGTGGGAAGGCACTGCTGAGTGACCTATTTTTAACTGCTTGTTTCTAGATGTCAATCTAAAGGTTTAGCATTAAAAAAAAAAAATGTGAGTTGAGTGGCACAGCTAGATAAAATTGCCTTTAGGGCCACACTTTAAAAAAAAAAAGCTTTTCCCCTGCCTCTTTGTCATCAATATCCAAAAGTTCAAGGTTATGCTGTAAGGTGCACGTTTAGGGCCCAGTTCTGCAGCCCCTATTTACAAAAGCAGTTCTGCAGCCCCTATTTACAAAAGCAGTCCTGAGGAAGAAGGCTGAGCAGTATCTCTGAGTGGTGCTGGTCTCCTGAATGCAAGATAGGCAAAAATACCCAGCTATTGATTCCAGGTTGACAGTTTCTTGCTCAAACAAGAATATGGTGCACTTTTAATGCCTGAACAGCACTATCAGTCTGTCTCCATCTCCTTTTGTTCAGATTTTTCAGACACATCTAGAGTCTGGAGCCACGTATTTGGTTGTATTCATGTGCTAGTTTTGGCTGGGATAGAGTTAATTTTCTCCACAGTAGCTAGTATGGGGCTATGTTTTGGATTCCTGCTGGAACCAGTGTTAATAATACAGAGAAGGCTGAGCAGAGCTTACACAGAGTCAAGGCCGTATCTGCTTCTCACCCCACCCCAACAGTGAGTGGGCTGGGGGTGCATAAGAAGTTGGAAGGGGACACAGCTGGGACAGCTGACCCCACCTGACCAAAGGGAAATTCCATACCTTATGACACCATGCTGAACATGTAAAACTGGGAGAAGAAGAAGAAGAAGAAGGCAGATGTTTGGAGTGATGGTGTTTGCCTTCCCAAGTAACCATTACACGTGATGGAGCCCAGCTTTCCTGGAGATGGCTGAACACCTGCCTGCCCATGGGAAGTAGTGAGTGAATTCCTTCTTTTGCTTTGCTTGTGTACATGGCTTTTGCTTCGCCTATTAAACTGTCTTAACCCACAAGTGATTCTCTCCCCATCCCACTGCAGGGGAAAGTGAATGACTGGCTGCATGTGGCTTAGTTGTTGGCTGGAGTTAAACCATGACAACTCAGCTTCTAATACAACCTAACATTTTTGTGCAAGTTTCAACACTACATGTCTCTGATGTTAATGCAAAAAATTTGGCTGGTTAGAGACTTGCCAAGTGTGTGCTTGTCTGATTGCCACAGCAATCTTGTACATGAAACTGAGCAGCATGAGCCACATGAAAACTAGTGTTTCTCCTTCTGAAATGATGACACACATTTCATGGCTCCCTGTCTGTTAATTTGCTTCAAAACTCAACATTTCGCACAGAGGGCTTCCTAGTGCACTGGTAATATTTTAGAATTTGAAAAAAGGATTAGCATGAGATGCAAAGTGTTTTAACCAGGGTGGTTGCCTATAAATTTTAACTTTCACAGACATGTCTTGCTCTCCAGGAAAGATTCATTTACAATAAAAAAGGAAGAAAAAGGTGGGATTTGTGGGGGAAATCTTTACTGCATTGGATTCAATGTGCTTGAGGCCTTGGCTTTTTAAGTGTCTTGGAAGACTTTTGGTTTATTCCAGAGAAACATTGTTATTAACAGAAAATTAGCCAAATTTTGTTTGCAGACAGCTATTATCAGAAGTAAAAGTCAGATTAACATGGGGCAATTGCAGAAAAATAACTAAGACAATGGCAAAAAAAAAAAGGAATACATTTTTATGTGGAAAAAACAAATACTTTAAAAAAAATATATACTTTTAATGTTCTTTAATGTCAATATACATGTATCAATCAACAGTATTTTATTTGCCTGACCAGGAAAGATTGTCTAGAGGCATCAAATTCTAGTCTAAAAAATATTCTTACTCTGACTGCTCACAAGAATATTAATAATAAAAATCTATATTCCTATTCTAGAGTATTTTGTGAGTAACACAACTACATGTAAAATGCCAGATTGTAAAGTTGAAACAAAACATAGTTGTTTTGGAACAATTTTTCTACTTATATCTAAAGATACTTTGAAAAAGCCATCCACTTGACTGATGCAGTCCCTGCATGTAGTTCTACTCTGTTAAACAGAACATTTTATTGGAATACACAAATATGTTTTTCCACAGTCGTGAGAACATTGCCTTATGTCTAGAGCACACTTTTTGCTTCTGTGGGGAATGAGAGCCTGAGTTTGTGCCATTCCTATCCTTATCTTATCCTTACTTCCAAAAATCTTAATGGAAGAACATGTTCGCATGCAAAAAACAACAAAGGAAGGTAGCCAGCAGTTTAACTCCTTTTGAGGCAAAAGATGATAGACAAACAAGAACGTCTCTGTTTACAGACATTTCATTGATGTGAAGATACCATGATAGTGCACAGTTTTCTCTTAGAAACTGGGAAAAAGGCACTGCCTGCACAATGCTAGTAAAAACCCAAAAGACACCATTCTTAATAGAGCTTCACAATTAGGCATGCATTACAATAACAATATTAGTACGAGGAGAAGGATGGCATTTTTAACAGAGTGGCCATTACTTACTTAGGAATGTTTCAGTAAAGTGTTTGTCACAGTTTTTAATATCTACAGGGACAAAATTTTCCCATAAGTACTTGAGAACAGCACGCACTGCTATTTTGTACTCTTCATCCTTCAGCTAACATCCTCCTCTCTTCCCACTGCTCCTTTTCACCTGCCTAGTCTTACACATAGGCAAGTATTAAAAGGACAAAACAGCAATTATTCTTTCAGTTATGTCTTCCTAGATAGTCTTTAAATCTCACCTGTAATCTGCTAATTTTCCTAATTACACTCATAGACTTAACGATTTAAAAAAAAAAAAAAACAAAAAAAAACAAAAAACCCACGTTTCAGAAATTAAGTATTCTAATCGGGATCATATTAGAAAAAATAGAGATAAACATAAATATTTCACACAGGACCAAAACTAGCATTGTTCATATTATTATAATAACAAGGTAAACCAGTGAGGACTTGACTAGGTGAGTCAGAAGATAAGAAACAAGATACAGGTGCAGCTGAAGGGTAAAGCCAAAAGCAAATAACTACCATGGGTTTCAAGAAGAGCATTATACTGTGATTAAGTTTGTGATCATTTAATCTCACTTCTTCCATTATAAATATACCCTTGCAACTCCTCATAATGCGTATGATATCCACCGTGGAATATAAAGAAGAGTAGAATGGAAACTAACTAGAGTCTCTTCTTTAACCATCAACTGGATCTCTGTCATACTGATCATCTTCAACTCACATCAAAACTGATGGGCAGAGGAGTACTCCAGACTACATAGAACCAGAACAAAGACCTTTGCTAGTGCAGCAGAGTACCCTCTCAACCCTTGCACACTTCTTATAGAAGAAACTTCACATGTAAATAAACAAGCAAACCAGAGCTATCTCACATGCTAAAGAAATTTTTATGATGAGCAAAGAGACCAGTCAGTAGCCATCAGACCTATTGCTCTTGGCAAGTTAAGAATGAAACACTGGCACTTCCCTTTTGCGCAAGCACCAGGTTCCGTCTTGCAAACAAACCTTCCTTTGTGTTTCTCCTGGCAGTAGCCAGCATGTGAGCTGCACCACCAGCCTACCTCAGCAGCCGTATTACAGAAGAGTAAACTAGACTCAGAGAAGCCATCATGCCAGTTCCTCTCTCTTTCCTTCTCGGACATCTCTATTGTCATTTCTGGGTATGGACTTTGGTTTGCTGCACCACATGATTCACCCTGGCCGTGCTCACGCTGCCTGAATCCCCCTTGTTCGGTAAGCCAGGGTTTGCTCCAGGCTCAAGCCAACCTCAGCTAACGTGGAGGCTGTGAGAAGATCTGGACAGTGTGCACTCAAATGCGGAGCTGATACAGACCTAACCTAATACTCCTAATTTGAAAGTGATGCCAGGCTATTAGGGAGCTGGAATTCAGGCTCAGGAAAGAATGAAATCCACTGTCAATATTTTGAATAATATTTCTGCATAAGGTGGCCAACTCACTTATAGAAAATATTATCAATATAATAGAAGCTGTTGTACACATACTACACACCATTGGATAACTTTATCATAATACTTATGTTCAAGTCATCATTGCTGACATGAAAGTGAAAAGAATACAATTTTCTCGAATAGTTGGCAAGCTAGTACCTGTAGAAATATCATCTGCCCCCAAATAATCTCACAAATATTCTCATCAATTTTCACAGAATGTAAGAATGGAAACTAAATAAAATTGATTCATCCAGTGTGGGAACAGCAGTTCCAGCTAAAGGGCCTTGGACAGATTATACAGAAGTATGGTTTTTATGAGCGTAAGAAGTGATAGCCCAGGCCAGCGAGAATGATATCTTGGGTCAGAAAACCGCCCCCATATGTATGACGTGTAAATGTCCTTGGGCCTGGTCTGTGAATGATGGGAACATAACTGAAACAAAGATAACATCAGTGTGGTGTGTTTTTAATAACAATTATTGGAAAAACATCTTATGCAACATCTTAGTCCAGGTCCGTATCTGTAAATCCTATAAATTGTCACTGACTAATGAAGAAGGCCTCAGCCTCACTCAGCTCTCTGCTCTGCCCGGCTCTGCACTCCTTCCTGAACAAGATCTCTGTCTGTGCGTGAATTTTTGTCTGCATCCCGGTGTGTGTTGTTTCTAATTGCCACAATCAAGTTTTCAAATGGGAAGGCAATCCCTTCTTAGAAACATGATCCTCTCACATAAAATTTTGTTCCCAGCCATCCTGATGCTACTTTCCAGTTGGCAGAATTGCAGCAGCAGAGTAAAGAGAAAAGCTATGAGATATTCAACAGAGCCCAAGGAAATACAACATGTAGTTTCCATTAAATCACAGTGCCAGCTGGCTACTGTCTCTAGACACACAAAAATTCAAGGTGAACACAGACTGGTACACAGCAGCCAAATGAAGCAATTTTTTGCAGGCTAGTTTAACATTCCTACACTTAATGACCTTCTCATTAAAGCCAAGACTATGAAGTTTATTACTCAGTTAAGAACAGTCTACAGGACAAAAAAAAAAAAAAACACACCAAACTTAGAAGCAGTAGATTACATATTAACTATTATCCCTGTCTATTACATTTTGTACTAGTGGAAACTCTGGCTTGTAAATTACTTAAGAAATTAATTTAATTTTAGCTCACATACAGGACAGACACTTGTGCTTAGCTTTTGACTAAGAACGTGTATAAAAATAAGCATCTTCTACTTAATACTTGGAGCTGATGCTGTTCTACAATGTTCGCTATGAGATCATTGATTGGCTGATGAATGGTTAGTGAGACCAGTGAAACTGAGTAATTATCAGTAATATCTGTGTTCCCCCCAAACAAAAACAAATTTTAAAAGGCCAGAATAGAGGACTCAAAGATTTACTCATTGCCACAAACTAGAGAGCTGCTTAAGGGAATAATGGAGTTTGTCCAAGCTCCTGAACTTCAAACCAAAATTTTCCCAAAATTCTGAAATCCTGAAATGTTAATTTTGAGGGCTGAGGCCAGGACTGCTGAAGTAGACTAGAGTTCAAGACTTCTTCAAATGGATTAACTGTGGGAAGACCTAGGTTTTATTACTTCCTTTTGAGGTAACCTCAGATATTCAAAGAAGAGCACAGGCACTTTTATTAAGGGTATTAGCACTCTTTTCCACAGCTATTTGGAAGCTTCAATAGGAAGCACAGGAAGCAATTTCACAATAAAAGACTTCAGAGACAATACTAAGGAGCCTTTAAGTATTCTTGACCTTCACTCCCATGTCATGGCATGACATACAGTTCCTCGGGACATGCCAACTTCAATCTGGAAAAAAAAAAATCAATTTTGCCATCCAAAAGAACAGTGTAATGTGCCATCTCCATGCCATGCTCTATGCTTTCTGTTTGTTTTGCCAGGCTAGTTTTCAGATGGATGAGTTCCCTGGCCTAGATCCCTGCATGGCTGCAGTTAGAAAAGCCTGCACAGAGGTGGCAGGAACAGTAGGGGACAGCACGTTGCAAGAGCAGGTAGCTTGGAGCTTCCACAAAGCTGAAGATCTCAGGTGGGCAGTGCACACAGCGACATAAAACTGCCTTAACTCTGGCTCAGTTCACCATCCCAGTTTGCAGGAGAGCTCTGTGAATAGCTGTGCTGGTACAACTGGGAGAAGAGGAGGAATACGGGGTCAGAAATGAGCAGGCATGGGTGGAAACTGCAGAGCAAAAAAACCCTTCAGCTGTGATTGCCACAAAACTACTGAGCAATTAACATTCAGTGTAATTTCTGAAGCTTTCTGTGGTGCTGGAGGCAGATAATAGGCTGTCTGGATGGACAGGAAATTTGTGAATTATCATGACAGTTCTGGGAAGTGCTTCTGTAAACCAGTGCAGTGTTAAAATGAGGTTCCACATAGCTGAGGGGATTTTACCACCACAACCCTTTCTAGAAGAGTCTATTAGAATCCATCAGCAATTAAACCTCTCAGGCAATACATAACAGAGTTTTAAAGGACACTCTCCACAAAGCTGTGAAATACGATATTTCACTGCCTTGTACTTATATATAGTCATCTACTCCTTTATAAATTAAATTGGCATTTCACTCTAATAGGTATTTCCAATTAATATGTAAATTCTGTTCTAATTTGACAGCATTTTTAGTCACTTTACAGACTTGAAGATTTTGCATTTAACACCAGAAATTACTGTCAGGTTATTTAATATATCTTTATCTTGGACCCATAAAATTTACTTCACACTAAGCTAGGTAATTTATTTGATTGAAGTGTATGTTGCACTTGACAGGTGCCACAAACTCCCTTAATATTCCTGCAGTTCAGTGTCTTCACCACTGTTTCATCATCATCACAGCAGTTTCCTTACCGCCACCACAAGACTTTTCTGCTTTTCCTGATTCTTATAGCACTCTCTCAGACTGTTCCATACAGCATCAATACACTTTGCCTGTGCTGGAGTGCTGAGCATTTCCTAAGCTGAAATGCCAGTGCACTGTGGTTCAGATTCTCCACCGCCTTGGAGTTAAGTTACCAGTGAAATCACATTTAACTCGCAAGCTGTTTACAATCCAAACAAAAGGATTTATTTGTATAGCATCCAAAACTGACAGAGTTACAAGTGCTTAAGCTTTTTGCACCAAGATCGAATATATATTAAAAAATTTCCCTCCTCATATTTCCTGTGGTTGAAGTCTCCTGCATACCATATAGCTTAGACTGGATCTACAGTACCTCTTTTTATATAGCACATAAGCTTTTACAGATAAGCTCGTTCTTCTAATCTTCTAAGGGTCTTTTCCCTTCTAAACTTCTTAATTTCTTATTTATTCAGAAGGTATTTCTACACTTGACTTCTTGAAGACTTTTCCATTTCCTTTGAGATTTTTTTTTTTCAGAATAGCTGTTAAGCTCTGCACCTAACTGGCCTATAAACAAATCTGTGACTCAACAAGGTAGTGAAACTCTACCCTAATTCTACCAGGTCTGACTGTACCCGTAAGATGACATAAGGTCTTAAAAGAGCACATTAAAACCTTTGCAGTCAGATAAGTGCTGATCTGATTTATAAACACCCTGTCCGTTAAAATTTGCTCCAAACATTTTTGGTAAACAAGTTTTGGATCAGATTAAGCTGCAGGTGCCTATATCAGAATTCCCCAGACCACCCACAGCTCCTTTCAGGCCCCTTCTCCTTCCCTTCCCACTCCTTGACTCCTGAGCTCAGAGCACCTGGCTGCAGCTGCTCTTCTGCAAACACAGACTTGGACCATACTCGTTCTTCCTGGAGCCTCACCACAGCCAGCTCCCTCTCTCTCACACACTTTGCATGCCACTTTGCATCTGTCTCTCACCTTGGATGCCCTCTCTTGGACTGGGCTCTTCTGCTTTCCCTTAGGCCTTTTCCTGAATCACAGGTATTGCCTTTAATAATCTTGGCATTGCCACTAAGCCAGAATCAAGCCCTAGCACAGAGCCAGACTTGCCGTAAGCAATATTGCCTGGATGCAGCTCAGTGCACCGAGATGCTCACAGGAGTGAGCAGGCAGGAGGGCAAAGCAATCTCTCCTGGCAATCGGACAGTGAGGAGCTTCGCTGCATCGCTGCTGGCTGAACATCTCAGTGTCAGCGCTAACTGGACCTGGAGCAATGCAGAAGACAGGCTCTGAACAGCACATACCAGGGGACTGTGAATGTCCATGATGGCTCCAGTTGTGGCAGGGTGACCTGCTGCAAGCTCCAGGAGCTGGAACCTGTCCTGGTGAGGAATACAGACGTAATTCCCACATGTGCTCCAGATTATGGCCCCTTCCTATATTGGGATTTGGATCCATTTATTCACCACTAAGGAAAAGGAAGCATCCACAGCCAAGGAGTACCCTGCTATGGGAAGAAAATCTTTGAGAAAAACTGGGCTACAGGTACTTAGGGGCTCTTCAGTTCCTACAGGACTGCAAGGCAGATCCAGAATCAAGACCAGATAAGAAATTAACTCTGCGGGACCTTTCCTAACATAGCTGTTTTCCCTTCTTCTCTCCTGAGGATGCAGCCAGGCCTTTGGCATGTAACCAATAGAGTGATCTAACAAAATCAGGATGCCTCATCTGCAGCAGTGCCCAGTCCTGCTGTCTTCACCATGCCCCAGACCCATCCTGCAGTTGGTCCCACGCTTTTAATAACCGCCCCATTTAACCTGTACCATTAATGCTTTGGCATGAGTCCTACTAGTTGGCATTTTGTTACCAACTATAAAAAAAGTGAGGGGCAGTACCCACAGACAGAGGTAAAGGTTTAGCCTGTCTTTCCCACAGGAGACCATGGCAAGTAAAACTGAGCGAGATTTCACACAGCCTGTCTCAGTAAGTTCCAAAATTGCCCCAAGAATGCATATTATTTCAGATGGCAAATATGTAGCAGTGTGAAGGCAGGGAAGACACTGCAATAGTGCTGAGAAAAAACGGAGAAGTGGATTTTTGTGCTCTTACCAGTGATGGGTTGTTCTATGGCAGCCATGAGAAACCATATGGCAAGTAGACAGTTTTTGTTTCTTACATATAAACATAAAGTTGTTCTGGGAAGGTGAACAGATACCAGAAGTCATCTAATCAGGGCCCTGCAGCAGTTATGGAATCCTTCTGTACACATCTTACCATTTCACTGTTGTCTTCCATACTACTCATGCAGCCCCTACAGCTGTAGCTTTACATGCCTCCCCCATGTAAACCTCTGAGCACTTACTTTCATGCTGTGGTTGAGGAGAAGTCGGTAGCAAAAAACACAGCAGAAGCATTAGCCCACCCCTATTTAGGATACACACTAGAACAGAGTCATTAATCAGTCTTCTTTGCCCTGTTTAGTCCACATTCATGCTTCATGCATCTTGTAGTATTCTGCTTTTATTTTACATACTAATTTAAATAAAGCCTTTTAAAAATATCAAGTTTGGTACATCTCTGCACAACCCTCATGAGGATCACAGCCCTGCAGAACCAGCCAGGATGTAAGAGATAGCTATAACAGGCACTGCTGCTGCAAACAAGACTGGAGGAGGTGGTGTTACAAGCAATATTACAGAAAACACAAGGAGAAAATAAAGCAGAGGGAAAGAAGGAAGAGCCCAGTGACAAAAACCCAACAATGATCATTCACAGCTCCCATACACCCACTGCACCAACCAAATGCTCAATGCACTGGAAAGTTACCCCACACTACAAAATACTTTACACTCAATAGTAAGTACTGGCCTCCCTCATGGACTGCCTTCCCAGCTCTGACAAGCAAGGGGCTGCAGCTCGTGCTGGCACTTGCACAGCAGGTTCCCCTCGGGTACTCTGGTCCCACCTGACAGCCATCTGCTCTTCCTTGGCCTCTCAGAAGCACAGACACAGCAGAGCTTTTTCATGCACTGCAGATCAAACTCAGCTCTGACCCTGCGGGACTCCCTGTTCTTCCCTCAGACACACTGCCGCTGTAGTCACAAAAACCCAGCGCTCAGCGAGGTTGCTCATGAGTGGTTTCATAAACCATTTGGGTTACACAGGGGTCATGGGGGAAAAACGAGCAACACTGCACTTCTGTTGCTGCCAACAGGCCCTGTTAAGCTGCTCGCATGGCTGGAGCTGTGGAAGATGTGGGCATCGCCTGCTTTTCCACAAGTCAGCACTGGTGCTGGTAAAGCAATTGTGGCGATATACTGCACTGTGGAGCACTGCTGACAAAAAAACTCCCTGTCTGGACAAGGATGGGAGCTCACTGGGTTATGCATTGTTGGCGTAGACTCTACAAGCCAGAGATATCAAACTCTCCGTGCTCTGGCACACTCCACACCTGGGCATAGCACAAACTGGGACTTCCTGTGTGACCACGGCTCTCTCCTCTCCCGCACTGACTCCCCCGGCCATGGTCAGAAGTTACCAGTATCTACACACCCTTCCTCCGTGTGCTCCCTCAGGATCCTCACCAGGTGCTCAGGACATCTCTGTTAATGTGTTTTCACTACCAGTAAGTGGCCCCTTCATTTGTCAGCCCCCCAAACTCAAAGCACAACCCTTCTGCCAAAGTCACCAACACTCATTAATGTTGTGGTGACCAGACTGCAATATCGCATTGCCTGTCATGTGCAGCTGCCGCTAGGTGAATCAGAAAGCAATGCATTTCACACCCAGCACACTGCACCCCGTTCAAGAAGCTCTGCCAAGCCCTGCTACAGCGACAGTTTCTGTGGGGGGGCTAAAGGGGCACACTAGTTTTAGCACATCAGCATGTTGTTTGGGTCCTCAAGGTCAGGGCTGCCTTCACATGAAGCTAACTCCTAAGATGGCAGCTGGCACAGATTCAACAGGGTTATATGTTACATGAGATTTGCATCCTAAACTTTCATTCAGGTTGGATGGAATCACCTTTTTTATTTTTTTCACTCAGTTAAGGAACACTTCAGTATTAGAGATGGATGTGATTTTCCTGCCAAAAACACAAATATGTTTAAAAACTTGGTTTGATTCAGGTTAAACTATTATTCCAAATGCATCAAATCATCTGGCCCACAGTAAAGTGTCCAAAAGAATAATTTTATACTTTCAAAAGGAACATTTCCATTAAATTTTTACCTCACTCCTCACATAAAGAGAGAAATCTCCTTTTGCTAGGAATGAACCAAGACAACTTTTTTGATTTTCCAACTTTGTTTACATTTCGTGCCTACATCATGGTCTCTGGAAACACGTTACAGGTTGAAGCCATAAAGCAAACTTCAAACAACTTTGTGGTGTTCTGGAACCCGGCTGAAATCAACAGTACCCTGGATAAACATGAGGAACTCAATCTAGGGATCTTGGAAAAACAGCGTAGGAGGTGCCAGACTGAGACCGTTAAAAAAATTATAACGGTAATTATAGAGTAAGATTGTTACGGAGAACAAGTGTCTATTAGTTATGAAAATGCATTCAGTAATAACCACTGTTTATTCTGAAACCTGGCATAGATGGTACATACAGTATCACTAAAATAGAGAGCTCTCTGTGCACTGTCCTCTTCACAGTTTACATTGCTGTTAATATTTATGGTAGGCACAGAAATGTTAGCAGAAAGTAATACATCATTTTTCTATGCCTCCGTAATGTCCTTGCACACTTCAGTGGAATAAAAAGCCTAGTATTTTAGTTACTTTCCATTAAGTAAGAAACCAGTTCAAAAAGTTGCAGGTTTTCTTTCTTCTCCTGGGTTTCCTTTACCAATACTTTAAAATTTCTGTTTACTGAACACAGACAAACTGCTACTGATAACATCAGGTAGCACAGCTGTTGACTAATTCACCCAGCATTTTTTAAAAGGTGACACATTACAAGCACGCCTGGTTGTTAGTCTTACATTCATTGCTCATTACAGATGCGAGTTTGCTCTTTTTCCAACATCAACCCTGTGTTGCTGAGCAGTTTTTTACCATTAATTATTAGTATATGAAATGCTGAATTATGGAATCAATATTAAGGAAAACATTCAGTGTATCCTTTCAAGCCCCCTTTCTGCCAAACAAGCAACTGCATAGATAAAAAATAAAACCTTGTGTCTTAAAGTGAATGGGAAGTTGGAAAATGTGGGCATTCCCGCAGTCACTTAATAGCATATAAAGGGAAATCCCAGCATAGATAAGAGTAAAATCCAACTCTTTTGAATCCCATTTCAAATGTAATCCCTTCTCTTCCTACAGTCCTTTCTTTCCTTTGCAGTCCTCGCATATACATGTACACTTTGGTCTGATCCTGCATGACACTTGGTATGCAGCCATGTAATTGAAGATACCAATACAACGGAGATTCAGAAGAGATGATATAGCAACTTCAATTTGCAAAACAAAACTTAATTTTGGTCTTTCCTAGCTTTCACATTCTTGATTACACAAGTTTAACTCCCTAAACAAAAAAAAACAAAAACAAACCACAAAAAACAAACAAACAAACAAAAAATCAGCCACAAGATCCCAGGAAAATAGATATGTTGCCTGAACCCTAGTAATTATTTCTTTCCAGAGTTAGGAGCAGGCTTTGTTTCTAGCACATGTATGTCAACAGACAAGAATATTGCTTGAGTGAAGAATTAACTCAAACAATGCTGAATTAATTTCACTGTTGCGTTTTTGATATAACTTACTCAAAATTAGTAGAATAAATTATAAAACAGAAAAAAAAAATCAAAATCAGTGACTTTCCTCATTTCCACCCTAGATGTCCATTCTAGTCATAAATATGCTGTTTCACACTCCCCCAAACCAACCGAGGTGTAAAGAAAATATATAAATTAAGACATGCAGGCCTTTAGCACACCACTTGGCTGAGAAAACTGTTGGATTTGCTTCATTTTGCTGAATGGATGGAAATTTTTAACTCCAAGCCCCTTTCCAGCAGCACAAAGGGCCGAGAGTCCCACAGTTCCCTAAGCAGCCCAAGAGAAACAAATCTTCAGAAATGAATCGGCAATTTATGCAAACTGCAGTTTTCAATGGAAAGCTCCTTCCCGGCCTGTCGAACGGCCCCCGGCTCCCGTCCCAGCCAGCTGGGCGACCGCGCTGCAAGGGGCAGGCAGGGGCAGGCAGGGGCAGGCAGGGGCAGGCAGGGGCAGGCAGGGGCAGGCAGGGGCAGGCAGGGGCAGGCAGGGGCAGGCAGGGGCAGGCAGGGGCAGGCAGGGGCAGCTCCAACAGCCCCAGCTCTGCGTGCTCCTCGCACTCCTGCTGCCTAGGAGATGAAGCAAACACCCATCCCAAACTACACGTTTCAGGAGAACCAGTGGGTGAAGTTGAGCGTGCGCTACCAAGCGTGTGCACGGCAGGAAACAGAGGAGTGCTCCCCCAACCTCCTGCCGGGACATTGGCAGAAGAAAGCCCCGCCACACACGGGTCAGCACTGCCCCGCAAAACCCAGCCCGCCGAGCTGCGGTGGGACATGCTCAGTGCGAGCGGCGGGCCCCGCCTCCGCCTGACCCGGATACAGACGGCGCTGCCTCCCCGCCGGCCCGCTGGGGAGCGTGGAGCCGGACTGGGACCGCCGCGGCAGCGGAGGGAACGGAGCGGTGCGCCCCGGCGGCGCCATGGGGCTGTAGTAAGCGCATAGTACCGCCGCCCGCCTGCCCCGCCGTGCCCCCCTGCCCTGCGGCCATGGCCCCCATGGGGATCCGCCTCTCGCCGCTCGGCATGGCCGTGTTTTGCTTGCTGGGGCTGGGCGTTCTCTACCATCTCTACTCCGGCTTCCTGGCCGGCCGCTTCGCGTTCTTCATGCTGAGCGAGCCGGCGGCCGGTGGGCCCGAGACCCCGCATGGCTCCGCGCCCGCCGGCGCTGTCGACCTGCGGGAGCTGCTGGCCGTGTCCGTCCTGGCCGCCGTCAGGGGCGGGGAGGAGGTGAAGCGGGTCCGGGAGGGCAACGTCCTCAACGCCAAGGCGAAGGGGAAGACGCGGGAGGGGGCCGAGGAGCAGCTGACGAGCGGCGACCTCCTCTCCAACCGCAGGATGTTCTACCTGCTGAAGGGCGCCTTCCCCGCCGTGCAGGTGGGTGCCGGCTTCCCCCCGTGGGGCGGACGGAGGGGATGCGGACCCGGGGCCGGACGACCCCCCGGTGCAGAGCTCCAGAGGCCGCTCGGTACCGGGGCTCCCGGGCCGCCGGGGTTCGGCCGTGCGCGGCAAGACACGTGTCAGCGCTCCGTTTGGGAACGGCCGACGGGAAATAGCTGCCCTCGTTTTGCATTTGCCCTTCCGCCCGCGCGGATTTTGTGGCAGTGCCACCTCACGCTTGTCGCCGTGGGTGTTGGGTTGCAGGGGAAGGAGTTGGATCGTATGTAACTGAAGCCGCGCAAGGTGAAACTATGCGTTTGAATTGTTACGGGGACGGGACGGGACACAGAGTCTAAACATTGTGAATTACGTGCTGTCCGGTTAAGGACAGAGGTAATTTCATAGTGCTACTTCTGCATATGTTTAAGATCCTGCGATTAGCAATGCTGTTATTTTCTCATTTATCCTTCCTGCCTTAAGTTATAGGGAGAGCCTGGAGCAAGGAGGAAGTATTGACAATTAGAGGTTTAGTAACACAGTGTTATGATACCTCAGTTTTTAGCTATCGTGACTTTGGGACAGCAGATAAGCTAACAGTTGTGTCACATTATGGGTGGCTGCCTACATGAACAAAATGAATATATTTTTGTTTCAGAGGTGTACACCTGCCTTTGCTCTCATTCACCTACAAAATCTGGGTTTAATACTTGAGGTTGCATCCAGACCAGAACCACGCTTCTGGGCTTTTTGGTCATTGTCTGCTTTTCCTTTACTAAACAAGAACTACTTTTCAGTTTCTTGATATTAAATTTCTTAGCTTTTTACAGTCACTTGAAACTTAAGGAAAACCCTGAGTTTGTATTTCAGAGGTGATAATTGCACCCTTTTCCTGGACAGGTTGAAAGAACAAGCAGCGTAGATTTTATTTTTTGATGAAGTTTAATTACTACTCAGTGGCTGTTTTGGAAGTTCCTCAAGTGGTTTGCTGCTTTTGTTTGTGTTGGGTTTTTTGTTAGTTTGTGTAGTTTTTTTGTTTGGCTTTTTTTGAGTGTCATAGAGAACACATTGAGTATGAAATCTAAAGGAAACACCAGATTCTTCAGTATTTGAAATAAACTTGATATGTGGTTAACCTTTCTCTACAGAAAGATTATGAAGGCTCTGTTTTGAAGATTGCTGGCTTTTCTGTCAGTGGCAAGTCACCTTCTGAAGCCCTACACTAACAGAAGCAGCAGCAGCATTGTCCTCTGTTCTCTTTTGCTATTCATTGTCCTCATGAAGCTTGGCATTGCAGCATACCTTTATCACTGCTTGAAACCTACGTGCTTTCCCCGCTCCCACAGAAAGAAACTCTTCATTAGTTTTAGATACAAGAGTTGTCTGTGCTTCTAGAGGAGTTTGGGGATTTGGTTTGGGCTTGAAGAGCTCAGTGAACTGTGTTGCCTGTTCTGTGGTCACATGTGTAAACTCTGCTTCGCTGCCTGGGATGCACAGCAGTGACAGTCTGACTTGTGTGTCTTCCTCTCAGAGAGCATTGTCTTTGAACATCTACTTTTTAAAAACTTCTGTACTCCTTTTTGTTTTCCTTATAGTTGACTTGTACTGCTAGTCTTTAAAAATAGATGATGCTTTCTAAAGTATGGATATTTTCCTGAGACACTTTTTTCATATGAGGTAGCATAAGACTGCACCTTGTAGAAGCATCATACTTTGTAAGTGTCACCTTATCCCTGTGTACAGAGGGATGCTCTAGAATAAAAAACATTGCTGATGTCAAATAAAACCCCTCTTCTGTTCTTGCTGGAGAAGATGCTGCTATCAAAAGCTGTCAAACAAAAACTGAAAGAATTCCAAGAGTAAACTTAGGCAAAATGCTTATTTACTTGTATCATGACGTCCTTGAGCCTAACAGAGGTTAGGTTAACATTTAAATCAGTGCCACAATCTGCAGCCAGGAAAGAAACAAACCAGCACAAAAACTGGGTGCCAAAATATGCCTATCATGCAAAGGAAATGATCTATTAATTATCTTCCAAGAATAGCTATGGCTTTCCAATGTTTAAAAATAACCAGGGGGAGAAGTCATTTGACGGAAATAAACTTAAGTCCATGAGCAGCCGTGGATTGCCTGTATTGTGCTGCTGGACATAATAAGGGAAAGCATGCAAACCAGCTGTCTGAAGCAGATCTTCTCTTAAGGTTAAGGTGTGATTATTAAGAGAAGATGGAAGTGTAAGACTTCTCCCTTGCAGAAGCTGAAGTAAATCTGGAAAGAGCCTTACAATCCTGACAGTTGTAAAAAAGCTTTCAAAATCTGAGAGAAAAAAAACATAGAAAATGTTTTGTGTTTGTCTTTTAAGTAAAGTTATTGACTCTACAGAGGAAGAGGAACTTCACTGCTTACATCACCTGCTCTGTTTGATATAAATAGATGCATTTACATCAGTTCAAGATTTAGCACAGCTAGGTTAGGTAAGACTGAAGGTTAATTCTGTTTTATCATTGTGTAGCAGATTGAATGTATTGAGTATCGTTGTTTATATCCCTCAGAAGCAGGCATGAGAAAGGTAGGGGAGGAAGGAACAAGTGAGTTATTTCTAACTCACATGTTACCCGCTGTTGTCTCATCACACTCAACATCCAGCAATGACTATTTGCACACATCTTCTATGAAGTATAGTTGTGCAGTTGATTTTTAAAATACATTTAATGCTAAAATATATGCAGTGTTTTCTCTTGACAGAGTCCTCAGCTGCAGTTACAGGCTTAAGGTGTTCACTGTACCTGCACTGCTGGTTTGTTGTCCTCATCTATTTGTCATGCTGGGAACAAGTTGAAGCTCTGATCCAGCTGTAATCACCCCCTCTTCTCATTTTAATTTTTAAATTTATATTTTCTGGGTTACTTCACTGCTTTCCTGGTTGGTTCTCCATGCAGCCCCATTTATTCCTTGTGCTAGCACAGTGGTGATGCAATAAGAGGGGCTGGGATGGGAATCAGGTGGGGGGATTAGGAGGTGCTTGAGCCTGCCCTGCTGCTGGTGGGGAGAGGGGACTGGGAAAACAGTGTTTCTAAATCCAGTTAGAGACTGGCCAGAAACACTGGTATGTTCTGCCCAGAAGAGCTTCTCTGTTTGGAGAGGTGATTTCATGATACTGGGGCTTCAGCAGTGATACCTGGTAAAAGAGCTTCCCTCTGAGTACCACACGTTGGGGTCTTCCATTCTTCTAAGTCTGGTTGTCCAGAGGTCAGTGTCAGGAGCTTGATATCTGGATGTATCCAAGGTAAAAATGTAAAATAAAGATGATCTACAAATACCCTGGTTCACTTCACGTTATGGCCTTACCAACAGCCTGTGTCAGAACACCTGAAGGAGCAGCCCTCCTTGCTCACAAAAGGCAGGAGTGGTTGACAGAGGAAGATGTGTTCTTTAAACCAGCACTTCGGCCGAAGTCCCTCTGTCCTTCGACTGTGAAAAAGCCAATTTTGAAGTGACCCACAGAATTCTGCTATTTTTGCTTCTGCACTATGCTAGCATTATTTGCACAGGAATCAGACTTAGTCTTATTGATTTATGTTCTATATTTGTACCAGCTATCTGTCTTGTTTTCCAGTGTAAATAGTGAATAGAGAAATACCACCCCCCCCCCTTTTTTTTTTTTCAAATTGTGACTGTGCTGGAAATCTTTTTTCTCTGCCCCAGTCTTCTTCTTCAAGCATCTTTTTATCAGTCTTGCCACTGTGCTGATCATTCGATCTTCTTTCTCTTCCCCAGTTAAGACAGATGATAAATACCTCATTTCAAGTTTGTGCGTGATAGTGCTGGAATCGAGTGTCAGTGTTTGAAATGGAAATTCAAGAACATGTCAGTTTTACTTTTAATGAGATTTTCTTGTAAATTAATTCCACTTTTTGAAGATTAATGTCTCCAAGCGTGCTGGTTTTTTTTTTTGTTTTTTTTTTTTTAAATCAAACTACCTGAAGTACTTTCTAGGTTTAAACCTACTGTTTAGAGGCTTCTGACCACAGTGCCAGCTATCATACTTGGAAAACTGGAATTTCATCTGAGGTGGCAAGCTCTGCATTCGATACTGATTCTGTGGGAAAGACAGATATGTTAAAGAAGTAGGTGTACAAAACCAAAATGCTACTTAAACTTCAGAAGGATTTGCTGAATAAGTTCAGTAATTGGTTTGTCTCTTCATGTTGGGAGAACGACATCCTCAGGTCTTAGGGTTTTTAACAAAATTAATGTTCTGACCTACATGATTTTAGTAACTGCCCACATGTTTCTAAGTAAAGCAAGAAGTGTGAATGTTAGTCTGAAATCTCAGTAATAGGTGTTGTCTAGAGATGCATCTCTTAACATGGGTTCTGATTGATGCTACATGACTTATGCTGTCTCTCTCTACCTAAAATGCAATTAAAGCCTGTAACTTTATGGTAATGAGGTCTGTGATTATCTTCTCAGATGTGATTACAAGTAGTTCATTTGGTTTGTGTGTATACCGGGGGTGTTTAATCTGTCATCTGAGCATCTGGAGATTAGAGTTCTTTAGTAGTGTAGGTACTCACAAACAGCAAAAGTTTTCTCAGTGTTACTTACTGTATTGCTCTTATTTGGATGTTTTCTTAAAAAGTAATGTTGCAACTCTCATGACAAACTAGTCATCCCTTTCTTTTTGCTAGACTTGCATCTGTACAGAATTGTAATGGAGAATTTTGCTGTCTACTGAAACAACATTTGAGCTAATGAGCAAGTGGCTTTATTACTTTAACAGGTTTTAAATTCTAATTGTTACAACAGTTTACTGGTGTGAACTGTGTAAATTCTGTGATCCATGCTGATTGCCTCTGTTGCACTTTTCACCAGCGTCTATTAATCTTAAGTCAGTAGAAGCAGAGTTGTCATCTGATATGTCTTTAGCATTCCTGAAAACCTGTTTGTTTCACTCTGCTTCCTGCTGGCTTAATGACCAAAGTCACGTAAAGAGCTTTGATAAGCTCTAACAAAGCTTTTTAACATTTGGACTTGTCCATATTCTTCTTTGCACATCCTGTCTTGTTCCTCTATGGAGTGACGTCTTGTTGTCATTAAAGTAAATGCAGATGTAGTTGATTCTAGAGGAGACTCCAGAACTTGTCTCTGGATTCTGTGCTACATTTATCTGTGTCATGGCATTGTTATCAAGTATTTGTTGTTTTCATTTCAAATGAATGACAACATGAGACCAGCATTTTTTATACATTTTATTATTTTATATATTAGTATATTTTTATACCTTGCACATTTATGTACAAATATACTTTATATTTTTATTATATTTTATTACCTTTTAACAAGCTATTTGTTTAGAGAACCGTGTGATTCAGCAAGGTCCTCTCTATCCTTTCATAACAAAATCTGCCCTGCTAAAACTCCTTGAAATCTGGACCCCAGCAAGAGGAACATTTTTTGAAAGGCATGAAGAAGAGCACCCATAAAAGCTCATTTTTTCCTTTATAGTATGTCGTGGTACTATAAGGGGGAAAAGAACCCCATCCAAAAGAAGCAGCTGCTTTTAAAAAAATCAGTATATTGAATAAAACTAGAATTTTTTACTATACTGGCAAGGCTACTATTCAAATCTCTGAAGCTTAAAGGCATTTTAAACTTCAAAAAGGAAGTGATATTTTGATTTCTGAGATTATGTTCTTTTCTGTGTCAAGTAACAAACTTTGAGAAAGCAGCTCTTGTTCATAGTGAAAATTGCTGCTTGCCACCCCCAAATTCAAAAGCTGGAAGGGAGGGATTGGGAGAGGTCCTGGCTGCAGGTGAGCTAAGTCTTGGTGTGGATGTGAGTCCTTCCTTCTGCAGCAGATTCTGGAGCCAAGTTTTGTAAGCAGGATAACTCAGATACTTTCTGCAGTTATTGGAAACACGGTGATTTGACCGCTTCTTGATCTCCTGGGGAATGCTCTCCTGTTGTGCACGTATATACGTCCTGACTTGTCGAGTGGGTGTTTATGTTCAGAGGTTTTGGCATCTGATTCCTTCACATGACTTGTATATGTACAGATGCTGCGAGAAGAGCAGACAGCTTTCACCTCTGATACATTTGAGGGGAAAAAACAGAGAGAAGCTGAGCAAACAAAGGTGAAATAGTCTGACTTGGAGTAGAGGGGGTGTAAGGGCATGTCGCTCTGTGGAGGAATGAGGTGTGAGGCTTGGCTCCTAAGCGGGGGACAGCCTGAAGGCTGCAGGTTGAACTGTTCTTCCCTGAGTTGTAACATCTCTGAAACACCATCAGATAACAGCAAATCAAGCACAGTCCCATGTGGCTACTCAGTAGGTCAGTATACCTTTCAAGATGCATACTTGTGGGCATCCTCTGCTGGTTGCTGTGAACATTAGTCCTGGGGCTACATATAGTGATAAAATATCTTCCACTGTCCACAAAGGACATCTCTCAGCCAGTAAGAAAGTATCAGAATATTTTTTGGTTTATTGTTTGTAAATGTTTGTATTTACTTCTGTCCATCCACTCCCTTCCTCCATCCGCTGTCACATGAATACAAATGGCAAAGTTAAGGTTGAACCTTGGCTACACATAATGCTTATGTTGTGTAATCGCTGTGTGTATGTCATGCAGAGTTAGTGCCCTGACAAAACAGAAAAACAAAGTCAAACATCTATTAATGTTTTATTAGCGTTCCCCTGTGCACGCTGTTTTGTCTGGGCCTCCAGGCTTTTCATTTTCATGGTCCTATTCAAATCAATAGACTTATCCATTGAATCATAGAATCATAGAATAGTTCGGGTGGGAAGGGACCTTCAAAGGTCATCCAGTCCAACCCTCCTGCAATAAGCAGGGACATCTTCAACGAGATCAGGTTGCTCAGAGCCCTGTCCAGCCTGGCTCTGAATGTCTCCAGGGATGGGGCATCTACCACCTCTCTGGACAACCTGTGCTAGTCTGTTCTTGAAATGTGATAGCTGGAATACTCTTATATTCATATTCTGACCAATTAATATTATCTTTTACTGTTACATGAATTGTGGAGTTTTTGTTGTTGTTTTGTGTTGTGTTTGGTGTGTGGTTTGTTTTGTTTCTTTTTTTACTTTGAGTAGCTTAGTATTTCTTCTTTATAATACAGGTAGGATAACATTTGTGGTGTTCTCATTTTGTTTTCTAATAAAACAGCACTGGGATTTGGATTTGAGAAGACTTAATTATCAGTTGGAGTTATTGATACTCTCAGGAATGGAGAGGTGTGCTACCTTGTCTTTTTTCCAAGATACTGGATTATTTGCTTATTAAAATATAAAATGAGTATTGGGATGAATAAGGATGTGGGGAAGGAGGGGGCGTAATACATTTAAGTAAAATTCACACACCACCAAACACCTTCTAAGAGAAGTGTTACATTTGCATGTACTGATGTTTATTTTAAAAGTATTTGAATGGAATAGTCAATTTAATTTTTTTAGCATATATTTCTTCAGTTTAATTATTCTTTAAAGGGTGAATTCAGTCACAGCTGTTGACAGAGACTAGTCACAATCATAGATTTTGCAGCATCGTGGCCACTGCTACAAAATTTGAATCGCGAGGTCTTTCTCTGCAAACAATACCTTTTGTATAGTTTCAGTCTTTTAATTAAAGTGTACTGTAACAACAGGTTTAACTAGATTTTCTTTCTTTTTGAGGATTGTTTCCAACCGTCTAACCTTTTAGAGGCCTCTTCCTTCTGTTGAGGAAATGTATTTTGTTTGTTTGTTTGTTTTACGGTGGTGCATAATATGCTGTAGCGGAACTTAAACTGCCCAGGGGCTCTGTTGAGGCTGCCAAGTCTGTGGGACAAGTCATCTTGACTTTGCAGGACTGTTTTCCTCTTGGGGAAAACGCGGTCGTCAGGTTTATTGTATAGTGACAGATGTTTAATTTGTGAATGTCATGGCAACTTCAAGGACTCTGTTTGGCATACAGTGCTTCAAACAGTGGTTTTATGTGAGAAGACAGCTATGATGTGTGGCTGGAGTTGCTGCAGTTCTGCTTGCTTTCTTTTTTTGAGTATGGCCCTTAACCCTTTGCTAATAATCTGTTACAGCTGAGGTGATATCTTTTGTCGTCATTATGTGAATTATGTAAAAGTCCTGGTGACTAAAAGTCTCTAACATTCAAATATAGTCTGATAATTTCTTTATTTTCATTGTCTTTTGGTGTCAGTTCCTTACAACATCTATAATAACAAGTTCTTTTAGTTAGAGAGGATTTATCTGCTCTAGCAGTCAGATATCTGAATCTGAGCCAGCAGTCTGGATACCATCTGTAGCAAGTAAAGGGAAATCGGTGGTTCTAGGTTGTAGATACATTGCATTCCATGTGCACCTACTATTTTGCCTTGACTGGACATAAGAGCTAGTCACTTTGGCATCCCTTTAGAAATATTAGAGGAAGCCTCCTTTAAAGTTCGCAAGAATCAAAAAGCTTGCGGTCCTGATCCTCTGAAGTGTCCTAAAAAGCCAGATTGGTTACACTCAACGTCAGACATATAACTGACATGTCTAAGCCATAAGCATCATCATCCTACTGAGTAACTAGTGAATGATGCATTTCTGAAGGATTTGCACAGGCTGAAGCTTGGAAGGCACAGTAGCAATGATTTCCTTTGTACTGGTGGTAGAAGGAGCATAAAAATATTAATCTCCTAATGCATCTGAGGTGCTAAAAGTAAATGAGTGAGTTTGTCGGAATTAATTACCATTAGCACTGCTTGTGAATGGTTGCATTACAGCTCTCCTATAAACCATGTTTTTAGTGGTAATAAGCTGGCATGGATGGGTGAAGGTAGGTTGATCCATATTTCCCAAGTTGTTCTTCCTGCTGGGTTACGTGATGTTGTGTAACATGAAAGATCGTTACATACAGTGTTTTGTGCTCACTGCATCTCTTGCAATACAAAAGTATCTTGCTACTGCAATCACAACAACATTCAACATTGTATTGGGTTCTGCAGAACATTCTTCCATTTAACAGATTGTGACTGTGTGCTCTGCTGCTGGACCAAACTCTGTTCAACATACTGACTTGCCCTCTGGTCCAGAAGAAAATTAGTTAAGCTGGGCAGCAAGTGACAATAGGCTTAAATGTGACCTTGGGCCTTCTTAAGTCCTTAGGCCAACCTGCCCTAAAGACAGATGTGGAATGTTATTAACTTGTTTGTAAAATAACATTCATCTGGCAGTTGTGTAATGGTTACATCCAGTTGAGCTGCTTAAATTGCTGGTTGTAACTCAGTGCCAGAAGCAGGAGTATATACTACGATTCCTACTATCCCAAGTAATACCACGGTCTGCATAATACTAGGTTGGTGCAAAAGGAATTGTGGTTTTTGCATTGTTGAAATTTGCCATTTGATATCAGAATACATTCTTAAATAAATGTGGTTATGTTATACATAATTTTAATTTGCTTTTCTCACTTTGTTTTTTTTTTTTTTGCTACTGACTTATTCCTTGCTGTTTATTTTGTACTTATTTTAGACTATGGAAATGATGTTAGACAAAAATCAAATCCAAGTGATTTTCTTACTTGAGTTCAAAATGGGTAGTAAAGCAGCAGAGACAACTCACAACGTCAACAACGCGTTTGGCCCAGGAACTGCAAATGAACGTGTGGTGCACCCACCAGTGGTTCAAGAAGTTTCACAAAGGAGACGAGAGCCATGAAGATGAGGAGCATAGTGGCAGCTACTGGAAGCTGACAGCGACCAATGGAGAGCAATCAGCAAAGCTGATCCTCATACGACTACACGAGAAGTTGCCAAAGAACTCAACATCGATCATTCTACATTCGTGTGGCATTTGAAGCCTATTGGAAAGGTCAAAAAGCTTGATAGGTGGGTGCCTCATGAGCTGACTGAAAATCAAAAACATTGTTTTGAAGTGTCATCTTTTCGTCTATGCAACAACAACAAACCATTTGTAGGTTGGATCATGATGTGTGGCGAAAAGTGGATTTTATGTGACAACCGGTGATGACCAGCTCAGTGATTGGACCGAGAAGAACCTCCAAAGCACTTCCCAAAGCCAGACTTGCGCCAGAGAAAGGTCTGGTCACTGTTTGGTGGGCTGTTGCTGGTCTGATCCACTACAGCTTTCTGAATCCCAGTGAAACCATTCCATATGAGAAGGATGCTCAACAAATTGATGAGATGCACCAAAAACTGCAAAGCCTGCAGCCGGAATTGGTCAACAGAAAGGGCCCGATTCTTCTCCACAAAAACACCTGACCATGTGTTGCACAACCAACACTTCAAAAGTTTAACCAATTGGTCTACAAAGTTTTGCCTGATCTGCCATATTTACTTGACCTCTCACGAACCGACTATCACTTCTTCTAGCATCCCGACAACTTTTTGCAGGGAAAACACTTCCACAACCAGCAGGATGCAGAAAATGTTTTCCAAGAGTTCGTTGAATACTGAAGCGCAGATTTGTACACTACAGGAAGGAACAAACTTACTTATCTTTGGCAAAAGTGTGTTGATTGTAGTGGTTCTTATTTTCATTAATAAATATGTGATTGAGGCTTGTTAAAATGATTTGAAATTCACAGTCCAAAACTACAATTTCTTTTGCACCAACCTAATACTTGTTGATAAAATATCTATACGTTTTCAGTGTGCATCTACTGATCTGTATAAATAGAATATAAGAACCCTGCTGTATCTGTATACTGCATGATTCTCCAAAGTCAGCTTTTCTGCTTTTAGTCTTCAAAGCTACTGCATTTAACGTTTCATTTAAAAAGCCCTGTGATTCATACTGTGAGAACATTCAGTAGGAAGAGCTGCAGCCTGAGAAAGTGTCCAGCTGTGGTATGGCTCACAGCAAAATTCTGGGTTGTGGTTTTCCATTCCTTGTTTGCATGATGGTAACAGCTCATGAGGTGCTGAAAAATGACTAACTCACGCACATGTAGCGGGAGGTGAAGGGACAAAGGAAAGAGATGAGCAAACCTGTAGTTTTCCCAAGTACCACAGTTACCGTATCTGTTAAATTAATGCAATTACTTTTCTTGTCTAATCATAGATAAACTCTGAAGAACGTGTTGATACAGCTGATCAGGAGACAGTATCTTGGGATCGCAGTATTCCTGAAGACATAAAGCAAAAAATACAGCCTAAAGAGGTTCCAGCAGAAAGTGTAACTGTCTGGATCGATCCATTAGATGCTACACAAGAATACACAGGTAGCTGATTCTTGTTGACAAATCATGTGTAATTCTGATGTTTGCCTTTTATACTGGAGACAAAATATTAAGTATTTACAATGACATCTCATGTTAAAATGGGTTATGTCAAAGCTAGAGCGGCAACATTAAATATCGCAGAATATTTTTTGTTTATTTAAAGGGAATACTAAGTAAATATTCTCTTTAACTTGATACAAAAAAAATCATGATAGTTTTTCAAAAAAGCATGCATAATTCAATCTTACCCTTTTCCAAATGTTTTAAGATGTCACATAAACAGTGCAAGGCAATCCAGCTAAAATTGTTGCCGATAAGTACTGCAGAGCAAACAGGAAAAAGTGGGGTTTCTTTTGCAAATATTCCATTGATACAATAACCTGTTTAGGTGAATGTTGTTTGGCATTTGAATAATCAGTTTTGAACCAACAGAGGATAGGAGGTGGGCAGGGAAGGGAGAATACAGGGGCACAGATTTCCGTGAAAATACGTGCTGCGTAAGACACAGCTGTTTACATTAGACCGGGTAGGAGTATAGGTTACATCTACTGAACAGGAAAAATTGCTGGAAAATTGAAGTGTCTCTAAAGTATTGAAAATTGCAAGGATAGAAAAAGGTACATAGTAAGAGACAGAATGTAGACTATTCTTTAACATTTCTATAATTTCAGGTCTGCTTTCTCTTTGTGTTCTTGGCATCTGGCTGTAGATGAGCTCACCTTTTTCATTTTGCCCACAGAGAACCTTCGACAGTACGTCACGACAATGGTTTGTGTGGCTGTAAATGGTAAACCAGTAATAGGAGTGATACACAAGCCGTTCTCAGCATATACAGGTACCTTTATGCCTTCACGTATTTCTAACATCTTCTGTCATAGCGTTAATTAAAATTTAATGTTTGTGAGAACATCTGTGGGTATAAATAAGAAAGTAGTACCTGGGGCAAAAGAGCGCTGCTGCAAGTCTCAGAATTAGAGCTGCAAATGTGTTCTATGCTGCAAAACCACAAAGGAAAATGCCACCTTTGTTTAACATAAAAATGATGAATTTAAAATAAACTAACCGAAAATATGTGTAAGAATTAAGATCCCTTCAGCTGGAGTGCTTATAGCAAAGAGAAGAAAGTGAAACCTGCAAATACTGACCAGTGTTATGTGTGCTGTTAGTCTTTAGCAGAAGAGTACTTGGCTCATTCATCTGAGGAACTTGGGTCCATGATATTATACCCAGGAGCTGATGCTTATTCAGTGTGAATAACAAAGATAGATTAAAGATCTTAATGGCAAGTCTCTGTATGTAACAGGCAAGACTGTCTAGCATGGTCTTATTGATTATCTGACGTGCTTTTAATGCCATAAACCTAAACTAATTAATTCTTTAGTATTAACGATGTATCAGTGAGGATACCTGCAAGTTCGGGAATGTGTACGCACTTCTGAAAGCTTCAAAGTAGTTTTAGTATTTGCATCTTACTATATATTTGAAATGAGAATTTCTGTTCTCATTTTCCCTTAGGCAATAGTGACCTCTAGAGTTGTGAAGTTATGCAGTAGCTCTCACATAGAAACTAAGACTGAATAAATGTATTTATTTTTTTCTCTTTTTTGCCAACTGAATGCTCAATATTTTGTACTAAGTGTATTGTCTTTATATATGAATGTTATTTCCAGTCATTTAAGTATGTGCTATATGCTAATATGCTTTAAGGATCTTGAGGTTTTTTGGAACATATTTTTCCAAGTATCAACATCTATCTGAAGAAATGGGATTTTTTTAGCATTATAATTTTGAGAAATTATTTGCTTATGTGAAATGTTCAGACATGGCATCAGATGGGATGCAATGAATTCTGTCATTCTATGTGAAGAGTTTTCATTTCCCAAGCTGGAAATACCAGTGTATTGTGAGTAGGATTGTTCCTTATACTATCACACAAATACAAAGCAATAAAGGTCGGGCGGCATTGTTATTACACATAACTCAGTCTGTTGCCATACAATCTGGCTCTCCACTGACATGAAATTGCTGATTAGTGTGCTAAGTAAATGTCATATTAATGGTTAGCGTGTGCCACCTACCAAGACTGGCTTTGAACTTGCAATGAAACGAGTGGGAGGTTGTGTATTCTAAATCCAGTCCTCTGAAACACACCATCAAATGTTTCCCTTGGCACTACTATCCTTCTGAGCTATTCCTTCCTTGGCATTAATATCCTTCTGAACAAAATGATTCAATAACATTTTTGCTATCTGCTTTGAAGGGTAGCAGGGCTTTTTGTTTTTATAAAAATGTTATTTGAGGAAATATTTGATCTATTTCTGACTCAGAGCCATCCTTTTAACTTTGGTGGCTTTCCAGTTGCAAGTTCTGAATATTACTACCTGGGATTTTCCCCTCTTACTCTATTTTTTTGGAAGTATCACAGAATAAGAGTAAGGTATGGGATAATGCCATATGCACAGAAGTTTGTGCTTGGGGTGACTGCTTCTCTTCTGCTCGTGTGCACATGTGGGCACGCACCCCTTCCTTCTGTCAGCCTTAACTTTCTCTTTTACACTAGGGAGGGAAATTAAGTCAGAGGCATCAGTTGTATTTTCTCAGATAAGTATCCTTTTATCTTTACATGGAACAGAGATTGCCTTTTATAAATCTTAACAGAATTTGCATTTCTCTTGTAGCCTGGGCAATGGTGGACGGTGGGTCAAACGTAAAAGCTCGTTCCTCCTACAATGAGAAAAATCCAAGGATTATTGTATCCCGCTCCCATGCAGGAAAAGTTGAGCAGGTTGCAAAGCAGACATTTGGAAATAAGACTGTGATAATCCCTGCTGGTGGAGCAGGTGAGGTTCCTTAAGCATCCTGCCCATTTTATTGCTTCTGAGTGACTTAATGGGATAACTGTTATTAGACCAAATGATATAGCTGAAGCATCTCTTCTTTTTCCTCTTACCTTTTGTTCTTCACATCACTAAAAGCAAACACTTGACGATAGATGTAGTTTCTCCTATGTATGGAAACCTATATGCAAACTTAGTTCTGGCTTCAGGTTCTCCACAAGTTAGTACGTTAGTGAATCTAAGCCTGGACTAGCAATATTACTGTGGTCCTCTTACTGAACACGCTGATGTGTGTTCACTGACAGCACAGATGCCTCTGCAGAGGAAAAAGGGTTGTGTGACCAAATAGAGAATCACGGAAGAGAATCTGTTGGTTGGTAGTTAACTAGTAGCACATTTAATTAAACAATGTTTTAGGAAAAGCCATTAAATTTTGGTGCTATTTCTTGCATTTTTGTCAAAAGAGAAAACTACTGTCACTGAAGTCCATTTTTATCTGCCTCATATTCAGTCCAAAGAGGTTTTACCTATTTTTTGTAAGCTTACACAATATCCTTGTACATGTTACTGACAGAATGCAAATATGTGAGGCAATAGTGTGAAGCAATAGCTGGTTTAAAGTCTCAGAAAAGACATGCAAAATTTTAATTTTACAGAAATGTATTTTGCTGTGTCTTTAGTCTGGGAAGGCAGAGCCCCCCTACAGGTTGTTTAGTTTCTTGACAATTAATCTAAACAAGTTTTCTTACCATAAAGGAAGTGAAAGTGTAACTGATTATAGTGGATCTTCTCCAGGGCTCAACTCTGTATAAGAAGATCAAGAAAGGAACAGTTAAATGAAACAAGGATATTGGTTGAACAGTGGAAAAATTGAAAATATTCTATAAAAGAAAGAATACTATTTTGAGCAATGACTTTGTACTCCATAATGTATGATAAATGGTAATGCCATGGGCTGAGTTGCTTTATTAAAGAGTGGTATATTCATCTTCCTTCTCTTGTAATAAAAAGCAAGGGGTGGGGGGAAGGTAGACTTCAGCATAATACAGAGACTGAGAAATAAATAAGTGAACATAAGAGCAAAACCGTATTCAGGTTCCTGGTCTTGTTCTTTTAATGTGTCTCTAGATAAGTTTATATAGCATGTAAATAGCTAGTTTATATACCAATGTAAAGGCTGTCTAAAAATAATGTGTCCCAAATACCCAAGGCTTTAATTGACGTGCAGTGGAAAAATCTTGGGGCAGGAGGGAGGTCCTTTTTCAAATTTTCTCTGCAGGTTAGAGGACAGAGAAATTTGATTGTTGCCTTTGCTATGATACTGGATGGCATGATATAATTAATGACATCACTTTCCTAAGTCTTGCATGTGCATATTATTAACACTTACTAGTAGAATTATCCTTTGTAATGAATAGGAGAACTTCCGTTAACTTTTTGTTTTTACTTCTGCCCATTTCTTCTAGGTTATAAAGTGTTGTCCCTCCTTGACGTGGCTGAAAAGAATCAGGAAGAAGCTGATGTATATATCCATGTCACCTACATTAAGAAATGGGACATATGTGCTGGCAATGCAGTGTTGAGAGCACTGGGTGGCCATATGACTACCTTGACTGGTGAAGAAATTAGTTACACTGGTTCAGATGGCAATGAGGGAGGACTTATAGCCAGTATCAACATGAACCATAAAGCACTAATTGAAAAACTTCCAGATCTGGAAAAAACATCACATAAATAAACTGATGGAGAAGTACAAATCATGCTTTTGTAGCCTTCGGATGCTCTCTCTGAAGAAGCAGGTGTGAAAACCTGCTGGTAAAGGTGCACGGCAAAGCAGTTTGGTGTGGGTTTGGGGACTGTATCATGCATTGGGTTTCTTCAGTGGTGGTATTTAAAAAAGAATAAAATAATAATAATCAGAAGTAGGAAGGGGACTGACTGCCTCACACCTCAGTTTCCATGTTTTCTTTTTTTCTGATTCTTTTCATGCAGTTCTTGTACTCAAGGTGCATATACAGTATCTATTTGTGAACATAGGTAAACTAAAGAAAAATCCAAATCAATTCATAAAATAACCTTAATAGTTCTCACAGGAATGTCTTTCAACCTTTTGCATCTTGGTACTGTAGTTGTAGCAACTCCATAATGAATTAGGTAGGAAAAAAAACATTGATTTGTTTAGTCATCTGATAACTCTGTTAAGAATTTAGCAGGAAACATGACATTGTGTTCTGTATCCCCTGGACAGAAAGCACAAGATTTACACAGATTTATATGCAGCAACAGTTTATCTTTGACAGTGTGGCACTCCTTCTGCTTTTTAAGAGAAAAAAGGAAATGTTCTGTACTATTTTGACTTTTTTCCTGAAGATGTAAACCAGCTTAGTTCGTATGGGTTGTGAATATCAGTGTTTTATTAATCAGTGTAATTATTTCCATTTAGCTTTCTAAAAGAAGGCGACATTTCCTTGTATAGTTTTTAAAAGTTACTTCTTGTTCTTGATTTCTGCGTATGGTGTTGAAGATGCATGCTAGACTTTTCTCTAACGTAGGACTCGTTCATCATTTGGTGTTTGTGCCTACAGAAGGAGCCTCTTCTTTCAGTACCTGTTTTTTTGTTTGTTGTTTTTGGTTCTGTTCTGTTTTCCATTGGAGAGAGTCATATGGAATGAGTTTAACTTCTGTAAGTTGATTGGTTGTTTCTATTTACAACATGAGATATAAGCTAGCAATTTTTCTACAAGCCCAGAAATATCTTTCTGTCTTTCTAAGTTAAGGCATGCTCTTAGCAGAAAGCTCTTTACATGGAGAGAGGCCATTTAAACTTGAATCTGTTCAAACAAGCATGAAGAACATGTGGCGCTTGAAGTACAGCAGGGTCTGCGAAACTTTACTGAAAAATGTCCTTTGTCAATCCAGTAAACGCAGAGCGGGACATGGGCCCTTTGATAGCAAATGATGATTTGTTGCACCTCTAAAATATCTGGACTTCTATCTGCAATAGTGTAACTACCTGTGTTGTTCTCTGCACCCCTCTGAAGGGTTTCAGAAAGTTAAAATGTAGCTGTTATTTGAATTATTGCTACATAAGCTTCTCATCTCTCCTCAAGAAAGCTGAAATACTTACTTAATACGGATGTTTTATGTTCGAAGTTTATTCAGTATAAGCTTAGGCTGTTTAAAACAAATTCTGAATTACTTTCATTTTAACTTCTTTCATCATGCTACTGTTCTAAGAACAGGTTTTTTTCCTGATGTCAGTAGTGGAGCATGTCTAGATACCTCTTTTAACTTCTAGCTTAACATTCACATTTCCAAAAGAACTCCTCAGTTGTTGCATAACTACAGATGCAGACTCTTATTTGGTAAGCTTACTGGCAAAGTAGATTGAAGCTTAGTCCTACTAGCCTTTTGATACGGGTAGGTTTTTTAGATAATTGTTTTTCCAAAATTGACACTATTGCTGCTATTGTTCAAAAGTAGCTTTTACAGAAGTAGAACATACACAAAGCAACTTAACTGCCAATTTGTAAATGTAATAAACTATTACATGCTATGACAAATATGTGAATGTGCCCTTTTTAAAAAGGGTCTGATCTGTTTTGAAAAACTTGATCTTCCAAACCTCAGTGAAGAAAAAAAATCCAGATATTTATTAAGACTTCAGTAATATTTTACAAAAAGACTGCAGCTTTTTTTTCAGGCTGATTAAAATGACTTAAAGCTAATTAAAAAAAAAAAAAAAAGCAGCTCTTTTGTTTATTAAAGAGCATGGATTAAAATTAAAATATGAGGAATAATCATAGTTAGTCTGGTATATAAACCTAACTGTGTCACAGAGGTTGAATGCACAATATTTAAATAGGCAATTAAGACAAAGTCTGTGGCAGGTTGTGGTTTCAGATTCAGGCTGAAATCTTGTGTAAACTTACCTTCTGAAAATGTGACTGCTTTTATTCTGGGGATGATTCTATCACTTTCTTGCATAATCTGTGATCAGACAGCTTCTGTATGAGAAATGGAAAACAAGGTAATGTTGTGTATCATACAAGAGCTTACTTGCCATATGAGTTGGAGGTATAAAGCAGTAAATAGAAGCATTTGCCTAAATTATTTTTCCTTAGGAAGATAAGGTACGAAGAAGAGCTTCAGCCCTCCTTTCCTTCCTCCCATGTGCTGGGTAAAATACCTTTTCTTCTATTAGGAAGACAGGTGCTTGTTTAGACATGTTTATATCCTAAAATGCTTTGTTGCAATGGGCCTCAGTGTTCAACACGTTTCACAGTGGACCCTTATTGGCCCAACCTCATTTCTTGTCAAAATGCAGAAAAGGTGAGAGTGAGACACCCAGTTAATCACTTCTGATACAGCCTGAGTTTGTACAGCTTTCCCATAGCTGAGGCCTAAGGTGGTGTTTAAAGTGTCTAGTTTAAAGTGGAGCTGCTTTGATATGAGAATAGGTAAGCACCTGGTGAATATCAGTTTCTGATATCATTTTACAATAAATGCAACCCTTATGCAGACCAGCAAGTATTCAAAAGTGTTTGCTTAGTGCACATGTGCCAGTGCACTTCGATATCTGTTTGTATAATGTTAACACTCAGTGTATCCCATTTCTTTGACTGTGTTTACACTCCATGATAGAACATTTTGCTATTCTGGCTGGAATACTTGTTTGGCCTCAGCTGCATGGATGTGACTTACACTTATGCCCAGACTGGTAAGAAATAATAATGTACATGTGTCTTACTGCTGGGCTAGAAATTTGTTCTTTACATTCTAGCCTTTTCCACTTAAACTGTCATACCATTTTTAGGGACACTACTTAAAAAAATTGTAGAGTGTAGGTAAATCCTGCAGAAGTATATATTTTCTAAAAATTTTAATTAAAAAAATTCACAATATAATTTTTACTCCAAACAAGGGAAGAGAATGTATTGTTTTAGCATTGCTTTTCCAATGGTGGATTCTTTTGTTTGAGTGGCTTTTATGATCAAGGTAATTGCAAGTGAAATTGTTATGAAGCCATGTGTATTTTCTCTTTTTTTCATTTTGCTAAAAAGAGTGGATGGTAGCATGGATGATACCTAGTACTGTATCAAGAGTCCTAACTTGCATTCCTTGGATGAATGTTTTCAAAATAAATGGACAAAGAAGTAAATGGGTTTGAATATTGTTACCGATACTGAGTTTAACCTATTTGCCAGATGTTTACAGATGGATTTATATATGTTGATTTCTCTGATCTACAGAGCATGTAGTAATAATTAATATGGCCAAGACAGCTTACTCAGATGGTGAATTAAGCATACAGGTGAAGCTGAGAAGTCATCTAGTGATGTTGTTTCATAGGCTTGGTTTAGAGTAGACATATTTTCTAATTGGCTTCAGGTGTGAGAACAGAGTGGTTTGTGGTTGGTTTGGTTTGTGTGTGTTGTTTTGTTTGTTTGTTTTGGGCTTGTTTTGTTTTTTAATACACAGTAGTTGGATATCGGAGGTATGTAGGGAAGCCAGCACTGCAGTTCATCACTGCTTTTTGGTTTATAAACAAATGTACCCCAACATCTTTTCAGCATCGTGTTACCTGTTGGAGCCGTACAGCAGCTGTGCAATACTGTGTCCTCCTGGTTTAACGCTGTAAAACGAGGGGTCCACACCCCCCAGGAACAGCGCAATGAGAAGGGACTGAGCTTTATGCTGGGCCTCTTGTCTGTTCTGCCAGCTGAGACTGGCTGCTGCGCTGTCTTGTGGGTGTCGTTTCAATTGCAGTTTCTCGGTGGCCAAACTGCTTTTGTAGGCTGTCTCCCTGGTTATGCCCAACCCCTTCATGGATCTGTTTTCTAAAGTAAACTGGAGAAGTGGAGAGGAAAGAGGTAGATGGGTGTGCTGGAGAAGTTGGGACAGAGAACGCTTATTTCCATTTCTTGATTTAAATTACATTGATAGTTTCATTTCTCTCATTCTTCAGGGTTAGATAAGTTAAGATTTAATGGACCACAGATAAATGCCTCCATGATTTTAAGCCCAAACAGGATGAGGATTGGGGGAGACTACTTCGGGCAAGGAGAGTCTGGGTGGGGGGCTTCCTGTCAGGCCATTCACACTGAGCTTTGTTGTAGAGGATTAGGCCCTTTCACACAAACAATTACAGATTTCACTTTGCCAAAATATCATTCATAGTCGGTCTTCCGACCTGCTATCCTCAAGGATAAATCCATGCTTTATCCAATTCACTGGAATGGAACTTGCTGAGACAAGACTGTGGTAATTCTGAAGACTCAAAGATTGCTTGACTTGCTCTGCAACTTCTGTCTGGCAGCTGTTACAATGAAGTGTGAACACCTGCTGCCAGTGACTTCCCATCTCACAGGCAGCTTGTGCCACTCACAGGTCGTATCAAGAAGCTGTTGAAGCCTTATATTGTGTGGTTTTCAGATGCCTCACCAGCTCTTTCAGCTCTTATGAGAGAGGTTCACGAGTGTTCGGCCAGTTTCCCTCTGAGGCTCCTTCTGGAGCCAGCAATTGGCAGCCACTTTTCCCTCATTGCTGTGCCTCATCTCTTTTTCCTACCTTAGTCCACATGGACAAGATAAACAGAAGATCAGAGGTGGAAACAGTCCCAGAATGAGAGGGCCACAGTGGCAAATCATCCAGTTTATTCTCAAGCTGTTAGTGTTTGGGACCAAAGTCTAATGTGCTACCAAAAGTGGGACAGATGCCAACAAAATAAAGGCATCTTGAAGAAAGGTTCATGTAATTGGTGGTACTGAACATGCAGAAAAGATGCAAATGGACTAAGAGGAAGTTAAACTGTCTTAAAAAAGGAGAAGAAAACAGCTTCTCAGTGTCATGTTACAAGCATTTGGCATTTCTGTTCCTCTGGGTGCAGAGTCTTGTTGCTTATGAAAGAGGCTCCATTGGCCCTCTGTGAAAGACCTGATTTTGTTGAAGTCAGTAGCAGCGTTCCCACTGAATTCAGTGTGAGCAGAAGCAAGCCAGATAAAACATGAAAAGTAAATTAAGAGAAGTTCTGAAGAACTCAGCTTCTGCCAATAGAGCAAACAACCTGGGTTGTGTTAAATTCGCCTCTGGCAGCTTCAGTCTGTGTTACTAGAGAACTTGGAAGCATCATCCCAGTATTTTGAGACTCTAAGTCTTTCAGGTTTTTTTTATGGTCTACAGCTGATAGAGCCTGCTTTCAGATAATATTGTTTTCAACACCAATTGTTCCTTATTTGTAATTCACATTTCTTTTTTCTCCCCAAAGGACCAGCAGCACTCTGGCATTTTTCCTGTTGTCCCACCAAATTGTATTATCATCTTCCAATTGTGTGCCAAATTGAAATAACAATTCTAGAAATAAACTGTCTGAAAATACTGACCTGTGAGGATGTTTTCCTGTATCATGTCTTCCTGTTGGGTATTTATTGTTTCTTTGTACACCAAATACCTTTTATTTTTTTTTCTTTTTCCAGTAAGGTATGTCAGGCTGCTTTAGCTGTGCTGTGTCCATCGTATATGTGCATGACTTTCTGCCTGAGGGATTATCATTACTGACAGGTCCAGCCAAGTTCATGATAAACATAATCCAAGGTTTCCACTGTTTTTGCTTTCATATGTGTTTTATAGTGAAAGTTGGTGGATTTGTGTGTTGGAAAATGAGTGCTTAGAAATCCCCCATATAGCATTGTTCCTTGGATCTGAAGAGGTTTTCCTTCCAACATCAGCTCCAGGACTCTTCCTATTTATGTTACTTCATTCTGCTTGAGTCTCATTTCCATGAGAATCACAGTAGTAGAGTATTAATTACTATTACTATCCTTTTTTTATTAATGTGCCACTCTTCGTAAGTCAAGCCATGAAATAAGTTGAAAGGTGCTTTAATGTCCTACATCAATATGGTATTTTGCTCATCATCTCTGCTGTGGGCCTAGACTTGGTGAGCCTTCACTAATCACACTAATCTTTAGTAAAATGGGTCCAAATACAAGAATTCTTCCAGATTAGGTGGTATGATCTAGCTGAAAAGTGCAGCAAGCATTGTGCTAGTCTGTAGTAATCTGTTAGGGAAATGGGCTGAAGTGAAACTACACATTTTTAAAATACACCTTTTTCTTCCAAAGGGACGTACATATCGTAGAGTTATGAATACACCGTGTTTGTGCTCCTCTCATCTGAACTCCACCCAGGCTGGGTTATTTTGGTGGCTTTGTGTTTCCAGAGAGCAAATAGCACAGGGCACACTCTTTCTGCAAGGGGATAGTGTTCAACTAAAATAAATAAAGGGGATCAAATACATGTGGATTCTGTAGTAGGGGAAAGGCAAGTGTTTTAACATGCTTCCCATAATTTTCTGAAACCTTAGTACCTGAATCTGGTGGAAATGTTGTCATCAGAAGCTAAGATTTTCAATGATTTTAGCAAAAATATCTTTTGTATGTAATGTTTCCTGCAGGACAGAACTGACAGAGATCTGTGTGCTATTCTGATGAGATGCTAATCTTATTTTACAGGAACAGTTTTATGCAGGTATAACAATGGCTTTTGGAACCTGAATTGCACTCCATCCTGATAGATTTAGACCCAGAAGATGATCTATGCCAGAATAACTTTCAGCACTGACACTTGCATCCTTAATGCTAAAGGAGTTGGGAGGGAAAAAGAAGCAGAGGCCAGTAGAGGGCTCTGTCTTTTCACGAATGCCCTGAAGAGCCAGAAAGATTTGGAGGACTATGGCTATCTCATGCCTATCTTTTTTTTGAAGGAAAGTATTTCACCGTTTTTTCTCCAATGTGGTGCATGTTTTTAGTTAAGAAGGCACCCACAGAGTTCTAGGGTCTGATCTAGAGGGCTGCACTGAATTGTTACTGCGCAATTTGGCAGCTGCTTGTGATTTCTAACGTATGCTTTCTTTGTATTTTTGATGTGACTTAGTATTGCAGTAAAAGTGCACACTTCATGTGCAGTGGGTTTAAGATACTGGCAATATCATTTCTTTTAAGTAGCTCTTTTCAGGCTCCTCAAAAATTAGCCCATGAATTCACACAGATCTGTAACTAGAGCTTGAAAGTCATGGTGTGAACTTCCCGTGAAGGTATCTGTCTGCATCCTAGCAGTTTCGCTTCTCAAAGGCATGAAAATAAGGTCAGTTGTGACAACTGTACATCCAAGCTTTATCTCATTTTGAGTACATAACCACTCCACTTGGCACTTCAAGTTAATTGCTCATATCTGATATTGTTAGAGTAGCAACTCCTCCGCTTCCATCAGCTCAGCAACTTCTACATGTCAGTCTCAAGGAAATAATATCTTTATTCATGCCCACCATATGCAAGACTCAATGAGCCTCTGTAAACCCCCACTTTTTTCCTGGCTTCTTTCTTAAAAATCTAGGTGCTCCCTCACCAGACTAAATTTTATAAAATTAGTTTAAGAAATAAAAAAGCCTATTCTGTTGCTTAATCAATTGAAACACTCCATTTTACTACTGTTAAAATACCAAGACCTGGTTCTCTAGCTAATATAAATTGCCATATATTTTGATATCATTTGAACTTCCATCCAACAGAGAATATGTTTCTGGTTTGGGAGCTGTGTTTGTGTGTGCAGGTAATTATTTCTGTTAATTACATATAGCTTCATATTTAAGTACAAGACTTGAGAATAATAGGAAAACTAAGCTCCTTAGCTACTTTGGGAGATGAAAGAGAATGAAAAAAAGAAAGTCTCGGTTATGTTATGGGCATTTTTTGTGTGTGTGTTTGCTTGTTTTTTAAAAAATAAATGTCTTTCTGGTTTTGTTTTTGTTTTTTTTTTTTTTGGAAGCTGTTCTCAGCATCAACTGAAATGCTTTGAATCACTGAATCTCTCGTGGTCTGTGCTCATCACAGGCACCTTTTTGCCACCCTGACTACCTGAGTCAGGACTAGGCTGAGCTTTGCTGTGCACCTGTGTTGTGACTGTAGGGCTGGGGGTGGCAGTTCGTCATTCTGTGCACTAATTGGGGCCATCAGAGAAAAGTCATTACTGAATAACATCCTCTGGGTTTCTGTTTCCATGTCTAATACTTTCACCTGCAGAAATTTGGAGTAGGGCAAACAAAGTCCTATGGAAAATCATTTCCCTGGTGAGGAGCCCGTTATGATGATGACTGCTGCTGCATTCAGCTTGGCACGGGTTTTGCTGGGAAGAGACAAGCAATTTTCCTCAGGCCCCATCTGCTGAATCACTAGAAAAAGGAAAATGAGAACAGTTACTACCCAATTTTGAAACTCACACATTTGAGACTCAGCTTTCTTATTAAAAACTACAGTCAAGGGGGAAAAAACTCCATGAATAATTCCTGAATTGTCTCACTCCAATCACTTGTGGGAATGTGATTTGAATTTCTGTGGCTTGAGTCTCACGTCCAGGACACTTGGAAGAGAAGGAGAGAGACAGAGGAGGGTCTAAGTGGAAATGAAATTGAGATTATTTTAGATAGACTCAGATCAAGTACTTAGACTACAAATTTCTTGTCAAGATGAGATGAAAGATTATGATGATGGCATAGTGACAACCAAGAAGAAAATTTCTACAGCTAGTATTTCATAAAAATCTTGCCTTTAAGTCAAAACAGACAAATGGCATAGCCTAGCCACTGCATTTTTGGTTTAGTCTGGGTGGGCTTTTTCACTTGAACTAGCATCCATTAACATAGAAATGAATTAAAAATGATATGTTCATTCTTGTGTGCTTCAATATTTCAGAATAATACTGTAAATATATAATAGATGGAGCACAGGGAGTTTGTTTGAAATGATAATGAACAATTACTATTTCAAAAATACTTTCAGTGTTGGAAGACCTGCTCACATCTATTTGTCTTATTTGTCTGCTCTGTCCTAGTTCATGAGTGACCCTATAGAATGAAATGGGACAAATAATATGAAATAAAGGTTTTCAAAATCCGCATGGCAGTCTTTGCGGCATCTCTAGAAATGTTTTTCTCTAAATGGAAAAATCTTTTATTATATTAAACATTAACATTCTTGACAATAACAGATTATTCCCATGTCCTCCCTTTTCAGCCATCAAGTTTTGTTGGGTTTGTTTGTTGGTTTGTTTTTTGTTTGTTTGTTTGGGGGGGGAAGGAGGGTTTTTTTTTTTTCCTAACCTTTGTGAAGTTAAGAATCTGGATAATATTACAAATATTACATTCTCTACTTTTGTTAACATTTCTGCCTTCAAGAAGTATGGAATAAAAATGGACAAGGGACTATCTCAGATCATTGTGGTCATATGCTTCTTGTTTTAAGTGGCTCGTTGTAGTAATCCTTTAAAAAGGCTGCCTTGCCAATAAATAATTTGAAATATAGAGACCTGACATTTGGGCGTTAGCAATCTTTTGCCCAGACAGCAGGGATGGAGGCTACATGACTATTAGGGTGCCCTGAGTTACAGAGTGGATGGAGCATCTCAGGTCTGAGGCACTTGAGAAGATGGATTACATCTATTTCCTACTGCCTCACTACAGCCATTTCCCCCCCTCCACCCCCCAAAAAATAGTTTTGAGCACTAGCCAAAGGGCCTAACTATATTGTATTAGGTAGGAATTCAAGTCATCTTCTGGGTATGCAGGACATATGGTGGGCTCAGACCATGTTTTCTCCTCATACCCCAAAGTGGAAACCTTTACCATTTATGCAGGCAACAGTAGTTTTATCTCAGGAATTTTTCATGTCTTGAAGGCTCTTAAAAGTATTTTCTGATGGGAGATGATTGCTGCAGTGGAAGGATTTGTGAGTCTGTAGTGAGAACTGCAAATACTTGAGCCTTTTGAAAACCTTTCCAGGGTGGATTCCCACAGAAGTACCTCAAAAGAAAATCCCTGATGGCAATTTAAAGGAAAATTAAATCATGATGTTCCATTTTTTGTCTTGGAAAAAACTGTATTTTTGGCAAGATAATTTTTGCGTTTCCCGTCTTTGTGTGGATGGTAGAACAGGTATATTTCTGAGCATTTTTATCAATAAAGCTGTCAGACATCTGAGACTTCAGAAACAATACTACTTTTCTGTTTTCTCTTAGAGCCCTTGGGAACCCCAAATACTTTGCACATAAAAAGGAAAAGGAATAAGTCTGTGGAACAATTTCTATGATGGTGAAAGTAGATTTAAAGACAAAATCTGTTCTCAATCTCTGTCTTGTTTTGAGGCATTAAATGACTTATATCTGATCTAAAAATCAAAACCTTTCTAAAATGCTGCTTCATTTCTTTTCTTCAAAGTTCGCGATATGTGTATGTATCCTAGTAAGAGGATGGTGCTGGGAGAAGATTAACTGGCAAAGAACTGGGTGCTGTTAGATGAACTTGAACAGTCTCAGCTCTTTCCTTCTGTACTATAGACAGAAGAAGCAGAGGCAGAAGTGCATTTATCTAAAAGGGCAGCATGTCCTCCACTTTGCACTGAAAGGACTAAATTGCAGGGAATAAGCTGCTCATCCTCTTTGTGGATATATACCTGGAGTCTGGAGCTGACTTGGCTTGTGCGCTCACAGAGAACTGGTTCTCCCCTGCCTGCATTTTGATTTAGAAAATTTTGAATTATGTTTAGAAAATTCCTTTTAGAGCACAGTACAATGGCAACTTTAAAAATGAGCACAAATGTATACCTGTGTCAATCTTAATAAGCTCATTGCTGTGCTCTGGCAATGAGGTTTAAGCTTTACCTGGAGTTTTACAGTTCACTCTTTTTGAGAGTGCTAAGGTATCATACAGTCACTCAATAAGTGCCAAGGAGAAGTGTCAAAAAAACGATGTCCCAATGCTTTTATTTTTTCTTGTGAGGTGAAGGAATGATCCTTTTATAGAAAAGCGAGCTTGTGGTGGACACCATGATATGAGCCAGTAATGCTGTCTCATTGCAAAATGGTCAAAACACATGCCAGGTGTATCATGGGCAGTAGATCAAGGGAAATTATTCCTGTCCTGGGTGACAGTGAGAGCATACCCCAACACTGTGCCCAGGATTGCACCCACCTTCCTGCAAGAGAGCTGCAGAGAAACTGGAGAGTCTCCAGCAGGAAACTACTAAGAAGGTCAAGAGTCCTGGAGCATTCAGTGTATCAGGGAAGTCTGAAGGAGCAGTGGGCTTGTTTAGTATGGAGAAGGCTGAGGAGCAATTTGATAGCAGCTTGAAGCATAGCTACAGAAATATCATGGTTAGACTCTTCGTGGCAGTGGCAGATGGTATAACAAAGGGCATTTGCACAAATTTTTTCACTATGAGCGTAATACATACCAGTAGAGGTTATGTAGTCTCCAGACTTGGAGGATTTCAAGATCTGTCTGGAGAAAGCTACAAGCAACCAGATCTAGACCTGATGACAATCATACTTGAGCAACCTTCTAGGAGGTTGGACTACTGACCTTTAGAAATCACTTCCTCCCAATGTTCCTTGAGCGTTTGCGATTAAGCTTTAAAAGGTCCAACTAATTGTAGGGAACATCCTCTGGCAGGGCTCTAGGTGTTTCTACCTTCTTTAAAGCCATGAGTGTACAGCATTTCTGCAAATCCTGGGTCAAGTCAGCAGAGGATGACTGTGGAAGTAGACACATGCAGCTTAAAGCAAGAAGGAAAGAGTTCTGAATTAAAACTTCACAGGAGACCTGATTCCCAGGATTTTTTAGTGATTTTTCATTGGATTGATATTTGCCTCGTTTGCTGGTTTTTGTTGTTGTTGCTTGGTTGCTGGGTTTTTTTGTGTGTTTTCTTGTTGGTTTGGTTTGGGGTTTTTTTTTGTTGTTGTTGGTTGGTTGGTTTTGTTTTGTTTTTAAATGCAAATTTCTCATCAGTTATTTAAACAATGCCTAGTAGTTCAGAAGAACATGAGAAGGAGCAGTGTATATGAACTTCAGCCTTTGACAGAAATAGGTCCTTTACTAACAGTGTCTGTATAACTCCGTTACTTCCATAAACTTTATCTAAGCTAAGACAAGCAGGGAAAATTAATTAGTGAGAAAGGAGAACAGGCGAATCTGGGACTATTTCAAAATTCAGCTGTTTCTTAGTTTAAAAGAATGGAATTTAATAGAAGGGTTTTTTGTGCTATGTGGAGTACATGTGCCGAGCAGAATAATTTCAGTTGTTCAGGCACAGCCCTCAGAAGGAAAATGTTGTTTGACCCGGAGCTGAGAAGCTGAGACTAACTTTCACTGGGGTATTAGCTGTGTTTACTCTCTCTCCATTTCTACAAGGCAGATGTAACAAAGAAAACCTCCAGGAAAATGCCCTCAGAAAGACCGCAAAGGCTTCAGGTCTACTCCTAGCCACACAGAGGAAAGGATGGCTTCAGACTTTTCCTTGTACTTGTTACATCTTCTTTCCTCCTCCCTTAGCCTCACCTCGCAGCAGGTGCTGCTCTGCTGTAGATTAAGCTGTTGGTGCCACAGCAGCCTAAACCCATCTGACCTCATCTGCTGCCTCCCTTCTCTGCCTTCTTGCTGCCTCGAGCACTCGCCTGACCCTGTGCAGAGCTGTTTAAGCTCTCTAAGGCAACACAACAACTCACCCGACAAAAAATAGGGAAATGTTTCAGGTCAAGGCCAGGCAGTCACTCAGAAGGAGGGTACAGGATGAATTGTTCTTGCTTGCCACAAAACTGCCTGCACGACTCTGACCTGCTGTCGCTTTGTGCTCATAGCTCCTGAAATGCAATTGTATGATCATATTCTTTTTCTATTTCCAGTGAAGTAAAGAAGCAATGTATAGCTCTCCTGGTACCTATATTATGTCAGTCTAGGAAAATGATTCACCTTCATATTGCTTGACAGAAAAGTTCAATATACCAACAATTAGGAATCGACCATAGATCATTTTTATAGCTTCATGACTCGTCTCATAAGAAGACTTCTGGAAGATGCTTGTGTGAGGAGGCTTCTGCAATCCTTACACAGTGCTACTCTTGAAAAATCCCAGGCTGGCCATCCAGTCCTTGAATATGTTGTTGATTCAAGTTTTGGATTGCGATCTGGCAGCATTGGTGTCCAACGGAGCTTGGACTGGCAGTCTCTCAGCTTCAGTTGTAAGAACAATGTGATCCTGGGTGCTGACAAAACGTTAAGTTCTGTCTTTCACAGAAAAGTCAGAACATTAATTCAATGGGTTGCAATTCTAGAGATTCACATTCCTGTCTGTGACCTTGTACAACCAGGAGTACTTCCCCATTCACCCCTCCCAACTCTACCACAATGAGCATGCACATATTTTATAAGAATATTTTCTACATTTTACTATTGCTGATTTGGATAGCTAGTCAAGAATCTCCCCAAATGACCACCTTTCATTTAAATGTTAATTAAAATACAGTATTTCTAATGTCCCAGCTTTTTTCATTTCTCATTAGGGTCTGCAAAGAAGTCCACTGTATTTTCTTGATCATATGATTCATCACCATGCAGTATCAAAAATCAAGCCTCTTCTCTTCCTCTTTTGAGCCACTTAAGGATTTCCAAAACATTTCTCTAGCAAGCTGCCTCCTCTGTTGCAATGGCAATGCAAAACCTTCCTGTGTTTTCAGGATATTGTTCTGCCTGCTCAGGATAGTAACTGTGCCGTGTTCTTCTCCATCTGCCTCAGATCTGTGCACACACTGGGGCTTAAGTAAGAAATGAAAGTTGTGAGCAACAATAGCTGAAACAGCACCTCTTATTTTGTAAATACCCTGTCTAGTGCAGTTAAGACAAAAAAAACCCTATGTGAAAACAGATTAAGACATTAAGAAATGGACTGACAAAACTGTTGTTTAAATCACTGTAATAAAGGCAATAAAATGTCAGAGTTTCACTGGTCTAGATCTTAAAAACTGATACAGCTCCATTTTTAATTATGTACTTGCATTATTAAAAATACCAATATGTTGTATTTCCTGAGATACAGTAATAATTGACTTTTAGACTATGATCACATGCACTTTCTGGAGACATAAAATACTTTCAGATTAATCAGAGATATTTGATTTAATAAATTATAGAGAATCTACTCCCCCCAAAATATGTCAGGTGTTTTTAAAATTCATAGTCAGAAGAGAGTAATGATATTAAACTACAATTTTTTGCATTTAAAATAAATAAATAGAGGTTATACAAATATATCATTACATTGCCTAAAATTTAACACTATCTTCTAGCAACAACATAAAATAAGCAGAGAGTGGTTGCCAATGTCTATGTTCGGAGATATGTTTAATTAAAGTATTTTTAGTCATCAGGTTTTATTCCACCTTCTGGTTGTGGGTTGTTGGGATTCTCCATATAGAGAAAAGTTGGTTGTTTGAATGGTTTATCTGTGACTCTCTACCCCTGGAAAACACTGACTTGTCATCCTGGGATCCAGTTTCCTTATGCAAAAAGGAAATTACACACCTGGCGAGACCTCCTGTTAAACACTTCAGCATAGACCCTGGAAAAAGCTCTCTGGGGCTGCCTCTTTTTTTTTTAATCTACTTGTAGCTTTGACACAGAGCTGAGCTGAGGAGCATATCTGCTGCAGCCAGCAGCACCAGGGCAGAGAACCCCCAAGTGGCTGCTGCACTGCGCTGGTCCAGGTGTCCCACCACACCGATCCTGTTGCCTCACCACACCCATCCAGGTGTCCCACCACACCAGTCCAGGTGTCCCACCACACCAGTAGAGCAATGTGCACAGTGAGATGTCGCACTGATGTGCCATCTCAGGCTCTGCAGCAGTGGCACATGGTTTCAGCATTGCCCAAATCGACGAGCCCAACACAAGCAACGATGACCCATTCAGCCCCCTATGTGGCTGGGTGCAAGGTGGGGGCTCCTGAAGGCCCCCACCTACAGTGCAAACCCTCCTCCCCGTGGTTCTTCCTCTTCCACACAGCTGTGAGGCTGAAGTCTGGAAGTACAGTAGCAGGAAAATTTTCAAAAACCTGACCTGAAGTGCAATATACGGTGACTGAAATAGTTTCGAAGCAGGTGGAAGATGTGAATAAAAATAAATGACTGTAAATGATTAATACCACTGAAACTGTTCTTGATAATCATTCCTATTTTTTTTTTTTAATTAAAATTCTTTAATAAGCAGAAGTACAAACCTCCATTCCTTTCTATATTGCTGTGTGACTAGTGGGCTATCAAACTCTGCCACAGGGAGGGAGTAGAGTATCGTCGTAAATCCATACTGGTGCTAGCAACGACTCCAGCTTCCCGATGGAGTCAAAGCCTTATCAGTAAAAGCTGAAATACTGAACTTTATACTGCACCAAACTTTTTTTTTATTTAGAGAAAGAAAATAAACCTCATGCTTTCCTATATTATAAACTATAAGTTTTGCAGTATTTCTCTTTTCTTAGCATTTGTTATGAATGAAGGCAAACTAACTGGAAACAGGATGCTCATAGGTTGTTTCTCCTTTCGGACTGCAATGTGCTGTTTGGCTTCATAAGAATTTGCCTAGCCTCCTGCTGGGATGTCAGGACTATGACTTAAAAAGGAAAGTGTCATTTTAGAAGGTACTGATTAACTATTACACAGGTGCCTTTCACTGAAATGGCTGATGAGGAACACAGAAGTTTAATTTCAGCAGAACTGATGCATTGTTAATATCTAAGAAGCCTTTATTTGTATAAATCACTCACACAAACAGGCTGGCAAAGGTGACTGCATTATTCCATGATGTTTCTTATAGTCAGAACTTCAGGTAAATATTTTCTAGAAGAGACATCTATGGAGATGAATGTAACCCCAACCAAGCTCTCCAAATAGAACTTCTTTTAAGTAAATCTTTGAGATCTCGGGAGACCCTGAAAGTTCTTGTGGCTTGGGCCACATGTAAAGGGGTTGTAACAGTATCTGGTGGGAGATGTACAGAAGCTTGTTGCTTTTGCTTTCTATTGGTTGTGTGAACAGAGAGATTAAAAATCATTCAGGATGTCTTTTGCAATGGAGAAGAGACTACAAATGCATACATCGACAAGAGAGGTGAATACTAAAGATAAAAATTGCAGAAGTTATTTCAAGCAGTCTCTTCTATGAAGAAGCTTAATTTGGAAACTAGGTCCTTCTAACACCATCAGATTTACTGACGCTATCAAGTTAATATTCTTATTCTTTTAGAAATACAAGTGTATTGGCACAGAAATCTAATAATAGACCTGCTTCCTCTGTGGGGACCGTAATGTGCTCTCAGATAAACATAACAAAATCAGTGCTGTAGCTCAAATAACATCTCATGTGGAAAACTGTCCCCACTGAAGTGAGTGGGAGGGATTGTTTCTTGCACAGATGTTAATGCAGCAGGACACCACCCTCTGATTCAGGAATGCGGCTGTAGGGCTTGCTAAGAGGCAGCAAAAGCTTTCTTTCAAACTTCTGTTTTATAATTTACTGCTGGTGAAGGCTAATGTGAGAAACTCAGTTGTTGATATGAGTAAGGCATTGATTTCTTTGTTGCTTTCTTCCTGGCTCACAACAAATCATGGAGAGATTTGAGAGCCCAAGGAACAAGAAATTTGTCTTAAATAAGAGAATCAGAACACAGCATCTGCAACAGTGATCCAGCAGAAGGACTGTCCTGCAGCCCTCAAGCCTCCTGGGGCTCTACCACCCATGTACCTGGTTTAATCTGGATTCTCCTCCTAGCCAGGATATGAGTCTGGTGGTAGATCTGAGCATTTGATCAATACTGAGGTCTTCCATCTTGTGTACAAGAATCGGAATCTGTTCCTGTAATCCCCATAGTGGCTTAAGAGTGGTTTGTCACCACAGCATTCAGTGAAACCCTATGGACATCTTAGGTGCTGACCTGTAAACCCCAGGGATATTGTTAACCCTTTTTGCTCCCATTAACTGCCTCTGTTTCCACTGCTGAAAGGAGTAAATTTAGCCCAGGTTCACACCTCTCTCAAGGGTATTTCCCAGGCTGATATGTATTTCTTTGGCAGGCTGCCTTATAGCACCGATGCTGCTCCCTTTGGGTGTGGAAGTTGGCAAGGCAAATTCAGCAAAAACCAGTTTTCCTGCCAGGATAAGGTGCTTGGCACCATCTTCTTGTATGGGAAGAGCACTGGGACCTGTGCCACTGTCATCACCACTGTGTGTGTCCACACCTGCACCCTGGCAAGCCCGACTTGCCTTTGCTGGCTCTCTGGTTACTTCCAGGAATTTCTGGGAGTCCTATTTCATTCCCCACGTAATCTTGTAAGTGAACAAGACTGGACTGGCCTTACAGCTTGCCTGCTGTTGACAGCTGCATGTTGTGCATTTCCTCACAACAGAAAAAATCTGTATAATAGGGACTGCCCGCTAGAAGAGGGAAAAACTGTAATCATGCATATTCCTCAGAGAAGAATCATGAGAACCTTTGTACCGGGAGATATGTCACCTTCAACCAGACAAACTTATGTCCACCTTATTTACATTTCTGCTGGAGATGGATTATGGCAATTAATCTCCATCCCAAAGATGGAGATCTTTGCTAGAGTACAGAAGGAAACTACAGGTATTTACTATTGGAAAGACCTCCAGAGGCAAACCTAAAGTTTTAATACTAGAAATGCTAAATACTTTAATGAATATTTGTAACTAAAAGGCAACCACAGGCTTCTATGGTGATCAACATCTACTTTATTTAGAAGTCTAGTTGTAGTAGTATACCAGATGCACGTTCCACCTAGAAATCCACCTGTGACTACTAGTTCTATGCTTTGGCACCAGCTTCAAATGACAGAGGAGATATTATAAGTTTCCTCTCATTCTTATTTTTATTGCCTGACCTATACCCTGCAGTAAAGCTTGAAATTACTTTATAATCACAGAGACCAGTCTTCTGCAAAAAGAAAGTCCTGTCTTGTTGACATCCTGAGACCAGTCCTTCCTCTGAGGACTTTCAGGATGGTTTAATTCAACAGGTGCCCACTTTGTGTACATGTGAGGTTGGGTGGCATCACAGCACAGATGGGAATAGTAGCCCGCTTTTTACTTTCATTCCCTTTCTGTCGTAGTTTTCAAGATGCCGTGAATACACTCTTTGGATGACTTTGCCCTGACCCAAATTTTTGTGGAGTCAGAGATATATCAGTGGGTTTGGAATTAACATTTTGAATTTGTGATGTCTTCCTCTTTCTTGCTGCTTGACCAACTTCTCATCTTTTTCTTCAATTAGGAAAGATTGCTCTACTGGTGCAATTGTCCACTCAGCTGGAGTGAGGCCAATCTCTCATCACTTCAACTCTCCTTGATTACTTACTGCCCAAACTCTAACACAGAAGTTTGTACAAGAGTTCAAAAAGTGATTAAAAAATCCCACAGACCTTCAGAAAGAGAAACTGGATTTGATTTTTACCCAGAAAACAGTTACGGTGAAGATTATTTAAATATAAGAATTAAGTTATAGTGTGGTAATGTTTTCGTTTGGTTTGTGTCTGTTTTTTTGGGGGGGATGTTGCTTGTTTTAAAAGCAAAGCTTTTATTCAAGACTCTCAAACACTTTAACTTCACTGCATTAACCTGATTGTTCTAATTTTTTTTTAATGCCTCTGTCTAGGCAAGTCCCAAGCAAAACATTTGTGTCAAAATAGAATGTAAAATCAACACTTTGTACAATACTGGAAATCCTGCACACTTCCTAGAGTAAAGTTGCTACAAAGACAGGAGTTTTAAATAACTGTGTTTCCAACAAATAGCGTATAACAGTGTTTACTGAGTATTTAATTAAAATGTTAAAACACAGACTATAATATTTGTTTTGATTCTTCTTGGCTTTCTTATGATTCTAATTCAAAGTAAGGAAAACTTTGTATACTGTGTGTCACAGCTATTGAGTTTCTGTTTCTCTTCCTCATCACCCATTTCTAGCAGAACAGGTGACAAAGCATCCAGATGTCGGGTGGATCTGTTCCTAGTCAGGGCTGACAAGCGTGACTTTCAATGCAGAAATGCCATACCACGTGAAACTGTGGGATACCAGTCGGAAAACAAAATCCTTGACATTTACCTGCCATAAATAATACTGTTACCCCTCTTCAAGTTAGACAAATTAGAATGGTGACTTCACCATTGTTACAAGGCAAAAGAATGGCTCTGGGGCTGGAAAAAAATAATGATGTTATATATGTACTTGTTTACTGCGTAGAAGCATTAGTAATTAGTATGGTTGTTTGTTTCAGTATTATTTGTCACCTTTGCCCAGAGGCTGGATTAATGCAGTGATTTTAAGCAGGCAAATCTGTGTGTATGTTTGGTCAAAATGTCAAAACATTTGGGAGCTTGTTGGTATGCTCCAATGGTGATACAATGCTGTACCAGCACGTGTTACATCTCATAACGCTTCAGCCCTCGAGCACTTCAGCACTTGCTTTTCATTTATGAAACTAATTCTGAAGGCTGAGCAGTAATTAGTAGCTTCCGCTCCTTTGGTAGCTCAGGTTTTGGTTCAGAGTTAACAAAAAGCTGTCTAGTGACTGCGCTGTTTCCCAGAAGGGTCAACATGCTGTCGATCTGTAGGAATAATCTTTTTTTCTTTTCCACATCAATGGAGGAAAACCCTTGGATGCACTAAGGGAAAACTGTGTGGTGAATTGTTCAGTTTGGGGTCCTTAACTGAGAGCGCTCCTGAGAAATGTTTCCCTCAATATGCTGTTAGCTCCCGACAGCCCTCTCGTAAGCAATGATATAAGCAACCACAGGGTCTGACAAAACACACTTTTATCTGCCCACTGTGCCAGATATTCTATTTCACAAATAGCATTTTAACTGGTAATGATAATTTCTCTGCCACTTGGAGTTACCAATGAAGAACAGCATTGGGACAACAAAAAGGACACGTTCAATAAAATACTACATATTTTTCTTTTATTTGGAAAAAACAGTACAAAGTTATCTCGATCATTTTCATTGCTGCTATAAATTTGCAGTGAGAACAGGTGCTATTTATGTTTCAGACCTTGTCTGTCACCTTTCACTTGGTTGTGAGGATTTTGGCATCAGCTCAAAGTCCATGGGTGACAAAGCTTTTACCTGAGCAGCCCCAGAGTTGTGCAGCTCCCTGTTCCCTACAATTCAACTGGTTTTTCGCCATTCTTTCCTTGTTTTAATGAACATTTTCAATACTGAAGTATTGCTCTTTTTTATTTGCTTATCTTTCTGTATTTTGGGCTGGTTTTAAAGGAGGAAAAACAACAAAGTTTTGTGTCCAGCCTTCAGCATTACTGGAGAAAGTGATCTTTTATACTCTTGCAGGAAAGTAACTTATGAACTGAAAAGTAATCAGTGGTAGTCAAGGAGGATAGGTAACACGCCAGTGAGATTTCTCTTATAAGGCTAAACCAGTAAGCAGTGCAAAAGATCAAATGGTTTAATTCAGTAAAGAACAGACCAAGAAAAATTGCTACCAATGTCATGTCCCTGGTACCTGTGACCAGCATGAACTGCTGCAGGAAGGGCTCTGCACTGGGGGTTCTCCCCAGGCTGTGTAGCAGGACTGTCCTGTAGCATGAGGAAGGAGCAAATTTTTCCTGCTGGCTTCCAAGGGTGGAGACCCCTGTCCAACTGTGCAGGATTTCTAAGAAAACAGGTGAGGAGCCCTTTTCCTTACCCCTCCCACAAAGACCCACTGGTATGGTTTAGTTGAGGTTGCTTTTTTGTAGAGACTTTTCTCAAGTGTAGGTTAACAGATGCTGGTTCAGGCTGGAGAAAGTTCTGCTCCCTCTGTGCTCCAGCTTCAGTGCCCAGAAGCAGATCCCGCTTTTCTGGGGAGACCACTGCTGTATAACTCACAACAGGTAGGACCTGAATGCTTGTGAGGATGGACACAAGGGAGGATATCCAATGCCATGGTGTTGGAACATGCACCAAAGGACAAAATAACACCCCTCTTCCTCTGTCTCAGGCTGATGCAGGCTAGCAGTCCCCAGATTAAAACTATCAGTTCAGTGATTCTAGAGTAAATACTAAAGGAAAAGCAAAACAAAACAAAACTACCCCTGAAAAAGCAGCCCTCGAGCCTCTACTAGATCACATGCAATTATAATGCCCAGTCCAAAACGAATCATGACATGCAGTTAAACCAGTGTCGAGTCACTTAAAAATTTAATTAAAATGTGCATGATTCAGAACATTATTATTAATAATATTGGTATTTTATTAATACTATTTTTGCCCCTTAGGCAGCAACAGGATTTGATAAGTATTTCCAACAGACATTTGAAATCCTGCTCTTTAAACATTCACTAGTATTGTCATTTGCCTGGAAGCATCTATGCCAAAAATGTTGCCAGGGGAACAGTATGTGATTCTGTCATGCCTTTAACCTCTCTAATCCCAGGGGTGGTACACTGAACCACAGTCCTGAACTCTGTCAATTATACTTGTACTAATGGTTTTCAGTCCAGGGGGAAACATATTCAAACAGGGGAAAGGGTGATTCATGTTTATTAGTAAGATAATCTCTACCTTGAACTGTCATTAAGACCGCCACCCTCTTCTCCCACTAATACTAATAGCCAAGTAACCACATTACTCAGATTAAGAAGCCATTTGAAAAAAAAAAAAAAACAACACTGAATTCTCTAGGATAAAGCTGGCTTTTGTTTCCAACCTGAGCCACTGCGATTGCTCTCCATCTTGATTAATTACTAATTAATTATTCGCGATTAACAATAAAAAAGAGCATATGCATTCCCTCATTTCTTCTGTTTTATTTAGATCTGGAGCTTTAAAGAAAGTTTCTGCCTAAGTGCACAGTATTTTGAATATTTATTACAGGAACTATACCCAATGCAATAAATGCTCCTGGCCTAATTCTGCTGTTTAGTAAGCATGTATGAAACCAGAAAGCAGAAAACTCTAAGTTTGAAGCTAAAAACCTCAGTATCAGACTTCATGTCTGATAAAAGAGGTATAGTAATTTTGGTTTGATGTAAAACATCACTGCAATCATCTCTCATATTTTCTGTAGCACTCTTCAAGGAAAACATGATAGCAAATGGGTAAGGACAAAATTTCATCCTTAATTTTTAAATGTGTCTACTATAATAGACATGCAGTTTATTTTCAATTGTTCTGGTAAAGTAAAAACTTGTGTCTTGTAAAAACTGGTAAAAAGCCATGTCACTAAATAACATAATTAAAAATCTTGTGTGAATTGCAAAGCCAAAATAAGCATTTGGAAATCTCACTCTGTTTCAATCTCAGTAGCACTTGTAAACTATATACTGTGGTCCCTGGTTAATTTTGGAAAGTCCGAGTTGCTTATTATTCTCTGTCCTCTGAAAGGATGCCAAATATGCATCCTCTGAGCTGGAAGGAGCTAATCATGCTATGTTTAGTCAGTTCTGGATGAAAGAACAGCTCAAAAGTGTGGGATGATGTACATCTTGAAAGAGTGAAAAAAAAAAAAAGATAATTTTCAAGTGAACCACAGTCTTTTTGTTGTTGTTCTTTTTATGCCTTTATCAATTATTAGGTCAATATTTTTTGTAATTTAAATAATACAAAAAATGACCAGTTTTTCTCCTGTCTTACCCTTTTGTACAGACTCTTTTATGGAACTGATATTATTTTGTACCCAATTATTCCCAGCCAGCTTGCAGGAAAGTGCACTGGCAGGAAATATGTATTAAGACTTGCCAAGAAAAGAATTACTGGGGCCCAGACACAAAAGGTATCACAGAGCATGGAGACCGCAGAAAAATTGGTTTGAGCACAAAAGATGACATATATAAAGTAGACCAAAGCAGGTCAATTTTAGCTGAAGAAACACAGAACAATTTGTGACTCAGGCTCAGTCAGGTCTAGTAGGGACTTTAGAAATAATCAGATCTGAATGAATTCTTGACTCATAGATGGTCCAAAGAATTGCTTGGACGTAAAGGTTAAGATTAGGCCAATAGTATTTCTCCTGCATTACCTTCAGCTTCAACAGTCTGCCCTGGGTGAAATCATTCAGCTTTTTAGAGGATCGATGTGCTCAGGGTCATGGGCACCTGCTAGGAAATAATGCTCCTGTGCAAAGCACTTCACGTTCTGGCAGAACTGAAGAACTACTATCAACAAGACCTATATGTGTGTATCTATATGTGCCCATATGTACATATACATATACATATACCCACACACTTTCTGAAAGTGAAGATATGCATATTAGGAACTTAAATATAGAACATTCTTATTTATGGATCTCTCTGATAGAAATATGTGAGTATATGCCTTATGGCAGATATGCAGTGACTTCAGGACATCTACATGTCTTAAAGTAACCATGCACGTACTGCACAAAATATTTGAACATACACAGGTTATATATACAGAATGCATGGGACCTAGTGGGCATATACTTGGGATATTTCTCTGGGATTTCTTAATATCCATCAGCTTAGTCAGGGACTCTTCCCCAGGGATACTACAGGATGTTCAGGATTCCCAAATAAATAGTTAAAGTTCCTGTTCTTCCCAGACAAAATTTCCAGATGACAATAAGGTGACTCTATCTAAGGAAAGCTCACTCAGCTGGTGACCCTACTACTTTTTAGCTGCCATTGTGCTACTGCATCTTGCAGAAAGAGCTCTCATGACCCCCTGGTCACTCTGGCATGTCAGGATGCCCCCCCCATAGCTTCACAACACCCATATTCTTGGCATGGCAGGAGCTATCTTGCATCCCACCACCTTAGATATCAGAGCTGTTGAAGCACTGAGCTTCCTGACAGCTATATTCCTCTCTGAATCTTGCCAAAGTAACAGCTCCCTCATATTCTATAGGTATCCTGGTGGCTGGTGGTATTCCTATGGACACGCATCTTTCACAACATTTATTAGAAGAAGTGGCACAATTTTCATATTTTGGGAACTGGAAAATAAATCACTGCTCTGTCCTATCATTTCATGCAGCAGATTTTTAAACTCTGAAACCAGAGAGAAGCAAAACTAAAACCTAAAAATTGTGTTCCTTTTGTTGATCTTATTTTACACTAAGTGAATGCATATTATTTGGAGACAGAATACATGAATTTTCTTGGAGTGTTAATGATTATGTTTTCTACAAAAGTCTCCAGTAGAGAAAATCATAAGCAGAATCAAATAAATACCAGTGCAATGAACAATAGCTTATTTTATGATCAAAGAATAAAGTGAAGGCAAAACTTTGTCCTAGAACAATAACTATTACGACACCCACTGTATAGCAGCTTTGCTAGGACTAACTTCTAAAACTCTTGGAAAGGTACTACACTCATTCACATATTGCACAGCTCCTGTAAACTGTTTTCATTCTGCTTTGTTTTGTTTCTTCCATGCTCTATAAGTAATTTTGAAAATTAAAGAGATTTCAGCCTGCTGTAATAACTAACAACCCTGGCATATTTTAATGGATTGTCTTATTTGGCCCTCTGAGTATGTGTCCTTGCACAAACAATCCTAAAATATGATTAGTTAAGAACAACAAGCTTATTAGACTCTTTTAATGACATTATATGTTTCCATTCATTGTCACTGATTTTATTAAGTCTTAGTGGAGAAGCATTAGCAGTAGTGACTCCTCTGACTAAAACAGCTCAGGAAAGTGGTTCTCAGGCTGTCCTGTGTTTATATCATCTTTATAATTGGAAAAAGCAGAGTAAGAGGAAAAATCAGGGAGGCAAGGGGAGGGCAAGGGGATCTGTTTGGTGTCAGGCCTATTACTGCAGTGCAATCCTCCCACTGAAATTAGTGACCTTCTGCATGGGCTGATTTTTAGGTCCATTTTGATCTCCAGTATAAGCACCATTAGAAGGAAAAACTTGCAAGACTGATTATGATCAAGCATAAGGGAAGATTCAAACACTGTATTAGCCTTCCCTAAATTATGCTCATGATCGCTCTGACCAATACCAGGACCAAGAAAATAAATTTTTAATCCTCATTTCCTTCTTCTTTCCCCAACTGAATTTGACAATAAATTGTTTCCTCTCAGGAATACACCTTGTGCATTCAAACCTGGAAAAGTGACCACTTTAATTCCACAGTGCCTGTCAAGAGCCTGTCTCAACTGTGGGGGACACAGCAGGAACTGGCAATTTTTCTCCAAATTGTGGAACTATTTTGGAAAAAAGCTTTATCCCTTCCTCTTGAGAAACAGCTGTCAAGATACAACGGAATGTTTATGAACATTGTTTTAAACTTTAATTAGATTTATTAAATTATTTCAATTCAGAGTAGATTTTCCTGTGTTCTGTGTATGGAGGTTGACAGTCTTCTATGTTTGTGGTTCATATGCAAATATAAGTGATATGAAAACTCTGTACTACACTGCAAATTGCAATCATTTCTGTGTGAACAAGGGGATACATTTTCAAATAAATGGGCAGGAGATTGATATGAGGAATAGAAGTGAATAAAGTGTTTGAGCTCAACCTTCACATTCAAAGCCACTTGCTTTGCTTTTCATTGTTCTGTTGCAGAAATATGGAATACAAATATAATACAAGCAAAATCTGATGAGAAGTTTGATGTAATTTTGAAAGCATCAGCCAAAGGATGAGAACAAATAAGAAATGTCTCTCTGTTCTTGATCTGTTGGTTTGTTTTTTCCATTTGAGTCAACAGGCTGGCGTATCTTTAGAGAAGCAGGACATGACACAGATTCCATTAGATGACTTCTGAACCATTACAATATGTGTTATAACTGGTAGCTTCAAAAGGCACTCATATCTGAGGTCAAAATGGGTCCTTGCATCCCAGTTGCACTCTCTGCAGATGTTTATCTGCTTAGACATTTGCTTCTCATGAAAATGAAAAATGTATGATCTATGTTGTGAGAATAAATGGAGAGAAGTGAAGCAAAGAAGTTTCATTTTCAGCTAATTGCTGTCTGTGAGATGGCATGCTATTTCAGCTTGCAGTTGTTCTTGTCAGTCCTAATATTCATATTTTTTCAAACACCCTAAGCCTCAGTGTGTAGATTCAGCCTGTCTCAGGTGAAAAGCACTATGGGCCTTGCCTGCAAAATTTTGCTGAAGTCAACAGAAATTGTGTGCCTAAGGAAGGAATACTGAGTGATGATGCTATTTACAGTGTGGATTAAACTGGGTCAGGTGATGGAGTAACTTACTTAACCTGCCCATCCAGCTCCCCTCTGAGAGGTGCCACACTGTCATTGTCATAGCTCAACAGAAGGTTTGGCAGCTCCAGAGCTGTCCAGTGTCACAGGCAGTGCAGCAAAGCACACAAAAATAATTGCCAGTTTATTTCAGGCAGCCTCTTACAGGAGCAGTTCTAGGTTGGAATCAGCCATTCCAGAGGAGAAGTAGATATCGTGGAGGTGAGCCACTTTAGCCCCCCAGCTGCCACATGTGAGCCTATGTCCGCTGGCCCTGTTAGGAGATAAGTTTGTAACAAAAACTTCAAGCTTGTGCATGAGAAAATGTCTTGATACAGAATAAATTTATATGCAATTAGTTTATTTTCTTATTCTTCAACTTGAATAGGACACAGCATTCTATTCAGCTTGGAATTCCATTTTATTAAACTTGTCTTTATTTAGTTTGTAGTATCAAGAGCCTTGGAAAACTAAAGGTAAAGCATTGCAAAAGGCAATGCTCACAAATATTGTGAGCCAAGTTATTGCTTTGATCCCTCCAGAACCAGGCTGATTTGGTCCCAGAGGACAGGCATCTTACTGATCATTGTATAGTAGGGAAGGAAAGCTGTGGATAGCCTTTTTCAAATAAGCCTGAATTTTAACCATGTTCAACAGCTTCATTTTGGCTTTTCATGTCAGCAGTTAACAGAGAAGAAGCAACTCTTGCCTTCCTTAGATCAGACAGAAAATCTGTGCTCCAGCTTTATGCTCTGAAGGCTTTTCCCAACACACGGGAAATTCTCCAGGAGCAAATGCAGATTATTGCCCATTCATTTTACACCATAATATGTGAGGTCTTCCCTGTTGATACAGATATTGGGTAATGTTGTATGTAAAGACATGTATCTACCTAAATCATAGGTGAAACAACAGCCATTTCCTATGTTTTCCATTCTTGTGTAAAACACTGGTGATCTTGTGGACCAGACATAAATCTGGGATAAATTTGTGCCGCTGTACAGCAGCTTGTATCTGCACGCCCTGCTTTATGAACATAGCCATGATACCAGTAGGCTTTTTAATATCCACACCTTTAAGTTGTGCCTCTGTGGTACAGGGAAAGACAATGTGTCAGGATGTGCCAAGGGACTGCCAAGGAGGGAGTTTGGGGAGTGCAGAGAGAAGACTCTTGTCTGTGGGTTACTGATACACAGTTAGGTTTAAGACTCAGTCAGAAACATTTCCTAAGGCATTTTTTACCTTCAGCCCACATATTTATTTTATTACCTAGTATTGTTTAAAGGGACAGTTAGTTTCCCATGCCAGCTATAATGGTCACAGACTTGAACAGCTCTTTGTTTAAAGAGAGTTCAGGCACCCTGCTCCCGCCTTTAATTGCTTTTCAAAGAAGGGAGCGCCTCTTCGTCCCTTCCTCCTTTCATGTGAAAAAGACCTTGAGATTTTTTGAAAATTATGTCCTGATGCCTTTAAAATGGGCGCTAAAACTTTCCCATTAGCTCAGTACATTGGAGAATAGTTACTTTGCCTGTAGTTTTCATAATGCATTCCTAAGAAATTGTTTTGGTGCTATGCAGTATGTTACACTGAAAATATTTTCTCATTAAGATTGTCATGATCATTTTCAAATGTTTAACATAAAGGGTTCAACATAATGACATTCTCCCTAGTATGTTCAACCAATTTATTCACAAAGAAAATATTGCCTTTTGGTTTAAAATCTTTCTGTAATTCCAGAGCTAAATATTCATCACAGAGAGGAGAGAAATCAAAAGATTGCTGGGTTGTAGGACCTGTATTATACAAAGCCTTACGAGTACCACGCAGCTCTTAATACTTTCTTGCATGGTAAGCACGTGAGTGAAGTCATGGTTTTGACTCTCATTTCTGCTTATCCATCCTACTCCATTTCCCTTTCTGCAGTTACGGTCTCCATAAGTAGTTAGATTTTTCACGGCTGCAGAATCATTCACAGTATCCTGCTGCAAGATGTGCATAAAAATCTGTCATTGTTATAACCAGTCCTTAAAAAGTTATTTAGTCTGCTTTTTACATGGCTCATGAAATGCTAAAAATTCAAGAGAAAACTTCTAATGGACCTTTAATGCTGCTTTGCCTGATATAAGAATTGTAAAGTCAGTCCTCATCTGTACAGCTTTATGTTTTATCCTCTAAGTGTTTTGTAAAAAATGTTGCTCATGTACTATTAATGAGTCTTTTTCTGTAAATTGTTAACCCATTGATGTTGAGCTAATGTAGTATCTTTTTTTGTTGTGTTCGTGTTGAACTATATATTAAGATATATAACTCAAAAAAGATACTAAAAACAATAATGGAGCACAATTTTCTGCTATGATACAGAAATAGTCTAAATTTTTCTGTGGAGGTCTAATTTCCCAGGGCTTGTCTAAGAAGGAACAGTCCATTTATCCAAATTTATGAATATGAGGCACATGTTAGACTTCTGGTCAAGAAATTTAACTCAGGATGAAATGGTTTGGATTGTTCAGAAGAAAATTAAATTTTTATAAATGAAAGCTGTTACTGAGCACTACCACACAGAGGTCTAATGCAAGTTGGTCTGCATGTTGTAAATTTCAATCTTTAGTTAATTCAGTTTAGCTTTCTTGAGTGTCTCTGTGGAAAGAAATAATGGAATAACACTGATTTGCCTTCTTCATGATTAAATAAAAGGTAAAATTAAGGAGAAAAACAGCTCTCTCTGGTTTGAACTTCTATGAGATTTACTAACTTAACATTAAATGAGTGGAGTCTCACCGTTAATATTATCATTTTTGCTTTCTTTTTTTTTTTATTTTCTTGCAGAGCATGCACTGACTACTTCACAAAATTTAAACCTCATTTTCTTTCCTAGGATATGACTTTCAAATGGTCACTGCTGCCAGTCAAACTTGTCAATTTAGGAGCATGAGTAAATTACTTCAGTCACACCCAGTCTTCAGTCATCTCCTCTCTGCTGTCCTCTCCCTGGTGACTGCTTAGTCCTCCCTTTTTTTCTGGCCTTTGTTCATTCTAGAGGGTAAGGGCACATGTGAGTACCACAGCCGTCTGTTATGTGGGTCCATTCAAACACATCGGTCACAGCATGTAGGGGAACATATTCAGTTGAACAGTAGATTTCTTCACTTGGCACATCACACATCGTCTACTGCTTTTATTCCAAACAATGTACTTATTGCATTTCACATGCATAGATAGGCGGCTGCCATGGCTAGAAAACCTGAAATTTATACTTTGCATATGTTGCTATCCTATTAAGAGAGCGACATAGCACTGGCTATTAATTTCAATACATTACCAGATCCTGTATATGTATAAAATTCCAAAGATACAGAGCTATTAATCTTAATATGTTACATCTTTTTACTACTGTAGTATAACTGTAGTATACTGCAGCATATCTTCACTCATGCTCAGCAACTTTCTAAAGAAGGGACTAACTATGACTCAGTCAGGATCTCCCTCATGTAAGGTTGTTGACATTGTTCTTTAAGGAAATGTTCAGTTTTAACTAGTGTTCTCCAGTTTCTTCTCTTAGGAAGAAGGTCAATAGGCCTTTATTTCCTTTCCCCCTCTCAGCCTGTCAATGGTGTCATCCAAAACTACTACAGCTTCTGCTGGCAGCTAATGTGGACTATCTAAAATCTGACAAGCTGCTGAATTATGTTATACCAAATCCACCTGATTTCACGTCTGCAAGAGCCAATATAATCTAAATAACAACAGAAAAATTATGCTGTACAGCTCAGAACTTAGTCCTGTTAGACAAGTGGGGGCAATTGGCATGTTTGGACGTAGTGTGGCTTTTGGCTTTTAGCTTTAGTTGTAAGTACAGATTTAAATCTTCACAATGAGCTATTTGCTTCAGTATGGACTCAGGAGTAATCTGGTATTTCATTGTGTTGGTTGTTCTTGGAAAGGTGAAGATCAGTCATGAAGAGATCCATGAATATATTTTCTTTCAAATAATTTTTTTCCTTCTTATTATAATGTCATAGAAATTATTTACAATGTCGTAACCTTTATTTGGATCTTCTCTCTAGATGGGAAAGTTAGAAGTATTTCTCCCAGACTATGTGTAGCAAAAAAATGGGAGAAGTCTTACCTGGTGGATGTCTGTTCAATATCCAGAAATCTGGAAAGTTGAATCAGTTGGGGCTAGAAATCTGTATAGAAATATTGTGGAGTAATTTTACTAAACCAACTAGTTTGGAGGTAAAGGAAATTAATATAGTTGCATGGAAACGTTTCAAACCATCACAGGTTTTATCTAGTTGCACTATAATTCTATTATTTTTATGTAATATTTTGCATAATGTTAGACTGTGGGGTATATGTTCTTCTCTACACAGAGTCATTGAATGTTCCCTATAAACATTATTACCTAATTTACTGAAGTTATTTGAAATTTGAAATTAATATGCTATGTTTGCAAATTAATTTTGTGATATTTTACGTTGAGCAAAATTGCTTGAAACAGTGCATGCTTCATGTTAAATTTAATTTTTAGTAAAGTTACACATAATATCGTTTTGTCACAAATGTCATAAACAGTAATAAAGCCTACTTGAGACAGTCTGTGTTTAATCTGCAGCGATGACTAGTGATATTCAGGTACATTCTGAAATTTATTCTAGTTCTGCCAGAGTTTTCACATTTTTTTTTTTTACTCAGATATGGTTTTACAAGCCTTTTTACTTATTGAATTTTGACAGGCTGATAGGCACTTACATGGTAATCAGTGCAAGTTTCACTGGGACCTCTCAACATACTGGTGCTTACTTTTATTATTGGCATCTATTTTATCCTAGAGATATGACACAATCAGGAGATTGCTGGAGTCATTGGACATCTACAACAATTTCAGTAGACTTCAGAGAATTCACATAACAAAAAGCCTCTGATTTTTTTTTTTTTCAATTACTTCAAGACTTTGTTTGAAAAAAAAAAAAAATCAGTACTTGTACGTTTAAGATATTTTTAGCAACCATAGGATTTAAGACAAAATGTCCATCATATGAAATGAGAAAGAAACCTAAAGCACAGAAATCACACTAAAATCATAAGTAATGAACTAGACTGTCCCTACAAGATATTTGGATAACAAGTGGTATGGACATTCAGGGCTGCTTTGCTGGTTATAAAGGAAAACAGTCAGAAGGATTTCCTATTGTAAATATGCTGCTGAAACAAAACAAATATATAGCATTAAAAATGCATGGCAATCAAACATGAAATAAATTTATCTCCATGTTGGGACAACTGCAAAGACGCGATTCCAACATGGAGAAGAACAGAGACGGGGATAATTTCATATACCTTTGATGTGAAAATTTTTTGCTGTAGTGTAAACGCTAAAATAAGATGAAATAAGGAAAATTCAGCCTCTTGAACAAGGGTTTGAGATTATAAAGCACTAGTATAACATAAACAGGTTCTGAGGCTGAAGCTTTGGGGTTTTAAAATTGCTAACTAAATAAAAAGTTTTGCTGCTTTGCCTGAGATCCAACATCAGCTGCAAATGGGGTGACTAGTTAAATGATATGACTAGGTTAGTGATGTGACCAGATTGCTAATGATGTGACTAGCTCATCCCCACTACTCCTTGTTAGTCATATGGCATTTTCTTTTTGTTAACTGGATGGAGAAATATTTGAGATATGCATTTCAAATAAGAAATGAAAATAACCCATCAGTGGGAACACACTGAACACTGTGGGACCAGATCTTCTGACCTGCAGGAAAAGTACTAGTGGACATGGGCTTTTCCTATGAAAATCTCATGTGATTCAGTATCTCTGAGGGTATCTAGGAAAATACTTTATAGGCCATAAATTCAATTTTTTCCCTTAGTGATGCCCTTCTTGTGTCACACCTCTCAAGGAACAGTCCAACACTGGAGGTGATGCATCAGAGACAGATGAATGCAACCTCAGATTTAAGATCTGAAGAAATCCTCAGGTTCCCCATAGGGATCTCAAAATAATTACACTCTTTGGATATTTTCTCCCATTTCAGTGACATTGTGCTGTTTTTCTCTTGCAAATTTTTCTTCTAGGGACTAGATAATGTTTAAAAGAATGTAAGGGCACTGATAAAAGTACACACAAGAGCAAGGACATTCAACATTAGTGACAAATATCCAGGCTGACACTCTGTTATTAACATTTAGCCTTTTTGTCTCTTGCTTAATGCTGTCAAGAGCAATGAGGGAGGGGTGGAGGGATTTCAACCCTGACTGGCTTTATTGGTGCTTCTGACCTTCAAGTGTGTTTTAATTTGCCAGAAAGTAAATAGTTTCTGAAGAGTTAATGAGGAAAATATTTTAAAATAAAAATGGCACCTGAAATTTTACATTTAATTGCTATCAACACACAAGCGATGAATACAAAAGGGTTAATCAAGACTTTTGCCTAAATGTAGCAATCTGAAAAATAAAAGAAAGCAGGCTGTTTCACATTTCTGAAAATTGTGTTCCAAAATCTGACAGACTGAAATAACATAATAACAGCAATGACTTCCCTGCATAAGAATTTGGTCAGTCTCTTGGACTTCTTATTAAGTCATAGTGATGACAAATTGTGACTGTTTGTCTGCTAAGTAGTTTAAATTTTTCAAAGGAAGCTGTCCCTTTAAAGAGTTGCTGTTATTAAAATTCATTTGTATTTATATTTTAGAGAAAGAAATAGGATGAAAACATGAGGATTTTTTCTAAGATTTTCAGTTACATAAATTGATACTTCAGCAGTGCAAAATAGCTAGTATCTAGGCTTAAAACACATTGATACTTCCCATATTTTGCTTACTCTGCTGTGCTTCCTTTTCTATACCATGCCTCCATCCATTTCCCACTATTTCTGAGGTCCCATTTATTTAAATAAATAAAAAAATATGGACAGCAGAGACCCCTCTGAGAGTCAAGGTTGCAGACATCAACCCTGAAGCATCAAAATTGAACTGAGGCATATGTGATATGTTCAGTAATGAAAGATATCTTCAACATTTTAAACAATAACTGGGGTTTAAAAGTGTGAAAAACCTAGTATTTCAAATACTTACACTTTAAATATGAACATACAGATGAGTTGGTTATTATTTGGGAAAAGTTATTTTTAGAACAATATCCATATGGAGAAACATTTTCTATTTGTTAAATATGAGAGAGGCAGTGGACAAGCTTCCCTACATGGTAATTTGTACCTGGTTTTATGTGGGTTCAGTAAATGTTCACCTTTGTTCTTCAACAAATTTAAATAAAAGCCATCAGTAAATAAAAAGGTCATGAGTGTCCTGCAGAGGTTTTCTCCTGCACAGTGTTTGTGCTACAGTCTCTGCTCTTGAGCTTATTGTCCCCTGAGATGTACAGCTGTATAATGACCTAACTCACAAGGTCATCTACTGAATGCTACAGTTTCTACAAATTGGCTGAAGGGATGAAAGGCTAGCAGATGTGTGCAGTAGATCAGGGTGTGTATGAACCTCCTCTGGCTTAGAGCCTGACTTAGGGACTTTAGAAAGCTCCCCTCCTGCCATGGAAGGTGTGGGAGCACACAGGGATAGTGCACCTCACCCACTGGTGGGAGAAGAAACCACCAACTCTGACATGTGATGAACCTATTTTAAGGGATCTCTGTTTATCAGCAGACAGGATTTCAATGCACAGAGGTGATGGGAGGCATTTATATATGAATACACTTTTTTTTTTTTTTTTTTTTTTAAATTTGATGGCAAGTGTGTAGCTCAGGTGAAAAAAACACCTAAAGAATCAATGCAAAGAGCAAATTTTTGTTTCAAAAGTTGGAGATTTAATTGGACAGCAGTACAGCAAACAGTTTGAGCTGACAAAGAAATCAAATATGTAGAAGAAAACATTTATTTGATTGTAGCCAAAATATTAAATTTGTCTGTTACATTGCTATTAAACTATTGTATTCCCACCAGAGAAAGTCATTCAACTGCATGTCTTGTCTTTTTACAGGCAATTAATACTCCAGTGAAAATAGGGAGTTCAGGGAGATTTAGAGTCACAGCAGTAATTGGTGTAATTCTGACTGCAACTGGTAGATAACCACCAGCTTAATGATGCTTTGTATACATCTTTCTTTCAAGAATTTTTGAAGATTCTGGATAAAACCACTGTGCAAACGAAGGAAACTCAGTGGAGCCCTGTAAAATCACTTATATGCCCACAACTACAAACACAGACCCACTACATGCAGGAGATTTTAACCACTGGATAAATGGATAAATGTATTTTATTCACTAGATGGAGAAGATCATTGCAGGGTAAGAAAGCTTGAAATGTCAGGAAAAGCAGTTACTTGCAAGCCGCATGACTGTTGGAGTTGAGTTTTTGACTCCCAAAGCATTCCCATGTTCTTGAGTGCATTTTATAATGTATCTGGTTATATTATCAGAAATCATACATAAAGAACAGTGTGGAAGTCAAAAGCATCCAGTTATGATGTTTGCCACTTCACTCTTCATCCAACGTGATTAGAATGGTTTCTTCATTGTCAACTACGCAACATATTATCTTGTACAAATTCCTTTCTTACTATGAAGCAGTAAGATTGTCTTGCTTGTATGTTAATATACACATCATGAATGACCTTTTAAAATTAATACTCTTATAAGAAAACAATTCATCTTGCAGACCTGGTTTTCCTTTGCTTTCCCATTTCAGAGGGATGGATATTGCCTATGTGTATGGCATCTCTGCTAAGGTGGACCTTGACTAGAGTGCTGTCAAGCCTACCAAGCTCCAGAAAAAAACATTTCTCAGCACATAAATCACACTTCCCATTGGCTTTGCTTTGCTGGGAAGGTGTTAAACACCTGTTGCATTTAATGGTGATTTTACTGCATCAGTGTATTCATACTTCGATCAGAATAAGCATTTCCTTTCTACTTGGGTGTTTGCGTGACACGTTACTGACACTTGCTGAAAAATCACTGTGCCTAAATGAAACCACCAATTGTTTCTTTTTTGTTACACAAAATTAACTACAGTCTTTGTCATGCCAATGGATGTATAAGTGGATCTTTCTTTATCCTTTTGAAAACTTTCATGAAAGTTTTGCACCATGACATGCAGCTGAGCATGAGTTGTGTGGCTCCTAGATAACAAAGAGGTGAAAAAAAAAAACTGAAAAAAACAGTTCTCTCTTTGACGATGTCTTCATGAGCACTAATGGACTTCTAAAGGGTAGGATCTGATGGTAACAACAGATTTTAAGCTTTTTGACATCAACAAGGAATCAACACAGTGGCTTATAAGCAAGCATGCAGGTCTATGAAATCTAGTGAGACCAAGGGTTTTTTTGTGAAGACAGCAGCCAATTTAATTTCATTCCAACTAGGAGATGAATAAAAGGTGATTTGCTCGGCAGAAAATGGTTGTGTGAAAGTGTTCATACAACAGAGTTTAATGGATCTAGTGAGCACATGCTGTTACATACTTACCTGATCTACCTTCATTGTATACACTGTGTAAAGTTGTTGTACACACACTGGCGCCCCTTCATGAATGTTTAACAGTGCTGGCCCCCAAATTCCATGACAACCCAGGGAAAAGAATTTTCTGAATCTCAGAAAAATAAAGAAGACTGAGTGTGACATGAAATGAAGAAAAACTTTTGGAGCTATGGGATGAATCCTGGGATGACCTGCCTTGGGATATTATAGACTCTTCTTCTTTGGACATATGTAAGAGTAACCTTCTAGGTCCAACATGCTTTCAGATAAAATTCTTTAACTTTCATAGATGTCGCAGTCAGGAAAGCATAGGGGAAGACACAGAAAGAGAAGAAAGGGAGCAGAAGGTGAGAGATGGAAAACCAGAACGTGTCAGGAGAGAGTGACAGGCCAGAACAGAAGGATACACACTGAAATATGGGGTCAGCAGAACATAAGCCTTTCATAAACTCCACAGACACCATTACAGCTGGAAAAGATCTATGCTGATGTAACCAGGACCAGGCTGTTTCCCTCTTTTTCTTTCAATTGAAACGTTTTAAAAAAATTATATTTGTTTCTGAAATATGAACAATAGAAACATGATTATTTTTGTTTATTTGCCTTTTATAAGTTCTGTTTTTCTGGGAAAAAAAAAAAAAAAAAAAAAAAAGACTGACTGGATGCTCATGGAAAAAGACCAGCAGAAAACCCCAGCTGTTTCTATGCTCAGTACAAGTCTTGGACCTATAGCAGGTGAACCTGTACTGTATATGCAGGGCATTTTTCCCTTGCTTTGCAGCTTCTGTAGCATCAGTCACTCCTGTTCTGCTGTGGCAGTGCCCTGCACAGCTGAAAGCAGGACTGAACAGAAACAGAATCAAAGAAACTGCCTGGCTTTCTGTTTCTTTGGGGCAGTCCCAACCTGCCTCCTGTGGAAGCAGGTTGTGAGGGACACCTGTGCTCAGAAAACATCAGTTCAAGCAAACACAAAGAGAAAAGGGTTGGTTGGACCAGTGGCTGTACAGAAAGTCATTTGCAAAACATCAGGCTAGCTTAGCAATATAAAGAAACAGTTCTCTAAACATATTCTATGAAAACAAGTATCATGGAAAGAAAATAATTCTTTTCATTAAAGGACAGTTTTTCTGCAGCATCACATGAGTATATGCCAAGCACGAGTGAGTTTAGACTGGTCTCAGGAGGCCCAAATCATCACAGTAGTGAAGGCTCTGGAGCAGCTTTTTAATTGTAGTAGAGGCAAGAAACCTTTTTTGTTTCAAGATAGAGTTCCATGAATGTAATAACAGCTATTGAATAGTTGAACTATCTGAACAAAGTCTTTGGTATCAGGTCTTTGTTACACTGCCAAAACAAATAATTACCGTACATAATTAATTCCATGCTTCAGTGCTTTGCTGCTCTTCTGCAAGGCTCAGGAAGACTTTTTCTGCCTTTAAGGAATAACAAAGCTCTTGTGATTTATTCACTTGCCCTCCTCTGAAGCAGCAGGGTTAGACCACACTGTGGACCAGTCAGAGGTACTGGGAAAATGGGACTTCGGTTCCTCCCTCTTGCTTGAGATTAAACCACTGACCAAATACAGGGACTAGAAGGGGTTTTCCCTCTGGGTCGCCTGAGCAAAATTCCCAGGATTTCACACTTTTCTGTAGAATAAATTATATGCTGCTTCTTCGGTCCAGTTGAGCATTTTATGTGACAAATTCCTGGGACATTGAGTTGGGACCGATTTCCTCTGTCTTTTCCTGTCCTCCTTTCACACACTGAAGATTTGTTGATTCTGGTCTTTTGCACTAAAGATCTTAAGATTTTTACAGCTACAGCAAGGCATTTGGTTTTCTGTGATTTAGAGGACAGAGACTCTCTGTACTGTACAACCTGTTGTACTAACACATCAATGGCAACCAATTCAAGGGGTGGAAATGGACTCAAGAACCAGGCGTATCAGTTTTTCTCACAGCCCATTTTTTGCAGGAACATCTGCAGAAATCTGCTGTTGTCCTCTGTTGAGGACAGGACACTGGGTTACTGCTGTGCAGTAGTAGCCACTGCAACATCTCCTGAATCTGTCTGGGCTTTGCTGCGTCTAGAATCCTAGTGCATCCCTTTGTGATGAGTCTGCTTATTCAGCAAGAAACAGTGAGCATAACTCAGGCCTCACCTTAAACAGTCTTTCAGTCCTAACCTCAGCCATATCAATCTCTCATCCATATTCTGACATTTCTTCTTTCCCATTACAAAGCAGATTAGAAGCAGAGCCTCCTTTTGCTGTGCTATACCTGGTTTCTCTTCTACCAAAGCTCCAGTCACCAAAGCCTCACATGCTATTGCAACTCGACCAATATATTCGGGGAAACAGTGTACCTGGATTTCATATTTTCTTTTATCCAAAGATGCAGCTTTGGGGCTTATGAAGCTCTGACCAAGCTTCTGGACACAATCTAAATGGGTGGGAGAAGTTTATGCGTCTGACCATACTGGTGATGAGCCTTCATTTTAAAGCCAGGGTAGAGACTCCATCTTGCAAAATGGAGAATCTGATCTTGCCCTTTCATAGAATTCAAGAATTCATAATGAATGCTGGGTTCAAGCCCCTCATTCAACCCACAAGAGCGTTTTGTTCCCCTTTTCTTAGTTTGTTTCTCTAGCTTGCATGCTTAGGAACTTACTACCTCTATACCACCCCATGCTTTCCTTCTGAGAAAGTTGTTGTGATGGATAAGAAATTAAGGCAACAGGAAGCAGTGAATTCCCAATTGAATTGGTATTAACTAATGCAATACTCAGGATTTTATCCTATCCATTTTATAATGGCAAACACCATACGATAATTAAAGTTAACACTGATCAAATCCTACAGGGCACTATGTTAAAAAAAATTATTTTTGGTAATAGAGAACAACTCTGCAAGCAGTCTCACTAACTGTGTCACTATTGAATGCAAATAACAGCAGAGTCTGATCCTAAATGAGACCACAGGAACGTAACTGCTTGCAGTACAGCACATATCATTCTGACCATACTATTATTTCTTTAAAATTTGTCAGAGCTCAACATTCGTGCTTTTCTTGAGACATAACTCTTGTCATCATGTTTTAATGACTCATCATTCAAGCTACTCTAATGATTCATAATAGCCAAGTGTTCTCTCAAATTAGGGGTACAAATAAACATGATTTTGGAGCACAGTTTTCTAACCTTTTTCTCAAGTAAGTTTGCTCCCTGTGTTACCAGGATCTATTCTTGAGAACTTAATAACCTGAGAGTTCATACAGGCAAGAATGATTCAAGCAAACAGTAGGCTGAGAAAAGCATGTGCTCACATTCATAGTGATGGCTCAACTTGTGTGTGTGCGTGTGTAAAGGCTTTACACTGAGTCATCGGAAAGTATTGGACAAGTGAGGATATCTTCACATTTTGTGTGTATAAATATTTCAAAAGTTTCATAGCCATCACAGTTGTAGACCATGGTTTGAATTAATAAGATATCTGTGTAAAACAAGAACCTGGGTAGAAGGCTGTTTTTAAATGGTGCTTTACATACTGGTTATCTCTAATTTTGAATCTTGGATTCTGAGAAAGTGATGCCACATGGTAAGACATTTCAAACATTTAAAAGCTTGATAACTGCCCATTACCCATGGTTCTCATAATAAATGCATTGTTCTGTGATCTTTTTGACTTGACAGACATTAATTTGATTCCAGCAGCACATTGACACAGAAATGGATGCTTTAATTTTTATAGGTATAGCAACAGTGTAACTGCTGCAGCTCTCTAAACTTAGCTTCTGGGGGCTTATAACAATTTTCCTCTTAGGTGAAAGAGATCATTTAATCTAACATTTGGAACACATGATAATATGACAAGTAAGTCTAAGGGAAGAGACTATGACTTTTGCATGGCTTTTTTCTCTTTCATAAGCATGTTTGTCCCCTTTCTTCTTCCTCTTCCTCCTCTCAAAACATCCCACTTGGGAAAAGGAAAAAAATCCAAATTTTCACTAAGGCTACTTCAAGTGGTACTAATAGCATAAAGGCCTTTATCTGCATAAAACAGATTTAAATATAATTTGCTTTCAAATGCCCAAAGAGTGTGTGAGACTATTTCTCATGGCACATTTTAATTCAGCTCCTTACTCCATTTACATGTGGCCAGCAGTAAGAAGAGCTCTGTAAAAGCTGATTTTTAACAATTTTTCAATCACTGCCTGGTTTTTTTCAGCCCCTTTATCCTGAGCCTGAGAGCAGATAATTCCCTTTAAGCCTTTCTTACAGCATTTGCTCCCACTGTGGTTCACAAATTGTCCTTTGAAAAGATGCAATGAAGTGCTGTGCAGTACAATCATGTAATTCAGATCTCAAGCCAGACAAGTTGTTTGTGTGAGACAGCTACCTAGAATTAAAGCCCAGCTAAGGATCTTTTCCCTGAATGGACTAGCCAGTACATAAGGTCACTTAAAAAGGAAAAGTACTTATCTAAGAGGCCATCATAACATTCTTGCCACTCTTGCACCCAGAGAAACACCGGACAGCACAACTTGATTTAGAAGTCTCCTACCCTTGAGCATGTTTTTATGGGTGTTCAGCCATTTCAGGTGCAGAGAGATAATATGGTCTCTGCCTTACAGACCTTCCACTCCAACACTGGCCTCCTGGTACACTGGGGCTCTCCACAGCAAGGTCCTCCGCTTTAATGAGATGCAACACAAGGCAAAGATGCGTGATTAGCCTGACATCTCTTCACACGTGCTGAACAGGGAAATCAGGAGAAGGTTAATATAATTAGGCTTATCTGCTTTATAAAAAACTTTGTGGCATTCTGGAAGAGTTAAACTTCTGACTGCAGTAATGCTTGAGATGTATTAAAGATTTTTAGGGAGGATTTTTTTTCTTTCTGATACTCCCCCCACATGCTGATAAAACCTCTCCCATAGGCCACATTTGTATCTTAGCTCGATTTTTTTTTTCTCTCTAGGGCTTCTTTCCTGACAGTGTAAAATATTGCCTAGCATTTCTATCTCACTCTCGTCAAGTTTAGGCTGTTTCTAACACTGCCTTCAGGGTTTATAATAATTTACCAGTACTATTGAGAAAGGTGATGTAGTTATATGGGAGGAAGAGAAAGTTGGATGCCATGATGAGACATGAATATTACAATAGGATATAGCACTCTGTTGAAAAACAAATAGACAGATGGGAAGTATTTAATATTGTTGCAGAAACTTTTTAAAATCAAATTTGCTTCTTCCAGAAGAAAAGCAATTTTTTTTTTAATCTTAAGTACACACAAATTTGGCAATAACCTCTCTCAGCAGCAAAAATTTATCCCCCCTAAAATGAGAATGACCCCCTGATTTCTGGGTACCTGCTAACCCCAGCTGTCAGAATGCACAAGTCCTGAACAAACAGCCAGAGCACAACGAAACATCAGCCATGGATGGACAGAGGAGACCAATGCATCTTGAATACCTCTAACTGCACATGCTGATCATGTGCAGCCTGACTTCAAGAACTTGCCAGGTCTTCCTCTGCTGGATTTGCCAAAGCTGGTAGTTCTGACTCAAAGAGAAGCTGGAGCAGGCAGGTCATTTTCATTAAAAAAGATAAATTCATCCTGAAGGCAGTGAAAGAGAATGATCAAATAAGTGAATGAAGACTTTCCTCCTTCGACTTACTTACTGAGAGATGTTTCAGTACTGAAACTCTCTGACATACAGCTCAAACTGTAACTGGCTTGTACTTTAACTTAGAATGAAATTCTTTGAGCATGTGAAGAAAAGTAGGAAAGTATAGAAAGACAGTGTTACTGAAGTTTTCAGGAGACAATCATTACCTAGCTCAGGCCACCTAGTCAGTTGTGAAGATTTGCAATCTAACATTAAAGCTCCAGTGGGGGGATTGGACTAGATGATCTTTCCAGGTCTTTTGCAATCCCTAACATTCTGTGATTCTGTGATTAAAGGTCTCATATTGATACTGAGCTGAAGGGAAGTTAGCAGCCTAGAGACCAGTGCAAATTTTCTCCATAGTCTCTTGAAGGAGCAATCTCATTACTGATGAATTATTAGTCATATGCCCCTCTGGTAACAATCATTACTGTGTGCAGGCTTTCCTGATAAATCCTAGGAAAACTCAGTAGTGGAACTTTTGGCCACCCTGAGAAAAGATCTGGGAAATTCAGGTCAGCAGATTCAGAATTAATTAAATTATGTTGCTGGAGCCACTTAAAAATGTTTAAGCCCATTTCATTTCCGAAAAAACTTCTCATAGATGAAAGGCAGCATCATAAAACTTCTCAAAATAAGAATGAGTATAATTTCTCAGTCACACAGAAAACACTTTACTAACAGGTAGTTGTTCTGACAGAGAGCTTCACTGTTTTCCCTTCGTCTTCACAGGAGTCTCTGTTGTTAGGAAACACAGATCGCAAAGGCTTCTGCTTTAGTTAAGTGTTAGTAGCACATTTTTATTGCCGTTCTCCCTCTCTCTGTGCAAACAGGTCTGTGTTTCTTACTGCAGCTACACACTGTAAAAGATCTTGCACATGGCTGGCGAATTAGTTTTGTCCATTTCCTCCTGGATGAACACAGAAGCCTAACCACAGAATTTTTTCTCCCTAGAAAAAGGAGACAGACATAAGCAGCTTCCAAGTGGGAGAAATTAAGAAAGGGTAGTGAACCTTAGAATAGATGCAAATGTAGATGGGTATTTTGAGTTAAGTCATCTTTACACAGTAACTCCACATTACCGACTGTAGCATTGGGATAGCTGTGGTGAACTCCATCACCTCCAAACACTATTTCCTTTGAGTGAAAGACATGAATCTGTGAACATGTAGGAATATATCGAAAGCAAAAAAATAAGTTCAGCATTTCAATATCAAAAGGAAAAAACCACAATATTGTGCAACATCTTCTCTTTCTCATTGCCATAGATCTGGCACGTTGAATGCATATTTAAGTGAAACTCAAATGAGGAAACATATATTAGCCTGCATGAGCCACTTGTTGCTTCATATCCTCCTTCATCATAAAAAATGCCCTTCAAATTCTTTAGGTTTTAAGCAGAAGAATAAATATATCTTTAGACTAAAACTGTGGATGAAGACTAGCACAGCTCAGTTTCTTAGTGTTGCGGAATATAAGCAAGCAGCATCAACAGACCAGTCAACAAAAATGAACTTTCAGAGGAGCATTTCTTCTGTTAGGTTTCTTTCCTCTCCTTGTTCTCTCCTGCATGACTGTTTCAACATGAGAATTCTAAATGAAAGGCCATGAAGTTTTTCCACATCATGCTGGAGTTTTTTTTAATGATCAGATAAGTACACTAAAGTATAAATAATTGTTAAGCCACGAGCTACAAGTTAACATCAGCTTGCATGATGAATAAAGGCTAACCATGAAAAGTGAAAGGAGGCAACTGACACAGTGTAAAACTGGTGCTGACATAAAAGGAGGTTCAGTAAAAGCATGTGCATAACCAGAACACAACCTTCCACTGGCTCGCTGGTGGGGTATGGCCAGCTGCAAGGCCACTGAGCATGTTTGCTGTGCACTGGGTGCCCTGGGAAGTGGCTGCAGTGGTGTGCACAGCACCTGAGCTTGGTTTAAAGGGAATTCCTGCCACATTAGAAAGCACGGCAATACCCAAGGTGATCATTCCTGCCCAAACAGCATCTGATCAATGAGGCTGATCATCTGCCTGGCATGTGTGATCAGACACAGTCAGGTGCTGCTGAGGCCAGCCCAGCTCTGGATTAAGTCAGGAGTTAGTTCACACTGATTAAATCACAGGGTTGGAAGTCAAATGAGGTAAGACTCAGCAAGTGAGCCTGAGCAGCTGGAAGAAAAAGGAGAGAAGAACATAGTACTTAAATCCAACAAAAAGACAAACAAAAATACCATAGAAGCATATCCAGCTGATGTTTAACTTAGCTGTGATTCCTTTTGGACTTTGTATGAGCATAATACTGGGAGAACCTCCTTTTTTATGAGCCCAGGTTTGCCTTGATAACCACATTGAATCAGGGGTAAACTTAAATCATATCTCTGTGCACTGCACAAGATTTCAAAGCAGAGAGTTCCCAAAGGGAGGAAGGGAAATGTGGGGAAATGGTTTTAAAATTACCCTTTCATAGAATCACAGAATGATTTAGGTTGGAAGGGACCTCTGGAGATCATCTAGTCCAACCCAGTTAAGCATTATCTTCACCCCATGTCTGTCAGATGACGTAGTAGGTAAGCTAAATAGCAATTGCTTCCTGGTTTTCAGTGACATTTTCTGAGCTATTTGACAGATCAGTGCCTGTATCACAGAAACATAAGCCTTGAAGGTTTTGCAGTAGATTAGGACCAACCATACTTCAATACCTCTCATCTCCCTTTCCCTCTTTTCTGGCCCTACCCAGGCTCCTGATAGGAGTTTGTCTAACCTGTCCTCATGCTAAAGGCCTTCAACCATCTTACTACCAGGCAACTTCTAGCTCTCACTCCAGCAGGTGAAAAAGGGACAATATGAAACAACATCAGTCCCTAAGGAAAGGGTTCATTACTTTGTATTTCTTATAGTATGTATGTATTCAACAACTTTTGGAGACCGAATAGAGTTTGCCATTTTTGGATATGCTGCAAACTGTTCATTATCACGTCTACTTTGGCCATGGAGATAAAGTTCTAGTATATTAGAAATAGCTCAAGCAAATTAACAGCTATAAAATCCCCTAATTTTATGAAGATTGCATTTTTGAGCTGTTACTTGCAAAAAACCCTAGTCCTGTTCTACCAAAAATCCAGCTGCAAAATCTCAATTCTCAAATATACAATTCTGAATTTTTAATTTTATAGAACATTATCTTATCCAAGAAGCTAAATACATTATTGATACTATTGCACAAAATCTAAAGAATTAACCACGTAAAAGAAGACTGGAAAATACCATTTTCTTTTAAAGTGTTTTAGAAAAATGCTCGTGTGAATGTGGATGTAATTTAAATGAACATTCTGTTTATTTCTGCCTGTTCATAAAAACAAACAAACAATATCATCACAGAAAACAGTGCACCCAGATTGCACACATTTCTATTCTTGATGCAACAGAAAAAAGGCAAAGACCTTTGCCTTAAATAAATGTATGTGAGTGGCCTTGTCAATGAACAGGTTTGTGACCAGGTGAATACATACAGAAAATCAGATGAAATAACCCACCACAACCTCTGTTCAGAAAACAGATCCAGTGGCAGGCAGTGTTGTCTTATTTGTTCCTCATTGCTATTGTAGGTGGCAGTATTTTGCTGTAAACCAATGTGATTTCTTCTCAGCTAGATGGATTCACTGCTTTCTCAACAAGACCAGAATATAGCCTATCTAGGTATTTGATCAGAACGAGACAAAAGCATCTCACCTGTATGTAGGAACATTTGAAGTACTTGAGAGAAGGAGAAAGCACAATTAAGGTAAAGTTCCCTTTCACAAGATTCGTTATGATGGCAATATTTCTCATATTCAGAAGAAAAAAGTATTTTGAATCATATAAAGCAGATTGACCTAAGTAAACACAATCCCACTTACAAGCCACGCAGGAATGCTTAAAAGTGATTCCAGAACAATGTTCTTTGCAAATAATGCACTTTATTGTCCAAGCATTGCAGGGTCTTGTCTATGCTACATTCACCCTAGCACAAGGCCATATTCCACATATATTGCAAGGTGAGCTCCAAAAATATTGTGACATGAATAGACAGCCATTCAGTTTTGCAGAATCTGCTCCGAAAGAAGATCAGCTTGTGTTGCCACTGCATAATTAAAAGGTAAATCATAAGACCTAAACAAAAAGCTTACCCTTCAGTGGTACAAGATGTAGTCAAGGACTGAAGCTCTACTGCTTGCAACATTTTTACACTAGCAATGCCTGCTCAGAGTCTTCCAGATGAGGTAAGGATGCACTGACAGTGAAATTGATGTTTGGAGGTGATAATCTCATTTTAGGCACTTTTTCAGACCTCTTGAAAGTACTCCATCAAGCTTCAGCATCCTGCAGTGCACAGGTTGAAAATATCCTATCTGGAACTCTCACTCCTGCTACTGGAATGCCCTCCTGCTTCCCAGCAGACACCACAAGCTCAGTGTTCACAAAGAAAAAGAGAAGAAAAGAAAGCTGTGAAAAGTCTCTTTCTCTCTCTGGTGCTCATTGTCTTTTGTATTCTTCCTGCTGGAGGTACACCTATCAGGTGGTGGGACTAAACCAGCAGGCAGTCTCACAGTGCAAAATACCTATTTTAACTGCCTCTGTTTACAGGGATACAATGATAATGTTCTGCTGGGTAGTTGAGTGGTGACCTGTTAAGTCAGGTGCCTCAGAGATGCAAAATGAAGAAAAAAGCAACCAAAATGGAGAAAAAAAAAAAAAATCACAGCTGCAGGGAAAAGGGAACAGCAGCAGTTAAGGGCTAATATTCCAGGAGCTGATCAGGATCCACCCAAAACTTGTGGAGATGCTGGAATCAGTGGTCTCTTCTGATTGATTTGACTAACTTTGAGTGCCTTTCATAATGATGTTAATGAATGCCCAGCGATGTCTCAGTATTTACTTACAGGAATCTGCTAGTTTCTAAAGTAATTGCAATCAGAGTAAATTTGATTCCTTCCAACACAAGCATTCCATATGTTCCCATTTTGTGACCCAAATGTGAACACTGCCCAGGAAAGTTTACAACACCCTTCTCTAACTATTACCTAGTCAAAATTGAACAAGTTAAATACATTCTCCTAAATGTCTTGTTTCTTCATACTTATCATGTCAGCCTGCAATTCAGTGGCACCACAATAGCTCTTTATCACCTCCCCTAATTCTCACCGTTCAGTGAGTGCCAACCTGCCAGTTGTCATTTATCAATAATTTTGTGCAATAAAATCAGATTGGGCTTGTACCACCTTAAACACGTCACATCATTGGCATTTGTAAAACAACTTTCAACACATTTACTTGGATGGTCTTAGATTGAATGGAGGCTCCCTGGAAAGCATATTTCAATTTTATATGCGTATAACAACTGAAAAAAAAAATAGGCAATATCCATAAAATGCTTCCAGTAAGTACAAATAGCACTAGAGATATAAGATATTAGTACATGCATCTGCTATTACTGTGACTGATTAGGAAAACTGAAATATATCAATAAGCATATTGACTAAATGCTAATAGTTTTCTTGAGTTTCATTTTGAATTCCTTATTTACTGGCTCTGTGGTTTCATGTGAAGCCTTCCCTAAAGGCAAGCGCATTCATTTAATAGTAAGCAGTTAAACATTTCAAACAGCTTCAGAGACAGTCCATAACAATAAAAAGTGTATACTTAATTTGGATATGTGTATCTCATAAATTTCTCCAGGGCAGTGCATTCCCACTGCAGTGTTTTGCCAGCTTAAATGTCAGCACAGCTGTCTTTATCTTGCCTCCTGGGTACTAGTGTTCCTCCTAATGTTTCAGAGGGGAAATCAAAAGAGGAACTCTGTTACAAATCATTTTAGGTTTTAAAAGAAAAGAGAAGTCACATCCAGGACTGTTAATGAAGCTTTTCACTTATTTGTAGGTCATTTGTGGAAGGGATCTTATTTCCCAGGCTTCTGAAACAATTCTTTAGGTCTGTTAGCACCAATAAAAGTAAGTAGCACACATAAGGGTTGAAAAATGATTAAGTCTTTGTGTCATTGCTGTGATTCTTGTAAGATTTTGTGTTTGTTACACTGCAAATATTTACCTGATGTCACTAGACAGCTTTTTCATACAAATTCTGCCCTTAATCTTTCTGGGAATTCTTTTTATGAATGTTGTACCAGGTGTTCTTTGTTGTCATCATTCTCATCCTAGACTGCCTTTTAGAATAGTTCAATGTGCCACAGCCTCTTGCAGTTACTACAATATCTTTTGATTCCAAATAAATACTGAAATCTTTAGAAGCTGAGCAGAGATCCACTGGGGTAACTGAAGCAGTGCAAGCTTATACTAGCTAAAGACCTATCCCTCAGCTAGCCACTGATATGAAACCTTCCTTCTTGGTGTCCTGCCTTGCAGACAATAAACACGTGATGCTCCAGGTGGCATTTCAGCTCATTGCAGTGCCAGCTACTCCATAACTGCCTGGCCTCCAGGTGGATCCACCACATGGCACAGTAACAAGGACATTCAGTCTCAGTAGATACAGGATATTATGGCTCTCTTACCAAGGTTTGATGCTGTTTAATGTTTGCATAGAAATTATTCTGGCAGATAATGTTACCCTGTATGCTTTAAGGTTAAGGAAGCCTATTTATTACTGACAATTTTGTACTATAGATTAAGGTAGCCTGTGAGCTTCAGCATCACGTGGAGGTTGGAGACAGCACCTCAAGAGACTTCTGTCCTCTACTGATTTCCAAGTGATAGTAACACTTCCACCACTGCTATTTCAGACTCTTGTCTGGCCTGGACTTGATTTTTGATGCATCAAAGCAGTTCAAGGCCAACTGGAAGACACTGTCACGTCAAGGAAATACCTGGATGGAGATATCACCTTTTTGCCTAATTCACATCTCCAGCGCATTCACAAAGGCCGCCACAGAAGAGAGATGGTGTAGTGACAACATTTTTTCTTTCCAGGAACTAGCAACCATCTAACAGACACACTGTGAGAAGTGTCTAACAATTGGCTGTCTTTATGACTTTGCAGCACACCAGGAATGCTACAGTTATTGCTAAGGAACTCCTGACACATATAAGAACTTATTTTGGAATCTGTATTATTAAGCCTGAACTTGTAAGTTGTTGTGCAGCAAGGGAACAGTGTTGGGAAACTAATATATAGCTAACCCACAGTTAATCACAAACGTCTTCAGTAGCTGTGCATTATATATCTCCTGAAGCCTATCTCAAGTAAATGAATACAGACACAAGCATTGTTTTAGTTAGGGAATACTAAACTAAATTAAAAAAAAAAAAACTGATTTATTTTCAGGATGTGTGAGGCTGTCCTTCATATTTTATAGTATGAAAAGATCAGCTTTATTAATCACTGTTGTAAATTGCACAGGTCAAATGTGATGGGGGATTTTCCAAGGGGAAAAGAGGAGTAAGGCTAATAAAGGCATTTACCTTCCACACCTGTATACACCAGGTATGCTTGCAAGCTTCATTCCTTGCTGCCAAGGACTAGACTTGCTTTACCTCTTGCGCACCTGGAGGTAAATCAAGGTGAAATTCATTAAAGTCATGTAACTAGGTAAGACTGGAGCTAAGCACAACATATCCTCACTCACTTTCTTATCCTTTTTAATTACTCCTGAGTAACAGTGACACCTCACAGAACTGGCACTTTAAAGCACAGTATTACTCCTTCTTTTGGTGGTTTTGTTGAGATCCAGTACATTTTATTTATCAGAAAAAGTGACTGGAGATCAGAGGAAAAGTGTGAATCTGGTCTGCAGATGCTATACTTTCTCTGAAGTGTTTCTTTTGCAGAGAGAAAAACAAACACATGAAGGATTCATAGCTCTCTCTCTTTGGAGCTTGGTCTGTCAAAAACAGACAATAGTCAGTCAACTGCCAGATAATAAAAAGTTAAAGAAATCTCTGTTGGTCATTATTTGGCTAGGAAACTGCAAAATACAGTTCATAATGCAGAAAACATTTTTACAACTGAATAAACAACTCCCTTTTTCTTAGGGGCACCAAAGCAATACCTCTGCCTCCCACTCTCAGGGGCTATACAGCTATACAGCTTAAGAGCGAACTAGGTATTCTGTTAATGGCTATATCTTCACCATGAAGCACCACAAAGAGCGAGGTACCAATATTTCCTATGACAAGGCACATCACAGTAGGACAATCAGGAATGAGTGGAAAAGGATGTTGCCATAATCCACCATTAAGAACAGAATGGAGAAAGTATTTATATAATAAGTAACCATCCTCTAGAACAAGCTAGTTAGAAATTTCTTTTGGATGGTGTAAGTTGCCAAACCCAGACTGTCTTTCCCAGAGAAGATTGCTGAGAACCTCTCTTATGGAGGAAGGATTAGCCCCATAGCAGTTTAACAGCACTAACATATTTCAGTTTTCAGCTTCTAGTCAGCAAATAAAAAATCTCAGCAGGTGTAAACCCCCGGACTGTAGCCAGCTCTTGTGTTTGCATTCATAATTCATGCACACAGTACCAATGAAAAAAAAAAAAAATAATGCCCTGAATCTAGAAACCAATATAATAACTGCAGAGGTGATTTATGTACATCTGTCTGCTGACTGCTGGTGCAGTGCCTGAGTGTCTGATTAAAATCAATTATTCAGATCTGCCTATAATGTTTACTTAATTAAACATACACTCCTAACCCAGACAGATAAGTACACTTATAGCACAGTGCAGTATTTCTTGCATTTCTGCTAGGTTAGTGACTACTATGAGTTTCTGCGGTTTAATATTGCGTATTCAGTTCCAACTTTAAGAGAAATTCAGTTTTCTCCTTGATGAACAGTCCTTTTCAACAGAGGAAGTAACAAATCTGGCTGTTTACCCTTTACAACAAATGCATCTCAGTTAACACATCTGTATGGTAAACAACATAGGAAATTTCAGTTATAGTCCCAAGAAGAATTATAAAGGTCATGAAGGTGTTCTTATTTGTTTTGGTTTTTTTTTTTGCTTTACCTCTGTGCTCTGAATTTTATCTGTCTTTAATTACACAAATAGATTGCTTGAGCATAATAAGAATCCATTTGTTTGCTGCTATAGAAAAGTGGAGGAGGAAGCAAGTAAAGTAGTAACTACAAAAGAATTATTTGAGAACAATGGCCATGGACATTTGAAATCTGGACAGTGCAATTAAGTACAGCTTTTATCATGAAAGGTCTTAAAATACAGTGGTGAACAAAAGCCAATTTCAGAGCAATTCTGCTATGGCCTTTCAATCCCATAGAGGGTGTGCAACACTTTTGGGATTCTTTTCTTCTGCTTAAGCATCACTTCTGGATTGAGAGATATTAATCTGGGCTGCTGTGCCATGAGTTATTCAGAATGACAAAGGTTTAGGAAAAGTCCCCAGGAATACTTCAGCCAGCAGCTCTGGAACTGCAGATGAAATCAGATAGAAAGAAGTTAAATTAAGGGGAAAAACTTGAGGATATCTGAATACTTTCTTTCACTGACCAAACCAACAAATAGAAATCAATTGTATATGAGAGACTGGAGCAGGTGCCACTGTAAAACTTAGCTTAGGTGATTTCAGATGTCCTGATCCCGATAAGTGCTTTGGTTCTAGTCATATGTAACAACTGTTTCATTTCTGATAACTTCAAGTTAGGTCCAGAAAAGTTTTTTACCATCACAATTTTAAATGGAAATTAACAGATGTAATATTTATAAGATATAAACATCACCGGGAAAACCCTGATCTAGACATGCACTGCAAGTCAAGATTGAGGAAGAGGAAGATGGGAACAACAGAAAAATATGGAAGAGTAAGCACTGCAGAAGGCTGAGTAGATTATTTCTTAACTGTTTCTTAACTGTTGTTTTGTTTTGTTGTTGTTTGTTTGTTTGTTAGTTTTTATTCTGCCTTTTTTTCTCTTGTTTTCAGATCTGTAAGGTGAAATGAAGCTTCCCTAGGAAAAAAAAGTCCAACACTTGTGAAACGGGCTGACCTGGAGCACTGCTTTTCTGTCTACCAAGTAGATATGAAGCCGTAAGACTGTGAATTTTTTTAACCCAGTTGGCTTAAGAGGGGTCATGAGTGACATGCCTGAAAGGCACATCTCTATTCATGACATGCTTTGAATTTTCTGCCTTGGTGATGTAAATTTATTTTATCATTCTTTAGAGTATATTGAGTATATGACTTACCCAAACGATAGCAATGAAGACAATGGTCTTCTTTATCTGAATGAAATATTGCTCTGTAATAATTTATTATGCTTCCACTCTATTTCCACAAGTCATTCATAATAATTCTATCTTTAAGATTGGAGACATGCTTGAAATTTCACTATGCTCATAGCAAACTTTCACCTCAGCAACAAGGAAAGTTAACAATATTGCTTTTAAAGGGTAAAAGTTTTGTGGGTGAATCTGTGTTACATCATGGTTTAAAAAAAGCCTATGATGTGGGAACATGTCCAGGTTTCAGACAGGATGATTTTACCCACCTGGGTTAGCCCATTCATGATGATAATCAAAAGCATATCTCTCAAAGGACTTTTAGCTGCAAACTATCTATAATGTGTATGATCACATATGCAAAGTCCCTTTCTCAGTTCTATAAGAGATGAGATTTCTATCATTTCTGAAACCCAGGAAGAATTATGCACATTCCTGCGCACACTTCTGTCCCTTATAACTTCTTTACAATTCTTCAAAGCAGTCATTATCCTTCCTAGTTTTGTCTAACTGAGCAGACCAGGAGTCCTGTTTCATATATCTACTAGAAATTGCAAACACAGTTTAAACACTGAGGCATTAAATACTGGAGATACTTTGTCTTCATCCAAGCTAGTCCATTTTATTTAAAAGTAAGTGCCATTAAATATGCCTATCTATGTCCCCGCCTAAAGGACCAGAGTTCCAGATGATCTGTCAGAAGGAATTTGATCTGTAGGCTCGTGGACTGAGTATTAACTAAGAAAAAAAAATAGTACTGAAACTGCTAACAGTTAATCATATCTATACATATTTCATCTCTTCTCAGTCCCTATACTCTCCTCTTAATATTGGCAATTGATTCTTCAGAAAATGGCACATTAATCCCATGTGGAGCTAGTTAAGCAGAAATGCTTAAGGGCCACTTTCAAGAGGTCTGTGACATTCAGTGCTCTGTTTATTAAAGGGATCAGGTATGTGAGTTGTAGTCCTCAAAGTCTAAATGCCTTTATAGATGAAAACCAGAAAAATCTATTTTTTAATCAATATGCAACAAATAAAAATCCCAAGGTTCTATAATAATTTGATTGGGCTATTAGATCCCCAGAGTATTTCAGCGGGACATTAAAAATCTAAATGTTTGGTCAGCTCAGGTGACTTCTTCTTACCAGCCATCTTCTTACCAGTTGTAAGGCACTCTGCCATCTGGGCTTCACTTTGCACTTTTATCACCAAGAACCATCACTAGTCATATCTAGGTTTGCTCCTGAATGTAAAGTTAAAAACATAATGAACAGAAATAAAAAACCTGATTAAAAAAAAAAAAAGGCAGAAAAAACCCAACAACACAAAAACACACAAGAAAAGCTGCTCCATAAACACAAAATTAGTTCTGAAAGAAAACTGCAGCTGTGGAAGCAAACAAGATTAAGTTTCAGCTGTGTTGGAGCCAAGACAATTACAGACGAGGCTTATCCTGTGAAAGTAGTGAAAACCAAGTCAGAAAACAAAGATCATGAGGAGAAAGAAAATTCCTAGTCAACCTGTTATTATATACTATGAGAGCAAGAGATCTGAATCTTAGATCTGAATAAATTCCTTTAAGACATTAGGATGAAAGAAGGGAATTTCAGGTTCATTTCTGTGTTTCCATCTGACAGAGATTTAGTTACGGACTTTTTTCTAGCTCAGAAGTGGTTAAAAATTTTAGTCAAAGCTTCTGTTAGATGTCAGCTACTGCTGCGTAACACAAATAAGCCCCATGCAGTCATCGTTCAAAACTGATGTAAAATCCACCTTTAATGTCCTCTGTTTTCAGAGTTTGAGAACTCGCTCAAAATGTGGGGAAAACATTCCTTGGAAGGTTCCAGTTCCCCTTGGAAACCCATCTGAAAACCCAGTTCTGCAGAAGTTATAAAAGAAACTTTCATATCGTTCTCTATTCTTGACTCTTAATGGAGTGCAGCTTGAGGAGCTGTAGCCACTGGAGCACATCCCTCTCCTCCTCAGGGCAATACCTGCCTAAGTGAGAACCCTAAAATTGCTGGGACCCCCCCTGCCCCTTTACACTATCTGACCGCAGCCAAATCCTGCATCTCCCCAGCTGGGTACTGACAGCTCAGGACAGCTGAATCACCGCAGAAACCTCGGATGTTGGTGCTGAAGGACTCACCCATCTGTACCATTGTATGTAGGCATGACAAATCCAAATGTGGCGTTAAGAAAACATTTTCTTTTAACAAAGCATGAAAACTGCATTTACTCAGACATCCTTAATTAGAGCAGCTGCCAGTGAAATAAATGCTGTGACTAGAAAAATAAAGATCTGCTATGCCTTTTGCTCTGCTCAACCCACTTGAATGTGGCCAAAACATAAGACAAAGATACTAATTGAATTCATGTTTTACAGATTCAGATCTATTCAGCTGTTGAGTACTCTCAACCCTAAATAACAGCTCTATTAATTATTACCCAGAATCCTCTACTTAGAGCCACAGCTGTTCTTCTGTTTCACAGACATTTTTCACAAATTACAAAGCTACCTAAATTAATAAAAGTCTAAGCACATATGACTGCAATAGCTGGAAAGAGTTTCAGCTCATACACTGTGTGATTCCCCACATTGCTAATTTAAAACATCTGAGCTACTTTATCAATCAGCTTTTGTCTCTTAATGAAGTTACTGAAATATTGGAAAACACGGATGTCTTTATGGGGAGTAGGAAGATGTCTGGAGGAGCAGCTGCTGTTCCTAGGATCTACTGGATCATATATCTGATATGTTCCCCAGATGCATGTAAGACTTCATGGTATCATATATGCCTGACCAAAAAATTGTTACCTAGCAGGAAAATCAGGTTGCGAGGTTTTTCAGAAACCTTTAAGTGGCAGTTGGGAAGGAAAACTGTCCTTTGGGAAAATAATGGCTGATGACAAAAACTGACTCATAAACAAATGCAGGAACTGATGCTACAACTGTTTTCACACAGTTTTGTTCCTCTGGAGTAGAAGTGATCTGGCATGAACAAAGCCATGGACTTGCCATCGTTCTTGTGAAATGTAAGAGCAACCATCCCACTTTTGTCTCTGCTCACAGAAGAAACAAAGCATATGATATATAAGGTGCCACATATATAAGGTGCCACATGTAATTTTTCTGTGGAAATGCCAGTAAATCAATACTGCATTTCAGCATTTCTTTAAAAAATGTGTGCATTTACCTGCAAGGTTTGAAAGGGTACATAGTGCTCTTGATGAACATGAATGCATCCAATTAACATGAAAAATTACTTTAACAAACCAAAACCAGTGTAAGATTCACTGGTTATTTAACTGCAATAATTGTGATTGCAATTAATGTATTTGTCAATAAAGTGCCATTCAGCATCTATTGTTATATTTAAGAGGCTTGTCTATGCAATACCAAAATCACTGCTCTAGGGAAGCGAATTTGATGTATGTTTCATATTCATTGCTATGAAGAGGATATTAACGTGATTCCTTAATATAACATATATGCTAATATCTAAAGATGGCAATTATCCCATACTGACAATTAATTGAATATAAACTTCCATGACAAAACATGAATACAAAGGACAAATCCAAAAGACATTGAAAAAAAAAAAAACTTAGTCTGTTGATACTTGTTTCAGTTCAGATATTATGACTTTTTTGTGCACTCCTCCTAGCGTAGTGTCCCCTGAGTCCACCTGCTATCACATTATAATCTGTCATTTATAGCCTCTGCCTGTTGCCAAACACAAGATGTTAATAAAAGTCATCATTTGTTTTCTGCAGGATGGGAGAGGAGGAGAGGGAGAGGGAGAGGGAGAGGGAGAGGGAGAGGGAGAGGGAGAGGGAGAGGGAGAGGGAGAGGGAGAGGGAGAGGGAGAGGAGAGGAGAGGAGAGGAGAGGAGAGGAGAGGAGAGGAGAGGAGAGGAGAGGAGAGGAGAGGAGAGGAGAGGAGAGGAGAGGAGAGGAGAGGAGAGGAGAGGAGAGGACAGGAGGCCTAAGAGAATTAACTTGTTTTTCAGAAGATGTGTCAACATCCAAGCTAGAGTTTCACATGCTTGAAAACTTCCATGGTGCCTTGAAAATACTTGACCTCCTATAAAATAATCTGAGATAAAGAACTGTGGAGTTTTTTGTTTTGGTTTCGTTGTTTGGGTTTTTTTCCTGCAGATCATGTGGTTTCTGTATATAATTTGATTCTGTATTCCAAATATTCAGAATTTTCTAAAAGTGTTTTGTTTCCTTCCTGAAAAATGTTCTTTATATAGTTAAATCAGGGCTGGTCTCTACATATGTTGTCAGCTACCGGAATCCAGCAAATGAGCAGATTGAGGACCAATGGCACCCAGGATAGGATGTGGTCAACATTTAAAGTTGTGTCCCATAAGACAATGTAGATGCGCAAGTGACCAAGGAAAAGGGTTCCCACAGGCTGTGATGCTGTGGTACTTGAATGAGGGATGGGGGATCTGCTTTGTGCCAGGAAATAGGAACTGTAGAACCAGCAGAGTGTACTTTGTGCCAAGCATCACCTCAATTCCCTCCAATTTCTGCAGCAGCCACCCAGCCAGTTCCACTACCACCTCCCCATCTTTGGGTACAAAATAATATGCAGGACAAAAATTTATAAGTATATGAATTTCCTCTTCCATTCCCTTCCATTCAACCCCAGCCGCATTTTATAATAAACTTTTTAGGTCAATGTGAACATGTTCTTATGTAGAAGGCTTATTCTCCTGTGTTAGTACTACTGAACACTCTCCCAGTCTACCTCATTGTCCTTTCCAGGAATCAAAGATGCTCTTCAAAGCTGAAGGGGCTGGATTTTTTCCCCTAATATGCTCATTTTCTTGATTACAGTAAATCAGCCTTTCTCCTTCAGTGTTTTTCCAGGATGCCATTTTCTGATTAGATTTGCAACAGTTTCATGATCTGGCTTACATCATGCCAATTTTTATCCCTTGGGATTTTTAGCTGACATGGTGCCCGGACTGTAGTTGTGCTTCCAGCAGATGGTCGGCCCATGCTTTTTTCATCTCGGGCTGTTGGAGAGGTCAATAAAGATGAGCAAGCCAACTGAAGATCAGCTGTGAACCAGCTATAGCTCAAACTCATCTACAGTTTTTCCTGTGAAGTCCATTAAAAAGCATAAGCAAGTACAACTAGGAAAGAGCTTAAACCTATTGTACGATGGGAACATAAGCACTTTTTCATTATTCTGTGTTATTGACTTCTAAAGGATAGTGTTACTACACAGAAAAAAAAAAAAAGGCAAGTGTACTTTTAAGATGGGATAAATCTTCTTGAACTGTTCTCTGTACTGTCCTCTCTATACTTTCTAGTCATCTTCCTGTCTTTCTCATGTACATCTTCCTATACATTTTTTGTATCTACAAATTAAAGGCTTGATTTATGGTCAGGCCTGGTTTATAGATGCAAGTCAACATTTCCCAGTGGTGATTATATGGAATTCATGCCTTCTGCACACACTTACAGAAGGAATTGGTCAGAAGCTTGTTTTCATTCAGAAACAAAAAAACCTCACAGCGAACATAATATATATGTATTGCAGAAAAATTCCATGTGGTCTCTTCTTTCACCTTTGCCATGTAAATGTTTGCTTTATATGCTGTAATCTCTTCTCACTAGACCTTTCCCTTACGTCTTTATAGATGATGCAGCTCTCTAAAACTCTTATAGAAAATTCTGTACCCAAAGAACTCTATTAGTAAATAACAGGCATTGCAACAAACTTAGAAGTAATTTCTGGTGTTACTTTATTCGAACAGATCTTTTAGCTACCTATTGCTTGTTCAAATTCAAATACATCTGAAACAGCGATCTTGCAATTTTATGTTTATTAAAAAATAACCAGCACGTTTTGTTGTAAGGTATTAAGCCATGGACATGAAGAGGGGTGTTTCCTCAAGCTTGCACACATCTAATTTGAAGTAGTAAAAAATGTTTCTCTAACTAGGGAAAAGTGACAGAAGGCTCCAGAAAAGTCCTATTAAAACAACAATGGAGGTGTCAGAAGTGATATAACTAATGAATGACGCATGAAACAGAAAAAAAAAATAACAAAAAAAGATGAAGATGTATTGATGACACTGAAAGGAAAAACATGAAAAGCATACGTGTACAATAATATCCTTAGCCCCTAATTTTTTTAAAATTAAACATTTTACATACACACACACAAAAAGGATACTTTAAAAAAATATATTTATGCTGTTCTTTGTTAGGATTTGAATACCTTCCTTTTTGGACATTTTCATACTTCCAGCTTCACAAGGCAGTGGAATATACATAGCATTCTATGCAAATACTCTGGTTTTACTGAATACCTTTCTCTTCCTAAGTGACAGCCTCAATCACACCAGACAAAAACTGAGTGAAGTTTTCATTAACGGAATACACTAAACATACCATGGTCTTCATTCAGAAGAAATATTTGCATAATTGCCCTAAATTAGAGACATTTAATTTTAAATGATTTACTAAAAGTTTAAAAAGACTTTTTATTCTCAATTGTATATAGTCTGATTCATGACAAATCCTTTATTGTGTGACACACAGGATTTCTCTGTTTCTTGTCAAGATATTACGTTGAGAGCAACTTTTCTACCTGGGAAGTTTGGGGAGTGGGAGTATACTGTGTTACAGTAATCTGGATACTCACTTCAAAGGTAGAAAGGAGAAACCTCGGTGAACTTTTGAAGGTATTTAAAGCCTTCTGCATAACTGCTATAAGCAAACATATATGTCTTCATCAGTTTCTGCCTCAAGACAAACTAGTCCACATCTTTCTCAACCAAGGACCACTTCTGATGCAGAAATGTGCACAAAAAGGGACATGGATTTGAAGGATGGAGGACAGTAGGAAGATTTGGAAAACTTTATTGTGATTTTTTCTTGACCATCTCTGCCGCCTTAACAAGAAAGGCATGAAACAAGGTTTGGAAGGGAATGTATGCAATCCCTCCATTGACAGGAACCTTTTAAGTCCACTGCCTACACATAAGCATGAAGTGCTACTTGAATAGCACTTGCATGCCACAGGGCTACCCAAACATCTGCATGCAGCTGATCATGGTGACACCAGACCCCTGGGATACACATAGCCTTCTGGGCTGGCACCAGGTGGGATACTATCCCAGAGCTTCTCAAGTGCCACTATATAGACACCTGCATGTAAGCAACAGAGCCATGCCCTTTTCCCTGGTGTTTAAGCTGGATTTGCTTTAAATAATATACCATTAGCACCAGAACCTGTGAGAAGTGATCAACCACCATTCAGCTAATAGGCTGGTGAGATGAGTCATTCAAGAGGATGAGCATGCATGATTAGTGAGGATGGATATGGAAGAAGCTGGGAAACCTTCCCAGCCTGGAAGAGTAAAAATTCTGGTATTTGAACCAAATCAGACATAAGCCTATTTCTTCTACATGAGGCTGTAGGACTGACCTTGTTCCAGACTCTGTCAAGCATGATAAAGCAAAAGTGCTACATCTAGACTGGGTTGCCAGCAGCTGACCCATCTGGATGCCTAGGGAAGAAGGACCCAATGACATGTCATGACAATACCTATATGCCAGATTGCACACAGTAATAGAATCCTCATCCCTTCATTTGTTCCAAATAGGCAACATCGGTAAAAATGATAATGAATAGAACTTTGACTTCTATGTTCTGTCTGACTCTCCCAAGAAATCCAGATCCTTTTTCTGGAGGAAGAAAATTATTCTGTTGTTTACAATAAAGTGAAGGAGAAGTAATGTCATTAGTTCCCATCAATTTTTTTCTGATTTAAACCAGTGTATCTGGTACCAGATTTTGGGCAGAGTTCTAATTATAATAAATTTGCATTTTTAAACATCTTCAAATTTGTAGAACAAAATTCATTTAAGCATTCTATTTCAATGTCTTGCTGACAAAACAATATTCCACCAATGTGTCTGGGGTGAAAATGGTGGGTTTCACAGTAGAAGTGATATATTAATAATGGAATTCTAATTATACTATATACTGCAAGAGATTAAATGTGGGTGAGAAAACAGTTTTTTCTGTGTGTTGTTTATGTTTACAATGCAGAACAATATGTTAAGAAAAAGAAATAATTTCTAGAAGGTAAAAATCCTTCAAAGTTGTGGGGTTTTTTTTCATTAAAATATGTCTTTTGCTCTGTCTTAGTAGAAAAAAACCACATTATGACCCTAGAATTTAGTGAAGCACAAATAAGGGGATATTCTTCAACAGTCTGGAAAACAGTGCAGTACAAAAAGAAGGTTCTGATGCGAAACAGACAATGTCATCTAACCTTTACCACACTATGGGTAAAAGTTCATGCTGATATGATTGAATTTCCAAGTTTTGCTCCTTTTATAACACTCTACTGAATATTTCTTGTCAAGATCAAGAACAGAGTCTTGATCTGTTCAGTGGATCTACTCTGTTAATGGATGAGTGGAAAGTAGAGCAGATCTGCTCACAATTAATTTCCAGAAATAATGTGTTAAATTTTCAATTAATTAATCCTTTTGTGAATGTTGTGATTTTTGTTCCTAAGCAATTGATAAACAAACACACAAAATCCTTCCTGCTGTATAATGTGAATTGCAGATTGCTTACAAAACTCAAATGATCTGGGGCCTAAATAAACCAATATATTCACTTTTAAACTAAGACAATTTGATATATGAAATATAAGCAACTATAACAAGAAATATACTGATTGTTACTCCCATATGCGGAGTTTTGAAATACTGATGATCTCTGCATGACCTCAGCAAGCAGAGTTGTAACTTAGCTGTTCTACTTCATCTTCAGCTCAGCCCTCAGTGATAATGAAGTACCCTGGAGAAGAAGATTCATGTTGAAAGATTTTCATAACCAAATGTAGGTTATGATTTATTTCTGCTTTTACACTATTTGTTTGGGTTTAAACCACCCATCATTTACTGTGTAGGGTGAATTGAGAATGTGATATAAATTAATACATTTATAGATTATGAATAGTAAGCACAAATTTTTCTCTTCAATGATATATAAAAGTAATAAAATTGATCAATTTGTGAGTTTTCCTTTTTTTGCTTGCTACACTATACACTCCTTTAAGTTTCACTTGTACTTTACCTTCCTATATAGAGCTACAGAGTTACCATAAACATGAATGATGAAAAGGCAGCACTGAGGTGGATGTCACCAACATTGAATCCAACAAGTGTCCATGTGTTTCCTCGCTATAACTCTACAAATCCTCCTAAATGCCTATTGATCAGTGGAGAATAAGAGTATGTCAACACCTGGAAGGAAATCTGAACCGTCAGGACTATTTTACCTATTGTACCAGGAACCAGAAACCTCAATTACCAGACCTCTAGCCCCCAAAATAATCTGGTATAGCAAAGTGGAAAGATTAATCAACAATGCTACAAAAGAAATTTTTAACAAAGCAGACTTTGCTGTAATACCTTCTACATGCAACATACTGATACTATGGTTTTATTACTCCATCAAAATGTTCCGTCGTAGTACAGTTTACATTAGACTAATCACTAATGCATTATTAGTTATATAGGGTGTTTCAAAAACATGGATCTAATTTAGCAGTATAGTGATTTCAAATTGGGTTCATCTTTTTGAAACATCCTCTATATTAAACTTAAAAATAATAATGAAAGCATTATTTTCTGTAGAAATTTGTGGACACTGGAGTCACAAAGTTTTGCTTACTGACTCAAAAAATATGCAAATAGCTAATATAAGATGTCATTGTCCACACTTTCTCTTGTATGTTTTTAAAGAAATGACCACACCGAAGACACTTAAAAATGATGAGCAAAATCGTAAGTCAGTTTTTGGTCATTTTTTCTTACTTCCTTTTTTCCTGCAGTTCAGAATAATTTGGTTTCACACTGCTTATTAAAGGCACAGGGGAGCTCAAAAGACTAAATACAAAGATCAATAAGTGGCATGTAAACAGCAAAAGCTGCTTGTGTTTAATTAAAAAAAAAAAAAAAAAGTCATCAGTAAAGTCATTGTTTGCTTCCTATGCAAGTAACTTTCCTGGCAATGTAGGGTCACAGTGACTAATATGACTAATTGTGTGACTGTGTGTCTTTAATTTCAGATTAATGACATACTAGCCTATTGGTTTAGATAGAGAAGCAGTTAAAACAGATCAGTTAACAAACGCACAGCGTAGAGTCTGATTCCACTTTTATCTAAATCTCTTTCTAGTATAAGTGTGTGCTGGAAGGGAAGGAACCGGATGTCTGTGCAACAGCAGAACAAGGTGCCACCAGATTGAGAAGAATCATTTCTCTGATAAATCACACAACAATTTAGTTCAGGATTGCTATAGGAGATTCGTGCCACCTCAGTGATAATTCTGTGTTTGACATTTTGCAAGGACATCAGTCAGAGTGTAGCTGTTGATGAGCTGCTCTGTGGGTAAGCATGCAGCTTGTGCCTCATTGTAGAGCTATCTACACCTCTGACCTTCAGCTTTTGTGCCTCCCTTTGCTCAATAATACCTAAATCAGTAATTTTGAGTTACCATCTCTATTTTGATGACAGCATATTTCTATGAAATTGTAAATATCTAAGTGATTTAAGAAGTCTGCTAGATATTAACCTCAAAACTCAGCACCTGGAGAGGGTAGAAAATGCTGCCAGTTCTGTCACAGTAAGGAGAAGGAAAAGTAAAAGTGCTGAAACAATACTTGCATTTAACAAGAGTCCCTATCTGGAATAGTCGAGACAACTGTGTTTTAAATTTCTTGTGTAGAAGGTAACAGCCATTTGGGCAACCTATATCTGGCTGAAGTTTTGAATTTGAACCCAACAGGAATTCAAAACTCGATATGAAAGGACATGGGGAGATCAAGCCCAGCATCATGTCACTTGGACTTTCTTTAGGAGAGAACTCTGGGAAAGCTTATATACCATACACTTGGTACTGTAGTAATTTCACAAGAGATCGGGTAAAACAAATAGCACTTTTATGGACAGATCAGATGATATTCTGGCCAAAATTTTGCTAGCAAAGGTGAACATCAGTATGCCACACTAATTGCCACAGTACAGGTTTTCTTCTCCTTGACTCTAGTCTGTGGCTATGAAGATATGATCTTTCTTTGTATGTGGTTCTTCATTTTTGCATATATGAAGAAAAATATTTTTATATCTGTCTCTGTGGCTTCATATTTAAATATTTTTGTCAGCATACAATCAGATACAGAAGTTTTTTCTTTTTTTAATAATTCCAAATGCCTGAAAAGAACTGAAATAGTGCTGTTATTTCTCAAGAAATTCCTAATTGTTTAGGGATCAAAGTAGAAGGCAGTGTGCATGCCCCATAATATCTTTCAGCATAACAGAGATTTTCAGTAGTAAAAATGCTTTTCCATAGGATGCTTCAGCAATCATGTGTGTTTTCAGCCCTAGTAAGGCACTTAAAGTCCAATATGTGCCAGATTCCAGTTGGTTCACTGTGGTCTCAGATACTGTAAACTGTTGTTGCATTTGCAAGAACAAGAGATATAAAGGGTGGTAATTCTAAACTGAAAGGGAAACAAAATTGCTGGTAGAAATCAGCCCACCGACCAACTACAGATGAAGTGTTGCTTTCATGTGATCGCTCAGTCTCTGAAAGAGGTTGAATGAATGCTAATTAGAAACCTGAGGTCTGATCTATCTGAAAGATTGTCTGATATTCCCATGCCTGCCACTGAAACACAAACTTCACACTTTGTCTATTGTTACTTGTGCTCCAGCCATGAACAACACTGAGAGTGACAAGAAATAATTTCAGAAACTTAGAAAAATTAATTTGCCTAATATCCAACAGACTAATTCCTCTGAAGATTTTCAACACAAGAGCTGCCAGTAGATTGACAGCATGGCATTTTATCACCAAATACTACAGCACTGTCAAAGAAAAGATAAATGAAATTATAATGCTTAGTGAACCATTCAACTTGCAAATACTGATACCTCTTCCTGCCTATCAGGTCAGAAGTAAACATCACAGTTATATATAAGATGCAAGTGATGGTATTTTGTTTGAAAGTAGAGTAGAGCTGTGACGTGTGGCAAAGACTGCTGTGGACAGATCTTCACATTTTCCAATTCCTAGTCTAAATTACTGACACATGCACTTGCAATATGTCTCAGATGTTTGCCCAGAGAAATGGTGGAGTCACCATCCCTGGAGGTGTTTAAATGGTGCATAAACAAGGCTCTTAGGGACCTGGTTTAGTGCTAGAGTTAGGTTATGATTGGGCTCAATCTTAAAGGTCTCTTCCAACTGGAAAGATTCCATGATTCTATAAATTGGTATTTCAATGACCTGGCTATCTCACCAGAAAGGACTTAAATCCCAAGCTATCTGGTTGCAGCTTTAAAATAGCATTACTACTGCTATGTCCCATATATATGACTTTGGAACCTGAAAAACAGAAAGAAGAGACAAGATATTATATTAATGTGTGGGTGGGTAAATTAAAAACTTAAATAGTGACAAGAGGGCAAAAGAAAGAGCAAATATTCTGACTTAGTTCTCTGATTACATTTGTTTAACAACAGAGATGATAGAAAACAAACAAACAAACAAACAAAAATAAAAACAGTCACCCTAAGTCCCTAATCCAAGACACCAGAAACAGGAAAACAGGGAAAGGGAAAACAGATTTACATGACAATGGACTGATATAGATTTGAAAGAACCTCAGGAAGACACCAAGTTCCACCTCCTGCTCAAAGCAGGGCTTACTTTGGTGCTCTGGGTCACACAAAGCTTTGTCCTGTCAGATTTTGAATATTTCCAAAGATGGGAAGTCCATAATGCAATTAATTAATTGTGGGGAATTAGCTCAAATGGTAGAGTGCTCGCTTAGCATGCGAGAGGTAGTAGGATCGATGCCTGCATTCTCCAGCATTTTGAGAGACCGAATATCAATGGTGGCATAAGATTTTTCTCCTATAAACTGTTCATGTTTGTGAAAGAAAATATACAGCTAGTAATACATACTGTTTGTGTCCTGACAGCCAAGAGGGCCAGCCATGTTCTGGGTGCATCAAGTACAGGATCACCAGCCAGGCAAGGGAGGTGATTGTCCCGCTCTGCTCTGCACTGGTGCAGCCTCACTGGAGCACTGTGTGCAGTTCTGGGCGCCACAGGATAAAAGAGATATTGAACTGCTAAAAAGTGTCCAGAAGAGGGCTACAAAGTTGCTGAAGGGTTTGGAGAGGAAGTCATATGAGGAGTGGCTAAAGTCACTGGGTTTGTTCAGCTTGGAGAAGAGGAGACTAAGAGGAGACCTCATCGTGGTCTACAGCTTCCTCACAAGGGGAGGAGAAAGGGTAGGTGCCGAACTCTTCTCTTTGGTGACCAATGACAGAATCCAAGACAATGGCAGAAAGAAGAGGTTAAGGTTGGACATTAAGAAAAGGTTCTTCCCCCAGAGGGTGGTGAACACTGGAACAGGCTCCCCAGGGAGGTGTCACAGCCCCAAGCCTGACGGTGTTCAAGAAGAGACTGGACAACGTCCTCAGACACACGGTGTGAACTGTGGGGTTGTCATATGCAGGGACAGGAGTTGGACTTGATACTTGTGGGTTCCTTCCAACTCAGGACATTCTATGATTCTGTAATTCTATAATGGAACAAAGACCAACAGACCCATGCCCTAATGCAGATCGTTTTATTTACAAACCTGGGCTTTTATCTTTCAGGCTTCTTTAAATTTCTTCTTGAGCGATTTTTACAAATTCCCAAACATCTTAAAGAACAAGGAAATGAAACCTTAGAACTAAAAGTTTTGCCTGACATGCATGAATCACACTTGAAATGCTTCATGGATAGTTCAGAAAGGTGTTACCATATTAATAGCGTTTTATAATAACCTGTGGCAGTGGGACACTCCTCTACCACCACTACTTTTATTTTATACTCCCAGATTTTGTTTCTGTTAACATTATATCTGGGCAAAGCTGAAAGTTCCACTGTTTTTGTGAAAAAAAGATACAGTTTTTGATAACCATCTGCAGCTTTCACGGTACAAATTTCTGGAGAAGGCAGGGTTTGGTATCTATGAGACTAAACTTTCATAATATTCTAAAACTTGGGCTCTTCAGCTGTGAGGTTAATTAGAAAATGGGAAGCTCTGTAAGTCACTGTGGGCAAGCTGGCAAGGAACATCTGCACAGAGAAGTGTCCACAGAAAATGTCATTGGAATAGACTCACCTGGGGAACAAGCCCAATCTGGAAAAAAAATATCCTTTTTTTTCCCAATGAAAATTTCTGAGTGGCTCAAATTACCATAACTGATTGTTGTTACTTGCATTTCTTCATTACAAGTGAGAATTATTAAGGGACCATCTGGACCACCTGACTCTCAATTTGTGAAAGACCAATGAGATTTTTTATTTAGAAGAAATGGTCTTTTAATCACTATATCTTTTTTTTCTTTTCTGATGGAAATTTTTGGGTTCCTACACCAGCATGTCTATTTCTTTCATACCAATGATGCTAAGTACGTTCAAAGTTGATTTACAACACTCTCTTAACTGTAGAGGTGCAAAGCAGAAAAGAAAATAGCTGATTCAAATTTTAGTTTGTTTTCTTTCACAAGGAAAGTTGAAAATCTTCTAGCTTTTGAGTTACATAATACAAATAAACTGACCAGCTGCACTTTTTTATTAAAGTGATCTTTTTTAGTCTTGAAAGTGTTTGCAGAGAACATAATACAACAAAACAAAGAAAACTACTAATAGGATTGCAGTACTTGACTCCATTTCCTTAATGCCAGATAGCAAATACGCAATGACCAAATACAGATCTCAAGTACTTTTATTTTGCGAAACAGAACATTGATTTTTATGAATCCTTTAGAAATTCATTATTATAGTCATGAATCACTTTTGGATTTTTAATATTTGCCAGTACAAAGAAAAGAGTCATTAGAGCAACTGGGAGGGGAAAAGAAAAAGAAAAAAGAAAAAGAAAAAAAAAGTTATTTCTGTGAAATTCTCATTTCCAGTACTTAAAAACAATTAAATCTTATAAGTTACCATAGCAGTAGGCAGAGAAACATCCTATATCTACTAATTTTCTTAGTGATATTATCATCCATTGGTTTATTGTCCCATTTCTTTTTGTCCGGTATTACCAATTGTTTAAAAAAAAAAGAAGAAACCACACAACACAGAAACCCAACCAGTACTGGATGTATTTGAGTCCTGGTTTTGTTGCTGTGAATAGCTATTCAGCAACCAGTGGACGCTCCTGCCAAACCATTTTTGTGGTATAGCTGATGCAGAAGTTGCTCAGCCTACAGCTGCATACCTTCTGCTACTAGACAGATCCTGATGAATAATTCAGAAACCAAATCCTGTTGACCTCACATGTAACAGAAGTGTAGTCAAGCTCAAACGGGAGACAATTTTTGTCACACTTTTTTCAATTGCCTCAACAGTTAATTTTAACTGATACTACACTATAATATTCCTCTTTTGCTACTTTCTTTTTAACTTAGCTACATTTTACACTGACGCAGGCTTGAAACCCATCAGCAGCAATGAAGAAATGCTCCTATTCTCTGTCTCCTCAGTAACAGTAGGGACCACATAACAATGCTCCCAGACCTTTCATCATTAGAAACTGAAAAAAAAAAAAAAATCACCACATTTTCTCATTAAAGACTCTGGTTATACCACAGCTGGATACCAACCATGATTACCTGGATGAGAGCATCATGGTGCTCCTCAAGATGCAAGGCTATGGAGGTAAAAGGTAGATTAGCTTTGAGACCAACAAGACCTCCCTGATGAGGGCAAAACGTGCCTCAGTGAGGATCATCTGCCACCATAGCCAACAGCCTCCTTCTTTCTCTATGTTACCCTTTAAAAAGAACTGTCTCTTCTCCATTGTTTGGCAAAGGAACCTGTAGCAGGGAAATCCATGCAATTACCGTGTGTTTGCTCACCACTGCAGCCTTGCTCTAGATTTCATACATTTGCATGCTGAAGTGCTATTTTCAAGATGAGAGTTTCTTAGGGCCAGAGACAGTGTGACACTTCTTTTTTTTTTTAATAATTACCATTACATTTCTTATGCAATACTTTAGTCCAGAAGTTCAAGGCAGGTTAAGCAGCACAGCTGGAGCAAGGCTGTATGAGCCCCTGAGCGTTGCTGAGCAGGTGAATGGTTGCACTCTTCAGCTTCATTCCACTTCCAAGGTGAAGCAAGCATGGCCTTGCTCTGGTCATGCTGCCTAACCTCTTTTGAGCTGTGAGTCCAGACATAATTTAAGAAAAATCTATATTATGTTGTTATTATTATGTGGTTTGTTACCAGATCAGAATGCCATAATTTAGAGGCAATCATTGATTTATCCAAATAATTCTGTGTAAATTGTTGACAACTCACCTTATAAACACGATCATATTAAAGAGTTGTTGAAGAATTAGGCAACCCCCCAAAAATTTTGCCTAAATCCAAGAATGTTACATGCAGGGTTGAATTTAGCCCAACAAAAGTCAGCAGTGTACTCAAGTGTTTTAAGCAATACTTACTAGTGTCTCAGGAATGGCTTTTTCTTTCACACAAGAGGAAGAAAATTCCACACAAGTCAAGAAAAATGATATTCAGTAATAATCAGCATACTTGAGGGCAGTCCCAATAAGGAGATAAATAACGAAGGGTAACCAGTCTCTTTGAATCCAATAACAAGAAATCACCAGGTGACACCTGAAACACAGCAAAGTGAGAAACTGAAGAGTCGTTCTTAAAATTGTACATGTAACTTTCCATCCACTAAGATAGGAACACTGCTCTTATGTTACTCTTTCTTTATTAGTTTCTGAAAACTGTGGTTGTCCTTCTATCATATGTGATTAACCAAGTCCTGTAAAAGTTGATAACTCACGTCTATGAAAAAGCACATCCCTCATACACTCACAGGAACCTTCTGCGTTTTTTGAAACCCCTGTATGTAAGGACAAAGATGTTTAAACGTGTATATTTGTGCATGTGTGAATGCTAGTGACAATTGCATGCTTTCAAGTACGCATGTCAGGTAACATACATTTTGTTTTGTACAGAAGAGAACTTGGAGTGTGTTGTATCCCAAAAAGCAGGCAGAATATTGTGTGGCATCCTCCTGTGAGATTTTGGTTTACAGACCGGCTAGAAACTTTCAAATACAATTCTTCCCATTTGATCATTAACTAAAATTGAGTGGCCCCATTTTGGCCTAGTATTGTTTTTATACTATTGAGTTACAAAATCAGTAGAAGGGGCAGAAGTGGATGCTGCAGCAGCTGCTGTCAGATGAAGGCTGTAAGCTGCTGGGGGTCTCCCTCTGACTGGATGGCTTTGACAAACACAGTTCCTAGATTTTTATCTATTTCCTTTACTGAGATTTGTATAATTTTTCAAAAACCTTTTTTTCTCTATTTTTTAATCTCCTTTGAGCTCATTGTGTATAATGTAATGTCATAACCAATATTCAGCAGAATATTTTTATGTTTAGTTGCTGCACTCAGGGATCACCTACAGGCTATATTTACCAATCTTGTTGCTCACATTAAAATACTAAACCTAGAGAAAGACTAATCAATGAAAAAAGCCTGGCTTTGAGAACTGCAGTTGATGCCTCCAGTGGAATCAATTCTTGTCCTTGCTATAGTCTCTGCAGACATTGCAAACTTAATGATGTTTAATCCTGTATATGCCATTCTAATCACACGCCCAGTGGTATAGCCTATAAGGTGGTTCAAATCAATGAACTATAACAATATAAAACCAGAGCAAACTACATTAGAAATGGATGTTACTTCTTTTTAAAAAGGTTTTCTATATCCCTCACAGCCGTGGCAATATTTTTTCTGTTTTCCTGTTTTGTTAATGTGGTAAACACCCTCCATCAATTAATTCTTTGCATTTTTTTTCCATTTTCCTTCCCTGGATAACATAGTGGAATGCAGTCTCTCTCCTGGTTATGCTGATTCAATCATGTGTGTTGTTATAATTTATAAGCATAAAGGAAGCTCCTTAGTCCTCATATGGTTTTTCTTTAGGAACTGATTGTTATGAATATGGCAAGATTTAAAGAATTCATGGGTCTTTGGGTTTTTCCTATATATTATTGCCATTTTTATGTTGATCCTGACATTTGGATGGTCAAGTATTGGAGTATTTCAGATGCAGTGTGACAGATGATGGTGATTACTGATCTTGCAGGTGAAATCAATGACAGTGTTAAAGTTGTCAGGTTAGTATTCTAAGTACAGCAGGGATTTAACAGACTTTCAGTTATCAGTTCTTGTCTTTTTTTTTTTTTTAATATTCATTTGGTTAGTATTTGAGAAATTAACAGTAATCTGGAATTAATTATATTTATTTAGCTTCTTCCTGTAGTTCTTGTCAGTAATGTAGGCTATAACTGTCTTACATATTAAATCCTACATACTTTTACAACATATGTTTGTAGTTAATTTTTAGCCTTAAGAGCAATAACTACTTTGTAAATTTTGTAAGAATATAGTAAAATATAAGCATAATGATGGCTTTTGTACCAATCATAATGTGCCAGAAGTACAGTCTTACACAAACGTAATGTACTAAACAAGAACAAAAAATAATTCTCTCCATTGCTGATTGTCATTAAAAGAGGATAAAAACAAAATAGTATTATAGATGTATCGTCTAATGCAGGGGTGTCAAGCTGATTTTCACCGGAGGCCATGTCAGCCTCACAGTTGCCTTCAAAGGGCCGAATGTCCTAAAATTACATTCGGCCCTTTAAAGGTAACTGCAAGGCTGATGTGGTCCCCAGCGAAAATGAGTCTGACGCCCCTGCTCTAATGACTCCCACTACATAGCCTGTCTCCCCCTCTACAGTCTCACTTTTTCCTTTAATCTATTACTAATTCATCAGGACAAGTGAAGGAATTACAGATTTTCCCAGTACCTGTAATTATGATGAACAGCAGTGACTGCATGACTCCATCTGTAGCTGTCCCGGAGATGATTATGTGCCTGGGTTTCTAAAGGACTAGGAACCCCTCTGCATATACTTAAAGCTGTGGTTTTGATTTTAATGTATGTTATTATTACCGAGGTTTCTTTCTTTCCTCTAAAGCCATACTAAATTTTCTGCAAGCAGTTTTAGACTGAAACTTTTTCACAAGCTTTGATATTTTTTAGCCTTCCCCATAGTCAAATTTCTTGGTGACATGTAATAATTTTATGGGGACCTTCACTACACAACTATCCCTCAAAAGCACACAGGGAAAGAATGCCACCAATGCTCATACAACAATCAGTTCTCATGAGCATGTACCACAACTAATAGTATTAATCTCAATGTACTCATAGCTTTAAGGGCAGTGTCCATCTGAAATTTCAGTGCATTTTCTGAGTATCACTTTGTGAAAGAGATAGTAATTATGAGGTAGGTAACTACCTGCTCCTGGCCATGGTTGTGCTGCCAAACATTTGTGTGTTCCTGTGAGAGGTCAGCGATGCTCTGCTTTGCCACCTGAATTGCTTGGGTGGTTGATCCTTGCCTTGTTTTTGCCAGAATAAGCTTCTTAGGCTTAAGCTCTTTAAACAGGGGAACTTTATTACTAAATAATTTAGCCCAAGCAATTTTGCTTTGGTGTTAGGATTTCCTCTGAGAATCAAGTTAATTAGCAATTGCAGGAATACAGCATTTAGAAGAACTATGCATCCCTTCCTGCTTGTTCAAACCTAGACACTAATTTGCAACAGCTGTCAGAAAAAGCCTCCAGCAAACTCCATTTCTGATCACTGGTGTCTTTCCTCCTAAGGGTTGTGCAATGCAACATTAACGAGGTGCATATCTTCATCTCTCCCCTCGCTGCCACCCTCTTTTCTCTGACTCCACCACCCATGTTTTCCAGATTTGTCCTTCACTCACTCTGTACCTAATTGATACTATGAAAACATGTCCAAACCTGAGGGCTTAAGTCACTCAGGAAATCCCAGTGCTACCAAGCCGACCATCCTGGTGGTGGGCCTCAGTGGCAATGAACATGCCAGACAAAACACAGCAAGTTCCCAGGTTGTTCTTTGACAAAGCATTTGGCAAAATCAGAGTTTCCAAGGAATGTTTTGATTGTATCAAAGCGGAATTTTCTAAAGAAAAAAATGCATTAGAATATTTTTCAACCATTTTCGCTTGCCCATTAGTTGTTCCTGTCTTTGTCTTCAGCTCTTCAATCCTCTGTTTCTGCAGATTAAATAAGCTGTATCAGGCCAGCTGCACATCTTTGTCTGTCAAGGGCAAGGAAATACATCTAGGGATGACAGATATGTTGACAATTGGAGTTCTGATCAAACAACTGTCTGTGCTCACCACTCTCATTACTTTCCCTAGAAAGCAATTTTATCTTAAGGGAGGGGGATTTTTTTCACTAAAATATGCTTTTCAAATAGCTCTTGTAAGGCTCTCCAATCATGACTTTTAATTGGACTACAAATAAATGACTTAAGAATCTGTAAAACATTTCTTAATGAAAGTTTATATACTCACATATAATATAGTCATTGTGCAAAACTGAAATGAGTGTAGTTAATAAAAGACAATCAGCAGTGTCAGGCTTAGATTGAGGAAGCATTCTCAGAGATGTCAGTAATACAGCATTTCTAGAAATGTCAAACTTTCTTCCAGGAGAAATGGATCCTTGCAAGGTGACATACTGTTGGTATAAGCCACTACTTAAGAATACAGTGATAGCTGCATGACACTTTGAATGCCAGTTCTCTTTTTTTTCAGAAGAATCCTCAGTTTTCTTCTTTAGAATCTCGCAACCACGAGTATCAACCTGGACCAAAAAGAAGTGTTGACTTCAGGGTTGATAAGTAATACCTTAATGCTAAAATCAAATGTTCCAACACATGCAATTTCCTGCAATAGAGCAGGTTAGTAAAAAATGCAATTAATACAGAGTACGTATGGGAGTGAACACTTGATTCATTAGGATTTCCAACTCAGGCATCATATTGAGCTAGATAACATAAACCTCACACTGCTAGCATGGATAAACTGACCCAGAAAGTGGAGATATTTATAACATTTTCAATGTTTGCTCAACTTGGTTAATTTCAGAAAAAATATTAAAAACCACACGTAAAAAAAAAAAAAAATAAATAGGACTAGTCTCATTTTCTTCCAATCAACACTAACAATTTTTTATGACTTCATAACAAAGAAAAAGAACCAAATGTTCTCTTGGGAAGGACAGTTCACTTACCCATGTTCACTATACCGTAACACCTCTAACACTTTCTGTTTCATAGCCTATAGCTGGAAATACAGCACCTCTGGCCCCAGCCTTGCCTCAACAAAGTATGTATGGAAGGAATGGGAAAGAAACACTCAAATGATCACCTGCCCAGAAGTAAGATCCCTTAAAAATTTTAAGGATTTTGGCTGACATTATGCTCGTTACTATTTTAACAACCTGATTAACAGGACCTCTTCCATTACTCTTTTTGCAGGAAAGTTGAAAAAAATGCTGCAGGATTAATGAAGAACCACATATGGCTTCATGAGCTTCCATGTTGTTCAGTCTATTAATGTTATTTGAAAGTTACCATGAATGGCACCTAAACATTTTGGGATGACACCTACCTCTCATTCCCACCACTAAGGGATTCTGAAGACAGTATTGTCTTAATTTTCAGATTCTGGAATTATCAGGGTAATGATAAAAATGGAAGGAAGGAGTTAAAAAATTTACGAAATATGTCAGTGTTTAATCTGCCCTGCTAAAAATAAGATAAATATTTCATCACCTTCCTTCCTTCCTTCCTTCCTTCCTTCCTTCCTTCCTTCCTTCCTTCCTTCCTTCCTTCCTTCCTTCCTTCCTTCCTTCCTTCCTTCCTTCCTTCCTTCCTTCCTTCCTTCCTTCCTTCCTTCCTTCCTTCCTTCCTTCCTTCCTTCCTTCCTTTCCTTCCTCCCTCCCTCCCTCCCTCCCTCCCTCCCTCCCTCATCTTCCATTTCCATCATGGCATCAACTAGAGGGCCTTCTACTGCACAGTTGTTTCTGTTTTTCCTCTCAGAAATGTATACAGAAGGCAAGCTTATTTGCTCCACAAAAGAAAAATGTGCTCAATGTGCAAGTAATTTCACAAAGTAGAAGCTGCAGGTGCTTGCTCATGTGAAACTATTGCCACAGCTCAAGCAGTTACAAAGAGGGAAACTATGAAAGATGATGTGCATTTAATAAGCAAGATTAGAGACTTTAGGGTGTATTGGCTTATCTTTACAAAACAGTTAATCTTTTCGGTGTTACAGCATTTGTGATTAACATTTTAGGTGCTAATAAAGTGCAGCCTTCTTTAATACATTTAATATGACAAAGAGAGGTTTATTCTGGATGCTGCTATTACACTTGGAGTGGGTAAATCTGCCTGGTAGTGCATCACCCAGATTGCCTGGATGCGAGAAGTCACTGCACAAGGGGGGACACTTGCCTCATCTTCCCGATGACAGTTCCAGTGAGAAGGGCAGCAGCCCCCAGAGGAAAAGCTCGGGAATGAGGAGATGCAGGAACAGGGCAGCTTGATATTACCACAACATTAAAGGTTCTAAAAGTTCTGATAGCTGGTGCCAGACATTTAAGGAGGGGATTAAATATATATATATATGTATATATGTATATATAAAACACAGAAATTGTTACGTGTCTCTAGCAGTTTCATTTCATTTAGGGGCTTGAAAAATGTTAGTATTTCATCTAGCTAAAGCACAGCCACAAAGCCCTACTCAAACATTACTGTGATGAAACAAAATTGCAGAAACAGCAAGACTGCAGCATTACACAATGTTTGCAGGTGTATACGTAATTGCACTTTCATTATAGCTTATTAGAAATTATTCGTGCATATGTCAATAGGAGTCATATTTTCTTAGCCACAATCAAAGCTCTAGGTCATAAAAACATGTTAGAATAGGTAATTAGTGCCATTGAGTTTGGGGAGTGAATTCATCCAAATGGACTAAGTATTTCAAATCTGCTTGGGAGACATTTGTGACTGTAGTCCTTCCTGCAAATACCTAAAGAATTATTTGTCTTCATGTTTATATAGTCAGGCCTTATATTTGCTTTCTTAGTTGTACTAAGTATTTGCACACTGGAATATCCACAAATTACTAGCCTGATTAAAAAAAAAAAATAAATAGTGTACAAAATCTACATTCATCAGAATTTAAATGTCCAGAGCTTTAATGGTCAGACCCTCTTCTGTATGGGTCTTCAAAAAGCCCTGACTGCATATGAGAAAACAACATGCTGGAGCTTTGGGAAATGGAGTGGGGCAGAGCTACACAGAATGGTTTCAAAGCAAAAATAACTGTTAATTGCTCTCTTTCTCCTGGTCATTTGTGCCATAGACCACTTGGAAACATCACTTCAAGCGACTGGTTTGACAAAACCACACGTGAAAACTCTGCTGTCATGAAACCCCAGCATCTATGCTTCTCCTTCATTAGTTTTGTGGCAAAATTCTATTTCCATTAAATATCTTGCACTTATATCAGTGTTACAGGACAGACTTGGAGACAAAACTATAGCTGGCAAGGGTGACAGCTTGTGCATATTTTGTAACAGTTAAATGAAAATATTTTGGGTAAATTGCTCTCCTAAATGAAAAGTTTTATAAATTACAGGTGCTAAGAAAAACAGAGTTTGGGTGGATCTGATGTAATCTTATGCTAAGCCATTAACTGGTAAAACACTTTTCTGTTCTTGAAGGATACAAAATGCTGAAGAATTTTTCTCTTCTCTTATTTATTGTTATGTTCAGAGGAACAGATGTGTACAAAGAAAAGGCAACCCACATCAGACACATGTTTTAAAGTGACATCAAAGGTTACAAAATTAACCCTGCTCAAAAACTAAGAAATCTGCTAGCATCAAAAATATCTGCAGTTTCTAATGTTCCACAAAAATTACTTGTACGTTTCTGTAACATCTGAAAACTTATGTGTTACAAGATACTGTCTTCAAAATCCTCAGTTTCCAGAGCATTTCTACATCCAGCCAGGACAAAATGCTCTAAGGGTCTCTGACTGCTTGAAACTCTTTGTGGGAAAGTCAGCAGCCAGACCAGGCAAAGTGGTTAGACCTACTCATAACTCACAGTGACCTCCAGAAAGCAACCAGCAAAGCTCATGAGCTTTGGTTTGGTAGTGGAAGAGACGAAAATAGGCAGCAAAAGATACAGATGAGCTCTGCCAACCTGCAGGTCTAAGATCAGAAAGCCAGTACAAGATACGAGGTAGGGGGAGAACCAGGTGATTAACTGTGATGATCCAAAAAAAGTCTGATAGAGCCCAAAAAAATCAATTATAACAGGGCAACTTCACAATAAAATATAATGAAGCCCATTGTATGTGTTTGGAAGCTTTTTTAATAGCTCAGCTTGTTGCATGCTTGCCCACCCCAGTGACACAACAAGCCAGCACTTTCAGAGGGAAACATATGTTCTTCGCCATAGACCTCATTTCCTCCTAAATCTATGGCGGCTTTTATGCTTACAGCTCCCATTTCTCCTTAAACAGTAGCTATGGCACATTAAAATGATAGATTATTCCCCTCTGTAAATCCTCAGCAGGTTTCAGAAGTCTTCCATTATTGCATATACAGTGGAGTGGGATGGGAGGCTATCATCAGGTCGCATTGCTCTTCTCTCCCTTTGGGTATTATGGCTATTTCTGCCCTCACACCTCCCTGTTTGGTAATGGTCAAAGGGGAAAATGACATTTAATTTCTATGTCTAGACAGGAAGATTTGCTTTTTAGACTGCAGTATTATTTTTAAAGTTTGAATTGACTAGCTAATGAACTGGTCTTGCCGTATAAACGAAAATTAAGAAGTACTTATTCAACATTGTCAGAATAGATCACAAAAGCTTCTCTATTAGAACAGAAAATTCTGGTATCTGCTGTTCTGTTAATTCACAAGTTTGATTTTCCTCAACACCTCCGAATCCAATACATATTATGCAAATATTGCTTTACTTAAATGATTAAGAGGAAATAGCAATCTTTTGCCTTTATATAGGTTGTGAGAATTTTCACATTAAACTTTAATAAGAATGATTGTTTTAAAAGGAGTATTTTTCTATCTATTCTAGAAGGTCACTCCATTGGATTTCAAGAAGCCTAACAAATTACAAGCCCTCTATGTGAGAAGTTTCATAAGTAAATAAATTTAACCATATTTATGTTCTATCACAATGTACCACTAAAAGTGCTGCATAAAGTCACACATAGTGAAACTACTAGAATCCTTGTTTCTGAGTTAAGTGAACAAGTGATTCTCAAGAGAATTTGTTAGCAGGATGCAGCATATAATTTTATTTTATCTTAGGTGTTTTGCCTTTGAAGTGAAACTGCTTACCACAATTATACTTTAAGGTTCCTACAGTGATTATTCATGGATCTTTGTTATTATTTCACTGAATCATCAAAGCAAAACCAGTTAGATTGAATTCCGCAAAAGATGAGTTCTTGTCAAAGAGGAGTTTCAGAAGTAAAATGTGCAATTTTTTCTTTTTGTTGAAGAAAAGGTATTAACAAATACACAGATAATTATGTTCTAGCATAGGAGTTCTTTTGTGTATAAAGAACAGCTTTCTACAAGTAATGCATAGGGAGCTAAATACACTAAAACCATCATTCTTTTTATAGGCTATGTCCCTGTTTCTCCTTGTGTACTTCAGTGAAAGTTCAGTCCTGCACGACCCAGCTCAAGGGTTTTCTGCTAAAGACAGGACTGCACCAGGTGGAAAATGCAAAATGAAGAAATTGGCTTCAGCTGCATCAAAGAGAACATGAATTTTACCGTGCTTAACAGAGACTAGATGAAAGGGAGAAGCATTACTGCAGTACAACATTTTGATTTCCCTAATTATTGTCATAATATAAAAAGAGCACTATGTTGTACAACTCTTCTCAACATGGCAAAGATTTTTTAGGTATACTCTACATAATTATACAATAATTAAAACACAATGAAGGACTATCAAATTCTGCAAAACATTTCTTCAACAGTTTCTGTGATCCTGTTATAATGAATTCTGAGCGAAAAGCAGAGAGGGTCTGTTTTGCACTTTCTAATCAGATTTTCTTTCTGGAAATCAGTGGTTATTGGACAAAACTATTGGATTGGGTTGAAACCAGGGCAGCACCTAAAGTGCTGATACTATACTAATAAACCAGGTAAGATACAATCCTGTGTTGGGCCCCAATGCAAGACTCAAACGTACATTTGATACAGTATCACACTGTCCAAAGGAAGCCTGGAGTCAGGTGCTGGAATTACTATTTTGAACACTTTATAAATACTAACAAATCCAATAAATTATTACCCCACCAAGTGTGTCTTAATTAACTGAAACTCTTAAGTTTCCCACTGAATAGGGAAAAAACTGCATGTGAACTACTTTTGAACCAAGGACACTGATGGAGCAGCCTGCGCTTTCAACACTCAATCCAGAGCTACGTGTTTTCAGAAGCAGATTGATTTGTCTATACAGTTCTCACTTTCCCCTTCCTATCTGCCTTTTCACTGTTAGAGAACTCACAGACACGATTTCAGAATTCTGATTTTAGCTGAGTGATCCCTAGAGAATCCCACGTGGGCTATCCATATCGCACAAAGTGTCAGGGGACTTACCAGGCACTCAGTCTTGGAGACTTTGAAAACAAAACAAAACAACAAGAGAATCTTTGAAGACAGTGTGAGTAGGAACAATTTGTAGAAGCAACTAGGGCATTGATTATCTTGCCAGAAGTATTTTTTAATACATTTAAAACACCCTGTAGAGTGTGCTGGGAATGTGGGACGTTCCATCAAACAATGGTGAGGGGTGTAGGGGAATTTTTTGAAGGGACCATGAGCTGCACCACTGAGTTACAATGACTTGCAAATGAAGATTTTCACAGCTGTTTCAGAGGTTAGAATGGGTGGCTGTTATTCAAAAAGAACAGACACTCAAATGTCTCTGATTTATTTAATTTCAGCCAGCAGTTCTTTGTCAAGCTGTACAAAATAGAGGAATGTGGTAGCAGAAAATGAGAAGCTTGGAGTAAGCAAAGCTGGGGGAAGCAAGTGAAAGGAAGATTAGATTTCAAGGCCCATTCACAGCACAGTTTCTGATATCTTCAATGCAAGCAAAAAGAGATTTTCTGTCCACTTGACTTTTTTTCCTCACCATAAGGAGAAATTTGAGCAGGGGGACCTTGAGTCTGGGTAGTTGGGCATGTGGTTGTGAAGAGCAAAAACTTTATTCTTCAGTCCACTTCTGCTGCTGCCAGTCAGTTGAGATCAAACAAAACAAGACAAACAGTAAAGGCAATGTCAATGATGTGATATTTTCTCATATCAATTGTTTTTATTTCCCATGCTCTGACTCATTTAAAATTGTCCTAGTATCTTTAGAAGACTTGCTTTTTAATGAGCGCCAACCTCCCCAAACTAGCAATATTTCCACAAGTAAAAGGCCATACCACTTTTCAGAAAAATGGGTCTTAGCCTATAGCATTAAAGTAAAAAATGACAGCCACGCTGTCCATAATTGCTCTTCATCATCTTTTTAACAGATGTTATTAAAACTGCTCCAATGATAATGGACTGAGAAGGTAGAACTCTTTTTTTTCTGAGGACAAAACAGCTCCTCTGACTGTGACCACACACAGGTAGCTTAATAGAGACCTTGTCAAATATTCCTCATTCTGACAGGAGATGGATGGCATTCACCAGTTAAACTTGCTCCATTTCCTGAAATCGAGTCTCAAACTCCTTATCCTGGTCATGTGTCCATTTTTAAAAGGGAAATTTCCATTTTTGGGTTACTTCATGTATTTGTTTCAGTATTCCCCAATAAAATCTGTTCTGTCTCAATTCAGCTATTTTTGAAACAAGCTCTGAATTTTGCAATTAATCTGACAGATGAATCCTTTAGTAACTTATGATTTTTATTAATTAATTTGCCCTTAAAGACCAACTTCACTGACCACAAGAAACTGGTCCCATAATGGCAAAATAATGAATTAAACCACAAATCCCTAATTATGGGCAGTCACCACCCTCAAAAATAAATGACATTGGGAACTTTTAATGACTTTTTAATATTTATGGTGTTACGATCTAGCCACGAACAAAGGGAATTTTAATTGGAAGCCATTAGATAGGAGGCTTACATAACACAGTTAATCTAAAAGGCTTTTCTAGAACTTCTTAGGTGAAATTTTTACACTGGATTTGAATACAACATTGCTCTTCACTTTTTTTCTTAGGCCATTGTCACCAATCTAGAAAAACTGTAGATGTTCATCACAGATTTTTTCCTTTCTGTATGTTCTTTTCTAGCTTGAACAGTTTGCAATGATTCCTCTTTGAATTCAGTGCCATATTCAAATGAGAAAATAAAACTTGGGCATACATTTATTTTAAATTCATTTTAATTCCCATTCCGTGTGCTTTTCACAGCTGCTCATTTTATTGCATCGCTTTTCCAAATGAAAACTCCAGCTGCTCCGGCCTTACAAGCCATATAATACATGCTCTATAGGCCTGTTTCAGTAGACCATTTCAGAGACTCAATGGTTATTGTTTTCCTACTCTTCCACCTCTAGCCAGGAAATCTAGTGTTTAGGTTTAAGTTGCAAATGCAGTCTTTGAAAGTCCCAATAGTTTTTTATTTGGATTCCTGAGAAAATGAGGCATGTCTGTCTAGCTTTCTTTCTTTCTTCTCCATAATAACTTTTACCTTATGGCTCAATTTTAAACAAATTCAGCAGAGGCAGATGTTTCCAGCTGAACCACTTTCCATATGCCTAATGGAAAAAGGTGTCTGGGTGGACGAGAGAAACCCTTTGGCCACAGCATTAATTCAGCCCTTTTCAGACATCAAAGAGTCCACATTCATGCACAGCCTTCAGACACAGTCCTTTAGAAAGTCAGATATTGATCCTGATGCTGAAGTACTTTTACATATAAATAAGTGGTCCAGCTGAAAACCCTATAACTCACTGGGTTGCCTGAATACTGGCCATTTCCAGTTGACATGACATGGGGAGATGTGCCTGTGTTTGCAGGAACTCTGCAGTTTAACATCCCCCATGAAGCAGTTCCAGAATGCAGGTGGTCCGTTTACCCTAGAAAGTCTCAGCTGGCAAGTCTAGTTACAATTTTCCTCAGACATAGCTTTGGGAAAGAAACCAACGCTTAAAAACAAGATAAGTAGATTAGGCTCTAAATTCAGTTAATTCCTAAATGATAAATAGTAGATTATCTCCAGAAAAAACTAAATCCTGTTGTATTTCCAGTTAGTATGCATGCTTCTGCTTCTTGGGAAGTTAATGAAAGTCAAGTTGTTTTTGTTTTTCTGTTGAGACTGACAGCAACACCTCCTGGGATGGTGATGGGAAGTCAGTGTACCTGTCTCACATGTAATGATCCTGCTCATTGCCACAGACCTCAACAGCTGCGTGACACTATTTTATTTCTCATTTCTAAGCAAACTGCTAGAGATACTTGCCAAAGGACTCTGCCAAATCTTTGTACTACTGCCAGTTCCTTGAATCCTCTCAGATTGCCTGGATTCAGGTACATGCAGTACAGATCAGCCTAGTGTCACTGACTGATTAACTTCTTTTGGCTGTGAAGCACATGGGGAAGATTTTGAAATATCCTGCTATAAAATGCCAGCAACACAGCAGTGAGACCTGCTCTGCATCATCAGCTTCAAAACAGCACTACTTTCCAGCTACCTGCTGGCTTGATCAAGAAAATAAACTGTATAAGCAACTGCTTAAAGTGGTACTATGAAAGAGCTATGCTAGTGCCCCAAAGGCTAAATTTCCACATCCCATTCTTCAGGGGACAGATCTGAACCTATTTCAGGGGACCAGACAGCTGCCTCACGTGCAGCAAAAACTTCATGTGCTTGTAGGGACTCTAAAAGTTACAGGCATAGAAAGTTTGTTTTCCAGCTATGCATGCTAAGAGAACCATCTGTGTTCTTTGCAAGTTTTGGTAGTTAGAAGTTGGTTGCAAACATTTAATGGATCCCTAGCTTTCTGCTTTCAACTCTGATCTTATTTTGTATTTGCCTGAATCATTGTAATATAGGTAATCTCAAAGCCTCAAAAAGTTCAGTGATGGTTTGTTGTCAAAACCTTAGTGTCCGGCATTAAGATTCAGCAATTTCAGTGGAGTCTGCTGTTTTACCCCAAAATAAAGAATGGGATGAAGGAAAATGAAAGTTGTATATGTCTTTCTAGACTTGTCTCGTTTATCTTTAGGATAGCAAAAGGTGGTAGATAAGGATGTGGAAACCAGAACAACTAAATCTTGTTGTTTCTTGTTTTTTTCTCTTAACTTTGCCTTTGCATTTCCTGTAAAATACTACAAACTTTATCTTCAGGCTTTGCTTTTACTGTACAGCACCATACACTTCAACTTCAGATATTTTCTATCTACTTTTAGAAATAATGCTATAGTTACTGTATAGTTCAGAAGCATCTCTACTGTGGAACTGTAGTTCTGCTAAAAAACAATGGATGCAATTAAATAAGCACTGTTTTATTTTCAATTAATGAAAATTTTAAATATTGCTTTTCATATGCAAGAAAATTCCTCCAGGTTCATTGCAAACATTAACACAATTACTTATAAAATGCACTAATAACACTAACTGCTGAATACAGAATTACTTCAATGGATTGATGAAATATTTCAAATTCTTTCCACGTTTTTTTTTTTATTATTCATACAGAGCAAGATTGTCCCCTAGGATTTCACATTTACTTTATCACCACCAGTTCTGGCTCACTGGCTGTGCACAATGATTTTTCACAAAGCACCCTGTCCAGCTAAGTCTTGGAGCCTTTAGTTTCTGCTGCTTTAATAAACACCTGCAATACTGCAAAGATGATTAGCTCCTTCTCAAGATGGAAGAACAATATATGACATGTGAATTGTTAAATGAGTTATAATGCAGTAGATTTATTTGAAAGCTACCCTCTTTCTATTGCAATATGGTAACTCATCCTATTTTTATTGCTTGTGAGCTAACACAAAATCAAAGCTAGAAGGCTGGCAATTTCTCCTAAGGAGAAAAAAAAAAAAAAAAAAAACAGCATAAAAAGTAGATTCCTACTAATAGCCACTCTTATAGCTGTGAGTCCCAGACTCTCCACATCTTTATATCATTTGAAGATAAGCTACATCTATTTGATTGAGTGGTTTTAATTTTCTATCCATGGTAGTTCAATTTTTGCCCTTAGCCTTCGAGATCCTTGTGCAAATGGTTAAGATTTACAATTAAAACTTTAGAAGTAATCCCTTCAAGAAATGACAGCTCACAGAGAAAAAAACGTGTTTCAGCAGTGATGGAAAGCTCTAAGAGTGTTTCGACTAAATTGCAAAGCCCATAAGACACTGCTATAATACAGCTCAAACACCCACTTGCTGAACAGGGTGCGCATTCCATTGTGCTCTTTGGTTATGGATTTGTCTATAATCTGTCATCACTCACGTCTTGATGCAACTTACCAAAGAAAATGAGATAAATCATTATGACACTCATTATGAATAATTACCTGTTTGTAAGAAACACTCATTTGTGACAGCCATAGATTTTTTTTTTTTCACATGCTCAAAATTCAATACAATTCCACTCCTCTTCATTGGTCATCTGATTTGCTGTGCTAGTGATTAAATGTAATTATCTACTTGATGCATTTTTTTTCCCTCGTGTGACTAAATTTCAAAATTCAGAGATTAAGTACTTCTGCAACTGTTCTTTTGTTGATCTGAAATACTAACCGTACAGTAAATTAGATACAGGTCCATACTTCAGTATTGTCTTGTGTAAGGCTCAGGCTGTATTGATGGGCTGGCTTTGTGCTCAGTTGAAATAACCAGGAACTGAAATGTTGGATATTGTACTGGATTATGTATAATAAAACCAATCTTACACATGGCTGAAAACGCAGTGACAAGCTTTAAGGGAAGTGAAGGCAGTTACATTTTAACTACCTGTAGGAAAAGGTTGGTTTGGTTTGGTTTGTTTTTCCATGAGGGTTAATTTAATAAAACTAAAACTAAAACTAAAACTAAAACTTAAACTAAAACTAAAACTAAAACTAAAACTAAAACTAAAACTAAAAATAAAAATAAAAATAAAAATAAAAATAAAAATAAATAAAAGGGAATCCCACTGATCTCCTGCTCTTCTCTATCAGAAAGCTTTGATTTATATTTCTCAACCAGCACTTTCCCAAGGATTACCCTACCAACTGCCAACCAAGTCTAAATCAAAATCATGAAGTGGGACATGCCCAGATTACCCCAGACACACCCAAACTACCCTCGGTGTTGAGTACCTTGAGGAACAACAACGATCCCACAAGCCCTAGCACATTTCAGGATCTGTTCTGTTTCCAGTTTCCCAGCGATTCTGCACATGCTCCTACCCTGCACCACCCACCAGAGTCTCTGCAGGTCACATTTGTACCCATACGCACTGTAGCCTGTGGGTTGCCAAAGGGTAGGGCCTCCCGAAATCTCTAGCCAGAGGTGGACAAACTCACTGCTCCAGTGCTACCAAGAACCAATTTTACCTCCACATCTATGCCCTCATGACCAGCTATGTTTCAGCTGCCCATGGAAGCACTGGGATTTTGACTGAACCACAGGAATTCACCAGAACACAAAATATAGACTGTCCTCACTCTTCAGAGGGACTATGTAGTTTTCCAACAGGTCACTGCTTTTCAAACTGCCTGAAGTCTGTGACACATGCGACAACATTGAAGTGGTCCCCCCTCTATCCTTTGCAGAACAAAGGATCATGTTATGCCTTAAATATCTAGGTTTTGTTACTTTGGGAGGATAAGATAGATGGCTGTGGAGGCAGGCATCTTGTCTTATCTTTCCCAAGGTTTTGTGTTTGGCAGTGGTGTCAGACACCTTGCATCAGTGAAGGCCCATGGCCTAATAGGGATGATAATTGGAATGATAGATGTGAATCACCTGTCAGACAACCAATCATCAGAAGAAACCATGAACCAACAGCTACCCCCGACTGGCAAAACAACTCACTTCTGGTCAGTACCATGAACTTTCCCCTGGTTTGAAGACCCCAGACGCACTTCCAGAAGTCTTCCTAATTAGCATGAAGAGTGAACAAAGGGAAGAGGTGAACTGCCCACGTGTAAATGAACTGGGTTATAAAATGACCCTACACGTGGCATCAGGTGTGGCGTGTATAAGCTGCGCAGCGTGACCAAAGTCTTCAACATGACCACCCTCCCTCAATAGGACATCATCACTGGACCGATAGCCTGTGGAATGGTGATATCTTGCTTTCTCTCTCTCTTATGTCTTAGTTTTCCCTCTCTCTCTCTCTGTTTTCCATTTTCTTGAACATATAAAAGTAATATCATTGTAAGTTCTGTTGTTAAAGTCTTGTTAAGTTTTGCATTATAGTTACTAATTGTTGCCAATCCACTGTTTTTAGAAGGACTTTTTGCTGTCAATGTATTGATAAGTTTTGTGATATTATAACCTACTTTTGCCAAATCACTAATTGCTGGAATTTGTATTCCACCACGTGCTTTTAGTAAATTCATAATTGAATTGGACTCCTTGAGTGACTGTCATTCACTTTGCATTACCATGCAGAAATACCCACAGTTAACTCACACCTGATCTCATCTCTTGAGTCAGAGTGCGTGCCACCTTCAGAGTTAACACATCCCTCATCCCATTTGTTGGAATGGGACAACATGCAAACATGATGCCCTCGTTCTGCTCTTCCATCTGCATACTCCTATGTGCTTGGTGCCTTTCTCCCAGCAAAGCTAGATGCTAGCCCAGATCCAGCTGCATCTTTAGTGGAATCCTTCAGAGTTCTCTTGGATTACATGCACCCATAGATCTCCTTATGCCCTGGTCTCGGACAGATTGTTCAAATGAACACAGGAAAATAAATGCAGGTAGGCCCTAAAGTGGGTCTCAAAGACATTATTATGATTTCACATGACACTAGTAAATTAAAAATCAGAGCACAAAAACTTCCTAGTCTACACCACAGTCCACACAGCCTACTTAAGTACTTTCTGGAAGTCTCTGTCATTGTGGTCAAAGGCCAAAAGATCCCTTGGACCTTGAAGGAAGCTCTTGTAACTCCACAGCTTATTCTTTTTCCACCCAGTTCCTTCATCTGTTACTGGTGAATGAATTGCCACAATAATGACTCTGCAGATGCCCCTGGGTCTATCCATCCCCTGTCAATGCTCCTTCCAAAGCTGCTGGGTCCTTGGGGAGCCTGGGAAGCTGCTTTCTGGTGCTCATAGATAGCACAGGAGCACCCAGAGCAGTGCCAAACTAGTCATGAGGAGAGAAGGATTGGCTTGTGGTTTTCCTAACACATCCCAAGATCACAAATTTTCTTTTTTGAGTCTATTGCTGGAAACTTATGATGTTTCTGGTCTTCTGACTTATTCTCTGGGACATTCTTGAGTACAGGAAAATATTTCCCATTGCCTTTCCTAGACATAGCACTTCATTCTTCCATCCTCCTTTCAGGAGATATCCTTCATTACCAGATGAAGTGGTCCTGGTCATGCAGAGTTGGCATGCCCTGACCCTGTGCTTCTTTTGACAAATGCACAACAGACGTCTACCCTCTGTCTCCATAGATTCCTTGGAGAAGCCAGAGGACAAGGTTCTCCTTGCTCGCTGGGATGGACAGCATGCTCTACTTAGCATTTGCAAAAATGGCCTTTCTGCCACTATGGAAAGTAGTGTGTGGGCCTTCTTCCAGCTCCAGACTGTTCTCCAGGTAGAATAATTCAGCCCAGAGAAGTGTCACCTCTTTACAAATGGCCAGTGACACCAAGTTAGTACAGAGACGTCCATAGGAGGACAGTTGATTTACAGAGTAAATGCAGAGGAACCTGTAGCATTGCGGTCCTTGAGGCATGGCCTAGGGGTACAATTCTGGCAGAAGAGCTCTGGAAGATGGACCCTGCAGAGGACAGGTGCATCATGGGCAGGACCATGTGTTGCCCTGGCTTTTCCACGGTGCCCACAGTGCCAGTGGGTGGCCAGGGCACTGCAGCAGAACAGCATTGGCCCAGCCTTGAAGGTACAGATAGATTCATGGGTTTGGATGATTAAAACATTGAGGAAATGTCAAAAACATAGACCATCTATATCTGTATTCTCATATTTCACTTTCTGTCTTTATCTAGCACAGACCCATCCAAAATAAGCAGGTTAACAACTAAACCTTCTTTATATTCGATTAATATCTGAATGAATCTTCACCAGACGTGGTGGTAGCATGTAGTACTGTGGAGCAGGCAAGGGAACAGCTGGGAAACATCATGTCTATTGTCCTGACTTCTGCATCCCCATCCCAGATAAAAGCCAAAGTGCTATAAAGAAGAGGGTGCTTCCTCTCACAGTTGTTTTTTTTTTTTTTTTCCAAAATTTCTGTGTCACTCTGAACCAATTACCTTTAAATCTGAAAAGGAAACATATAACAGACTGGGAAAAAAAAGGCTGAAGACATCCAGGCCTGTTTGGCACCACTAGGCTGACTAAAAATGCAGGATCCCAGGAGAGCTGACTGGAAAGTGGCCAAATGTTGAATTCACGTGCTTTTGATCTCTGTCAGTGAGGTGATCAATGCAGTTGAAATACTCTGTCTCCTTTGAGAAAGGCCCATTTATCCCAGCCTCTGCTTTGCAAAGACCAATCTTTGACATATCAAAAGTATCAAAACCAAATGTCCATACATAATGTTTTAATTACAGTTCAGATATGGGAACTATAGATTCTTTAACAATTCATTTCTTACTCTCTGCAGTGTATAAGTACATTGCTTATCACTTTGTTTAAAACTATGTAAAAGCATTTCAAAATCCTCACTCATAACACCAGGTTCTTATATGCATTGATATAAAAATCTTTGTATTGAACCTTTTAGTGGTATATGTAAAAAGGTGGTTCACTAAGCTTGAAGAGATCATCAAAGCAGCAAAGGTCTCTACAGTGGCAGAAGAGATCAAAGTTGTAGGGCTTATCTATTTTTAGAATTCATTGTCATGACACTGTTACTCTGTTTAGAAGTCATGTATCATAAGGCTGCCTTTAACTCAGAATTACATATACCATGAAAAAATGCAAAAAAGGTAAGCGGTTTGGCATGTCTTATTTAAACTATTTTTTATGTCCTAGAGCAGAACAGATATTTGAGTGAATTTCATCTTAAGTTTAGACATGAAAGACAAAGAAAGTAGCCAGAAGACATAAATGTGTAAGTAAAATAGATCTTGGCTTAGAAGTTCCATACAGAAACACATGTGCAAGCTCTGTGTTTTGGGTGCAGAGACACACCTCGTATGAGCTACGTTCTGCACATATACAGAAAGTATGATGTGTCCCAGATTACTTATGCACATGGCAAGTTATCTCAGTGCCTCTCAGATCTACTCACATGACGGAGCCAATCTCAGCAATCCAATGAAGTGCATCAGGGTTCTTACAGACCTGAAAGAATGCTGTGTTTGACATGTGCATTACTTTCATATGTCTGTACAGAACTACCACTCTGGTCAGGATGCCAGGAATCTGGACAGAGTTCTCCAGTTCTGATAGCACAAAATTTCTGGGAGAAGAAAGAGAAGATATCTGAAGAAACACAAGTAATGTAACCCTAGACACAAAGCTATACTCTGCTTCTATTACGCTGTAGTTCTCTGCAATGATTTGACTTTCAGTTTTCGTAAGTCTGGAAGAACTCAGTATTATATATGTAGATATACAAGAAAAAAATAACACCACATGGTTTGAATAATGAAGTTTGCGCAACGTTTATTTTCTGGAGGAAATTAAATGTCATGATAGAGGAAATAGCTGCAATAATTTTGAAAATAATTTTTCATGTGCCGTCTGTGAATTTTTCTCTTTACTCTTTAAGAAGAGGCTGCAGGTTCCTCACACAATGTTAGTGCATTTTATGATCAAAATTTCCCTGTTCTTTTACTGATAAAGAGCTGTTAACACATTGAGAATATGGCGAGAGAAACAGTGACATTGTTAAGAGAAATAAATGCTTCATGGGGGAAGGCATGGAAGGTTACATAGTTAAATGACAAAGACTTTTCTTTCTGTGAGGACATCATGTACCTCTTGGTCTGGTGTGCTGAAAGAGAAAGAAGCAAGGAAATTTCTTCTTAGATTTAGTTAGATGCTAGTTTCTATGGCAACAAGTTTCTCCAGTCATTTTTATTTGTAGGCATTAATAACATAGACAATAGAGAGCAGCGAGAGTTTAACCCTGGATTGAACTCCATATTGAGCACATTCTGTAGAGAGAAAAATGAATCTCCAAATTAGATATTAGATATCCATTATACAATCTTGTTACCATGCAATCTTGTTAGCTGGACTTTGGCAGTACAAAATAAAAAAAAAACCTGAAGAGTCACATATCTTCATACCCTGTCTTCTCTTTTTCAAACCTGACTTCTGAGTAAGCAGCATCGTTTGCACTCTGGCTATCCCTGCACAGCTGATCACATATGTTGCTATGTATTAATTGTCTAAACTCTGCTTGCCCTAGCACCCACAGAAAGGTCAGTGGTTGCCAAGCCTAAGGCAGTGACTGGACATTCATGAGGGGTGAAACCAGTGGAATAAGCTATCTTTTTTAGTACAACTGAAGCAACTTGGTGTGAATGTGAAGATCTATGTCATTTTGTGAATGGTAGGGATCAAAAAAGAAAGAAAAAAAAAAAAAAAGAGCAGTTACTTTCAAGTGGCAGGCAGAATCAAATTTACATCAGAGACTTTTTTCAGACTTTCCTTTCTCCCTTCCCTGCACACATTCTGATTTTTTTTATATTGTTTTAAATTCAACAAACAATTTACAGCAAACATTTAGCTATCACATGTGTCTTTTACATTGGTAATGGAATATGCAGATCAGAGTATGAGTTTTATTGATTTTATTTGCACGGATTAAGAGGAGGGAGGAACTGTTATTGTTTAAACACTGAACTTCTCAATGGCATTCAATAGCAATAGTCAATACTTGAAACCTCAGTTTCATTATTTATATATTTAATTACATGGAGAAATCAACCTCATAATGCATAGAGTCTCCAACGAGGCTGGAAGAAGATATAAGTAAACATTTTTAAACTATTCCAGAATAGAAAAAGATCACACAAGACCTAATTTTCAGTGTTACCTTTATATTCAAGAGGTATGAAAGTTTAAATTTAGCTCCCTCACACCAGCTACAAGTTAAGAAATCCTATACATTGCCTGATCTGAAGAGCAAAGTGGCAGAGGAATGGGCTCACTTTTGGCTGAAACTTTGAAATGTACAACCAGATTACACCCCTCTATGACCCCTAAATTCACAGAATTGCCATAGTGCAATGCCCTGAATAAATGCCAGAGGTAATAAAAGGCCTGAATGTCTTGATTTTGATGAGCACAGCAACTCACTTTATCTTACTTCATTTTGCCTGTCAGAGTGTTGAGGAAAGGGTTAGTACTACTAGTTTCTTCTTGTGCCTAAGAGTTCCTCTTTGCCTGTCAGATATGCCACTTCTGGGACAAACAACTGTTACTTTAAGTCATCATCTGTGAGTATTTTGGCACTGTTCTCTGGATTGACTGAAGCACTGGAGAATCTTGTCCATAGGATGTATACAAGGCAGAAAAAAAAAAGTGTTAAGTGCACACAAGACATGTAAATTTGTTACTTTAAAAAGCCAGTGTATAGAGGGAAGAATATTCAACCAATTTTGACAAAGAACCCAGTTATTAGATAAGCAGAAATGCACTTTCTCTTTCCACTTTTACAAGAACATGACATCTACATGGCAGCCTCAGTCTGAAACACAGAAGTAGCAAATAGAGGAATTTGATATTCAAAGGTAAAAACACTTTCTAAACATCAGAAAACACAGAGAAGGGCTCTGCCAAGCACACACCTTTAAAATTGAAGACACAGCACACGGTTCATGCTTTCACAACCATGTGCTTGGAGAAGTCCTATAATTAGTAAGTAAAAAAATCTGTGGAAGATAGACCAGACAAAAGCTGGGTTCCTTGTGTCCTCTGGCTGGATTGTCTGGTTCTCATAGAGCATGAAGCCCCACAGCAGTATCTTCTGCAGTCAGACACTCTGTCATGACTTTGGGAGATAATTCTGATAAGCACTATGTTTGCCCAGCAGTTTTTCTCTCAACAGAGGCGTTAAAACCATGTCTCTCTCTTGCTGTTTCTTCTACCCAGCAATCCACTTCCAGGAAACCTAGGGGAGCTTCATATCCCTAAAGCTGCAACTGCCCTGCCGTGTTTGACTAAAGCAGAGCAGCAGGTCCAGAAGTGAGGCTGAAGAGCAGACTCAGAGATGCAAAGACATCATGTAAACCCTGTTTCCTTAAGAAAGTGAACTACTAAGTAATTAGAGCGAACTTCTTTCCCTCACAGCTTACCAGCCTGGAGCCCTGTTTTTCTGGAATGGCTGGACAACTCGATACAGGGATAATATATTTGAGAAGCTAATTCTATCTGACCACTGCCTGTGTTGTTTCTGTGGTTGTATGAGTTATTTATTTCCTCTTCTCTCTTCATACAGAAGCTTTCTGATGGTTTGCAGACCCATTTGATATAACCTACCCAGATCACTTCATCAAAACTGGATTTCATCAAATTCCTCAAGGTTAGATTTACAAAATTGCATTTTTGTAATTTTTTTAGACATCCAGGTAGATATTAGGGCTTAATCTGGATTTAATGGAAAAGACAGAACTGAAACTGCAGCAAGGCTGTGCAAAGACTAAGGAAAGGCAAATGTCAGATTACAAGCTCGTGGGGAGGAGAAGGAAGAGAAGGAGCAGAAAGAGGAGGAGGCGGAAATGGGAGCTGATCTGCAAAAAGCATATGCAGAGGTACAGAAGCAGGCAGCACTGTCCTAAAATGAACAAATCAGGCAAGTTACCTAAGAGGCACAAGTGGGGCTTTTGGAGCACTGGTGTGCACAGGAAGAACACCCATACTGGCCACTTGCAACTTCTGGGTAAGCCCTGGGGCAGTGGTGGCCACTCTATGCAGGAGCAGCCAGAGCCCATAAAGGCAAGTGGAAAAGGTGGAAAGAATCAAAAAAGTTGGAAAAATAGCTTAGCTGAGCTGATGGTGATGAACAATTCAACAATGAGATGATGGGGACTGAAAAAGACACTCAGGAGGGATGACAGTCCTTGAAGAAGTAAAAATTCACTGCAAAAGGGGTAAGAGTGAAGAGCTGGGAAAAAAGAGAGCTTGAGCATGTTCTTCATACTCAAGTAATAGCTTTCATTTTCAAGATGTTCAAAGAGTGGAAAAAAACAGCATTTTCACGTTAACTAAAGTCTAACTCCAAAGGAGGAAAGGAGAATACCCAGTCACAAAAGGAACCAGTCATCTGTCCTTCCCATTTAGCACAGCTGAACACCTCCATGTCTCACAGCTAACAACCTATTGTCTTCATGATGCATATGCAACTCCTCTTTGAAAATAACATGTATACAACACATTAGAGCTTTCCAAAAGCTGTGGCGAAGCAATTAGAAAGAAAATTGGCACATTATCGATTGCAAACTTGGCAAGGTCTTATGCAGTTACTTACAATGATTACACCGCTCCCTTTCTCTCCACTAATTTTCCACTTGAGTAATCAAGAAATCGGTTTGGATTAAAGACAGAGTGTTTGACAACTTTGTTACCCAGGCGTTATGCTCAGGAATTCAAATGCATCTGATGTGTCAGGGAAGACTTTTCCTGATGCTCTTTTTCTAGCAAACTTAGGTGGCTTCTTCTGACTGTTTCAGTGCTGCCTCCACAGGATACACTGTGGTCAAGGTGATTGGCATGACAGTAAGCTGCCTTCTTCTCTTTACTTGGCAAAATTCTGTTTCTTCCCACTTTGTTTAAACAGAAAGGTTGAGTAAACAGTTTCCAGGCTGATTTCAGTCTTGAATACTGTAAATGAGCATGTAATCTTCAAACAGTATAGTAGTTATTACCTTTTAATTGAGCTTTCTTGTTGCTGCTAATTCTGCATAACACACATACAAGACATAAAACATAAACCGTTATTAAAAATAAAACTATAAGCAGCATTTCTTCAACTTAATGAGTGGAAAAAGACTGCTGTATATATTTAGAAAACTTTAACGAACCTCCGCACAACTGATGTAGTTAAAAATTTACTTCTGGACATGATAAACACTACCAGAGTTCCTCTCATAAGAATGTGGAGACAATTAATTATAACTCCTTAGGACTGCATTTCCAGGACTCTCAGTATAATGAGGAGACCCTTTGCCCAGCAACCTGCAAGCCACTGTTCTCTGATGATTTGCAAGCTCTGAAATGAAAACCGGAACTGGGTTCATGCTGATAAAATAATTGTGTTTCACCACCCCAGAGGGACACTGGTATACCTGCTCACCATTGCTTGAGGAAACAGAGACATCAACTTCTACCTAAACTATAGAGCACATGATAAGGTTTTGAAGCAGTAAATGCTTAGATCCAATGCATGGGATTTTTCAACAATAGCTCATGCTGCTCACCACCCCCAGAAGAAAAAAAGTCTAGATACTATGTTTTTGATGCTGAGACAGGAAATACTTCTGGCAGCTGCTGAAGACCTCCAATCAGTTATTGCATCTTACCCCATCCTTGTTGCCAAGATATTCTTCAGGAGAGAGCGCCAAATAATATGTGCTTGGACATGAGGGTTTCACACCGTAAAGGTTTAAATAAGAATAAACCTTGGTTCACAGCCTTCAGCACTAACTCTGCAGTGACTTGAGGCAGCCCCAGAAGCTATACTTTGCACCCACAGGACCTGGGAGGGGTAGGTAAACTAAACAGAAATACATGGTCTCCGTTAGCATTTTTTTTTCCTGATGTGTGAATCTCCTCAATGACCCTCTCTGGCTGACCCCCAAGTGCCTTGGAACACATGAGCCAGTTGTTCTCAGAGGACCCCCACCAGAAAGGCACCCCAGCAACACACCCAGCACTGCAGCCATTCTTGGGCACAGGGGCCACAGAAGAGCTGGCCCACACCAAAACCCCACCATGCTTGGTGCAGGTGTCCATTTTGCAACACCAGCTCCTTCACTCTGTTGGTACCCACTATGAGACAAACAGATGCAACTGAAGATCCCCAGATCCTCTAGATCTTTCATGTCAGACCCTCTAGATGTGTCATGTCATGAAAGAAGAGGATGGCCAAATGGTCAGCTGCTCTCTGGTGGTTATAGCTTCCCAACCTGTCACTCTTCACCAGGCATTAAAAACTGATGTAGCAAGTGGAGAATATAGTGAATAAGGACAAGGATGCTGTGGGTTCCCATGGCTTCTTTATCAGTGTTGTTATTTGCTACTTTTACCCTGGTTTATTTTAGTTTGCAGTCAGCAGAACATGCAGCACCTGCCACCACAGGTGCTCCCCAGCCACTGCCTGGGGAGTCTCTGCCTCTCCCCATCATGTCAATGACAACCACAACCAAGTCCCAGCCCAGGCTACGGAAGTGCTCAGAGAGAGGCAAGGGAAAGTAAATTCCTACAAGTCCACATAATGTCTGTCCCACTCCAGAAATTGCCTTTAAATGATCCTTTCTGTTCTACCGACTGATATAGCAGCAGACAGAGGCTTGTAATACTGTTATTTATTCTCTCAGAGCGGTGTCCATACAGAGTTTGCTTACTCAAGCATTGTTCAAGAATGGTCTTGTTCTGCCTATAATGCTACAGCTGTATCAGAGGAGATATAGCTTGCTTGCCCTTTGCGTGGGACAGTGTAGCAGTGTTTGAAGAAGCCTGTGTTCTCACTCAAATAATAGTTTTAACAGTTTATTCGAGCCAGAATCTTTGATAGAGACAGCATCAACAAACAGAGGATGTGAACCCACTAGTTCTGTGCTGGAATACAGAATTTTGTTGCGTTTGTTGGATTTTTTTTCAGTTTTCTGATAGATGCTGTTCCCCATGGTATTGTCAGAAGAAAAGAGGAAAGGAAACAGCAAAATAATAATGTATACAATAGGAAAAGGATAATAGCTTCCACCTGACAGTAAATACAATTCTCTGAAGCATGTGATAAGAAAAACAGGACTGAAACAAATAAAACACGTTCCCTCAGAGGTGATTAAACAGAACTGTGCTGCAGGTAGAGTTGAGCAACGGGGGTTTCAAGCACAACTGTCAAAGCTTGAATGTCTGCTGTTCCCTAGTGCCTGCATCCTCCCACAGTATCTGCACACTGCAGTTCACTTCAAATTAAGTTGTTTCCAAGTAGCCATGATTAGTTACTCATTGAAGTCATAAACTTTATATTTAATTGCCTTTGGTTTTCTAAGATATTGGTTTAATATTGGCATATCCTAGCAAGGATTTTATTTTTATTAAAAAGACTTGGTTCTACTGGTGAGGATTCTATGAAAGAAACAGTGTAAGAAGAGCTGGACTCTGGTCCTGAAATGGTTGAGGCATTGCTTAACTTTTTTGTGGTTAATACTTCATAACCCCTTGAGAGCTAGGTAAGTCAACTTTTGTTTTAAAAAATAAAACGTAGGCATGAATGATTCATTTTTGTGTTGAAGGGATTTTACTTTTTAATACCACCAGTGAAGACAAATACTTGCAGTCTTCTAGTATGGCAGAACTATATAATGGACCTGAAATATTAATGTGAATTAACGCAGTCACTGTTGCTTGCACATATTCCTTTTGGCAATACTGTGAGTTAATGATTAAGTTTTTTCCTATGATATATTCTTTTGAGCAGAAGAGCATTATTTTTGAGAATATATTTATTCAGTTTCACTGACAAAAAATATTTTTCCTATATCTACCATTGATCTTTGACCCATATTTGAAAAATTATTAGGTCATTTTCTCATTTCTGACAACAGTGACTCATGAAATCATACCAAATATTTTGACTTGATTTTGACTAGCCTTAGCTTTACAGAATCACTGAAGTGTTGTTACTGAAATATTAAAGTTGCTCTAGACCAAACTTCTGAGGTGCATAATTTTGAAAAATCTACCAGAAATGACAAATAATTTTGTTATTTATAGTAATGATCCTTTTTATTTAATGAGTGACTAGATTGCTTTGCAATTGGTTCTCAGTTGTCATTTATCATGAATGACCTTACAGGCTTTCTAATTCTTTTCAGAAAATGCCAGGCTGCTCAGAATAGCATAATGAAAATTATTTTGAGATTGAGACAGAAAAATTTATCCATTTTTGTGATGAAGTCACAAAAATATTATTTTCTTGGAATTTCCAAGGAACAATATTTGATCAGAAAACACTTCCCTTACCTGTAAAAATATTCTGTAATAGTAAATTTGACTTTTCCCTTCTGGAAAACTTCAGTCAGTAGGAAAGCTTCCCCATCTTTTCTCCATTTAAGATCTAGTACTTTATTTTATACTTTTGCATTATATTTCTTACTACCCATAAGACAAAGGAAAAGAAACAAAGAAAATTTTTCATAAATAGTTTTAAGTGAAATTACTATTTCAGAAGCATAAGATCTGCACTTAAGTTGAAACTTAACCTTATATTGGAAATATAATGTAAATTTTATGAGTTGATATTAATATGTCTAAACATTGTGGAAGGGGGGAAATGAAAAGCTATCTTTTGTATACACCACAAGTCCTCAGAGAGTACTTGTTGCATTTTGTGGCTGTAGTATTGCTGTTGGAATCCAAATATGCACTATTAAAAGGGATTAGGTTTTTTTTTTTTATTTCAGATTCTGTTGTGCAAGGATACTGCATGAAGCTGCAAAGCAGAGTAGCAAAAATAGAGATGTTAAATGGGTTTGTTACTCTTGTATATTTTTATAGGGCATTGCAATCTGTGCTGTTAAAAATCAGATTGCTTCAGACATATTTATAACAAGCTGGGGCAGACGGCATCTGGTAAGGGGAAAGACAAAAGAAAAAAGTAAGAAAAAATATGCCAGGCAATACGAAGTCAAGACATTTACTTTCTTCCAATAAAATTTTGATAGAAAATAGTTTATTTGACATAAAAATGACAGATGCTAAAAATAAACTGCACAATTACAAATATTACATCTTAGATAAATAAGTTACATCACCATATTTATTACAAAAATATTTGGGGGGTTATACAAGCTTTAGGAGTCAAGAAATATATTTTGGTCTCCCAGGATCCCATGCTGAAGTAAGACTGTAGGATAAAGTCTCTCTCAAAAATTCAAGAATATGCTTTATGGTAAGAAAAATAGCACACAAAGAAATAATGCACAAATTTAGACAGTTAAAACATATAAAGTACTCAATTCAATAAGTTCTGGACTAACTCCTTCATCCCACCATTTATGTATGTATAGTTCAGAATTAATAGTCCCATACATTTCAGTGTAGATTATTCAATATGAATTTAGCTGAAGCTGGCCCTGCACTTTACCTATGAACAGTTGAAAGTAACTGTAGTAGGCTAGGATATTGTTGGAAACATCTAAACCAGTGTTCTCATGCTATCAGGGCTTCAGATCCAGTGTGGAACCAGAATATGTGAAATTAATAGTCTCCGATGTATATACAGGCTACTTGCTGACTAAGGTGCATGGGCAGCAGATTAAATTTGGATTAAATCACAAAATACATCAACCAGCTGGAGCAGTATGCAGCACAGAAGTCAGTGTATTGTTTTCCTTTAAAAAGAAGTTTAAGTAGGAATGGAGCTGTACAAGCTGTACAATCCAGCCTTGCAGAAGTCCTCACAAGGCACTGTTGAAATAAAGGACCAGCAAGGTGAGCAGAGGGCAACTTGCTGTGAGACAAGGCAAGTTGCAAGTGCTGCGTATGTAATTTGGATACCTAGTTTGGCATCTTTTTAAGAGCAAAGGATTAATGGTCTGTTTGGAATGTATAGGAATGCATATTCTGAGATTCTGCTATGAAGAAACTATTCTAAGTATAAAATGTCTAATGACTTATGTGACTAGGAGACATTGCTGAACGAATCAAAGTTACTCAAGGGTTTAAACCCCACCCTTTGCATTTCAGACATGGGGTTTAGCATATTGTAGTATGATTAGGAGCCTTCACGACTGATCCAGAAATTCTACAAGTGAGTAGAAGTCTCCTCAATAATTTAAAGAGGTTTGGATGAGACCCCAGGTCTCACAGGCAATAAGCCATGTCCAGGATCCAGAGTAAGCATGGGATACCACAATATGTGTGTGTGAGCTGGGGGAGCAGCACACATAGATCCAGCTGTAAAATTAACAGGGGAAGCAGTTGGAGAGCCAATCCATGTAGGGTTCGACTCTTCTGGATATTTAATCTTGTATTAAATACAGAGTTACAAAGAAGGAAGAACTGTTATCATAGTAGAGTCATAAACATCTGCCACTTGAATAGGATTTTTCTTTCAGGCATAGTAACACCACAGTAATAATTCTGGGTTTAAACTATTAGCACAGAATTTTTCTCTATCTTCCTCAAGAGCAGGTATTGCTTCAGTGAATTGCAACGCAGATACAAGACAAATATAGTCCACCTAAATATGGACTTTAGCCTAATAAAAGATTAGATAATATACAACAACATCCCTAAGCTGTAGATGAAGAAAAACAAAGAGCAAATTCGCCCCACATCAAAGTTTAAACATACAAATGTTACTTTCTATCATTTTTGGCAGCTTTTATTTCCATATTGCCCTGTGGTTCAAGCTAATGATTTTGTTCTAGACAATATTTTGCTTAAAAGATGTTAGATGGAGCACAAGGAAGTACAAATCTTGTACATAAATTTGATGAACATATGGCTTAACAGTCCTAGCCATACTCTGAAAACTTACTAATTTCCACAGTTTTCCTTAAAGTATGGACTCTTGAAAAATTACAATCTCAGAGAAGCTAAACATGCCACCTCTAGCTACTGCATTTACTAACTTTAATTTCTTCTTCTGTACTTCTGTAAAAGAACAGATTTGTCTCATTCAGAAACAGAAGACACTCTTAGAAGAATATTTTTCTTTCTGCTTTTTACAAGAATGAAAGAATAGAAATATAATGTTGGCCAAGGAGTACTGTTTCTCCTCAAAGACAAACAATTTTTCTTTGTTCATCTTCTAGCAAGCATATTGCAACTTCCTTATCAATGGCTCTCCATTTTTCTCTTAAAATCTTTGTTTAAAAATGTCAAAGTTTTACAGTATCTCTGAATTATGAATGAGAAAGTGACCAGTAGTGTTTTGTTAAAAGCTTCTGTTCGATCTGAATTAAAAAACAAAAACAAACAGACCCAAACAAAACAACACAGCTTAAATTCAAAACCAGAATTCCGTATGTGAGATAACAGACAGAATCCTGAAAACCACTGTTTGAAACATATGATGATGCATCCCGTGTAACAAAACATAAGCCGTGTGGTAAAGAGAGTACATTTCACAAAAAGAGGTTTATAGTGTGCCTTGTTGACCATATCTGATGGATGATATTACACTAACATTTTAGCTGCAGTTAATGTAAAAAAAATAATAATCTCACTTTACCTAATGTGTATTTTTGCCTCAGATCTTTGTTGAAATAGGTGATTTTGAACTCCATAGAATTAAGATCAATTTCATACAGGAGTATATAGAGTGAACTCAATGGATCAACTGTCTCAGAAATGCTTCAGCTCTACCTTAGTTCTTCAGGTCCACGCCAGGTTTCCCCATGACTTAGGGTTTCCCCTCAGTGGATTCTGTAAAGGTGAACTAGTGATCCCATTTCTCAGCAAAAAAAAAAGAAGAGAGTACACTACAGCCTGCAGATACTTGTTGCTGCAGAAAGACCAAAGCAGCAGGGGACTGGCAACCTTCCCAGCCTGAGAAACTGCCCCTGTGAAGCCAGGACCAAAAGCCTTGGATATGGCCATGTGCAGATTCCCACTTTGCACCACCTCCGTCATTAGAACTATGGCATTTCCCATGTCTGTAATATGACAACTTTAATGAATAAATGCATAATTAAAAGAGTACAATGCTATTGTGCATCTTAGCATTTAGCCAACACATTTTCAGAAGGAACATTGTTCATCAAGCCAAAATGAGTTTAAATTCAGGTAGTCTATTTGCTTCCCTTATTCTTCTTAGTTTGTGCTACTATCAGGAGATCAAATTAAATCGCAATTTCAAATAGTATTTTGCAAATGTATTTGTTATTAGCAACTACTTGCCAATGTGTTTGAACAGTTTGTGGTTTGGGCTGTTTGTGTACCCTTTGCTTCAACGGTTCATTTTTCAAACATCTGCTAGGTCCCACACTATTGTTTTTCCTCTTCAAAAAGTATTGTTGCAATTTTAAAACCAGGGGCTACTGAATAATGGATTCTCCCTGAAAATTTTCAACTGAATAAACATTAGAACTGAAATCTGTGAGGTTCTCAAAATTCATGAAGATTTTTCTGAACACAGTGGGCTAAACGTGCATAGTTCAACTTCTACTTTTTTGCTGCTTTGGATCATGAAGATGTTCCTGAATCATTTTATTCCTATCAGAGCAGCTCTATCAAAAGAAAGAGACAAACAATTGAGCAGGAAATATCTGTGTTAGTAAGTCAAATGAGTGAAGTTGTACCACCTAAATTTTTTAAATCATTTGACAGTCCACAGTTAGAAGTCATCCAAAGTAAAGTGTATACAAGTTGCAACTGTTTTGGTAAAATCATACTGGGATGAATCACATGATTATGCCATTTACCAAGGAACAGAATCCCAGATATGAGAGATTTAGGAGTCAATATTAATATAATAGCCTCAAAAATAGTTATTGGATGCACACTCTGTGATTATTAGATATTCTTCCTCAGCATTTAATAAAGCTTGAATAACGTGGTCCTTCTGTGCACAGGATGATGGACACAGGATAATACATTTTACAGCAGAACACATAATTTCCTCTTTTATTGCCTCCCACCTTCCCAAGTGCATACATTTTCAAAGGCATAAATAAAAGTTAAAATATAATTTCCAAAACAAGCCAACAGGCAACGCCTTAGTTAGGAAATCCTATAGTATCCTCCTACTTGTAAAATACTTCTGTTTAGTTATAAATTACAGTATTCATCACAATCATTGTTAGTGCTTGATACCACTACATAGAATCTTGAACCCAGGTCAATTTTAGCAAGGGAAAGGCCAATTAAGAGCATAACTATATGAAAAAAACTCCACATTTTTTAGTGGTTCACTGGTTACTCTTCTACTGCTAGTCTAAATAAAGTTCTTGTTAACATGAATAAGTAACAAACCCAAGCTAAGCACAAAATGGCACACATTCCAATACATGCCTAAGTTAATAGATGCTATTGTTGACATTTGGATACTGAAATTAAAATATAAACCAGGCTTTTACATTAAAGGGCTCAAGTGTTAATTGTGCTATTTGCACTTAATGCAGCTATTTTGAAGAAAGAATAAACACACCATGATATTTCTCTTCTTAACAAAATATACCACTTTGTTCCTTCAGTGCTGTTTACCCTGTTACAAGAATTTGAAAATGTCTTCAGTTCCCCATGACTGATTCTACAATCAAACTAGGAAACAAACTTGACTGTGAATGTTAAATTTTACCAAGTACTTAAAAGCAATATATCCCCTTCCTGAATCTGTTTGAAAGCAGTGAATTTACAGCAGCATTAATTACCTTTTAAGAGCTATACAGATTAAGCTACGAAGATTTCTAGCAATTCTGTAGACTTTTATACAGAAATTAAATAAAACAAAAAACACACACCAGCAGGTAAACCTGACTCTTCATGATGAGCAGAGACTGGACAGTGCACAAGATCTGCATGATGGCTAATGAGGTGCACAAGAATTACTAGCAGAGCTTCATAAACAGTGATAGGCTTATTAATTCAAAAAATTTCCACCTTCTGGTTGTAGGACAAATGGCAGGCACTAGTGCTGTGCAGGTGACAGCCGATGCCTACAAGAAGAAAAGAAAAACTCTAGCAAGGAGAGGAACTGCTGATGACCTCCCTTTCCCCAAGGCAGCCCTAGTAAAAGCCCATTCATGGATGAGAAAATAAAAGCAAGGAAGTGGGACAAACTTCAGTGGAATTTCATACCCTTCCCACAAAATGCTTTTTGCCTTCCTGTTTCCATGGAAACACAACAGCCAGTCATACCAAAGGGGAAAAGAGTAGTACCTGAAAGGAAGAGAATTGTAGAGGAATCAGGACTGTGTTATCACACAGAAATGTAATTAGTCCAGGAATGGTGAGGTGAAAAATTAAATGTCACCTTGGCAACCTGAGATAAACTCATGAAAAATGTAACGTGTTCCTTATGAGTGAGAAAATGACAACCAGATTAATATTGAATAAAGAAGTTTTTATTCAGATTCTCAGTGCAGGTAAACAATTCACCAAGTGATGTGCATACATAAAATATTTCTTCCTTCACTTTCTACAGTGGCCTACACAATCTAACCATCACTGATGTAGCAATGTGTTAAACAGGTTAGACAAATAGGCATGGGACCTGATACATGTTAAATTTTCTTATGGTATCTGGAAAGGAGTACTCTGGTCCTTGCATATTTTATCACTGTTTAATTTCTTTCTTAATCTGATTTTATAACTGATAGAAGCAGGAGGAAAACAAAAGACTTACGATTGATATTCTACAGAAACTTCAGGAAGTGTTTCTCCAATTCAAGTTTTGCATTTTATTTTGTTCTTCTAAGTTTTGACTGTTGGTCTTTGTTCTTGACTTTTCATTTCTTTCACAGCAATTTGGTATCTTGCTGAGAAATTCACTTTTCCCTTTTGTGCACTCAATTTTAGAGTCACACACTAGGTTTTGTTTCAGTCTGAACAACAGCCCAGAAAAATGTATTATTTCAGTGCCACAGTATCTGAGACTGAGGCAAAGTTTCTTATTCCATTGAGATGTGGCACACCAGCTTTTGATGAATGGTGGCTCCACGCAATATCCCGGTGGTAACCAACAGATGAACTTGGCCATGCCAAAGCCCACACACAAGTTGTCAATCTATACATTTAAAATATAGCTTCATCATTGGCATGAAAGACATTGAAATGTAAATTACAGAAATTTCCTAAACCTTAGGCATAGCTTTTCTTTGCTTATTTCCTGACCTTTGGCTGTATTTCACTATCACCCGCTAGCAGTCATTATGCATTAACATCTGGATGTGTTGTGCATACATTGCTTTTATAAAGTCTTTATGCATTTGTGTTAAGATTTTATTCTTTGAAATTCTCAGCAATTTTAAATCCCTTTGTTCCAATATAACTATTCTCCTGCTAGTTGTATAGACATTCTCTTGTATAGCCTAACTGCAGTAGGTTTTCATTCAAGTTGAACAAGAATAAATACTTGGATGAAATAAAAATAAGTGTCTAAACAATGTACTGCACTGCAGGAAAGCAAATATTATTAATCAATGTGTATTACGGTGTTCTTAAAGTAATTAAATAGTCAGATTTTAAAGCCACTAAAGGATCCGTTGTTATGGTTTATTCTGATTCCCTGAGACAAGTAATGAGTTTTTGTCCAGCCATTTCCAAACCTAGTTCAAGAACTGTAAAATCAGATTCAAACTAGGCTGTTAGTGAGCAACCTACCACTGATATTTAAGGAAAGCTGAGAAACTATGGAAACTGTAGCACAAGGTCTTAGATTATAAAAACTCACATCTACCATTTTTCACTTAAATATGTATCTGAAGTTAAAACATATGGTGTAGACTACAGTTCAGGAAAGTATCTCTGTCCAGAATGGCATTTGAGCCTCTGTATAGACTCATATAGTGATGATTTATGCCTAGTTCCTATCTTAAAAGTACCTATTTCATCCTGTTTATGTAGGTTTTCTGTTAACATGTCCTCACATCCTCATCAGACTTGACAAATCATGAATTTTCAATGCATTAGTAGCACTCAGCACCCATAGGAAAACATCTGCATATGTCTTTCCTTGGGAATGATATTCGAAGCTGGCATGTGTAACATTTAGTCTAGGCAATAGCTTTCTCAAAGACACTAATTGATTGCCACTAGCAAGAAAAAGTCATGCTTCAAATGGGTAAATACATAATAACAGAAGCTGATTGAAATACTGGTGGATTTTCTATAACACCTAACTTGCAGTATTTTAAACAAATCACGTAGATTTTTCCAGCTTTTAAAGTAGGAAACAGCCCTGGGACTGAAGCTGCAGCTGTGCATGCCGGCTTCTGTACTAACCCTCCAGGTCCCCACCAGTGTACTTATAATTGAGCTCACTGTCGAGGCTGCTTCCAGGCACCGAAGCACAACTCGTCTCTCCAGACACATTTGTTTTCTGTCCCCAAACCACAATGGGGAATAGTTTATTCCTCACTTCTGTGTTTGGTTCATGACAGGCTCCAGGAACTTGACTGCGTTCAGCAGCTGCTGGAGGACCTGTGTAGGGTCCACCAGTTCTCACGGCCCCATGCAAAGTTGGGGCAGAGGCTGTTCTGGCTCATGTTGTACCTCTTCTCTGAGGACCAGTGTGCAAAATAGGAAAGCCAGAAACCTTGTCTTGGATTTGGAGGCTGATTTTAATTCTTTTGCATTGCATAAGCCAAATAAAGCAAGGAAACTATCCCAGCATTAGAATAAAGTAGTAGCAGGAATGACATTGTAGAATCCTGGAAATAAAAATTCTAGCTTTAACAGCATCTGATAGTCAAACTCTACTAACACACAATAATCTTTTTTGAAGGTAGTAACTACAGTTTTATCACCCACGGTGGGGCAAACTTACCTGCTTAGTTCTTCATAAATCTGAGCAGTGAATTCATTTGCTTATTTAAAAATAGGTACAGAAGGTCAGATTTAATATGAATACACATTAATGGAAATTCTTCATTATCTTACATATTCATTGCAAGAATCTCCTCCAGACTATAAATTAATGAAGAATTTAACCTGAAAAAAGCAGGGGAAAAGTGCATCATGTGTACTTAGCATTCTGTTTAATTTTTCATACAGTAGAAGCCAGTTGACAAAATATTTTGGGGGGTTTTTATGGGACAGGGGATGATATTGTAAAGAAAAAAATGTCTACCAGTATTTTAAAAACTGTGATGTTGCTATGCATACCTGGATTCCTGGAGTCATATTTTTTCTTCTATTTGATGTCAAATGTTAATAGAGCTAATTTCAAATATCTACAAGCTTAATCTTAAAAACAGGAGAGATTCAACTGTTCTCATAATTCTAATAACAGTAACACCAGCAGTTGTATACAAAAAAAATGGAAAACAAGAGCATTATTTACAGTCGCCTCTTATAGTTCGCAGAAACATTTGTGGTGCATTGGAGGCTAACAACTTGAACTTGCTTTCATAAATCATTACAATGATCCTATATGGGTTTGAAACAGAATTTTCCATTTATACTTTGTCTCTGAGAATAAGGAATTATAAACAGACAAACATAACATCACAGGAAATTTCAGTGCTCTTCTGCACCAGGATGATGAGCCATTTTAAGTGCCAGAAGACTATGTACAGAAAGATAGTAGAAGCTGTACCATTTCTTATTACCATTGTACAAAGATGAAAAAGCCTTCTGTATTCATGATTACTCTATATAGAAGAAATGATGAAGCAGGGAACATTTTATTCCTTCCTCGGCCTGACAGAAGAGGAAGACTGAATATTGGAAATCTGTATATTTTTCATGCAATCATAACTTTCTGATAAAGCTCTAGCAATATAGATCCATGAAGGCTGGGTGTCACTCAGACCCTGCAGACAAGAAGGAATGTGACTTGGGCAGAATTTTGTAGATAAAATTGCCATGCATTATGCCTATGACAAAACTAGAAGGTGCTCTATGGTTTTCCCTGCAGTCTGGCACCAACCACTCCCTTTTAGTAGGCTCCTGAATGCCATTTCTGGAGTAAAACCCAGAAATTCATCCTCACCAGCCTTTTACGTCTATTTCAGTCCCCAGAGCTCCCAGTCACAACCAAGACTGGGACCTTCGTGGCACCTAACCTACAGTTCCTGCACTTTACCATACAGTATACCATCATTTGTCTGCTCTGTCCATACTGCAGTATCCTACAGTCTCAAGAGACACCACCTGATTTACTCTGCTATCCAACAGCACCTCTTAAAACAAAGGAGGATAGAAATCTAGTCCAGACATCCAAGAACATTCTTGTTCATTGCTGTTCCAGTGCACGTCACCCCATGCAGGGATAATATTTGGAGCTGAGGCTCAAACATAATGCAAGGTGCCCTAGGGCAAGCCCTTTGCAATACTCCTACCTCCACTGCAGGTGTTTTCCAGTTAGGTTTCTAAGGCCTAGAAACACATGGTTAGAGTCTTCTTATTTGTGTGGAGCTTGGGACGTGAGGAGGAGGCAAGCAGGAGCGTTGGTCCAATGAGACCCGGGCACATAGAATCATAGAATAGTTTTGGTTGGAAAAGACCTTTAACATCATCAGGTCAAACCATTAACCTAACACTGCCAAGTCCACCACTAAACCATGTCCCTAAGCACCACATCTACATGTCCTTTAAACACCTCCAGGGATGGTGAATCCACCACCTCCCAGGCAGCCTGTTCCAATGCCTGACAAATCTTTCCTAATATCCAATCTAAACCTCCTCTGGTGCAACCTGAGGCCATTTCCTCTCATCCTGTTCTCAAGCAGGCAACCAACATTGGGGTGCCTAATGCTATGAGGTTGCCTCTTGCTATGTGGTGGATATTTTTATTTTCTTACTCTTGAGGGCAGATTTGCCTGCTTTGCACCAGTGATGTAGTTTGTCATTAAACGAATTAGTGTTGCCTATCCTGGTCTGTGAAGAAAAGTCACATAACAGCAGATTTGGTCACCAACCCTTGGCTATTTGCATACAGCATCCTCTGAGGCAGTTCTATACACACCATCCTTGAAATAACTCTTCTGTTTGTGTCATTGCAGTGTGAGGCTGTGTCAGTATCCACCAGAAGCAGCCACATACAGGATCATTCTGAAACAACGAAGTTCTCCTTTTGTCTATAATTTTTCACTCAGGATCTGCTCAGGAAAAATAACTGCACCAATAGCATTATACATGACTTGTATATTGTTCCTTGCTGGATCCCAAATATGCTCACAACTTTTCTACTTGTCAGCTCTACGGCTTTTCTATTTGTCAGCTGTACTATGCTGTATTATCAAACACAAGTTTTCTATCAAATGCATCTTGGGGTTGCCCACTCCTGATATAGAGAGCCTCTTGAAATTCCTAATTAGGGCTGAGTATTCCAGAAATTTCCTGCCAGGCATATATGCTAGACCCAAGGACAGCCCAGACAAGAAGACTTGTTGATGAGAAGGCGTTTTGCTAAAGTACCTTCTGCACATCTATAGATGGGCTTTGGTAATAAGCCTGTTGTCTGTCCTCTGAGCTGCTCCTGCATCTGATCTCACAACCCAAGTAAAAGGACTGTACCACATTCCTTCTTCGGAAACCTCATCTTGTGTGATGCCTAACTGATTCAGAAGACCTTAAAGAAACAATGCTCTTTAAATAGCACTGATGGAAAATCCAGGGCTGTTCTCCTTTATATTCTCATTCGTTCCCTTTGTGGATCAAATAAATTCAAGAAAGGTGATTCCTGCATACTTGATTTTACAATCTTCATGAGTCAAAGTGAGCTTACCCCGAGCAGTTTGGCTGCAGCTGACTGATACTCGCCTATTCCCTCTGGTGGTCCAAGTGAAATTTATGTGATTTAAAATAAGATGCAGCAGAAATGAGGACGTTCTCTGACAAAGTCTTAATGGAGAAAAGCCTTTCATAAGATTTTTTGGAAAGTGATATTTGTTTTAAGCAACAGTTAAAGGAGTCTGATATCCTCTGTTATTTGGATTTCAAAGTTTCACTGCTTTAGAGACATTTGAAGCCAGGGAGTAGGAAGCCAAGTTTGATCATATGTTATTTGGTACTTTCAACTGATCTGTGCTGTCACTTTGGATGTATACATTAATTACCCCAAAGTCTTGTTTTCTTGAGCTTTATAAGAAATTTGAAATGATCAGCTTTCATATAAAATGACTTAGGCAGAACTGCAGAGGCTGAAAGTAGTTTTATGAAGTACCAAGTGTTCTTCCTTTTCTCATCACCTGTTATTTCTTTCAGCATTAGTTTTTCATTATTATTTTTCTTACTCCAGGGCAACATGCTCTCCTGTGATTTTTCTTTCATCCTGCTGCTCAAAGGGGAGCCATGCAATTTGCCTGGCTCTTTCTTCCAGCTACTTCCTGAAGTCTTCCTACTTTTCTCTGTGTATACATTCTTTCATCTATTTGCCATTTGCTTCTCTGTAGCTGTACTTCCTTCACCCAAAGCTTTCATCAGGGCTGTCTTCCTCTAGCTAAAATATCTGCAAAGTATTAATATGGAGGAAGAGACCTTAGTGAGATTGCGAGGGCTCAAAACCAAGAGAGTTCTTGCAGATCAGCTCAGCTACAGTAACAAATTCTATTTAGTGCAGAAGGCAGCTGAAGGAGGATTAAGCTAAATCATACCTCATTGTTTTTGCTGAGTTAGAGGAGCATAGGCAAGTATGGCTTCTGCAGGCTTATTGCAGAATTAAAACATTATGAGTTACTATATTGAGATCGTGTGCTCAAACTTTTAAAAAGCTCCATCGTTTGTTTCAACTCTTGAGTAATGGCTTAATTACTGTGTCAGAACACCTTTCTGAGGAGAAACCTGTTAATACAGGCTTCTATTATCTAGTAGAACAAGAACTGATGACGAGAAGGTTTCTAACAATACTTCTAACATATTATTAGGAACATAGTAGAATTGTCAATAGTGATGCAGAATAAGCAGAAGTATTTGCTAAACTTTCCTGCTTGGTGGTTGATGCAATATAGATCATTAATTCCTCTCCTCTGAAATAATGACACTAATCAAAGATTATAGTAAGCTAAAACAATAAATGTTAGACTTTTTAAAATAGTAGATGTGAAAAAATGCATTTATGAGCTTCAAAAATGCTTAAGAACTCTCTAAATAATTAATGTTGACTTAAAATGTGTTTTAGAAATTTGAAAGACTAAATTTTTATGAAATTGGAAACAAGTAAACTGAATGACACAGTCAATTTCAAGCTTATTAATGTGACATTGATATGGATCAGATAAAGAACATGTTAGTCTGATAATGGAACAACGAAAGAGTAGAACAAATAACACAAACATCCAGAAAATACATCTCATCAGCCTATGTTGGCATCACTTTTATGTGTTCAGTAGATAATAAGTGAAACTGAGGGAATATATGTGGAACTGTGTAAGCCATTTTAATAAGTACAAATTTATGTCTTGATCAGTAAAGCAAGAAATACTGAAGGTGTAAAGTCAGAAAGACATAACCTGGCCATTCTTGCACAATAGGGAACATGATCTGCAAAGGCATCCTGAAATGAACCCACAGGTGATGACTGATATTTGGCTGGCAAAAAGAGTTAATGAAGTCTTCTAGTGTTTAAACAGCAAAGTATGTTTTTGGATCTTCTGTATTTATTATTGTGGTAACTGCTACTCAGACAGCCCCAGTTCAAGAAATATGTTGATAATGTAGGAAAGCACTGGAGAAGAATATAGGAATAAATAAGAATTTGGAAAGCATGTTTTATGGAAATGTATAATACTTGATTCAGTTGATGCGTACTTCTTCAGTTTAGTTTGCATATCAGCACCTAACAGCTCACATACAGCTTCACCCTAACAGAAAATACAATAATGATCAATAAGGGCAAACTATTTGGAAGTTTTAGTGAATTTTCTATCAGCAGTGTATCTCCTTTTCAAGGATGGAAGTTCTCAGCAATACTGTACAGTTTGATGGTTTGCTGCCTATAAAAGCAGTGGTCCCCACCGATATTAAACCATGAAGAAAATGTACTTGGGAAGACATCTAAGAGGTGGGAGTACTCCTCTTACAAGCAACAAATACAACCTGGTTCAGTTCATGCAGAGGTTTTTTCATGCATAGATTTTATGCAAAGACTCTGTCTCCACCACAATTCCTATGTCTCCATTTCTTTCACATGGGCTCCATGTACAAAGAAATAAGACCTCATGGAGCCAAGCTGGCAGAGATAACTCCTAGTACTCCTAGGTGTGTTCTTGTATTTTGCTAGATGAGTGTTACTGCATGTCTGTATAGAATTACTTAGTCTAAAACCTGCTGCAGGCAATGTCTTCATTTCAGACCTCTGTGAAATAAGATGGCCATAATCACAAGGAAAATACGTGAAGGTGTATTAAAATAAAAAAATCCAAGCTATTTTACACTCCTAGCATATTCAAACTGATTCTTTTCAAGGGTACTGAAGGGTTTTTTTCAACAAATTCAGATGAACATAGTTCACCATCCTGAGTTTTCTTTGCGATTCTTAAATTGCATTGATCTTAATGCAAATGAGTGTAAAGTTCTACCTGTGTGCTACTAAAACACGTTTGAAAGTATAACCTTAAAGCTCTTAGTGAGATAAAACAGCACTACAATTTAACAGGAATATAAACACCGTGTTATGTAAGAAAGTTTAAGAGAAAGAAGAGGGTAGGATAAAAATTAATTTTTTACAAACTATAATTATTATTTTGTTTTGAAAAAAGGGCCTAGAAAACTTTATCTTTGTAAAAGATAAACAGAGATGTTATTTCAAGTACTCTGTGTACAGTCATTTTTATAACCTAACCTAACCTTACCTTTGAATTAATGTGCAATGCTTTATTAGTTCTAGCTCCTTTCAAAGGCTTTATGGTCATACCAGTTTTTAGATCCAAAGTGCCAATATGCTAAACAGTTACAGTAACAACTTAATTGATGGTACTGAAAGGAATAAATTTAAGTATCTAAAACACGTCCCATGCTTGGACTAATCACATGAATATTGCAGGCATACATTATTCTGCTCAGGGAAACAGAAAATTTCATTCCTAATTGTTCATAAAAGGTTTATTTAACTGGAATTTACATTACTTTAAGTGACACTTCCAGACAGAAAATGTGTAAGTTCTAATTAAAGTACATTTTATTAATAATTAGTTAGTGCATATCAATTAATTTGTCAAAGAAAATTTCTTTCTCTTCACTCTAACCTTTTTGTATAACAGCCTGTCTCCATAAACTTGGTTTTTGTCTTCTGTACTGAAAAGTGGTTCTTAGGAGACAGGTAAAGAATAAATTATTTTTAAAAAATCCAGAGTATATTCACTAATGCCGAAACAACCTTGTTAATGCCAAGCTCAATAGAGAAAATCTAGCATAAAGAAATCAATTACCCTGATTTCAGACTCTGTGTAGCTTTAAATTAAAAAGCCTGAAGCAGGACCATACTTCTCACTATATATTCGCGCTGCAATAAGCACTTGTGCAGCAAACACAAATCAGGGAAAATGAGATCCCATTCTGAACCATTTTACATCATAGCATAACTGGTAAATCCAAGGTGGAACAAGGTGTTTTATTTCATTAAGAACTACTGCAAATCCGTTCCACAGCAAGAAGTCAGAGTTTTCCTGACCACAAGAGGTCTTTCTGTTCTTAACTTGTTCCTGTGAATCGGTATATTTATTTTTTTATAATTGCAGAGAGCAATCCTGGATTCCTAACATCCATTTTGTATAACCTGCATTTCAACTAGAGACAGACATAGTAATTATTAATCCAGGTATTATTTTTGTTCCTTTTATTTGTGGTGCTGTTGATGTCAGCTGCTGGGTGGCCAACCAGCTGCTTGATAGGGAAAAACAATGCATGGGGCAATCACTGCCACTCAGGAAAAGGTTCAAGGTTATCAGTTCACAGAGCCAGTGCATTGGGATGCTGAAGGAACATGACCAGGCAGGGCTGGAGCAGTGTGTGAAACAGGGGTCAAAGGCAGGAAAAGAGCAGAAGGGGGACGGAAGGGCAGGAGGGACTCCAAGAATGGGAAGCTCTGCCATACGCCTTTGGCTTGAAGGGATTTGGAGTCTATCTAGTATCTATACTAAGAACAACGACCTGGCTACCCTATAAGGGGTGATTTTCTGAGATTGGGATTTCAATGAAAAGCGGCACTGTATGCAGGACAAAGGCTCTGTCCCTGAGATGGGAGTGGTGGTGTGCTGTATCTCTGGATAGGAAGCAAGAAATCTAATTGCCTCTGAAGCATGTGGGTGCCAGCAGTTGGAGACGAGCCTTCAAAGAATGACATTAATATGGGTGGCTAATTTTCCAAAGATGTTTGTTTGTAAATGTCTGCTCTTGGCATACACTACTGTGAACTTAGGAAACTTCATCATAAACTAGGCTCATATCCTACATGATTAATGTACTGAGTCTACAGAGATTGGAGAGCAAAGGGAAGAAGAAAAAGCAGTGCTGAATGGAAGTTTCTTTAACTAAAAAGAAATTGGGTAGAATAGACAAACTGGAAACACTGAACACTGGAGGCCTGAGCGCTGCTGGAAGGGTGGGGAAGACGGCTGTCATGGCAGTGACTTAACCACTCCTCACTCCTGAATGACAGTGTCTATGGGGGAACACAGCAATCTTCAGTTCCTGTGACTGACTTTTCATTTCCTATATCCCTCCTGGACCTTCCTGAGAAGATCAGTTCTTAGTTTTTTAAGGTGCAGAGTTAGGCTGAAAGTTGCAGGATTTGGCTAGGATGGCTGGTAATGTGATAAACTGTGTGGGAATTGATTCTAAATTACAATTTAGTGTGATGCAAGATGGGCTTTGTCTATCTTTTTCTCTTCTCCTTTCCCATTTACTTATTTTGAACGCTTGATAATTTCCTTAGTGAGGGAATACAAAATACTGATTTGTGTTTTTCAGTCTGCCAACATAATATATGTTCACAGGGTTTTATTTTTAATCTTTAACAATAGAAAAACAGATGGCATGAGTTATTCTGTTGTGTCCTGTGCACTATCAGTATTCTCTAAATGGTATGTACACTAACTTTAACACAATCTCACAGCACAGCGGGCAGGGGAGGGGAATATCATGGCAGCTGTTTGGCATTTTCATTACAGAGCAGTGGCCATTTCTGCATGCAAAGAATCAGACAATCAGAGGAAGACTCATCAAATTGTGTAGACTGGAAGAGACCCATAAGGCCATCTTCTCCATCCTCCTGCTCAAAGCAAAGCTTTTTGGAGCAGGTCACTCAGGGCCTCATACAATCAAGTCTTGAATATCTCCAAGGATGGAGATCCCACAGACTCTCTGGGTAATTCACTCCAGTGTTTGGCCACTCTCATAGTGAAAATATTTCCTAGTATCTAACACAAATTTTCATTATTACAGCCTCTGTTTGTTCCCTCTTATCTGATCACTGTGAACCTCCAAGAAGAGTCTGGCTCCATCTTTACTGTAACTACCCACTACACAGTTGCAGACAGCACTAATGTCTCCCACAAACCTTCTCTCCTTTAGCCTGAACAAATCAATTTCTTTCAGCCTCTCAGTGTATGGCCACACGCTCCAGCCTTCTCTCCAACATCTTGATGCACCTCGGGCATCTTCCAGGACCAAAATCTTCAGTGTAACTCTGCTTCATAGAACATGTGATTCCCTTGCCCCGCTTATCCACCCTGATCACAGCCCACACAGCCAAGCAGAAAATAATGCTGAACTCCCATAAGTAGGACTCACATCTTAAATGTCGATTTTTCTCAGTATTTACTCTCTACAGAAATTCTGGGTCACCTTTTGAGAAGCAGTAACACCTAGAGGCCTGAAACTTCATCTAATTCCGAAGGAAAATACGAGAGCCACAACATGGCTAAGGAAAAATAACTGCTTGATTCAAGTTACTCCTCCTTCCCAAGAAGTGTTTAGACAGTTTTCTCTGTCTCCTGTCAACCTAATCTCTCAGGTTCTTGTGGTTTCCAACTCCTCATACTCCCCAGACTTGCTTATTGTCATTCTGTACCTATTTGTCTATAGTCTGTGTTGGTTTAAAGTGGAATAAAACTCAAAAATCTAAAGTTCCTGGTTAAATCCTGTTGGACATCAGCAAAACTATGACAGGTCTTGACATGTCCCAATTCCATCTGCATGGGAGTTCAGCTGCTGCATTTATATATCACTCCTTTTTGCATGGGGCTCAGCTAATCCTTAGCGTTTTGTGCAGAAGACAACTTTAGTTTAATCAAATTGAATTTCATCTAACGAGCTTGTAAGTGTTATCTGTCTTCCTTAGGGCTGCACCTTGAAAGCAGGGGTATGTGGGCTTACAAACACTGAGAACTGCTTATTGTAATAGCCAGCTTGAACCAGAATTACAGCCCAATGAAGGGATTTCTTTCTTTCTATACATGGTTCATTTAGTAACTGTTTTCCATACAAATGTGATGTGAACTTGGCCATAATCAGCCACAGGCTGTATATCATGTTTTTTCTCTTGGAAAGTGCAAAACATTATTCCAACTTTGTGAATTTAAGTATAAATTTATTTCAGTTCAAGGATAAAATTAATAACAATTTAAGGGGAGATATGGCTTATACTTTGGGTCTTCTTTTTGTTTCCTTGCTGTCACTGAATGACTACTGTTTGTTTTTTTATATAAGAGCTGTCTTATGTGAGTGCATCAGTAATCTTAAATGATTCGGCTTGCTGGGCTTTTGTGCAAAATATTTAAGGATAGAGGTGGATATGTAGCATATTTACCACTCTAGTGATTTCCATTTAAAAAGACACATTGCCTGTAAAGCTACATTAATTTTCATTCAAAATCTCCTTTAGTAAAAGAATATAGTTTGAATTCTTTTAACTCACGAGTACAAACAATTCATCCTTGTATTCTTACATGGCATTTCTGCTACTCGTTGCCTCTGTTTGTATTCCATAATAGCTTTTGTTTTCTCTATTGCTTCTCTCTAGCAATTTATTTCATTTATCCTGAAGTGCATCCAAATATTTGATCACAAAACTCAAATTGCAGCTCTGCCAATTAGAGGGAAACAACTTTGATGTGCCTGATTACAGATGAAACAAAAACATATGCGGGTACTTACAAAAGAGAATATCAAGCAGAAAGACAAACAGCCAAGATAAAAATCTTTTGGTTGTGAAGTCATGACAAATTTAGAGGGATGAAGAGGTCACATCATATGGAGGCAACATGAAGTAAATAAATAAATATAATGAAATGGAGCAAGATTGATAGGAAGAAGAAAATATTGAAAGTAATTAGTATTTAATTCAGTAAAGTTCTTTCTAAAGGAAGTTTACATAAGGGGTTGATGTATAATGCTAAATAGTAACATTGTCAGTGACAATGATAATCTGGCAATACATGCTCAGTATGTGTCAAAATAAATTAGTCGGAAGAAAGAATTTGGAAGGAAACACTTAGATTGATAACAAAATTTAGCAACAAATTGACAGATAATGTTGAAAATGTTTTTTCTCTTTTTCTACAAAATCCTTTGATAATATTTCAATACAAAGAAATAAAAATACATTTCTTGAATATTTTAAAGAGCAGAATAGACCCACAATGATTTATTATCCTCAGTGTGCTACATATAGGACATAATCCCAAAGCCATATGATGCATTACGCCAGGGAGGAGTAGTTGCATTTATATAGTCTTAAACTACATTCAGTAATTTGAAGACAACTGCGAGGCTGATGTGGCCCCTGGTGAAAATTAGTTTGACACCCTTTTTTAGCTATCTCGCTATGAATTTTAATGGTAATGAGATTCCTAAGGTCCCATGAGTAGGCATTCCCAGTCTGAGGCACATGTTGCCAATAGGGTAGAGAGCTTGTCCTGTTTGCTTCCTATTATTTCTAACACAGGTTATCATAGTAACAAAACATGAAAACTGCTGTCCAAGGGCCTTGCTAAGTCCTTGTTCCCTTTGCACCAAACCTAATATGACATATAAGGTAAAGTCAAGGAATGAAATAAAGGTTAAAAGTTTAGGTGTGAAATAATAAGAAATTTATGTATAAGTGGCTAGAAAAAGGGAGGAGAGGAAAAGCAACAGAGCAAAAAGGTCATCCAAAGTCATGGTAAGGAAAAAAGGCTACTTCATGACCATGGGTCTTTGCCATATTCCCAGCACAGCCCATTAACACTCACTGGAAAAGTACATCCTATTTAGTGCATTGACACATCTTGACAGGAGTCAGAAATATTCTTCGTCATTTGTAACAATAAATAAATTGTCCCGATGTTCATCTAATGCCAAACAGAATTCATCTGATCTTGCAAACTAAACAGTTCTAGATGCAGTTTTTGGCCAGAAGATTTCCCAGATGCCATAAGCACAGGCCATGAATTGTGGTTGAACGCTTGGCAAATGCCAGACCACAGGAATCAAATGAGTGGAAAGACTTCTTTTGGCCCAGGCAGAGCTGCTGATTTGACAGATGGGAATATTTTGTTTTTAGTGGGGCCTTGTGACATATTCCATTCTGACAACTGCCAGAGGCAGAGCTGAGTGATCCGACCCAGGCTGTCAACTTCTGGTCTTTTATGACACCACTGGGTGAAAAATGGGACATGTGAGCATAGTACAGGCACACTGGTAGGGAAAATTTGAGGCAGACCGATTGGTGATATTATTTGAATTTGTGACTTTTCATGTCTTGATATTAAGTATTTTAAAGTCATAATCTTTAGACTGCTTAAAAATGTATTTCTGTCATCTGACACCCAAGTCTTCACTTCCCAATTGTCAATTTGTCATGCATTTTGTGGTCACAGTGAGGATTCACAGTTTTTGGGCAGAGAGTCATTTGTTTCATGTTGCTGTAAACTGGAAATCATTTGTTTGATGTCAGCAGACTGACAGCAAGGCAACACAAGTGACAGGAACCAGGTCCTCCATCTGTAAGGAGGACTTTTGATTTGATGACGGTAACCAGACAAGACATACCCACATTCCCAGAAGTATTTTTATGAACAACTTACAAATTAGTTAAAAGCAGAATCTGGAAGCTGAGATTAACAAATTGTGTCCATCCATGTTTCATTGCACAGCACATAAATATTTTAATGAAAGCCTTTAAAAGTGTGAATCCTTTTATGCAGTTAAAGAAAATTCGCATTACCCATCATAATGGAGAACATTATAATCTCAAAGCACTTGGGGTTTAAGTGTTCTGTTTTTATGACTTTTACTGCACTTTATTTCTTGCAATTGTTAGACAAACAATGTTTTCTTTGCAGAGGTACAGGCCACCACAAGACGATCACTGCAGAACTGTCTGTGACTCTTCCACCCATTCCTTCTCCATCCATGCTCACCCAGCTGCTGGTGGCTGCTCCCTCAGTTCACCCATATGAATAAGCTTTGTGATAGTCCTCAAGGGATTTTTTTTAAGGCTGGAAGAACTTCTTCAAAGAGCACTCAGGGGTAATGTTAGGAAAACACTTGACTTCACATTGAAGCTGGTTAAGAGTGCTCATCTACCTTCTCCTGCTGGCTGAGATGAGGGTGGAAACTTTTTGGCTATAAGAGGAGGTGGCTTATCTTAAATTTCATGCACCATTTTCATCTCAGTTATTTGACCAAAAGCCTTATTCAAGTGTTTCCTCCAGACTGGAAAACTGAAATGAGAATATGTTGCCCAAGATATCAAGACTATTATTAGAAATGCAGGTCTCTGTAGTATTTCGCCTGTTTCCTATCCACCAAACTGCACCACTTCAAGTCCTTTGTGAAGTGCTGCGGAACAAAAGTAAGAATGAACCCTTCATGCAAGGCTAATTGTTGTCCCCTGGATTTGTGCAAATAGTAAAAGATCAGCAATGTGACTTCACTTCCAGATAGGTGGCTTTGGAGATCTGTATCTTCATATTTGTCCTTTAGGAATAGATTCACAAGCATTAGGAATAGTCTACAAAACTGACTTATTTGTTTTTCAGGTCTTTCTGAAACTTCCTAGTGAGTATTAGAGGAGGAGCAGGAGTAACTAAGGGACACAAAGCTGGGCTGGAAAGATGGGAATCCAGAAGATTATGCAGAGATCTTAGCAGAGAAGCAATACAGGCAACTGTGCTTGAGGGTCATCTTGCACTTTTAAGGGTACATTGTCTTGTTACTGTAATGGCCTGAAAGTAAGCAGCTGCAATACATTTAAACAAGATAGTAGGGGGAAGACACAGGTCTCAATATTTTAAAGTTCTTATTAGTTAACACCGGTTGCTTTCAGGGTAACAGCAAAACTTTGACACTGCTGTCCCTGCTCTAGGTTGTGTGTATGATGTGTGTGCACATGTGCATAGAATAGGTCAGTTGGAAGGGACCTACTGAGATCACCCAGTCCAACTGCCTGACCAGTTCAGGGCTGATCAAGTGTTGTTGCATGTTGTTAAAGGCATTGTCCAAATGCCTCTTAAACACTGATGGGCTTGGGGTATCCAACACCTCTCTAGGAAGCCTGTTCCAATGGTTGACTGCCCTCTCAGTAAAGAAATGTTTCCTGACATCCAGTCTAGACCTCTCCTGACACAGCTTTGAAACATTTCCATGTGGGGGGGTGTGTGTGTTTGTGTGAAAGGAGAGACACAGGCTTCTCTTTATAATTGGTACATATATGACTATTCTTGCATTGGTTCTGACTGAGCCAAAAATACAAATATTTCCAGATTATTTATCTGAAAAGAAGTTATTATGCAGAATGTCTTCCTAAAACAGAAGGACAGATTCCCTCCCTATTTCACTTTGAAAGATATTCACATCCCCTGATATTTATTTAAATTCTATCATGTGTCAAAAATATGTCTTAGAAAAGCATTAATTATAGTTGCATCACTCTAATAACTATTTTTCCATTGGTTTATTGTTTTGGGGGGTTTGGGGGATTTTGGTTGTTTGGTTGGTTGGTTTTGGTTTTTTGGTTGTTTTTTAAATTCTATAACTTGATCAGCTGTGTAATACGTGAACATAAGTCCAATGTTCTACACATATGACAATATTCTGTCCTATCCTAAATTCTGTCATACATTTCTTTCTATGTTGCTTATAATTTTCTCATTCTTTCCCTCAAGGCAAAGCTGAGATTAAAGTCACCTATGATTTAAGACCCAAAATCCTGTTTTGTTTGAGGAGATTAAAAGCACTAACTGGGTAATGCCTCTCTTAAAATTTTACCACAGATTCACTGAATTTTAAGCCACGGTAGTAAGCCATCAAAGCCACAACACTTTGCGACACGGAACTTACTCCATGTGTATTCATCACCCAGCATTTTGCATAGACTCCCAACTCTGTATTCCTATTGTCTGTAGAGGCATTTACAATCAAGTGTTAATTTTTACTTAATCACCTAGAGGACACTGAGAGCATATTTCTGATCCAATTAAAATTACCCAAATGTTTTGATAAGGCAGTAATTAAGGTTTGTATAATGAGGTTGTATTCTAAGTTTCAAAGCAGAATGTTAATGCTCTTTTTGCAGTGCTTTGAGGTAGCCAACAGATTATATTGCCAAGCAAACCTTGTACATAAATAAGCAGCATAGCTCAGAGTGTGATGGCTGGGTCCCTGTGTGACCACAGGTTCATTCTTCAGGCGGACGTCTGTGCTTTCATTGCCTTTTGCATAAGAAAGAGTGACCACAATGTGGAAATGCAAGAACTATTCATAAATAAAAAATCATAAATATGGGTTTTTTTAAATTTCATTTTAAAAGCAGTTAAAAACTTTTCCTCATGGAACGGATGTGGTGGTGATAAGCATCAAAGGTGCTGATCTGAATATCCTTCCCCTTTCCATCCCAGGCAGGTCCTTCACAAATGTGAAATCCAGTCTTTGCTATGCATCAAAATGTAACCATGGAAAAGAATAAAGTAGAGAGAGTATCTTAAAATATGAGGATGCCCAGGGACACCACTTGAGGTCATAAGGGATAACATATAACACTCACCACCTTAAGCAATCTCACTGTATGCTGTGTCCCTCTCTGGTTCCTCTGTTCAGCCAGGGCAGATCAGCTCCCAGCACTCGGTTTGACCAGGAACCAAATGAACACGTTGCTTAATTAATTGTTCTTATCCACCAAGCCACAGCTACTCTGTGTCCACACCACCTTCTTTTGTTCTTTAGTTTTCTATTTTATCTCCTGCTCTCTTTAAGTAACTATCATTTATATGAATTACCTATATTCTATTCTATTCTATTCTATTCTATTCTATTCTATTCTATTCTATTCTATTCTATTCTATTCTATTCTATTCTATTCTATTCTATTCTATTCTATGTAACTATTCTCTCTATTCTGTACTAGAAATTTGCTTTCTTATTCTCTTCTATCTTTTTAATCAGTGGATGTTTCATGTGCTTTTTAGTTTTCCTAAATACATAAGCAAATTCCCCAAACCCACTCTTTCTAATGTAGTTTTAAGAGATTCTTCTTCAAAGTAGAAGTCTTACAATGCAAGAATGCAATCTACACAGGCTAGATATTATGGAAGAACACTGTAAGTTTCAAACTGGATCATAGGGAAGGGACTGTATTTTTGCACATGAAATAGCTGTAGCTTGACCAGAAACTGTTCAATGGGAAATGTCCTACAGAAAACATTTCTGCACTGGCTAGTTTAACTGTATCTTTTTTTCAGATGAGGGGACAAGAACTGCATGTATTATTCCAAGTACAAACATGTGGCAGATTTACTGATTGCCATCACTATTTTTCTCCAGTTTTCTATTACCTTTCAAATAATTCCTAATGTTTTATATACTTTTTTGATGGCTAGTAACGAGTGACAATACTTTAATAGAAAAATCTTTCAAGTTTCATTCTCAGTGATGACAGTCAGCTCATGTCGAGGTTTTGATTGCTGGGTGACAATAAAACCCTGGCAGATGTATTGTTAACCTCCTCCCTCTCCCTTTTCCCTTCAGCCCCTCCCTCTCCCTCCTTCCCACTCAGGACAGATGACCAGGAAGGAAAAAAGGACAGAGAGAAGAGAGTTGGAAAAATTAAAAATGTTTTACTAATGCTACTAAGAAGAATAAAGAAAATAACACAAAATATACAAAACCAATCTTGAAAGTCCCAGCAACTGCAGAGCTGGCACCCGAAGTCCTGGACTGGACTCTGCAGCCAACCGGAGCTGGATTCAGTCTGTCATTAGGCCTCAGTTTGTAGGGATGACTACCAAAGTCCACTCCTAATGTCGGCCATAAGGAAAAAGGATGAGATCCCCGTGATCTCCCACTTTTATATGAAGTATTCACGTGAATGAAATGTTATACTACATTTGTCAGTTTCTTGGTCACCTGTTTCTCATTGCCCCTCTTGTGAGAGGTGCATCCATGCTTATCAATAACTTCACATACCATTGCTATGTTTACCAAAACATGTATCTTGTTTTCCAGAAAATGCAGCTAGTATGAAAGCTTTAGCTGACAGGCAAATTCACTAAAAGAGAAACTTATTTTTGACAAAACCAGGACAGCTCAGAACATATGACTGTATTAGTGATGTTGAGATTTTGTTTATCATGCTTGTCACCTTACTATCTAGCCACGATGAATTTCATTTTACCTGCCCAGTTGTTTATTGTTATAAAATACATCTGTAATTCTGCAGTCTGCTTCAATCTATCCTAAATAATGACTTATCATTACGAACTTTCCCACTTCACTGTTCTTCCCTTTTCCAAATAATTTAAAATTATAGTGGTAAATAGATGTATTGGCAATGTGAAGAACAGTGGAGGCCAATTTGCACACATGGCTGCCCCCGCATAGCTGTAGTGGAGGAGTTATTCAAATGATAGGATATGTGATTCAGGAAAATAAAGATAAAAACTCTCATGTAAAGAGGCAACAAGAACTAGAATGAAGACAATTTTTTTTTTTTTTATGATAAACCAAAGGCCTTCAGTAATCCTCAGATGGACAAACAGCCATTTTAAAAGAGTCCAGGAACTTAGAGTAGGTAATAACATTTTTGTCCATGGAAAGTTTGAAGCTAAAACACCTGAAAGCAGATTAATTTTTAATATATAAGATGAAGATAGAGAGGGTGGAAAGGAAGGTATCACTATCAATAGTATAGTTTCATGACTGGGTCTCACAGTAGTACGCATGGTTAAATTCAACAGTAGGTAACATGCTGGGAATCAGGATGCCACAGTGAATCAGATCTCCAAGAACACCCCATACTGAGGGAAGTCAAAAGAAGAGCGATCAAAAATTAAAAGCTGTTGAGGCAGAACTGTGTGAATTTGACCTCAAGAGCTTATCCTAGAGCAGCAGACAGACAAATCCAGTACTGTAAGGCTGTCAGCACTGGTCTAGGGTGGATCCATGCCCCATCCCCTTCCTACCACTGTATTCCATGAGGATTTTTTTTGTCATAAGTTTCCACTAAAACTGGCCAGCAAAGCCTGGCCTCCACCCATAACCAAACCTCCTGCATAAGCCTGGGAAATTCAGTGATTCTGAGAAGCTCCAGATTCCCTGCAAACATGCCATGGGACCAGTCCAGGGAAGCACAACCAAACATCACGTGTGTGGAAAAGCTAGGCTGCAGATTCCCAGGAAATGGGACCCCATGGTCTGTGTGTAAAGGCATGGTACGGCTGCTCCCCTGGGTGTGATTGGGGGGATGTATTTTGGTGAAATCTGCCTTAAAGAAAAGAGTTATTTTAAATTAGGCTTTTTAATGTTAACACTGTGGAGCAGAATACACATATAATCATTTATGCAAGACACACAAAGAAATCTTACAGTAAAAAATCTCACTGAAACAGCAGCCAGCTTCCTTATGTGAGATCTTCACAATTCTCACACAAACAGCAGTTCCTTTGTTTCCCTTTGTTTTACTAACTTATTACTAGAGTGTTTTAAAATCACTTTCTTTTGTAAATAAATGATAATCTCAGACCACCAAGCACAGCTACCTTCCACTATTTACCTGTGGTGGTGCATTCAAAATGGTGACCTTCAAAGAGAAAATAGATCAGATTTTAAGGTCAGTGATAACATTGACAGTAATCAATATGAGATTTTAAAGCAAATTAATTGGAGAAATAGATGTAATTACTGACAAAGGCATACATCATTTAAACTGTCTCAGACAGTCATTTTATTGGCTTTTAAAAGAAGAGGAAGAGAAGACGGAGGCAAAATGAGGTTGCAGCATTAATAGCAAGCCAAATGCAGCTGGACTTACTAATAGAGCTGCCAGAAGCACTGGAGGCCCCCACTTTAATTGCATGAATATCCAAACAGTCATGTTTGGCAAAAAGTATTCAAGGAGTATCCTCAAAAGTCCACTTATAGAGAACAGGCACAAATTATAACTCTGAGCTTTATTCACAACAAATTAGTCATACGGGTGTTGCATAATTTTGCTTGAGACAAAGAATGAGCAAATGGGGAGAGATGCTCATGCATTGGCATTTGGACGAAGTTTGCATGCATGAAGGGCTAATTTTCTAAGTTATAGAGGAGTCAAGAACACAAAATCATAAATAAAGGGATTGGAATAACTTCAGCAATTCCTTTTTCTCGTCTGAGAAGCGACTGAGCCCATGTTGAACGTGTATAGTAAAATAACACCTTTGATAGGGTAAGAAAAATTCCTCCATACAAATTCAAAGCCTAATGTGAAAGGGTGAATTTTACCCACTGAAAATTATAGTTAAATGGTTGGTTTGGTTCAGTTAAGAAAGCAAAAGTGCAGAGAAATTATTAATTTTGAGAAGATAAAGATATAGTAAGTTTCAAAGATATGCTGTGCTAGCTGTTTGCATTTCAAGCTTTCACAATAAACACGTTAATGATGAACAACCTCTCTTCAGTGAAACTGACATTTTGACATAACATTAAAAGATGGTTCTTTTGCTGGAAGATACATGTGAAACTGAGGAGAAAGCCACAATGGAATAAAGGGGCAAATAGCAAGGGAAGAACTGGGGCAGTTGAGTTTTTGGAGTGCTGAAAGGAAACTTGGTAAATAATGTCCTGGGGAGTTGGTCAGGCCCAAATTCTCCTTTCTGTACACACATCTAGCAGAGAAAGGGACTGTGGGAGTTATGAAATCACAGTGGTCAGGAAAAGCCAACAGGTTGTAAAACCCACCTAATGCAGGCCAAAGCAAACAGTACCTGGGGTAGCAGATATTGTTTGTTTGTATTGGAACAACATCTTTCCGTGTGATTCAGGGCTCTCAAGATGCATTGGCATCTAAAACATGGCTGTAATACTTCAAGGCATACTTTTCTCCATTTTGTTGAATTCAGTTGATTGAAGCTGTAGACTTGAAGATTTTCAGGCCAGGAACAGTATTTGCCATTGAACACTTTTAGCAAAATGCAATCTAGACTGTAGCTTTTGAAGGACTACTCATTAAAATAATGATGCAATGCAAGAAGAGCTAACTGATCTATTATCATTCCTGCCTTGCTTCTACAAGAAGTATTTTAAATCCATTTCTATTCTTTTTGGGCACTGTTAATGAAAATTCCTTAATGCATTTTTGAGCTGTGGAAAAGTGAATTGTGCCTTCTTGCTTCATGTAAGCTTTTGCAATTTTTCTCTTGTATTATGATTTCCGATTTGTTTCAAAACTTCATTCGTCTCAGACTGCAGAAGAGAAGTGCATGTTGGTTTCACTTAATTATCACAAATACCTCAATTATCACAAATATGCTAATATTTTGAAGTGAAATTGAAAAAGTAATTGTCCAGTTCTAAATTCCTGGAAATTGCTTCCCTTTACCCCTTACTCCTCTCTTCAGCTTGCCAGTATACATTAGCACTCAATGTTGGCGGTCATGTTGAGATTTGTTGGTATAATCACAGCAAGACTTTCTGTTAGCTGGTTTAGTGAGTACTTTATTAGATGCAATCTTTCTCTCAGACAAGAAGATGTACCAGTCAAAAAGCTGCTTAATGCAGCTGCTTAATACATTCAATGTTCACCAGTAGGATTATAAGGAAGGAGAAAGTTTAATCTCAGGTGAAGATTAAACAATGGGGTTTTTGAAATCCCTATTTTTTTTTTTCTGAAATGCAGTGGTGGTGCACTGCATAAACAGTAAAGCATCATTGGTTGTACCAAGAAGACACCAGTTAGCTCCTATGATGGATACTGCAGGACAATAGTATTAGAGTGTCGTAAGCTGATAAGTGAGTAATCACTGAGAAGTTCAGTGAAAAATGTCAGAAATGTCTCCTAGGTTATAAGCCTTAAGCGTGATTAACATTATGCATTCATATACACACTATTCCAAAAAGATAATATTAAACAACATCTGTGAGGAAAGACGACGCTGGATGTAGTGCAGTGTTCAGAATTTTCATAACTGTGCATATAACTAACAGTTACTTCTCTATGTGTGCAAATCTGAATATCAACTAGCAAAAATAACCTTCTCTGCCTCTTCTTGGTGGATGGGAAAAGCTGTCACATTAGTTGTAGAGTTACTCATGTTACAGAAGAGTCCTCAAGGAAAAATAATTCTAGGTTCTCCTTAGCTCACATTTACTGATGATCAATGGACTCTCATTTTACACTTTGAATGTTGAAATACCTGAATCTAACACTTTTGGAATCTGTAATAACAAGCAAGGGAAATTACTGCATTTCAAACACTCAGACTGGGTTTCTAAGCATCCATACTCCAATAAGCAGTCCTGTCCAGACTCACCTCCTGTCTATGATTCATGCTATAAACCCCAGTCTCTGCTGTGCAATTGGGCAATTTTATCATATGCACAAATAGATTTTTTTTTAGAAGAATCCTTTTAAACCACATAAAATCAGAATTAAACAGAAGGTTTGCAGAAGTGGAAGTCATTTTTGTTTTCCATGAAATCGGTGCTGTAAACGTTGGAAGACATTTCTCTTGCACAGGATTTATTATTTATATGTCAGAAGTAATGCATTTTAAAAGGCATCAAACTAAACCCTGGCTACTGCTAATCTGAATTGTATAAATAGGTTATATGAATTTCTCATGTCTTAGTATGAGGTAAATTGCCTTCTGTTTTTATTCCTGTACATTTTTTCTGTAAAATATCTTCCCATATGAAAGTTTCTAGAGGTAATTAATGGAAAGACAAAGGGGTTTTATATTCAGAAATGCGTTGCTCTTGCACATAAAAAGTACTACTAAAATCACCTACTGCACTTTGGTCTCACATTTTCTCCCATAAAATAAAAAAAAGTTTTGAAACAGTGTATGGCTATGTTTTACAAGGAAAGGCTGAGGGAGCTGGGTCTCTTTAGTTTGGAGAAGAGTAGACTGAGGGGTGACTGCATTAATGTTCATAAATATGTAAAGGGTGAGTGTCAGGAGGATGGAGCCAGGCTCTTCTCAGTGACAACCAAGGGCCAATGGGTGCAAACTGGAACACAGGAGGTTCCATTTAAATATGAGAAGAAACTTCTTCTCAGTGGGGGTAACAGAACACTGGAACAGGCTGCCCGGGGAGGTTGTGGAGTCTCCTACTCTGGAGACATTCAAAATCCACCTGGACGCCTTCCTGTGTAACATCATCTTGATGTTCCTGCTCTGGAAGGGGGATTGGACTAGAGGATCTTTTGAGATCCCTTCCACCACATTCTGTGATTCTGTGATTAAACTGTGAGTATACTTATCCTGTAAAATAACCTGGCCCCGTGATTAACCCCAAGATCCCACTCCCTGATTATCTACATCTCATATGCTTTTAATCATAATGGGCCAAATTAGCTGCCTTTGGGATGAAGCCAAGACAGCTACATGGATAACTCAACCCAGGACTGCTCCGTACTGAAAACTTGTTCTGCACTGGGAGGGGATGAGTGAAAGAGAGACAGTACAGGGCTCTTTCTGTATCTCAATAAGAAAGGCCCAACAGCAAACAGCTTAATATCAGAATTGCTTTAATGAGACAGGATAAGATGAGGAATATAGACAGCAACTAAATCTTACATGACTTCAGACCCTGGGCTACTTGAATTCATATAGCATTGAGTGAAACTCAGATGGATTTTCCCACAGCATGCCAAATAGAGCAGATCCTGTCCATGTACAGAAGGTCTCCTGATTGCTCATTCCAGCTAATGAGCAAAGCTGTTACAGACTAGGTTAATAACATACAGGCTCCTCAAGCCATAAGTACAAGACCCAGTGGAGCAGATATGGCCTGGTCAAGATTGCTAATTCCTTGAATACATCTTCCACAATGCTCCCAATACACATGTCCAGTCCAGGCTGGGTTCCCTCAAGCCCTCACAGTCCTCCAGCACCCTTTCAACAGCCATTGCCTTCTTGCATCCTATAATACTATGGCTCAGACCATGAAACACTGCCTTGAAATAGCTCTATAAAAGCACCCAGTACTCCAGCATTCTGTGATACAGCCCTCATGTGCATTCAGGTTGTGCCTTGACCAAAAATCACAGGCACAAAATAATCACCATGTCTTGAGCCACAGGGGCAGCCCTCAGGCCCATCATGGATCCATACCAAGCACTATGCCAAAGGAAAGAGTGGTACTCTGCAGGAGAAGTCACACTGACTTGTTTGGGGTTGAATGACTTGTTAAGACTTGTCACTTGGCAATGTTTCCTGGGGCAGCAGTCCTTGGTGGTACAAGCAGTGATAAGGACAGCATGGACTCTTTTTTCATTGTTACTTTATTGGAGCTGGTAAAGTATACTCAGTAGTAGATGGATAATCAGTTCTTTGCCTTTAAGTATTCAGTGACTATTGCAAATATGTAGGCAAATATGTAGTCCAGAAAATAGAATTATCTTCTGCTTGCAAGGAGTGGGCAAACTTGTCAAAAATGCCTGAAATAGACAGAACTTTCCAGAAATAAGAAATCCTTTGATTTATATGATGACTTTGTTGTATATCCTAGAGAAAAACCTTAGGCAGTTCTTTATGCTGCAGCAGAGTTTGCTCAAATTAAAAATGGAAAACTTGATTAAATTATTTGGTTTATATCATATAAAATATTAACTACTACAAAATTAACAGTTAATAGTGTCAACAACAGTCAGAGAGAGCCCTGTTTAAGTCTAGAAAGAAGTGGGATATCAGATACGCTTCTGTTTTCAGTGTCTTTCCCTTGAGTGCCTTCTAAATGTTTATTTTTTTTTAAATCATTTTCCTCACTTAGCTCTTCTTGTTTAGCAGATAGATTGCCAAACTGGGGTTTTAATTCAATATCAGTGGTCACAAATATCATCTGCAATACCTAATCCGTAAACCCAGAAATCTTCTGCTGGAGCTACTTTGAAAACAGCCCAAAGTCAGTTACATTTCTTACTTCTGACTTCAGCCCTTTGACTCATCCCTCCTTCTTCTCCAAAGTGCATTGTGGATACCTATATGACTTTTTTTTTTCCCAGTTCCTCCCTCGAATTGGAAAAAGATTGTCAGTGTTTGTCAAAAAAGCAAGCTGACACAAGTTCTTTCCTGATCCTACAGGAAATTCATATAACTTCAATCTAAAGTCATCTCTGGTTTTAGTAAGAAATGCCTCCTAATAGCTAATGCATTGTCATGATTTCATTTCTTTGTGTAACCCTTCAAATAATTTGAGTGCTGGAGGACTCTTTTGTGTTGTAAGCACTAAATAATAAAGACTGGTTTTTTTCCTCAAAATGTCTTTTATGTATGCTTATCAAGCCTAGTAAAATATCCAACTCACATAGGTTTTTCTGTTGCAGAGACATCTATTAGTCAGATGAAATACATCTAGGAGTTTTCCCTTATTTAAAGATCTCAGTCCAAATGAAGATTATGTTGGAGTAATTAAAATGACACCAATATGTGAGAAGAGCACTTAAATCTACCCTTAAAGGAAGTACAAAGTGGAACCCATTTTATAAAGTGCCTTTCACAAGAACAACAAAATAGTTCACTGCCCTCAATTAGACCAGTCAAAAGGCTGAAGACAAAAGAGAAATATCTTTCCAACTTGCTCTGTATGCAGGAAGGGCTGACTAAATTAGCAGGCACATTCATTTGGTGAGGGGCCGGAAGGCATCACGGCACTTCGAGAGTTCTTTGTTCAAATTCCATCTCAAATTAGAGGAAGAAATGAGATAATTTCCCTGCTAAATTGTCCTTGCCAGACATAACTTCTTTGTTCTGAACTGCATTTTTTTCCTTTAAAAATGGATAAGATTGCACCAAATAGCAGGTATTTTCAAGAGTACTAGGAAGAACACCTTAGGAGAGGTTTTTCACCTTTCAGCCTCTATTATCAAGCCATATGCCATCTGTACTGTTGCCCACCTTCTTGTTGAAGAACAAAATATAAACCCAAACAACCACATGTGTTAGACAAATAGCACTTCTTTCCTCCTTGATTATAGTTGAGGGAAAGTTATTTTTATTCAAACAGTCCATTTTCACAATCTTTCACTCTTCATCTCCAAGCACCTACTCTTACCTATGGTTCTAACAGTTGTTGTGGCAGACCATTGTTAAAGACCTAAGAGCACATCATTGAAACTCCACAATCCAATGGATAGAATGGTGAAGACTTTACAAAGTGTTACCTGCCAGTCACATCCAACCCTCACAACAGTTAAGTTAGAACAGAACAAAATCTTAAGGAATTCAAAATCACTGAAAACAGACTGAAGGAGTCGTGTTCTCTAATATAAAGTATGACTCTCAGTTATGTTTTAACATTAGGTAGCATGTATCACTTCTCAGAGCTAGCATTGTTTTCAATCCATTTGGGCAAAACTGAATTATTTGTTTATTGTCCAAAGCCTACCAGGTTCTCTTACATTGTACCATACACATGTTGACTTCTAATAAATCTTTTTTTTTTTCTCAATCAGATATTTCCAAAATGCTCTGAGCTAAATGTCTCTTTCTTCTGTCAGAGTCATCAGAGACCTGTCAAAAATCTTATCTTCAACCACAGATGGCATTTTCTCTCCTTTTTCCCAACCTGTGACTTACTTTCTGTTACTTTTCTTTTATTTATTCTTCTCTTTCATACATTTGTACTTCTAGATGCTTGTCTTAGAATTTAAAATAGCTTAATCTAGTTAATGGTTACTCATTTATCATGGATTACAATTGGATTTCATTATCAAGGTCTATTAAGGCAGCTCTAACATGAGTTCATGTCTATCACAGTTATGCTCTTTACAAAGCTATATTGAGTAAACAGCTTTACATAACAGGTCCTTTATCTATTAGTTCAGCCAGCATCACTAAAAACAAAGGAATCAAGCAGTGAAAATAAATAGTAAGTAGAATTATATCTCCATAGTCTTGACCCCTCCCACAACCAAAGTCAGTAACACACTTCAAGTATACACCTGTGGAAACTATTAAAACCTCATAGACTGAAGGAGGCCCAGAAAAAATGGAATTTAATTTTTGAAATCGTTGTATAAAATTGACATATTACATAAATATCCATACTTGTTCTGAAACTTTAGCTCTTGATTCTGAAAATGATCGCTCTTCAACTCATTATTTATCTTAATCACTTTATATAATTGTTTTTTTTTAAAAAAAAAAAAAGTGGAGGGGGAGGGTATGAAATGTCTTACCAGATTTTGCTATCCTTAAACTTTCCACCCACTGTCGAAGTTGCAGTGTCACAACCTCAGAAGCCCGTGGGGGTGCTTGGGTGAGACTGCAGCCCTGCAACACTCTTGGCTCCTCTGTACATCACAAGAGGTAAGGGCAATGGCAGGTCAAGGGTACTTGTCCACTGAGATGATCAGCTGCCCTGGAGCTAGCACATAATTCAGTTTTAGTGACCAAAGCTTACAAAAGTATCCATGCTGGTGATGAGCTACCTGATATTGATCACCATAATGAAATGAGTTTCCTAAGTCCCAGTCACTAAATCAGGGTTATATGCTAGTTGCTAAGCAGCTAGTTGCACTGAGGAGTAAGTAATACAATAATTTCTACTGGATATTTTAAGACTGTCATCCGAAAAACACTACTCAAGCAACTGTTAAATATTATAACAGAGTCTGAATTTTACCTGTGACATACTTTATCCTGAAAGTAGCTTTCTAAAGAGTAGATTTAAAAGTTCTTTTGCATATTGATCTGAATATTTTAATGAAATATTTGTGTTTTAATTCAAAATGGAATTTCATTCTATGAAACTTAACCAAAGGAAAAAAAAAAACAAAACAAAACAAAACATTCTTCTGACCAGTCTTCTAATTCATCTGAAAGCACAAAGATCATAACTTTGTAACTAATCTGTGAGCACAAAAGCATTGCTTGGACAAATACTTCTTGAAACAAATTGAACTCAGTTACCTTTTAAATATTAATAAGTAAAATTTTAATTATGATAAAATAAACTATTTAGCTAGTAAGTAGGACTCCTTTTTACTTTCAGAAATGTGTGGGTTTGTGAACCTATTCCAGTCCTGCTCAAACTTTTTTGCTATATGAGCAAGCTTATGGAACCAGAAGCCTTCAATCAGCTTCAGAGATTAAACTCCTTCACAATGCATCTTCATTCTTAGACCTTCTCTGTATTAAAACCTGATTTTAAATATTGATCAGGTAGATTCTCTAGTTATCATAAGAGAGACCCCCGAACACTAATGCACAGGATAACAAGGGTTCTACCAAAATTTATGCTTAGAAAACCACTGTGTCAAATGCAAGACTAAGAATGAATGTTACGGTTTTTCAAATGAGACAAGGCAGATTCCAAGTGGCTGAGTAAAGCACAGCCTTGTGACAGTGACTGCTCACAAAATTCATCTATGCTGCTGCTTCTTAGTAGTCATTCTCTGCTAAAGAGATTTGAATAGTAAAGCACAATATTAGTACTACATGATACAAAAAGCAAATATCAAGGCCCAGTAAAGCAAAGGCATAAAGTACATATTCTGTGTCTTCAGCCACTGAGTCACAACCTTCATGGTATTTTCAAATCATAATCAAAAACTAGTTCTTTAGTCACTTAATTTTGTAGCACAGTATTATACACCCTGGCCATTTGTTTGGAGGGAAAGTGGTTCCACTTCAGGTCTAAAGACTTCCATCCAAGTAGTAGCAAAGCTTGAAATCCAGAGCTTTTCTGCATCAGAGCTGCAGTCAGTACAGAAAACATTTCCCATGTGGCAAGATCCACAGAGATTGCTTCAGCCTTTGTACTCTTAGTGCTCCCCCAGGTATGACAGGAATGCACACTGAGCCAGGGGAGAGCTTGCTTGAACACAAACAAAATCCAAGCACAAATAAATGAAGAATTAATTGAAGTAAAAATGTAATGTATTTAGTTACTCGCTGGACGAAAAAGATAAGAGCAGGAATAGAGCTCTTATTTATAAGGAAAGCTGAACCATTGTAACAGAAAAGTAGAAACGTGGCAACATGAAAAGGCTGTGCACTAAAGGGACTAAAACATTATTTTCTTTTCAGCCTTGAGGCTGATTTCATCACATATGCACTGAACTTTCACATATACCCATAGCTAAGCCTTTCAGAAGGACACCAGCTTGATTCAACTGGTGAAAACACTATTGAAGTCAGTGGGGTTGGAACACACGATATACAAAAGCTGTAAAGACATAAAAAGATGGAATTTGGTTTTTTAAAACTTGTATTTACACCACCATCTTCAAATACCAGGGATCCTTAGAAAAATACAGTTAGCTATCTTATACTGCTAACTGTAGGTACATCTTTATCTTCCTCCTTTCTAGTTGTTTCTTCTCTGCTCTCATTCATTTAAGGGCATATACATGAGCTTACAAGATCTCTCTGAATCTCAGTCACATACAGATGCATTAGCACCAAATACCAAGAAGAGGATTCTGTGTCACTCTGCACTGCACTTCATTCTTCATTCTATATTTGCATAAACTTCTCTTTATGTCATACACTGTTTATTTAAGTTTGGTATGATTGTGCTTTAAGAATTTATTCATCCTAATAACAAACCAAACAAACAAATGAAAAACAACAACAACAGCAACAACAACACTGCTCAGATATTTCACTGTTTTTTCATAATTTTCATTTGAGAAGGAATTAAACACTGTGGTTTGCCAAACTGGCATCTGGGGTGGGCACTGAGGGGATGATCTAACTTTGCCAACAGAAATATTAATAAGGCGCTGGGCAATGGGAAAAGTCCCCAGAGAGCTGCATGAGATGAGTGATCATTTCCTCTTGAACTTGCTCATGGTGACAATTTAAGCAGCTGAACCTCACTGACTCCAAAGTTTGTGAAAGTCTCCTGCAACTGTTCTCATGCAAAATTTAGTTTCAGCGATATCTGCTGCTGCCAGGGTTGTTAGTCATAGCAGAGACAGTACTAAGGAATCTATGTGAAAGAGCTCAGCTATTCTATGCTAAAATCTTATAATTTGTATTATCCTGCTCACCTTTCCATCTGTTTGTGTCATTTTCCCATCCTTCTGTTTAGTTTTATAGTTTCTGAGGCTTAGTTCTGTAAATTCATGTTTATACTGTACTTGGTATCAGGGAAATCACTCTTTTTTCATGTGATCACACTGCTAATAGTACAAATTAGTCTAAAATATGAAAAATTCAACCTATCTAGATGAGTTTGAGTATCAAGTATTTGTACTCAGCAAAAACCTCTTCAATTCAGTACATGGGGAAAGGGAGAATACGCAAGCAAATTACTGACTTAACATGAGTGTATCACTGTATACATACACTGGAAAAATAGGCTGAATTAACTAAATATATTTCTCATTAAATTATTGATTAAGGTTTAACAGAGGTCTCATGAATTTTGTGTATGTTCCTGTTTAAAAAATGCTGTGATTTCCCTTTTCCATTAGAACACACTTCATCAAATAATAAAAGAACCAGCAGAGTAAAGCAGCTTAGAGCTGTGTGCTTTAAGAAAAAGCTGATGTATAGTTGGCCAAACAATATTCAGATCAAGCTAAATTTGCATGTCAGCCATCTACAAATAGGGCATAACTCCTTAGATTTCACTCAGATCTCATACATGGTGAGGCGTGGAAGAAAACACCCAAATGTTAGTATCCTAGAGTTCCCACATTACCTAAAAATGGTAAAGGTAAGGATTGAAGAGGCAGTGTATTTTGATTTTTTGTTGTTGTTGTTCAGTCCATTTTTTTTCATAACAAATAGTTACAGATCTTTTCCCTGTGTTCTTTTGTGCTTATCAAATTTTTCATTTCTTCTGTAAAATTATTTTGAATAAAAATTTAGTAGTCACTCTTTCATGCATTCTTGCAAGATACTGTGTTTCTCTCCATTATCTTTGTATATAAGCACACTTGACAATGTGTTTGCTGCTGTATGAAACACGGGAGTTTGAACTCTTTACCAGTGGCAGCATGAAACATGCTATGCATAAAAAGCAAAGGAAATCCCATAACATACCACCTTTAATGAAATTCTGTCTATTTAGTTATCATTGTCTATCATACTCTAGGTCAAATACTTCATAGTCTTGAAGATACAGTTTTTGATTATCTGTATTCATGGAGTGGGACTGGAACTGAAGTGGCCAGACTTGTATTCTTGGCATTATCATCTGCTTTCTTTTCCTATCCCTCAGCAGAGATTGATACAGTCACTGTTTAATCAAGAGAGGTTAAGTAGTTTCATAGATCCTTTATTCCTAGGACTTTGTGTGATGCATTTGACAGTGCTAAACAGAGAGCTCTTGCTCCCTTAGTCAGCTTCCCCTACCCATGCTTTTCTCCAGTATATCCATACCTGAGCTACCCAGCTGTGGGTAGGCTTCTACAGACACATTGAGGTCCAAAGCCGGGAGCAGGCTCAGGACTTGGTGTCAGTACAACTATATTGCTGTGACAGTAGCCATGTCTATAAGCTATGTGTCTCAGCATGATCAAGTAGCTGAAGCACCATCCTGACACACCTCTACTTGCCCTGAGTTTAGGCCAGTTCCTCCACTGCACTGGACCCTCTCCACCCTGTAAACCTGCTTTGACAACGAGCAACGGAAAAAAAGCATCAGTCTGTTGTATTCATCTAAGAACCAAACGTCCTTTTCTCATTGCTGAAAACAACAGAAGCCCTTCCTCAAGTGCTTTGACTAAAAACACCCACTGTAAATTCTTAGTGTCATTATATTTCAAGCTTGGCAGGAGTGGAGGTAGATGTCATTACCACGTAGTCACAACACATCTCCATCATACCCTATCTTTCAACCACTTTCCAAGCCATGTTTGCTTAGGCTGCACCCTTGTTCACCTTGTACCCACTAAGCATTCCTGTCAGCTCACCCTCAGTTGAAGTGTTTTCTGTTGCCAATGCCATTTCTATACAGTTGCCACTAATAAAGCAAAAAAGAATGAATACCAGGGTAAACTGACTTCTCAAGAACATTGGTTATTATATACAGAAAGGAAAATATTCAGAAAGTCTGAAACAAATACCTCTTCTCTGCAGGAAAGAATATCAGTGAAGGAGAATATGTATGTAAATAGTGGTTTGGAGAATTAAGCTTGTGTAAAATCATATAACTTTTTACACAATAAGTTTATACCATCCATAAATTACAAATAGTCCTTTAGAGATTTCAAAACAGTTTTCATTTTTCTTAAGAATCTATAACATTTGGGATCATTCATATCTGTTAAAAGGATCTTCAGTATGGTATTGCACAATAATCAAACTACATAATATGATTCACTAAGATGTTCCTGTACATAGAACTATTAAAATGGGTAGTCAGCTTTTTAAAATTAAGGGTTTAACTTTAACTTATTCATGCAAAGTGTCTCAGCATTATTATCCAACTGATCTTAAAAGAACCTCTTTAACCTGAAAATACTTTTGACTTTTTTTCTTTAGAATGAGCAAGCTGTGCACATTTTGTTTAGTGCTTGCTGGATAACTACATGAAAATACACAGGGAAGGTAATCTCTAGTCATTAAACACCATTAAATCTCTCTATGAACACTCTCATTCTGAATTCAAGTTGCATTGTTTAGGCTAACTTATCTCACTTCCAAAATAAACTGAAACAAAATAAATTCATACAATTTAAAATAATAATAAAAAATTAAGGCACTTTATTGCTGTATGTACAGAGATATGTACAACTATTTGATTTAGGATACTGACTGAAATGTTAATATGAATATATTTCTCCAAGTGTCCGCCCACCTTCCCTTCAAATTAACTAGTTAACCTGGAGTCATAAAAGTTTTCAGCATTTGCAGATGTCTTAAAATAGCAACCTGAAGTAACTGGCTGGCAGGGTGCAAAGCAGCAGTTCAAGGCAGAGATGCTTTTTGCAGAGCAAGCTGGTGCACAGGGCTCTGCCTGGAGGACAGAAGGAGCCCTGAGTGTGACACCTCACTCAGGTGATGCAGCCAACCCACACAGGGCAGCCACCCTTCTCCACATGCAACTCATGAGGCTGGACACCACCATGGAGGTCTAAGGCCATAGCCTGGGCTCCTGGTCTTCCTCACTGGGCCAGTAAATGTGAGGATGGTCTCAGGTGTTGGAGGGGAGCTCTGCTAGGCGACCTGCAGCATCAGGTGTGGGAGCTGCAGGAAGGGGGAAACAGCTTCCCTCCCTCAGGAAGGATGATGGACAAGTAATTGGAAGGACCCTCACAAATCCTCTGCAAAAGCAAAAGCCTAAGCTGCAAAAGAGTATGAAGTGGCTATGGAAGCAAAGGAGGAACATCATAAGGATGCAGAGTCCCCAGGAGGGAGGAAACTGAAGGCATGTGGTTTGGGGCACCTGGCTTCCTTCTCTCTGCAGCTCTTCAGCTGGGAAATTGGGTCAGAGCCTCAGTCACACAGAAGGAACATCTACCATCAGGGCTAGAAATCTCAGGTCTTCCAATTAGGACTATCACTGAGAAGAAGAAGAGATGGGGAGGAGAAACTTACTGTGCAAAACAAATGGCAGTTTTGGCAGAAGCCCTGCTTTGCTAAGGAGCTTTTCTATAAGTAGTAAAATACAAAAAACCTACTATATAGGAATATATTTTTACCTCAGGATTCACAAAAAAGCCTGCTTCGTGATCTCTGCATATACCTGTTCAGTTAGGAAAGGCTATGGGAAATAACAAGTTGCAGGTAACTTACATAAATGATGTATTCAGATCCATGGCATTGTATAGGATTTACCCATGGGTGTTAAAAAAAATGACCACTGTGGTTGAAGTGTTACTATCTGCAGCTGGGTTGTTTTGTTTTGTTTTGTTTTGTTTTGTTTTGTTTTTTTTAAGTGGCACTAACAGCAGTCACTGACCACTGTAGAAGGCTAACATGCATCTTTAAAAAATATGGAAAAAGAACCTGAGGAAGCGTCAGGTGCTCAGCCTCACCTCAGTCACTAGGAGGAGACTGGAGCACATCCTCTCCAAACCAATTTCCAGGCACACAAAGGACAATGAGGCACAGAATGGCTGAGGCTGGAGGCTGCCTCTGGAGATCTTGTTCTGGAGCAGGTTGCCCAGGACCATGTGCAGCCAGATTTTGGGTATCTCCAATGGTGGTCACAGCCTCCCTGGCAACCTTTTCCAGTGTTTAGTCACACTTATAGTAAAAGTCTTTTCTCATGTTTACATGAAAATAACTATATTTCAAATTATGCCCATTGCCTCTTGTCCTGTTACTGGATAACACTGAGAAAAGCCTAGTTTGAATTCTTTAGTCCCCTCCATCAGTATTTATATACATTGATGAGATCCCTTCTGAGCCTTCTCTTGTCCAGGCTGAACAGTCTCAGCTTTGTCAGCCTTTCCTCATATGACCATCTTTGTTGCTCATCAGTGGACTCTCTCCACTATGCCCATGTCTCTCTTGTACTCAGAAAGCAACACCACAGATGTGTCTCCTGTTGACCTATTTCGCCAGCCTGTAAAGATCCCTCTGGTATGTCAGCCAGTCCTCCCATGATAATAGCAGTCATCAGTTTAATAATCAGTAACATAGTCAATATGGACATCTTCAAGTATAATCTTCAGAAGCCAAGTCTCTATGCAAAAATTATGTTTTGATTCCATCTTGACCAAAGTCCTCCTCCTATTCAGTGTCCATACTGACTCTATCCTGCATGCAATTAATAGGATCACTATCAGCTTCGCTTTTTGGAAAAAAAAAATCTATGAGAGTCAGAAAGTGATGCATATCCTACAAATACTACAAATCCTACAATAATAATATAAAAATAATGATTCATAGCAGAAGTTCAGTTAGAATATAGATTTGCAAAATATCATAGAAAACAGGCTGCATGCATTTTTTGCTAATGGGTAAGGATGGAATTCTGATGTGTTAAATTAGATCCCTCCTAATAGAAATCAGGATGGATAGATCCTCTTCATTTTATTTTTATTCCCTAATATATTTTCACATCTTGCTGCAAGAAATCTCCAAGTTTCCAACTTGTTTCAATGTGCTAAAATTTATCAGACATTTTCTAGAAAAGCTGAGAGAATTTGAAGGCAGCAAGTGTCCTCAAAAATGAAAGCTCAAATCTCTCTCCATCCTCTATAGAGAATTAGGAAACTTCACAAGGTTCTTTACAGCACATGACTAGTGCCAGTACAGATATGACTGAGCCAAGAAAAACTGATTTAAGTGACGCTCACACCATCCTTATGGGTAGAATTAAAATGGACACTGGGACTAACTGTAACTCATTTTCTGGGTTAGAGATGATCCTAAATGCTAATAAGGATAAAGGGATTCAAACCTGAATGCTCAGAGTAAATATTTTCACATGCTAGAAGGAAAGCATTAGAAACAAAGAGTATGTGTTAGGAAACTATTGTGTCTCAGATATTCTATTTTTTTAGTCTCCTCTACTTTGTTTTCATTTAAAACTATTCCTTCATATTTCCATAGTTAAGGGTTGGGGTTTTTTCCTAGATTACAGCAGATAATATATATCTTTATCCTTCAGCTTTGTCTAAAGTAAATAACTTGCTAAGTCAGTGTTGCACCTCTTCATTTGGCTCTAATTATACCTTCGAAATAAAAGGAGAGGTGACATGGGGGGATGGATGAAAATCGAGGGAAAAGATTTGTATATTAACTACAGTAAAGCTCAAAATGTCAGTTTATTGACAGATGGACAAATGTAATTGCAGGTCCCAAGGGCTGCAATTCAAATTAGATTTAACATTATAGAAGATGACAAGGAATTAGTCTTATCAACACACGTGCCTGTGCCGTGTTTGCTGTTGCATATGCCTCTTTTCAGCTGGCTGGCTTTTAAATAAATGAAGTTGCAAGAACATTTGCAGTAAAACTGGTGACAGCACCAAAAAAAATTTAAAAGTAGGGCATAAAGGAACAAAATGAACTTTTGTCTCGTTCATAGAAAGATTTCTCCAGGAGCCCAGACAGAGACAAAAAGTCATCTATGGGTGAAGCACGCAAAAGGCATCCTTAGAGAGTACCCAGCACACTGCATAAAGCTGGAAAGGCCCTGTGCCTGGCGTTACACTTTGGTGACTCCTGGAAGACAGGCACAAGCCTGAATATAACAGTTCAGTGGTGAAACAGAAGGTAATATCTGGGGACATGTGTGGGGGAGGAGATATTAGAGAGATGCCAGTTGTTCAGAAGAAAGGAAAAAAGCAGCCCAGTGGGGAGAGGGCATTAAGCTCTCAAGTCTTGCTGATGAGAAGGTCCAACCAAGATGTGTTTCCTAGACTGTCACTTCTTTGTGGGTTTAGGAATCTCTTCTATTTTATCATTGCAAGTTGAGACCTTTAACATTTACGGACTGGGTGTGCAGGTGGGGAAAGGTAGGGATGAAGCGAAGAGGTCAGACACACAGAGTGTGTAGACAGCCAATAAAAGACCTCACATGAGTAGATGGAGTCATTAAGAAAAATGGGTCAAGATCAACAATCTGAGGTTTGGAACAAGTCATACCGAAACTGTGAGATATAAATCTACTGCATTAATGGACTGAGATATAAGTTCTATATAAAATAGTGTAAGTGCATATTAAATATCCTGCAATTAACATGAATATTGAGAAATTGCTCATCTGTTAAAATCAGAAAATACTGTAAAATAAACTAATTCAAAAGCTTTCTAAAAGCTTTTCTAAGATGTATATGCAGATTTGTGCGTCATCAAATCTCTCTATGCAAACATAATATTGAAATTTCATCCCAGTTGGTGCCTTTATGTCTGAGGAGGGCGTTTTGTGGGGTTTGGGTGTGAGATTTTTTCGTGACATCTGTCACTGGGTTTACAATGTTTATTTTTTTCAGCATGGACTGGTAATTGGAGGTACATTAATCTAGAATTCACAAACTGAGATACATGTGAACTGTAATAGTAGGAAGTGTTGAGTGAGTGGTTGCCTCTGAAATACACCCCTGCTAAGGTGTATCAAGCAAGGATCTGCAAAAGTTGACTCATTTCTGAAAATCTTGTCCACAGAGTTTCATCTGTTTCAAAGTGAGGTCTAGAGGAAGGTCTGTAAACGAGGACAGAAAAACAGAGATCCAAATATCAGTGTTTGGAAGACTGAGCAATTGTTTTCTTGTCTACAAGAAGGACATAAATGAATGGCAATCCACACACAGCTGCATTACTTTCCACTGGTTTCCCTTGCCTCAGGCCATGGATTTCTCTTTCATCCCTTCACTCACTTCCTATTCCTTTCACACATCATTTTACATGATCATGTTACAGAACAAGTCCTAACCCTTAGATGGTTTCAATGCCTTTATTTGGTTATAGTATGAAGTACTGAGAAGGAGATGAGATTTGATGAAGAATTTTGACTCCAGAAGGCTTGTAAATACCTCATGGAGGCAGTTTACACAACTATACCCTACAGTGCTACACATGCTCACATCCCCTAAGGATTTCAAAAGAGATTAAGTGAATTTAGATGTGGAAAAGCCTTAAACAATAGACCTTAAAGCTTCTTTAATCCAAAGAATACTTCATCCTGACCACACTCACTTGATACACATGAAGAAATGTTTTTGTTAAAGAAGGAACTCTGGGAGTCACATGTAACATTTCCATATTGACTAAATCCTTACAGTTTACCAACTTTTTTGTTCTCAAACCTTCCTCTCTTGCAAACCTCCCATATGTTGTTTTTTAAGGAAAAGAAAAACTGTTGTTCAAAGCAAGCCATTTCACCGTTGTTTTGTTAACTTCTGAAACATTTTTCCTTTTGAACAGAACATAGAGCTTCAGCCCTCAAGAATCTAGTCAGGCCATTTCATCTGTTTGAAACAGCGCTAACACCTTGCTGTGTGATGCATTTCTATTCCCATTAAATTTCCACTGCGTCAAGACTGTCATCTTGCTATACAGGCACAGAAGAAGCCCAGCTGTAGCTAATAGTGCCATCCTCAGTCAGACCCTTAGTAATTCTGTAGTATCTTCTGCAGATTGGTTCTCCTCTGCTTTTAAGATGCTTCTGCATTAAAAACACATTTCTTCTAAAGTTTGTATCATGTGATAATGTTATGAAACAAATCACATAGGAGAACTCTCAGGTCTTCACAATACAGTCTACACTATCTACACTAACCCTACACTATCTCATGCTTATTTCTCTCACTTAAAGGTCCTGCAAGAATCTTTGGCTAATGGTATGAAATTCCTTAATACCATCGCAAAGTGGATGCTTGGCACACTGTGGTGGAGTGCTTCTCATTTGTATTGTTCTTGGGGAACAAGATTACAAACCTTTCCAGACTGTTTCTTTATTATTTTACATTTTTAGCTCACTTTTCAACTCCCGTAACAAGCTGTCCTGATGCAAACTATATGTCAGTTTATGTATGGAAATAAAAATAAGTTCAAATATCAAATAAAATATAAACTTTTTTTAATTATTTTTTTTACTCCAAAGTAGATTACATATGACAGTATTTAGTGTGAAACATTGTAGAGGTAGGAACCATGACACCTACATGTGGACAGAAGCTCAAATGTTCACTTAGACTTACCTGCCATTCTGCATTGACTCAAACTAACAGATTTCTGTGTTTTCTGATTTTTGTTAGTTTGTTTCCATGAGAAATGGAGCCAAGTCTGGGGGCAGTTTATTCCTTCTGATTTATGTTACACAGAGACTGTTCATTCAGCAGAGGAAGATTTGATGAAAAGAAACACTAATTGAGAATTATTGAGTTTTGTGCAGTATCTGAGCTCTGAACATGCTTATATAGCTGCCTGGAGCTTTAACAGTTTGAGCAATGGACAGCCACAGATTGTCACTCAAGTCTAGAATGAGTGAGGAAGGTTTGGGCGAGAGAAACTGTGCCAACACATTGTTTAACATTTGTCCCTTCCTCAACAGGGGCCTGACTTTCAGCCAGCTGAAATCAGTGAGGGGTTCCCATGCTGTTATAACAAAACTAATGTTACTGTTCCGCAGTGCTAATGCTACAAAGGTAGCATGGATGAGAGATTCCCTGATTCCTGAAGCAAAAGGCAAGAACTCACACAGACATATCCATAGAGGAGCAGGGAAATGAAGAAAAATGTCCTCTCCAGGCACTGCAGCCCATGGGCTCTTGTATCAGTGGAACAGACCTTCAGCTCTTCATCTCCCTGTGAAGGACAATGTTTTGTTCTGTGACTGCTGCTAAAAGAAAAAGATCATTGAGAATGTGAAGATTTTCCCCTTCATGACAGTCCTTCCTTGTGGGAAACTGTGCAGTGAGAGGAGACTGAGGGAAACAAAAGCTACAAGAGCAGAAAGAGGCAAGCTGAAATCAAGAAAACAGAAATTAAGCCAGAAAGACAATAAATATGTAGAGAAGAAAAGGCAATGAAATATAACATGAGAATGAAACACAAACATTAGAACAAACTGAAAATTCTGGGCCAAATTATTTAAAAAAAAACATATTCAGACCAAGGGAGAGAGATACAGAAGATTAAAAGAGAGAATGATGGGAATAAAAAAGCAAAATTTGTGTAAAATTTGCTTACAACATATTCATGGCCATCACCTGTCCCGGTGTCTTCATATCAGGAGTGTACAGAGAGAAGGGGCTGCACCTTTTGGTCCTGCCCTAGAGCTGCCCGAAGGTTAGTGCTTTAGCTCTATTATGCATTACTGAAAATGATGTGAACTTGTGCTGGATCCCCCCCCCTCCAGCAAAGAAAATGGAAGTAAAAATCAACAGCAGAAGCAAAAACTCTCTTTTAATCTCTGACATCCTTTTCTGACCTCCCAATAGAATTCACTTTCAGAATGAGCAGTGGGACTGGAGCTTACCCACAGCTACCACAACAACAGTTCATCTCAATAAATAAATCTCTTCTCCACACTGCCCTGAAGTGCTTCTCTCTCACACAAAGGATTGTCAGTCTTGGAATTATCTTTAGAATGACTCTTTACAGCTAACAGGCTAATGCAATAGTATTAAGGCTTTTCATTTTCAGGATATTTTCCCTTGTTTTTCTGTCTATTTAATTTTTATAATGAAATATAAAACATGTTCAGCAGTGACTGTGATGGCAGATCAAATCAATCTGAAGTCTTATTACTCAAATTAACTGCTGATTGCCCATTGGTAGGATCTCATTAACACTTTGATACTTGGGCTCCACATATTTCACCCAAATCAATGCAAGAGGCCACGCGGTCAGAAAACTCATCCCTTTTTCTGCCTTGCAAAAGATCTTGCATGCATTTACCCCTCAAGTGAGCAAGACAGTGCTCTACAGACGCCCTGGCATGCTTTAGATAGGGCCATGCCCCCCGATACCACCACGGTGTCCCTGCTTGCACTGGCCCACCCTGGCTGCCAGCTCCCCCCCATAGAGAGCATCCAAAGCACAAGCCAGTTCTTTCCTCCAGACTAGATAAAAGCACGTTTCTATTCTCCAGGGTGTTTTGTTCCAAGTAAACACTATCCCCCGAGTATTGTAACAGTGACAAAAAATCTCTGAATGCTGAGTTCTGTAGAGGGCATTCACAGACATGTGAGATTTAAGTGCTCAAAACAATGGCACATTTAGTTGGAGCACACAAGAGCAAAACAACTGCCAGTCCATTATTTTGCAAAAACTTTGAAGACCCAAACAAGGCCTGGAAAACCCAGAGGCACAGAATTTCATTATGGAATGTGTAGAGATGCTTTCAAGATTCACTGATTACCATAAATACAGCAGGTAAATAAATAAAGTAGGCACTTTGCCTGGAGTCTAATGAAAACACACAGACACTTTTATTTGTGAGTTCATTGGATGTGCTAATCTTGCCTGATATACCACTGAGCTGTTACAAAAGGCACTAAAATACATCGTTTAAATTAAATATTTTCCTTGTCTATGAAGAGAGGTTTTTCTAAGAGGAACTATCACAACAAGAGCAATCCAATTACCTATGCTGTGGGCTTTATAGTGATCAGTGGAAAAGGCAGCAAAGTTTTTCACTCAGCAGGACTGACCCAGTCGACAAAAAAGAAAAAAACAAGCGTGAATTCTCTTTTGGGTTTGCAACAACAATATACAAGAGGACAACATTCTACTCTTCATTTAAGTGTCCACTTCTTTGCCTCCAAACATGCCCTGGTTCTCAGGCACTGGCTTAATGCAATACAGGCGGAATGCTTGAGCCTGAAGAAGCCCATCAAGTACTATTGATTTGGGGTTTTTTTGGTAAGTGGGCCTGCATGGTTCCTTACACTTCACCTATCGAGTATTTTGGGAGAGCTTAGATACATGCAGCCAGTGAATGTGTGCTAAAATCTTTGGAGTTCACTTAGTTCAGCAAAAAAATCATTGAATTACAATAGTCAAAAATAATTCTGTAGAAAAGGGAAAAAGCACTATAAAGATCTTATAGATGCAATGAAACTCAAAAGTGATGTTCCTATCGCTAGGCAATCATTTGCAAGCCTGCAATCATGAAGTCTTTGCCAACTCCAATCTTACTTGCCATACAATTATTCATGTTTCACAGCTGATCTTTTCTGCAGGTTTCAGAACCTGATTTCTATAGTCACTTTTCAAACAGAGGCTGTCCATTGCACACAGTATTAATAGGAAACAAATGTCCATAAATATTTAGAATTTAATTGAACATTTCCTAAATGTGCCAACATTAACGTAATTCTGGAATACTAAGATTAAAGAAATAAACTGGAGAAAAAAAAAAACACTAAGTTTCAGTAATAGAGGCACCTTTATGTTTTGTTTTCTTTTCTAAATGTTTATCTTGTGTCTTATTTCATGCTGAATGAATTAGGCTATGCTTCAGTGGGACTTTATGATCTACCCTGCTTACTCTAATTCATTGCTCAGAAAGTCGTACCATGACCTTATAATGGGCAGCAAAATGTTACGATTCTAATTACAGGTCTACATTTTTCCCTGTTACAGAAGACAGAACTCCAAGAAGGAAGCAGTAAGCAGAATCAGACCTGACAAAAAAATTACTGTATGGTGGCAGTGAGACCGTATGAACTCTAAAGTGATTAGGAGGTCTCTAGTTCTGTGCTTGCTCCATAATGGCAGCTGCAGAATGAGTTTATAAAGGATGTTAGAAGTGTATTGTGTAAGACACTATACAAACATAGAATAAGGACAGCCCTTCTCTTGGAGAGATGGCCTTGGAAATAAACAGGGAAATAATGTTTTATAAAAACAATGTCTGAAAATATAAGTAATCTTCATTAAGCCCTATTATCTTCACCCTTTGTTGTTTGCTATGGGATTGCTTTGCTACAAGGGGAAGTCAAGAGCACATCTCCTTCATCATTTTTTTAGTCTTTTCTTTCACTTCTCCCAAGCCAAAACCAATGTTGTTGAAAATGCTTCTAGTTTTAGAATGCACATTACCCTTCATCCACCAATAGACTTGTGACTCAATTGCTGCCCAAACTCAAGTGAGTTTTTCAGAGACCAGTAGCCATTGCAAGAACACTGCTCATTCAGCACAAAGTGGGCAAATAGATTTACCCACTTGGGTTACAAGACATTATTATTATTATTATTATTATTATCATCATCATCATCTTAGCATTCAAGATATTAAGATATTGAAAAGGATACAACAAAGGAAATTGGAAGTTAGGAGGAGCATGGTTTTAGGGTACTGCTCAGGTGAACAGTATCTCTAATAGGATAGCATCTCACAGGATTCCCCATGGGTAATGCCAGGCTATTGTTTAACTGGAATAAACCTTATCTGTTTTCATCTGCCTTTCAGGAGCACTGCAGCTCCTACAAGCTGCAGCTAACTGGGGGAGCCTTTGGTATGCCTATTTTAACAGCATTTCTACACTGACATTTTCAATAGCAAGCCCTCAGACCTCAGACTTTGATTTCTCTTCACATGGTTAAAGTAGTCAGAGTAGAGGAAGAGTACAGGAAGCAATTTCCCAAGTCCCTGCACAAACTACACTCAGAAAATGTCAGAACAAGCATTGCTGATTAGTGCTCCAGATTGGAATCAGATATACCTAAAGACTTGATGTTGCTCAGCAGGAAAACAGCAGAACGGAGGGGGGGGGGGGGGGAGGGGGGAGGGGAAATAAGTAAATAAAACAAAACTACAGAGCAATCCTTCATGTGAACATTCAAGTGCTTGTGGGGAAAAAGGACAAAATAATCATGAGTCTAAGACCACTTCTGCTAACATACCTCAAACTGGATTGTGTAGGAAACTATTTGCATGCATAGGGAACAATTAGATCTGTTAGAAGACTGCAGGACACGTCAGACAGCACAAAGAGGGACATCCTGCCATGCAAGAGCTGCAGTGTGTCTACAGTTCCATCCCACAAGGTAGCCAGGCCTCTATGTGATGTCTGCTCCAGACCCCATCACTGACAGAATCAAAACCAAAGCAAAGCAAAGCAAAACAAAGCAAAACAAAACAAAACAAAACAAAACAAAACACAAACACAAACACAAACACAAACACCAAAAAAAAAAAAAAAGAGAGAGATTAAAAAAAAAAAAAAAAGAAAAAAAGGAACCTTCCAGAGTGCTTAATAGTGGCTGTCTATACTGGTATGAAAAACTAAGTACAATTTCTCATTTGAAATAACACAAGGTATCTGATTTGAGGGATAAAACTCAGAATGTGTAACAGGAAATAAGCCACTATTTACACCTTGGAAAAATTCATATTACTTTGCTCAAAAGAACCACTTTTTAGGTAGACTGTGATGATTGCTGAAAGTACCACTCTATCAACATGACAAACAGAGGTAAATACTCCTGCTATAGGCTGTATTTTCATTTACTAAATGAGCAAGGCACTTAACAAAGAGAGTCTTACATCCTGGTTTTTGGGTAGACATCAATAAACTCCACAGAAATAATCAGCTTCACAGTTTTAGGTTCTCCCTATTAATTCAAGTCACAGTTTCACAACACGCTGATATGGAACATGCCAAATCTGCGTGAAGCAAGTTAACCTCACCATAAAAAGTCACCAGCTGTTGCTTGCTCCCGACAGCGCATTGCAGTATGTGAGACAGAGGGTCACAAACAGAAGAGCTGACCTTTGCTATGAGGTATTAGTTGGTTTATAAAGTCTATATGGCCAAAAACATACTCGGTTCCTGGCAGTATCATCTCCACCACTTTAAAGATGACACTACAGTATATTATATCAAACTAAACTGTATTTTCTGATAGTTTTCTGTGAAAAATGAAGGTATCTGCATGCCTTCTGCTGTGTACTGTGGAAGACTATAAAGCCATATAAATAAATTATAATTTTTATTTATAGTAATTATTTCAGACTTCTCTAAAATATTTAATTTTAATAAACATATACCTGTAAATTGTCAACCTGGAACACAGGAAACTATTAATAATATTAAATGTTTATATTTGTCATGAAGTGTAACCTGTCATTTGGCAGAAAATAATAGGTATTCAGAATCACATCTAGAACTGTATTTTGCTCTGTTCTGGGATTACTAGCAATACTCTGAAATATTTTCACATTCAAAATAGAGGCATAGAGTCAGTGTCTCAAAAGTTATTACATATTAACATAAGAAATAAATACATATGTAATAAATAAATTACATATGAATGTAAGTAAAATAAATAAATATTTAAAACTGTTTACAATTTTCAAAACTTTTCAATATCAACGATCCTGTAATCATTTCAATAAAAATTGTGTCTAATAAACAATTTGGGTTTTATGAAAGAGCCTTTAAAAACAAAACAAAAAACAAACAACAACAACAAAAAACCATGAAGTCCTGATGGGCTTTTGCACCAAACCTCACTCTTATACAGTTGCATTTAATAAATGAGAGTCATTATCTCTTGGCTTTAATATTTTAGAGCTACTCTTGACTGTCTTTAAAACAGCTGGTTTTCTTATTTTGTTTCCTTTTCATGAATTATTGCATGGTGTTCAGCATGTTATGTGTATGTTTATGCAATATTAGCTGAAGCCTGTTACTACTGATTCGCACAGCAAGTGGTCCAGCTACTCATTTCACTGAAGTAACTCTTTAATTTCTATACATCATGAGTTTGGGAAGATGAACTGTTATTGTGTATGAAAAACATTATTTGAGTCCTGAGGGAAGGCAGTAAATTACTAGCTGATTACTTTAATGACATATTATGGGCTCAGAGGTTATTGTGTAGAGTAATATTTTTCATAGTTCAAAGACACTTTCATTAATACCAAAGGGGCAACTGCTTTATTACAATGATCTTTGTAATGGTTCACTTCTCTTGAATTTGCTTCAGTCGCCAGTATGAGAAAGTACTGGATTTGTTCTACCTAACATTTCTTTGAGCTGTGTGGCATAGGGGAAAGAACTGCTCATGGCTGACTTCTTTAGACAGATTCAGAAAAGACATCTAAAAAGATATGCTATTTGTCCTACTACATCACTGTGGTTGAAATTTAATTTTGTGAATCATTTTTTCCAGTAGTTGAAGCAAATTTAAATCTAATATTAGCTGGGGTAAGTTTGACATCAATAACTTGCAATGGAGTTGTATCTTATTATGCCCTGACCTTTGATCTCGTGGTTTGAAAATTATGAGATTTTCAGGTTAGACTTACCTACTGAAAGCTTTGCACTGCTGGGAGAAGTACAGACTTTGGAACAGGCTGCCCAGGGAAGTGGTGGAGTCACCATCCCTGGAGGTGTTTAAAAGGTGTTTAAATGAGGTTCAGTTGGAGTTGATGATCCTGAGGGTCTCTTCCAGCCAAAAGGATTCTACGACTACTGGTCCAAAAGAGCAGATCAAGCCCAGGACAACATAAACTTCTAAACTGCCTTTGACAGACGTGAGGACCATCTGCAGTAACTGCTTTAATCTACTGACCCACTCCATTAACCACTATTGCAGATATAGCCCTATGGATAGGTCTTATTTATGATACATCACCAAGATATTAAGTGCAAACTACACAGACTCTATTATGGTATGGTGGTCCTCTGGTGTGAGAAGCAACTTTGAGCTGGCGGGTCTCACTTTCTTCCAGTAGCATTTAACACAAGGCAGGTCCAGACCTACCTTCATGTAACCAGTGCTGTAATCTACCCTTTTGTCACACTTCCTTTTTTCAGTCTGAGTTTTTTTCTTTCAGTAAGAGAAACCTTTGAGTATTTCTATTTGTTTCAGGTTATGAGATCCAAAAGAGACTGTTTGGGTTGATTTGATGTGGCTGCTGGGTTAAACAAAAATGTGACAACACTATTCTAAGGGTAATGTCTTTTTCAGCTAGGACTTAATATCTTAAATCATTTAAGCATTTTTAAGGCATTTAATAAGACAACTAGAAGCATCCTGCTGTAAGTTTGCATAGACATTTAATGTTTGTGTAGCTTAAAGCACTATTCTCTGAATAAATTAATTTAAACTCAAGCCCATTACCATGGCAATGGAAGTGTTACCTTTATTTTAGAAGGGCAAGGATTTTACTCAAGATACAGAGGTTTTTCAAATCATTAAGGTATAATTGTCATTCATAACAAGATCATTTGGATGCTTTTAAATGCTTCTCTTGGTATTTCATTTTGCATTTAATTACTGCAAACATTCGCATATGCCAGGACAAATTAGATGAAGATTTTCCAATTTTATAAATAATTCACTATTGTTATTTAGATAAACTACGAATGAGAGAATTTGATGTGGTCAAAATAATGATTAGTTGAAGTAGTATGTTACTAAAGTGAAGTTATTGGCTCAATACACATTCCTTTCTGCAAAACTTCTAAGTGGAGTAAAACTGGCCGTATGTTGTACAAGTTTTCTCAGGTATAAAATGTTAATTTACCCTTTTCATTCTTTTTTTTTTAATTGTCCACCCAAAATACGGTTTATGCAGGTTTTGGTGCATCTGCTACGTACAAGAAGCTTGTGATAAGTCACACTGTACAATAAATTACTTGAAATTAGATTGAAATTGAATAGGTTAAAGGAAGAAGTATTGAAAGAGCAAATGATTGAAAATAAAAAGGTAGTCGTTGTGTGACAGAGTCTGAGCAAAACCCCTGAGGAAAAAGTTCCGGACTTCCACAAGGCTATAGCCGCGGATGGAACTGAGTCACCAATTTTTAGTGTTGTACCCTTGTGTCAGCGGGTGTTTTTGAGAGGTCTTGTCTGGCACTTGAAGAGAGCTGGTAGAAACTGAATGCAAGGCAAAAATGTACTTCAGAAGAATTCCTACCCCTGAAAGAGCTTACCCAGAGAAGCAGATGTGCGTATTTGCCAAAAACAATACCAGGTGCTAAGTACATTTGAGTGACTGAACACATTGATCCAAACACCAACAGTTTGCTTACCCTACTATTTCATTTATGTGTTATTTCCAGAGAAATGCTACACTCTCATTTCTCTTTTTGTCTCTGGATTGCACAGTAACTGGAGAGATATGAATATAGAAGAAGTGACATGTTATGTCATGGCTGATACAAACTGTGCTCTGCTCCCTATGTTGTGCAGTTGGTGTTCATGATCTTGGAAGTGCCACGGGTGAGGTGGCTCAGCAGCTACTGAGTGGGCCTGTAGACCTGTTCTCTGTTCACTGAAACTGAAGCCATTTTATTGGCACTCCCTACTCTTCACAAGTATGAAGGGTAGCAAAAAATGATGGAAAATTTGACCTGAAGTGTTTTCTCTGACATCCTTCATCCATCATTTAATCTAATTTTATATTTCCCTTTTCCGTTGTGTTAAGTTTGCAGCTTTACTAGTGCTTTGAAGTTTGAAGCAGTTCTGCGGTCATTTTATCATTGTATTTATGGGAAACAAAACTGCATCTTTTTATGGAAGTGGTGTAATGCCTCCTCCTGGACCTCATTGTATCTTTTAAAACAGTGCTAGTCTTCTGCATTAGAGTAGTCCTTCATGCTAAATAAGTTTCAGCTGATCAGTCTCCAGGCTTGTTTTGAATAGGCCCATCAGAAGTATCTGTCCCTCTTGCCACCTGATCACTTTAATAAGATTCTCAGTACTTGGGGCTGATCTCCAGACTAGTCCCTCTGATTAAAAATAATTAGCACTTGAACATTGTCTGTTTAAAATCTCAATCAGCTGGGATATTTTGCACCCTGGTCATGACTGCAGCAGCCTGCATACTTCACTTTTTGGTTCACAGATACATGGCACAAAAAGAAAGAGCTCAGCTTGTCTGGAGATTTCTGCTTGGAGAGTTTTTCTTGTAGGAAAATGATCTTTCTGCAAAGCAGCTGGAAGATCTTTTCTGTTCTTGCTCAACAAAAACATTAAAGGAAGGAAATATAACTGGTGCCAGCCAGCACGGTCTTACAGAAAGCAGGTTTTGTCAAACATACTTGATTTAATTCCTTGAGGAGACTGCAAGTTTGATCAATAAAGGCAACCGTAAATGTGATAGACATTGTAAGCTATTTGCGTTGGTGCCACATACATTCTGATAACATTGAATTAGAGTGGGACCAGCAAAGTATATTTCACGTATATTGAGTCACCTAATAGACAGATCTTTTAAGTAATCATCAATCATTTCACAGCCTTCATTACAGAAGGGTTCTCCCAGGAGTGAGATTAATCCTGAGGCTACTCAAAATCATTTGTTGTGATCTGGATAGAAATACACTTCAAATTTCCAAGATATAAAATGGGGGGGTGTTAAAATTGGCTGACCTAAGATTAGAAAACTGTACAGGACAATCTAGATTCCCTTTTAAAATGAAGTTTGTTCAAAGTGTATTTTTGTACCATTTAAGGCAAAATTATGTTTAGAAGCAATGTATGAAAGGCAGTACTATAGAGTGGAAACTGTGTTTTGGAAAGCAGGAACTTCAGGGTAATAGTGGATAAGCAATTTAATATAAGCTCCTTGAATGATGCTAAAGAGCCTACCAGTAACCCTTATACGAATTAAACACAACCCATATTTCCTTTCTGCTTTCTCCTGTCTAAATTTTTTTCTGAGTTCTGGCCTCTACACTTAGTTTGGATAAACAAGCAAGAGCTAAAAAAAAATCTTAGGGATGAGAAATTTTTTTCTTCTAGTACACTGGTGACAATTTGGGGATAAGTAGCACTCCCACCCTAAACCCTGTGGGACATATGGTATTTTACTTGCAGCAGACCACTGATTTATGACACATTACACTGAATTTACAGACAAAATTGCTATAGGAATCCCTTTCCACAAATGCCCCAACAACCTTGAAATGAACACGCAAAACCAACCTTTTTTAACTGCTCAACCCACAAGAAATAATCCCATAATTCCTTCAGCTTGCCAAAGCACACTGGACTATTAAAACGTATGTATTGCAACATGAATAGATTAGCCTTTAGGACATATTAGCATCAAATTTCACATGATGTTAACTAACAATTTAGTCTAGCAAAAGAGTTCAAATTCTAGTTACCAGATAGTCATTAGATATGTACAGTTACTCATATCAGGGAGGGCTGAAGGAAGGGGAGGCGGGCGGTGATTAACTTGTCAGAGGAATGCAGCTGTGAAAGCAACACTCACTATCTTACAGCATTTCAGCTTCTAACTCTAAGATGTCAAATGCATCCAAAAGCCCAAAACAAATCAAAAAATTGCTGTATTACACAAAATGTGTGTAGATGGCTGGAGAAAATCATTACCCAGAGTTTCTGCAGTGTTAGTGTAAGAACCATTCCATCCACTGTTTTAAATATCATAGCACCAATGCGTTTAATGGTCATAGCTAAGGAGATTGGTAATATGCCACAAAAGTCATCCTCTCCCTGTGGTAGGTTGTATACAACTGTTTATATGTATGTGTGTGTATTTATATATATATATGGATAATGTATGACGGTGAAGATAATAACAAATTACTTCATATATGTTGAAAAGGATCACTTCTGTGTAATGTATTTTCCTGCAAATGAAGGAACACAAGAGCATGTAATAGCTGTCACTCCAAACCCCAAACACATGTGTTATTAACATAACTGTCAATATAGACTGGTCAGCCTCACCTCCATCCCTGGGAAGGTGATGGAATGACTTATCCTTGGTGCCATCTCAAGCTATATCAAGGATAAGAGGGTCATTAAAGGCAGTCAACATGGCTTCACCAAGGGGAATTCATGCTTGAGCAATCTCATCACCTTTTATGAGGACATAACAGGGTGGATAGATGATGGCAAAGCAGTGGATGTGGTCTACCTTGACTTCAGTAAAGCATTTGAGACAGTCTCCTACAGCATCCTTGCTGCTAAACTGAGGAAGTGTGGTCTGGATGATTGTGTAGTGAGGTGGACTATGAACTGGTTGAAGGAAAGAAAGCAGAGAGTTGTGGTCAGTGGGGCAGAGTCTAGTTGGAGGCCTGTGGAGCGCCTCAGGGGTCAGTACTGGGGCCAGTATTATTCAGTATATTCATCAATGATTTGGATGAGGGAATGGAGTGCACTATCAGCAGGTTTGCTGATGACACCAAACTGGGAGGAGTAGCTGACACACCAGAAGGCTGTGCTGCCATCCAGCGAGACCTGGACAGGCTGGAGTGTTGCACGGGGAAAAACGTAATTAAATATAACAAGGGCAAGTGTAGAGTCTTGCATCTGGGTAGGAAAAACCCCAGGTTCCAGTATAAGTTGGGGAATGACCTATTAGAGAGCGGTATAGGGGAAAGGGACCTGGGGGTCCTGGTGGACAGCAAGATAACCATGAGCCAGCACTGTGCCCCTGTGGCCAAGAAGGCCAATGGCATCCTGGGGTATATTGGAAGGGGGGTGGTTAAGTACTTCAAGAGAGGTTCTCCTCCTCCTCTACTCTGCCCTGGTGAGACCACATCTGGAATATTGTGTCCAACTCTGGGCCCCTCAGTTCAAGAAGGACAGGGAACTGCTGGAGAGAGTCCAGCGCAGGGCAACAAAGATGATGGAGTGGAGCATCTCCCTTGTGAGTAAAGTCTGAGGGAGGTGGGGCTCTTTAGCTTGGAGAAGAGGAGACTGAGGGGTGACCCCATTAATGTTTATAAGTATGTAAAGGGTCAGTGTCAGGGGGATGGAGCCAGGCTCTTCTTGGTGACAACCAATGATAAGGCAAGGGGCAATGGACACAAACTGAAACACAGGAGGTTCCACTTAAATATAAGAAACTTCTTCTCAGTGAGGGTAACAGAACGCTGGAACAGGCTGCCCAGGGAGGTTGTGGAGTCTCCTTCTCTGGAGGCATTCAGAACCTGCCTGGACACATTCCTGTGTAACTTCATCTAGGTGTTCCTGCTCTGGCAGGGGTGTTGGACTAGATGATCTTTTGAGGTCCCTTCCAATCCCTAACATTCTGTGATTCTGTGTGATTCTGTGAACTGTGATTATCCCTGGACTTCAGCAGGGGATGTTGGACTTCAGCAGAGGGTATTGGACTAGATGATCTTTGAGGTCCCTTTATTGAGGTCCCTTCCAATCCCCAACATTCTGGGGATTCTGTGATCAGCAAACTGAGAAAATCACCCACTGGTGGAAAATGTTGCTTCATGGTGTACATAAGGAGAAGATGGCCCTCACAATGCTTCTGCTTTGCCACACAGATTGAAAGCATGCCTGTAGGCAAGCCTGAGTCACTTCAAAGAAGTAGAATAAGTTTAAAATTATGTTTTATCTCCATTCACCATTCATCATTGATGTAAATAGGGTGTGCTTCTTCTGAATACTAGACAGAGACTAAGAAGCGGCAAGACAAAACCAGGCATCTCTAGAGACATATTTATATTAATTAATTTAAGGTGCTGCAGAACCCTTGAGTGGAAATCTTTAGAATACCTTCCTTCCAATAGTTGCCTCAGGTCAAAAAAGTCTATTCTTCACTTGAAAAATCAACATAATTTTTTTTAAAATGCTCCTGATGGTATCCCTTGAATGGAAGGTTGCTTTGACACCAAGCGAAAAGGCAACTAAGCCATAAGAAAGTGTTTCTTTGTTATCCCCACACTGTTCCATTTGTCCCTTGTGTCATCTAGGAGTGGGCTGGGGGTAATTTTTTTTTGATTGGCCTGTTTCTGTTGATCAGCTAATCAAAGTCCCTGAGCATCCTCCCTCATTTCTTCTTGTCAAAGGAAACTAAGAAAATGCTGTCTAATTCGCTGCTGAGAATTTCATCAAAGATTCAGCTTTGCTCATCCTGATTAGGAGCAATCAAAATTTAACATTGATGGCTGGCTGAAGTTCAACATAAGCATTTCTGGTTTTTACATATTATGTCATATTAGATTTCAAGACAGCAGCAAATACAGAGATTTTTCCTGCTCTGCGTGCCTTCATAGAGTTACCTCCATCTCAGAAAGAAGAAAAAGAGATAGCCTGAGTGCTGTCAATATACTGAAGACATGAGATGATTTAGTAATTTCTTCTTCTTGTATACAAAATAAGAAGAGAAAGATGATGCTTTTGTTACAAAACATTTATATTTTCACTATTAACAGCTTTCCTTAGGCTTGGGATCTATAGAACAATGCTCTTGCCTTGATAACCCTCAGAAAATACTGGATCCCATCCTGAAGAGATCACTGTGTCAAGTGTCAGTGTGCCTCATCTCAGTCTCTACAATATTCTCATTTCTACAGTTAAATCGATACACTTTTTTGTTGATACATAATACTAAATCTAAATTTCATTACATGTGGAACCACAATCCACCAGACAGAAGGGAGAGTTAACCTGTGGATGTGTGATTTCTTTCCTTACAGTGCAGTGCCAGACTGTTAGCATGTTTGGTTAATTGGACAAATAGGAGATGGCTTCAGTTATCAGTCTGATATTTCCAGTGGAAACAGGCATGATGAAGGTACTATAGACACTAATTGTGCCTTCCTTATTAAATTACAAACCACAGCAGAAGCTTAGAAAATGTCAAAATCTGTAGCAAGTCAAGGTATAATGATCCTAAATCAGGATTTTCTTTAATATAATGAAACCACTGTCCAAAATGTGGCGAAGTTTTGTTTGAAGACTGGATTCCAACCACCAAGCGATGCAAGTGTTCTCAGGGGTCACTAGCTGGGCAAAACAGAGCTGGGAACTGCCAAACAGAAAACTATAAGGTCTTTATTCCTATATTCCTCTACTTCTTCCTAAATTTAGTGCTGCACTGTTAGCATGTAAATTCTTCCTTCATTTTTAATTTCTGCCTGCCTTTAATTAAAGGTTACTTCATGATAACTGGTCATGATTCTCCTTAATACAAATAAAAAATATCAATGGCCAAAATGGAATAAGAATACTCAAGATTACCTAAAGCATAGACAGTGTTCAGCTGCTGAACTTGAGAATGGAAACATCAGCATGGTTGAAGTGTCTTTCAGCAACCGGTTTTAGACAGGAAAATGCTCTGGAATTCTTGAAAATAAAGGCCTTACGTGTGTAAGAAATAAGGCAGAAACTGCTTTATGTTCAATGTCTCTTTAAAAAAATGTGAAAAATACAACATAAAGCATTAAAAGCGAAATATACAACATAAAGCATTAAAAAGGCAGACAAAAGGGTTAGAATATTCTAATCCTTTGTCTTAGTTCCTTCAATTTGAAAAGAGCCTTTTATCATTTGACATAATCCTCTGACTAACAATATACCTTCTAGGTGCTCTTCCTGACAAATCAATAGAGACATCATGTAAGAGAATTTTCTCACTGTTCTGTCTATTTTTTAAGTCAGTCTGAAATCTCTTTAATATTCAGCGCAGAAGACAGCTACCAGAAAACAGACAGTAATTATGATATTTTATTGATTTTGACTTGCAAAGAAATCTGAGATGGGACTAACAAGTAATTTCTTCTTCAGTAAAAACTTTGTACTAAATAAGCTGTCAAAAAAAGAAAAAAGGCATCTGTGCTGCCATATCTAGTACTTTTTTTGTATTATGTCCTATGTATCATAAACCTTAGGACCACGTACATGCCTCCTTTACTTCTTGATTTATGTATAGGCAGACCTTCGAGCTAATTTAAATGAATTCAGTTTCTGCTATTGTCACCAGTATAGAAAAAGTTATAGATTTTGTTTTCCTCTAAATTAAGCTTCTAATCAAAGACTTGAAATTTATTCTGTACTTTTTCATATAGCTCAGTCTTCCATACAGAAATCTTGTTCATAGTGCTGCAGAGATGGGAATGATTTGTATTTAACTAGTTTTATTGTTCATAGACAAACACTCGCACTGTCATTTGGAGGAGACAATTTTTTGATGCAAAATATTACACAACATAAAAATGTGTTATATATTCACGGAAAACATTTTCCAGCAGGACTTACAGTAACATTAGTATTTCATCATGCTTTTTCCAGGCTGGTATGCTGTATTACTCGTTCTTTGGAACAATACTAAGCTGAACATTCACCACTAGAATAAATGTTACATGGGGTGAGATGATCCCAGTGGATAGGTGGTTGTTCTTTCTGCAGTACTTAGAGCAGTGTCTTTCTAAAACTCCCCAAAGCATGGCAAATTATATTTTCTAGAAATTTCCCCTACTTCTTATCTTCACTTCAGTGACTATTTGGACTAGAAGACCAAAAACATACAGGACTTTTCAAAGTACTCTCTCTTCTTCTAAAGGTTCTATCTCAGACTTCACATAATACGTATGCATAATGCTTCCATCATGTTCTAAATCAGATGCCACTGAAAATGACCTTTTATAAATTTCTATTTCAACAGGGATAATGATAACCAATTACATTCCCTTTAATTTAGTAGATCACAAAACTGATAAAAGATGGATAAAAAAAGTCCCATAAACTTTGTGGAGAAAAAATAATAATAATTTAAAAATACCTAGCACAAGCAATCAACGTGTTTGAACTGAAGTCTCAGAATAGCTGGAAAAGCTCAATCTACCAATACTCTCAATGTTTTTGGGTCTCCACTGAGTAGGAACATTGGCACCCTTATTAACCCTCAGAGGCTTCCTTAAAAACTAAAATAAAGCTTGCATGAATTTTAAGGATTCCACAGACTTTTACACTTGCCCATAGAGATAAAATTGACTTAAATGTTAAGCCCATTTTGAAAAGGCACTGGGACGTTTTTTTAGTACTCTTTCTCAGAAATGTGTCTTGTATATGAAAAATTTTTTGCGCTTAGGTGGGTTACAAAAATACCTTTCTATTTCCTGCTATCTCTATAAACACACTCAGCCAGCACTTAAGAGATTTTGCCTCATCAATAAAACACAAGCATAAGTTATACAACAATCTTTAAATTAATTTTGTAACACAAGACTGAAAGCAGTGAATACAGCTACATCTTAATGTTCCAGTGCGTAGTCTTTGGTAGTTTAGTTCTGAGTATGAAATTGCTGCGTTTTTAAACCCACCTGCTTTAGAAACTATTTTTTGCTTATGCAATGAATTAATTCTTTTGAGCAATAATATCAGTAGTTTGTGTTACAGGACTAAGAAAGAACAGTATAGAAAAGAGAATATACTTTTCTGTTATTTGGACAGGAAAAAAATATATATACACAGGTACACATTGCTCAGTCAGAGCCTTTGTTCATTTAAGGCTTTCTGGAACATTTAATGGACCATTTAGATATTTTTCTTCACTCCTGCTTCTGCTTCTCAGGAGCCATTTGTAGCCCAGCAGCTAGACAGCCATTTTTTTCTTTCAAGGTGATGGAGAAGAAAACATTACAGCTTCTCTTTTCTGCAGGCAAGGCAGTCTCTACAACAGAAAATAGGCATTTGAGGTCAACACATAGTTCAATATTGTAACTTTTTCTTTCTCATTTTTCCTTTCAAAGCTACACACTCTCCTCTTTTACTCCCGTTTCCTAACAATTCTCCCATCCATTTTCTCTGTTTCTCAAAAAAAAAAAAGAGATTTATAAGGAGTTATCATACCACAGCTTGCTGTCCTAGAAGACCAGTATGCCAACCAAATGCATGTTTGCTCAGCAACTCTTCCCCTGACAAACTTGAAACCTTGCATAAAACCCTAACAGAAAAATAACTGGAGCAAATTCAGTCTGGAAGTTACTGGAAAAAGACTTCATAAGAAACTGACAACACCACACTTACTGTCAGTTCTCTGAGTGAAACTGCACTTGTAAGTAAAAGCTTTTTTCATCCTCGGGAGCAACTGAAGATGAAGCTCTGTGTGTGCCACCTTGCTGTACTCCTTTCTCTATGTGGAATGGCAAAGCCCAGGGGCTTTCTGCCTTACAGGACAAGGCAATTAATCTCATTTATATGTCCTGAGTGCATGACCCAAGGATTGGCTTTTCTGACAAAATGACTGCAGATTAATGGTAGCTCTTAAATTACTTACATTTGGAACGGAAATTATTAATAGCTCTAATCAGCATGCAGTATTATTCAAGAAAAGATCTTGTTTGGTTTTCTGGTTTTGGTTGGTTTTTTTTTTTTTTTTTAAAAAAAAAAGCTTCTGATTCTACAACCCACACAGGTGAAAAAAGAAAAAATGTTTTGGTTCTTTTCCTCTCTAAAGCAACATAGAAAACAAATACCACATGGCCAGGTGCTTAAATAATGGGGTTTAAATTTTCCCATGGGAATCTACGCCCTGGGTTAACAGACATCAGAACTTACCAGAAATTAAGAGTGAAATTAAAAACAGTATTTAAGAAGATAAATAAATTCTCAGATATGAGTATTGAATGGCAAAATCATAATTTCTATGTATCATTCTGTTTCTTTGCAAAACTAAGCATTGTCTTTATAAGTCCAAGGATTATTCTAGCAAATGTGTTGGTAATGGTTATACTTACAGTTAGCTAAGGCTCCTGTATGCCTAGGTGGAGAATTGTAATCATGCAGACACCCGCACTCAACTTTTCTGTGTCGTCTTCTGATGACTTCAAAACCATTAGGTGTTTTTAACTATTTTTCATTTAATCAGATTGACAGTCTGAAACAGAAGTGTGTTTTCCATTTGGTTTCTCAATGATTGTACCATTATATGCCTTCAGCAATGCTATCCTTTAAATTGCATCTTTTCCAAAGAAGATCCAACAATAAGGAAAAGGCTGAAAATCCTGATAAATCACATGGCACAGCAGCTGCAAATGAATACAGTGTGGAAATGGTAAATCATCAATAACAAAGGTTTTTTAAACGATCAGTTTTCTCTTTTTTTTTTGTTTTTCTTTTGTTCTTTCACGAAGGACTGTGAATCATCAATCCTCTCTCAGGCTGTCTAAGGCACTGTGGAAATAAAATGAAATCTGGTGTAACAGATGAATCTGCAGGCCTGCCTTTTTCTTTGAAGGCACTGATGTTAAGGCAAGGTCCATCTGGGCATAATAAACCTTTCCTGTTAGAAGCTGAAGGAACAATTTGGGATGATCCTGGAGGGATTTATACGCCTTTTGAAGGATTCCATATGTTCTTCCCTCTCTCTTCAGGGAACAGTGTCCTCCTCACAGTTTCTCCACATTTTCCTTTATATCTCCTCACCGGTAGGCCTTGCAGGGGAAGGACCTCATAGCTGGGTCTCTGTTTTTGGGGAAAAAAACTTCAAGCTCACTCCTTGAAGGAACCCAGGGGCACTCTAAAACTTACACTGTCACAACCCACGTGGTGTTCGGTTTGGGGACCATTCCCATGATTTTGATGCCTTCTGCTTTTTAAATTCTGGGGTGCTTTCTGAACACATGTCCACTGCAAGGGCAACAGGTAAGGTGTGCTCTTTACAAAATATGTCTTAATGGACCTGCAGTTCTGAGAAAATAACAGTCCTTGCATGGTTCCTCACTTCTCTGGGATGTTGTGCCAACAAGCAACACACATTTCCACCATCCTGAAGCTGGAAGGAGTCTCAGTCTGGTTCATTACTCATGATGGAAGGAAATTTCTTGCAGACTAAACACTGGCTGTGCAAGGGCTTTCCCAACTGTGCTTGCCTGGTACAGGCTTTCCTTAAGCTATCATTACTGCCTTTGTCTCCATCTCACGAGAGCTAAATTCATGCACTTAAAATGGAACAAATTAAGAAATTACCTTTGTCTATAAAAACTTTTCTTTGGTACCACTATCAGGCTAAGTCATGTGTGCATTTACTTAAGTCTTATTGTTACAGATGCTTGGAAGGATATTGCAAGTGTGACACTTTCTTGGAATCACCATCCTTATAGACATCAAATAGCTGAAAGAACTGTAAATTCGGTTCTTGATGTTGCATGTCATTTCACAGGAGTTTTTCTAGGTAGGAAAGACTCAGCTAAGAAAAATTAGATTCTCAAGTGTTTAATGGGATGAGAATTGCCGTGAATGAAGAAAGACGTTAATCAGCAAGTTCAGAAAAACTGTTATTAATTCTGCAAGATTGATTTTGCATTTCATAGGAAGCCTCAGGATACTTTTAGAGAGTTCATCTTCAGAACTGCCCTTCTATGAAGGACAATTTTTTTGTATGAGAATCTGTGAGATATATTAGAGTTGTTCTTTCTTACAATATGTGGGAGACAGATGATCCCTAAGCAGCACAGAATAAGTGCTGGCTAAAAGATAAATATGGGGACCTGGTAGCTTGTATAGAAAGCACTGGTTTCTGCCTAACTGTATGTCATGGTTTATAACATTATCTTGCAGAAGATTAACTAAACAACTGAGTTTCACAGATGCATGGCAGTACTTATTAATTTCCTAGCGACTTTTTAAAAACATTTTTAAAGTTGATTAACTCACTGTGTTTTCCATTACTGTAAAACCCTTGTTTACATGGAGTTACTTAGTTTGAAATTGTTATCAGAAAAAAAGTATCATTTGTTAAGTGCTCCAAACCTCTGTGTTTGCAGAATTTATATTATACATTGTCAGAGATCAGACTGTAGAGTGGTTACCTGCTGCACTGGGTCAGTCATCCCTTGAGATAACCCTGGTTGTTCAACCCAGGAAGGTTCTGCTTAAATTTCGTTTGTGCCCTCAAACCTTTACTTTACATGAAAATTTGGGTCAATTTTGGAGCTTAGCAGTGCTTGCATTGCAGAGTTCATGGAAAGGTCAGCATTTCCACAATCTGCCTTGTTCTCCAGATCATTTAGCCAACATATGGCATTTCACTAGGTCCCTCAGAGGTCAGCTGTTTGGTTTGGTTTTGTTCTGTTTTTATATTTTTTTTTTCCCAGAGTGTCTAGTGAAGATGGAAAATATCAGAGCAGTGTGTTATTCCAGCAGACCACTGCTTTCTGTGCTTCTCTCTCCAGCAGGCCAGGGACAGACAATGAGCAGTGGCTGCTATTTGCCATTTTCCTCACAAGTGACCTAGTCCAACTTGGGAATTTGCTCAATTGTTTGTTTTTTCAAAAGAAATGCTCTCTGAGTCATGACTCAGCCAGTGTGACTATTTTATTTGCGGGAAAACATCCTCCAGGTTTCCTTTTTGCTGTTTGCTGAGCAAAGGAAGGGACAGAACAATGAAAGAGGTGACCAGAGGACACAAAGATATTGAGCCTGCCACCTCAGAACAGAAGCTCAAATTACCGATGCAAAGCTGGGATTGATGCAAGGATACTTGAGACATCCACTTGTAGCCATTGCCCCAGAAGTACAATGATGTGGGAGAAGAGTTTTCCTCGGTACTAAATATCTTCATTTGATTTGAGTTCTCACAATCCTCCCTATATAAGGAAAAATTATCCCAACCAGTCTCAGTGTTTCGATGTTAGGATGTAACTTGCAGTCCCTTCCTTTTGTCCCAGTTCTCTGTTTCTTATTTTATCATTTCAGCCAGTGACTGAAATATGTAGTGTATTACCTGCTGTCACAAAACATGCTTTTTGCTTTTTCTTCCTTTGTAAAGATTCAACTGCAGCATCACCAAACTTCTGGTGTGCTGGGGTTTTTTACCCAGCCATTCTGGTAACCAGTTCTATCTATCCAGTCAGAGTATTTGGACAGACAGAGAAGAACGCTTTACTGTTTGGTACTTACAGCAATTTATAGCAACTTCAGTTGGGTAGGCTCTGGAGGTTTGATGATGAAAGAAACAAAGGACTCTGTGAAGGAAGCTCAAACATCTGGTAGAATCAAGTAGTCATGTTTAGCTCTTCCTTACTATTTTGCCTCTTTTATTTCTCTTCTGTTCTGTTCCAAATAAAGCAGAACTTCCAGTGACTTCTTTTTTAAGATATGGTTTTCCTCAGACCTAGCACAATGCAAAAGCTCTGCTCCACTTGCCAGCTGTGGTCCCAAGACAAGAGTAATGCATTTCAGAGGAAAAACAAACAAACAAACAAACAAACAAAAAAAGTGTTTATCTGTAAGACATAACTGCAATAGATTTTAAATGCATCATTTTGTTTTGACTTGTTTGCTGTAGTGAAGACCTGTCTATCCCTGATTTCTGAACTTCAGCTTTGAAAAGCAAATTAATTTCTCTCCTTCTTTGTCTCCTGCATGTGGTCCTTTAATATCCAAGCTGCAGAATATCACCCAGACAAAGAGCTTAGAGAGTCTCAAAATGAATTAGATTTATAATAAACTCATCTACAGGGATAGGCTTCAAGATTGTAAAGAATATAAAGTTTTGTGTTTCTAGATAAAAGCCAGTTGCCAAATAATGGGAGCTGAAGAAAAACTTCCCTCATAAAACAGTGGCAAGAGCCAGCCAGAGCACAGCAATTCTGTTGGGAGATTTTGGAATTCAAATTCACCCTTCACTGGAATAAAAATGAATCCTCTCCTATATTTTCACAAAAAAAAAAAAAAAAAAAAAAAAAACAGAGTTGTACTAATCCCAAAAGTTCTTTTTTTAATTCAAATCCTTCACTCCAGTAATGACCAGAAAGGCTGTCTTGAATCTTAGAAACCAGAAAATGTTGCCGATGTCTTTAAGCCCCTCAGCGACACAGTGCCTTCACACACATGTATATACAAAAACACATGCCAAACAGCCAAATAGAGGAGCAGTAGCCTTCCCCAGCCAGAGTAACACTATCTAGTTGTTGTGAGGCACTTTGTCCCTTAAAGCAAGGTGTCAGATGCTGGCTGTGTTCTGGAAATGAGTCCAAGACTGCACACAGTGGGCATAAATTCTTGGTCCCTAAACACTCAACCAGTTAATGTCCCGTAAGAAAAATTCTGCTACTGGGGTGTTTTGTTTTTCTCATATGCTCCTTGTGCCCATGGATGGATGCAGCCCCACACGAGTGTGCAGTGGACAGGTGACACAGAGCACTTGAACTTGCAGCGATAAGCACCTCATTGTCTCCCTTTGCTCTAGCTGAACATCCAGCACTGATCAGCAATCCAAGCTTCAGCACATCTAGAGTTCAGATATCTCCTGTCAAATGAAACAGGTCAGCTGTGACACTTCATTAACAACTTTAAAAGAGTATCTCACTTTATCTCTCTCTTTTTGGCTTTGTTTCCTCATTTATTTGTTTGCCTTTTTTTGTGTTAGCATTTCTTTCTTTTTTTTCCCCATGATATTTAACATGACCACTGCTTTGGCTCCATGACTGACAGCAGCAGTATTAAAAAGGAGACAAGGGACCAGCTCTGGAAAGGATTAAACAGCATGAAGCCCACAGCAGCTGCTTTTCCATGAGGCCTTCTCCGCCCAAGTGTTCCCCACTGCTGCTGCCACCAGTGGCGAGGAACAAAAGGGTCTGACAACAGGGAGAAAATTTAGGGATGAGGGAGCAGGGAGAGGAGACATTTGTGCAGCCAGAGCCTTTGTGAAAGCAGAGAGAACACATACACAGCACAGATCTGGAAGGGCATGAGAGCTGGCAAAGTCATTGTGGAGACCTGCTTTAGATTGCCCTGTTTTGCAACTGTTTGAGTCATAAAACTGGCCTGCCCAGCCTCTGCACGAAACACCTTTCTACTCCCACCATTACCAGACTCCTGAAATAAAAATTATTTCAAAAAGTTTAACACCCACCCCTTTAAAAAAATCAGAACTATGGGGTCTTTCTCCTTATTGTGTAATGGGCTCCTTGTGCATATTTTTATGTTACTATTTTGAGGTGGCTTTAAAAAGCAATATTTCATACAAAATGGTGGAAACCACAGTGTGAAGTTCAGGGAACAGCTGGATTTTGTTAAATTGGCTTTTATACCGCTATTGTTGTGCCATTTTTCCACCCAGCTCTTCTCAGAAACACTCAATGAAATTGTATGAGGAACTTAATGTAATGGTCAGTCTAATTCAGACTATCTCAATAGATAAAATAGAAATTATTACATTGTTTGCTTGGGACAGACTGTACATTCAGGGAGAGAGGGGACAGATTAGAACAACATGACTAAAAAGATGCAACTTGGCAAGCAATAAAGTTTTAATTAATTGTCTTACATTTTGCTGCAAATCAGGGAAAGACTGGATAGGAGGCAGAGATCTCTGTTTGGCAGCTCTGTGTCTCTGCAGACCCTGGAGGGGCAGGATCCCTCTGCCAAACAGTCCTAGAAACATCCAGAAATAAGGTGACATCTCCATCAGTGTTTCTGAAATGAAGTAGGAAGGTTTCCTTATGAAAGAAGACCTACAACTAGAAGAGGGCCTATCAACGTTTCTAGGACGTGGCCTCAAGTTGCTCCAGGGGAGGTTTGATTGGATATTAAGAAAAATTTCTTCACAGAAAGGGTTGTCAGACATTGGAACAGACGGCCCAGGGAAGGGGTTGAGTTTCCATCTCTGGAGGCATTTCAAAGACACGTAGGTGAGATGCTTAGGGACATGGTTTATGGTGGACTTGGCAGTGTTAGCTTATTGGTTGGACTTGATGATCTTAAAGGTCTTTTCCAACCTAAATGATTCTAAGATTCCAATCCAGACACAGTCCAAAATCCGATCACTTAGCAGGGAGACGAAAGGTTTGCAGCCTCCCAGGAGGTGGTGACAGCTCTGTAAACATGGTAAACAGCCCCCATCAAGCCTGGGGAAGTCTCCGGAGGGAGACTGGGACAGCACAGTCTTTGGTGTTTTGCGTTTAGCTGGTAGCAACCTTCTTCGAACAGGGGTTTTCTTGCAGAAAGGGAAAAAGTTGGCAGCTGAATGAAATGAACATTTCCTAAAGAAAATGTAGTCATTAGGAATAACTAGCTATTGTTCTGCATGTGATAAATGTTATGATAGCATATGTAATCTAAAGTGTGGCACATTTTTTTTGATGAATGGAAAGTTCACTGAAAAATCAATATTTCAGAGATAACAAAAGCATTTCTAAAAATTTAGTCAAATTTCTTTAAAACTTTCAGCCAATTAAATTGAGTTCTAACATTTTGCTTTGAGCTGTTTTGAGTATTTCATGTGAAAACTTTTAAGTATTTAATATCTATTTTATCTTAATTTTCATTTTGAACAGTTCTTTTCATTAAAAATATTCTAAGGCTTTAAAATGAGAAGGTTTTCTGTGTTTGGATTTTGGCAATTTATTCAACCTGCATTCAGGGATCTCTCCAGCAAACTGATGAAATCCTGGAATTAATTTTACTTTATCTGTTGTTAAAATTCAGGGATCAAGAACAGTCTTAGTCCTTGCAGTACATCAGTATATACCCTCTAGAAGATATCCAGATGCTTTCATGAAAATATCACCTTCAATATCAAAACTGACAGTACTTTAAGCACATGTAATGAGACTTGGTATACAACAGCTAAAAAGATGTAGCTGGGATTATTAGGTTATGTGATAAAAGCTCCTCTGCACGCCCACAGAGGAGCAGAGAGAGACATCTGGGGGGAACCCAAATAATACCCTGCTAGGCTACTCCCATGCCCATCACAGCAGCCACCAGCACATCACCTTCACAAGTGCAGAGGAGCACAAAGGCAGGTGAAAACCCAAAGACTCAGAGGAAGGGATATCCTGCCCAAACTATGCCACGGCTGTCCCAGGAGACCCTCAGCCCCAGCATCCAGGCATGAAACCCATCATGAAGAAGAGTCAATGCCAGACCACCTTTCAGATTGCTGGGGTTTGCTGCTGTTGAGGGTTAAGATTGCGGGGTGACAATAAAACCCTGGCAGATGTATTGTTAACCTCCTCTCCCCCCCCACTTCCCCTTTTTGCCCGTCCCTCTCCCCCCTTCCCACTCAGGACAGGCGATCGGGAGGGAAAGAAGGACAGAGAGAAGAGAGTTGGAAAAATTAAAGATGTTTTACTAATGCTACTAATAAGAATAGAGAAAATAATACAAAATATACAAACCCAATCTTGAAAGTCTCAGCAACTGCAGAGCCGGCCACCAAAGTCCTGGATTAGACTCTGCAGCCAAGCGGAGCTGGATTCAGTCTCTCACTAGGCCTCAGTTCTCAGGGACGACCAGCAAGATCCTCTCCTAATGTCGGCCATAAGCAGAAGGGAAAAAGGGCAAAAAAGGGACGAGATCCTTGTGATCTCCCACTTTTATATGAAGTATTCACGTGAATGGAATGTTATACACAGTTGGTCAGTTTCTTAGTCACTTGTTTCTCGTCGCCCCTCTCGCGAGATGTCCATTCATGCTTATCAATAAGTTTGCATTCCATTGCTAGGTTTACCAAAACATGTGTCTGGTTCTCCAGGAAAATGCAGTTAATATGAAGGCTTTAGCTGACAGGCAAAATTCACTGAAAGAGAAACTTGTTTTTAACAAAACCAGGACAGCTGCCCAGGGGTGTCAGACACAACATGGGACACAGGGGAGGAATGTTTCAGGATTGCACAGAATTTACTATGGGATGTTTAGGGAAAGAACAAAAAGTGGGGAAAAGCCTAGATCTAGGTGACTTGGGGAGGAAGAAGTGTGGGAAAATAGAGGGATCGGGGCATCAAAAGGGTCAGTTGCTCATCAGAGGGTGCAAAATCAAGTGCCAGTCACAGGAATAGCACCAGAGGTTATAGGCCTGTGCATCCATGTTGCCACCAAGCTGAAGAGACCCAGATTCAGGGGCAGCTGCTGGTCAGACTTGATCCCAGCTGCTGGAGGGACCCTCATTGCATACATATATATATATATGCCTACATTATCACTTGCAGAGCTCCATCCTGCTTAGCCAGAAAGAAGTGCAGTGCCATCTGTGTTAATACGAGTCTTCTCTCTGTCTGTCAGTGTTGATCTGTATGGGCAGCTATGTACATACATATTTGTGTGCTGTATATGTGCACATGTGCTTACTGGGAACACATGCTCAGCTTTGCTGCTGGACCTGAGGGCATGAAGGTGTGGCAGCCTCATCTCCATTGGGCTGTTAGATCTGTCCCAGCTCCCATAACGGGGATGATCTGGCAAAAAGCTGTCGTAACAGAATATCACAAAAGCTGAAATCTGTGCTGATAATTTTCCCATGTTTTCAAATTCATATTAAATAAAATATTTCTATTTGGCATCACAAATGTTCCATCCCAAAGAGACAATTTCCAGGTTCTTGGAAATAATAATCATTAAACATTATCCAGCATTGTGAAGCTATTCCCCAAACTATTATTTCGCTGTCTAGATATAGACAGTGAAAAACTTCAGAAAAAAGATCAGTCTGAAAGTCTCTTAATTTTATTTTCCCTCCTCCCCTTAGATTTTATTCCAACCTTCACTGAAATATTTTCTATCAAATTGGACCTGTCACCAAACCGGTTTTGTAAAAGTGAAGTAGCATTTGGCACTGCTGCAAAGGTCTATGATCTAGCCACACAGACATCAGAACTGGAGGCATCTAGCCATCTAGCTTTATAACATGACTTTTTCCCCCAGGAAAGCCAAATGCTCTGTTATGTGTTCAGAAATAGGAACTGAGTTCACCTTGTCTTTGTGGAATGTGCTTGGTACTCTTTATCAGTTTAATCCCCACTGGGCCATAGCCTATGAGCAATAGAGCTGTGTGATTGCTGGGGAAAAAAAACAGGGCTTCAGGTAATGGGAAATGAAATGATGTTTCCTCTCTCGCCTGCTCCAGGAGCGCTTCAAGGAAGCATAAACATGTGAAGTGTTTGAGCTCTGCCCAGGTGATTGATGAATAGGATGTTTCTGGCTGCTGCGTTGATGTTCACCAGGCTTTCATCAGCACAATTCAAAAACAAAAGGGGAGGTAAAAGAGACTTTCACTCTCTGCTAGGGAAGCTGCCTGGTTTGCGCCTGCAGCACTCTTTTCAAATGCTTAGGACAGAAGCAAACCAACAATTTTTGTTGAAGAACAGTCAGTTCCTGAATTTGCATGAGAGGATTTTGTTCTTAATTAGATTAATCCATTTTCCTAAAGAATATATCCACAGACTTTCCCTCCCTTCCAACCAGTGTTCCAGAAAGGGAGATTAGCAGTGAATTATCATCCACAGCATAAGGATCTGTAATTCGTCTGTCCTGAAGAAAAGGGAAATAATTTTCAACTGTCTGCATATTTTCATTCTAATTTTTAATCCACCCAGTTGATGGTCTTACCTAGATTTTCATTTTTCAACTACAAACACCCTTCCCAAGTATGATTTGCCCATTTATTCAAAAATCAAAATAAAAAGTGAGTACCGTAAACCAAAGTTGCAGACATGGGCTGATGTAACTGAAAACTGTGCATACTTGTTACAGCCACAGTAAAGTATGAACAAGAAGATTATATTTTGCTCAAATATGAAAAAGAGAAAGTGCTGGAAGCCTTGGCATAACCTGGTGTGAGAAATGAGGGTTTCCTAGTGGATATACAGGGCCCAAAACTCCCAGGCATGACTTATGCCAATGATGGTACAGGTCAGACACAGAACTTCAAGGTCAGAGTCAGCAGCCCATCTCCACAACAGCTGATCCCAAGAGCCAGCTGTGAGGCTACAAATTTTTCCATTACAAGTCAGTATTTTCCATTATTATACAGTGTGCTGGTATCTGAGACTTTGTGTGCATCATTTATGTTGTGCATACAGAGTTACAATATGTTGTGAGCGAATAGGTCTGAACAGATGAAGGCTTCATCATCCCATGGGAGATTTTGAGATGTAGATGATTTTTCTAAACCAATTTCAGAAGGAAAAATTATTTCAAAGATTTTCACCGGCAGGCAGTAAAAAGGAAAAATACTGTCTCTGCTCACTAAAAATTTTCTTTATTTCACCTTTTTACTATTTTTACCTTTCCAGAGGTAAACCATAACTAACATTTTGAAGCAAAGAAACAAAGTCTTTACAAAAAAAAAAAAAAAAAAAAGGAAAAAAAAGGGACACTAAAATGACACTAAATGGCTGGTTTAGTAGCAACAGTTTTTTTATTTTTATTCTTTAAATAAGAGATTAATTAATACCAGCTTAAAAAAAAATAACAAACAACAACAACAAAAAAAACCCACTTAATTTTATTAATGCATATCTGTTGCATAAGCATCAGTATATACAACCAAATGATCACAGAGGCACCTGAGTCAGATGTTTCGTTAATGAGAACTGTTTGTTGATATTGACAACAGACTTTCATGTGACCTTGTGATTTCCATCTTCTCTAACATGGAGGAGCAACAGTCAGCAGGAAGCTCTTCTCTCCACATGTATTTCGGAAGTGCACATTGGCTTCATAATTACTTCTATCACTGATGAATATGAAACTGTAGACTCTTTAGGATAAAGGCAGGATGGTAAAAGGTGCCAACAGCACCACAAACTCTTCTAGACTGACTTACTGAAAACTGAGCAAGTGACAGTCTCTTTAAGATTTTCATCTTCACAACTGACTCTGTTTCTGAAGTTGTCTTAATTTATGCCACCTTTTAGAGACCATAATAATTTTCTTTGATATCCAGTTTTCAGAGTCCTCAGCCTCTATTGCCTGCTCTTTCTAGGCTTCAACTAACCATTTATTGAATCGATGAAGTAAAACAGCGCAGAATCATCTTTCTCCCTCCTTATAAGAGATTAATCTTATACATACAGCCTAATATCACAGAATCACAGAATCAACTGGGTTGGAAAAGACCTCAGAGATCATCAAGTCCAACCCTTGGTCCAACTGCAGTCCATTTACTAGATCATGGCAATAAGTGCTATGTCCAGTCTCAGTTTAAAAACCTCCAGGGACGGTGAGTCCATCACCTCCCTACGCAGGCCATTCCAATGCCTGACCACTCTCTCTGTAAAGAATTGCTTTCTAATATCCAGCCTAAATTTTCCCCGGTAGAGTTTAAACCCATGCCCCCTTGTCCTATTGCTAACTGCCTGGGAGAAGAGACCAGTCCCCACCTGGCTGTAACTTCCCCTAATGTAGTTACAGAGAGTGATGAGGTCACCTCTAAGCCTTCTCTTCTCCTCTTCATTAATATGCCATATTAATTCTTCTCCCCTTCCATCCACCCAGAGTGACTTAAATGAGAAAATTTTAGAAAAATGCATAGTTGCTTTCCCTGAGGAAGCTGTACTAGAACCACCTATTTAGCAGATCTGAAATGCAAAAGCCTTAACTTACGTACATGCCATCCCAAATATCCATGAGATTAGAAACATGACCTTGTCACAAAAATGGATTAATGTTGTATCTTTATCTTTTTCTCATATTTTTATTTCAGAACAGATTCATCTGCTCTCAAATTTTGATACAATATCTGAAGAATGAAGCCTGAATGAATGAAGTAGAGCACTACATTGCAATAAGCCCTTCTTGTGAGAAATGCTTTTGCTTTGAATAGAGATCAAAGCAGGGTGTTTATCCTTTATGGAAACAATCTTATCTTGAAATGAACACAAACAAAAGGTGATGCAGCTATCATTTCTTATGACAAAGACAAGCTGAGAAAGAGAAATTATATTCAAACCACTTTGTTTCATGATAGTTTAAAGGAGTGTACAGTCACATTTCCCCCCTATATTCCTTAGTATTGGTAAGTGAAGATAAAGCACAGTGGGATTAGAGTCTACACACAGAAAAATTCCTGCAAATTATGCTCTTAAACCAAAAAGTGCAGCGGGTTTTCATACTCAGCTGTGAATTGCTGAGGTCCCACACCCACTGTTGCTCTTTGCCCCAGTAGTTCTGAGTTCAACCACTGCTGCTGTAGTGCCAGACAGGAATGCCCCTGTATGAGCATCCAAGGTGCCCATCTCAGTTGACTTCGGTGTCACCAACTGGGTCTCAATGAATTTTATTTATTAGTATCAGTATGGGATATCTTGTTTCAGGATGAGACAAAGCGCTTACTGAGGTCAGAATCTTTCTCTCCAGTATCATCTATTTCATCACCTATCCTAAAACATTGACCAGCATTATCACACATGCTACTTCCTCAGCAGCTTGACATGGTCTTCAGTGAGACCTTCCTTGACACCTGCTGATCCATCTGCTATATGTCCATTAATTTTGTGTTATGTTTTCACCTTAGCTAAGCAAAAGGACAACTTAATTTTCCACCTCTCAGTATTTGATTTCTCTATGCTTTTCTTTCTTATCCTTTCTCTCCTTTTGTAGGTGTTTGAATTTCTACAGGTGGCTTGGTGACTCGCAGGAGCCACCTGGCAGCTCTGTGGTATGCCACAGCTCATGCTGTACAGTGCTGCTCTGTTAAGACTCAGCTGCCAAAAGAGGCAGACCTCTGTCAGGTTCTTCAGCTTCAAGTGAGTGCTGGAAAATACATCGTGTGGGGTACAATGAACCAAGAAAATAAAACAGATTAATTACTGACTATTTGAAAGACCCAGCAGAACTGAAGCTTTCAGAAAACTTCAAGGAAACATAAATGTTTTATGATAATGCTTAAGCCACCATCACCACACCTTTCTGAATGGACAAAGAGACCCCTTTGTAACGGTGAGCAGTGCAAGGAAAACGGTACTTGCTTCTGCTGACAGAAGCAAGAACCTGAAGCCCCTTCCTGTAACAAAGGGGAGGATGTGGGAAACAAAGCTTAATACAGAACTTGGGAAACTGAAAGAGGTAACTTAGAGGCCCTCTTCTGAGATACAATGGCAGCAAAAGAGAAGTGAATTTTCTGAAGAAGTCTCCAGGATGGCTGTTGGCATAATTGCCAGATGATAATGATGTAGTCAGAGCTCAAAATCATCAGTTTGTATTGCAGTTACACTAAAAAAACGGTCTATGATCTGTTCAGAAGGGTAAGAAAGGTTTGACACAAGAAAAGGTCTGACACTACCATTTTTTTAAAGCACAAGACTGAGCTTAACTTTTTTTTCATGTGAATGCTGAGTTTGCTTCCATTTAGCCTAAGTTATAGGTAACCCTGACAATAAGAAATATTGAAGAAATATCTCACCGAACCTCCGTAAGTTATTTCAGTGCTGTGAGTGGTTGCCAGGTTTTCAACTCAATGTCAGGAAATCAAAAAAAAAAAAAAAATATATATATATATATATATATACATATATTTTTTTTTAAAAAAATCATTTTTAATTGAACACTACAAATTAAATCAGCTGCATGAAATCTAACAGTATTCCAGTCTCTGTTAACCCTCCTTAAGTCACACTTCTGCAATAGGGGGGGAGTATACCCATTTTCTTTTTTTCCTGCTACAACACCAGACCCACAGGGGACATTCAACATTTTAAAGGAACAAAAGGAAACCAAAGGTCAGTAGGAGAGCTATATGCAAAGTTTATCCTTTGCAAAACTGTTGCAGGGATACAGACTAAGTACAACCCTCTCAAAAGCAAGAAAACATTTATTTTAATGGAATTTGTGCTGCTTTAGAGGGATTAAAGTAACTTCTACTGTAACCACTATCCACTCTATGATGGTTTTAACAACCTCTTTTCATAAATCAGTTCTCAGACATATTTAAACTTAGTATTATTCAAAAATTAAATGTTCCATTTACATTTGTTGTCAAAACATGACCATGTGCTAAAGGAGGAATCTTACCCATGTGAACATTGAGAAGAGATACGACGTTCTAGCAGTGTGTGAAAAGAGGACAGGGTCCAATAGAACAAAAGATGACTTTTTTTATTTCTTCATGAAGGCTCTATTCCTTCTTTGGACGTAGAACTGGAAGCCCCAAACTCAGCCTTTATCAGTTAATTACAGATTTTTGAATTTAATTCTCTTTTATTCTTCCTTTGTCAAATTAAAGCTACATATAATGCCTCATAAATCTGGCAAATTACCTGCAAAGCTGATTAAAGATCAAACAGATCCAGAATTCATAGCAATATTTTCATGTTATAAAAAGTGGGAAGAGTAATGTACTCGATAAAATAAGTTATATGAAATAAAGCCTTTTAGCTACACTGCTTTGATCTGTTTCTATCCAAGCCCACTCACAGTAACTTTTCTTGAGAATTAAGTTAATTTTATATCAAAGAATGAAATATTCTTGAAAACTGTATAAAAAGTCTTGACAAAAGTACAACTTAGAGGAAAAAAATTGTCCTAAATAGGTGCAAGTAAAATATAAATGTGCTTTAAGTTACTGAAGAGTACTCTGCTTAAATTTTATGGAACTTTTTTTACTTATTGAAATATGAAAGAGAAAAAGAAAAGAATAGAAGATGACATCATTCATTCTTTTTAAAATGGCTTTCATTTAAAAAATATACTTGGAACACCACGATTTTCTCAAGCTGTGCAATTGTTACATAACCTTTTCTTTTGTAAACTGCATCCTTTTATTGTCATCTCAGATGAGATCAGAAATTCCTCAGCTCACTCTGTGAGCTGTTACAGCACTTGGCAATGGGAGAGTAGGTTGTCAGCATTGGTCTCAATCTGAGGTCTATAGATAATGTCGTAGGAATATCAATAGTAATTAATATCATGGGTTGTATGCAACAGGCTTAAAATTATTTTTTAAAATAATGTTGGTTGAATCCTCTTAGAAGCATTTTTGAGGTGCAAACACTTTTTTAGTAAAGTAATAATGCTTATGGCTACAGAGCTCTCTAGGATAGGCTGAGGACTGATTTATGGCCCAGAAACCAAGTATTACAGTGCAGCTCAAGTCCTTACAGCTACACTTTCATCCACCATCTTCAGATTATTTGAAATGGCTGCTGATGCAAGTTGGTCCCCAACATTTCTTGCTCGTTGCTTGGGAGGACATTAGGGTACATGGCCAAAAATCTCCAGTATTAACAGTATAAAAATAGAAACCGAAGCCCCAGGTTCTGATTAATTTATTTATACAGAGATAGCCCATATTGAACACCTATCCCACCATCTAGCGTTCTGCTGACTCCTGAAGACAAAGTCCATAAATAAAAAGAAGTCTACTTTTGCCTTTCATGTGTTATAGAATTTATTGACCTGAAAAGAAGTACCTCAGGACACCAGGTGGTAAGTTAAAAAGCCAGTAGACCAATGGGACATAACAAGTTGAAATTTCTCTTGGTGTTGTCAATAATGCTTTCTACCCTACTGTGAGAGGTTTGTAGGATCTACCAGAGGTGCTGTGGTGTGAGAGGAGCCGTTCCCGTATGCTTGCATACTGACATTGCTCAATATCTATCAAAACTGGAGAACAAACAGCCCTTTCTATCCTACTATAACCAACCATTTTGAAGTTCCCCTTCTAGTCTGGCAACAGCCTCTGAAGACCAGTCAGCTGCATTCAGGCTGTTTCAAGTATCTGAATACAAGCACTGGACTGCAGCCAACTGGTATTTTTGTGGCAGTCATTAAATGTTATTTGCAAGCACAGTGTTCTCTGTTCCTGATCGTGTCGGTCAAGTCTTAAAATCACATTACATATTAATATAATTTAAATAATACAAGGAAACAAAACCACTTGTCCATTTTGTTTTGGCAAATAATGCATAAAACTTTAAACTTTCACAGCTACAAAGTGTTTTCACCATTTGGCCTCAGAACAGTTTAAAAAGCATGGAAATACCATCACCGCCATCGCTGGCCATGAACTTGAGAAACGGGAGAACAAAGGGATATCTCCAGCATCTTTCCAGGAAAATTAACTGAAAGCCATTGGCTTCATATTTGTGCTGGTTTTGTCTGGGATAGAGTTAATTTTCTTCATAGTGGCTAGTATGGGGCTGTGTTTTGGATTTGTGCTGGAAACAGCATTGGTAATATAGAGAATGTTTTCATTTCTGCTGAGCAGCCTTACACAGAGTCAAGGCCTTTTCTGCTTCTCACCTCACCCCACCACCACCAGTGAGTGGGCTGGGGGCGCACGAGAAGTTGGGAGGGACACAGCTGGGACAGCTGACCCCAACTGACCAAAGGGATATACCATACCATATGACGTCATGCACAGCATATATATTTGGGAAAATGAAGAAAGAAAGGGGAGGTTGCTTGTAGTGATGGTGTTTGCCTTCCCAAGTAACCAGTACACATGATGGAGCCCGTGTTTCCTGGAGATGACTGAACACCTGCCTGTCCATGGGAAGTAGTAAATTAATTCCTTGTTTTTCTTTGCTCACTTGCACAGTTTATGCCCCTTGCCTATTAAACTGTCTTTATCTCAACTAACAAGTTTTCTCACTTTTACTCTTCTGATGCTCTCCCTATCTCACTGGGGTGGGCGGGGGGGTGGGGAGTGAGTGAGCAACTATGTGGGGCTGAGCTACCGACTGGGGTTAAACCATTACAACATTCTGTACATAAGACTGTATCAGCTATGGCAGGTGATAATAGAAGTGCCATAAAACTTTTATGTTTTTCATGTAAACAACAGCTTTTATCTGCAGATATCAGAAGTGCTTGGGAGACCATCTACAAGAACAATTAATACTAGACTCCTTAGGCAATGTCTGACTGGATCATATTTCAGTCAATATTAGACACCTGTGCTGTTGAGCATGCAGGAGACATCCACACCAGTTTGCAATCAGTCAGCATAGTTCCTAAGGCAAACTCTTCACAAATTCAGAAGACAGGAGTCAATGTAACCTCCAGAGGTACAACATGCCACTTCCCTTCTCTGTGCCAGGACACTGCACAGGTGCAGCTACAGCTACTGCCAGTTTCCTTAAACTTGATTAAGGTTAGTCCTAAATGTTAGCAAACTGACAGTGTTCTTTGCTTCACAGTAGAGGCTGACAAAGCAAAATCACTGGATTAATATCCAACAGAGGTGCTTGAACCAATAGTATTTCTTTTGATAGAAGTTCATAATAACATAAGCAAAAGACAACAGCATCAAAGACTCTAATGCATTCTGAAAATGCAGATATCTCAGACTATCTATAGCAGTTAAGCCAATTACTGAAGCATTAAACATACACTTTCTGACATAGGTTATCTTGTGATACTTTTTGCTCTGCTTCACAATCCATGAAGTTCCTGGTCAGACCATAAACAAGGATGCGTTCATCAGGACACAATTTGAAGGTGATCAAAACATTCATTCAGGGCCCCTTTTTATTCCCTTCAGGTATGGTACACTGTAATTTTTCCCAAAGGGGATACCAGTGCATCTCTGTGCACATAAATGCCTGCACTTCTGTTCTTCTCGGTCAGCTTGAACAAAGGTCACACAAGTAAACAGGCGATCTTAAGGAATTGGTCATTATTTCAGTATTGGAAGCCATCTCAGGATAGGAACTTCACCTTCCTAGACTGACTCAGCATTTGCTCTAATTAGATATTTTGTGTGTGTGTGTGTGTGTGTGTGTGTGTGTGTGTGTGTTCATTTATATTCAGTTGCATGTTCCATCCAAGATGAACAAACATCTGGCTTTATACACACAGATTAAGAGTCATCTCCATTTGAACATGTAGTGTATGGGAAAAGATTAGCTTTCATACTGAAAAAAAAAAATTGTATTAATATTTAATAAACCGAATAAGCAGTTGAAAGAAACAAAAATGCACGGAAGCCATCTCTTCTATTGACAGCTATAAAGCTGGCAACTGCCATTCCAGCAGCTTTACGTCAATGCCATTCTTTTATTGTGCGACATTTTAACCATTCACCCAAGCCCTGCTGAGGAACACACTTTCATCATACAATTATCTAAGTTCTAAAATGGCAATAGAGAAAAGCAGCAGACAACAAACAACTGGAGTGTTTTCCTCATCCTAGGGAACATGAAAATGACAATGCAAGCTCTAGAAGTTACTTGGACACTCCAGGATGCTGGCAGGGATGTGGAAAACAGCAACATCTCCCTCTCTTTTTCCCTCCTGCAGTCAAGGAAGGAGCAGGAAGACAGCTGCTCTCCATCCCTGGGCAGCCTGAGCCATTCCTGGAACTGCACAGACATGTTTTGCCTCCTTGAACACTAGGGCAAGCTGAAATGAGCTGAGATTTAAACGTATCGCTGAAGGCTGAGAATAAATCTTTATTATGAAGCCTGTGACAGTATTTCAGTTCTTTGAACTATATGGAAATGATACAGAAATAATCTTTAATGAAGAGAGATGCTGACTTCATTGAAGAATAATTCATGCAGCAGTTAGTGGAGAGAAGTCTGATGTTCATGAAAGCAAATAGCTACTTGGAAGCACTGAGTTAAGTGCTCCGGTTTCAATCTCCAGGAGGAAAATGATATCAAGAGTTCTCCCAACAGTTTCACCTCTCCAAACTGTCTGGATGTCAAAACAATAGCATTTTTTACAGTTGGGTACAGTTCATTTAGCCAGAAATAGAGAATTGAAGAAGCAAATCAATAAATTTTGGAAACTGGATGAAAAATATCTGGTCAGATCACCATAGATATGCTAGGCGTAAATGAAGGTAAACTGTACCCAAGCTTAAACTGATGAAAAATTTATAAAATTATCTTCTAGGCAATTTCTCCCATTTTTCTTCTGTAACTAATCAATGTACTCTCTGCAAGAAGATACATGATTTGGCTTGTAGTTTTGATATCAATCTTCTTATTCCCATCTATTTTTCTTTACAATGATGGCAAAATTCTACAGGCCTTAGCAAACTGTCCACGGTAAATACACCATATTGAAAGTACTTACCCAGAAACAAGACTAATTAATCTTTTTTTGTTCATTTAAAAGGAATCCTAGTCATCTAGCTATCTACCACGTCATGGAGTCATACCAACAAAGCACAGCTGGTTATTCCTCAAGGAAGATTTAGCCTCTGACCTTGGATAGAAAGATATTAACACTTCTCCAGAAAGAAAGAAACACTTAACTGATAAAGAATTCTGTCTTTGAGCAACCCCTGTGGTAGAACAGGAGAAGTTACACATCCTCTCCTCCCAAAACAAGCGATGCTGGTAGTGGTGATGGTGAGTGCTTCCATCCTGAGGTTAGTGAAATGTCCGTCTAGGGGCTGGATCTGAATCCCACCTTTTGCCCTGCCTTCCAGGTTGCTCAATGGGAGGGAAGAGGTGTTCAGGTGGCGAAGCTTCACCCAGCTGGCTGAGCATGCTGAGCATTGCTTGTTCTGCTGCAAGCTGAGAGATTTGCCAGTTTCACCAGAATAGGTGGATGTGGGTCTTTCCTCTCAGGAAGCTTTGCTTCTTCAAAGATCAGAAGAGGTTCATGGGAGGCTGGTTAAGGATGGACACTGTTTCACTAAGCTAGTGAGGGGAGTTTTAAACAAGAGTCATGGGAGAAGGACAAAAGGCCAATGAGTATGTGTAAGAACAGCTTAAACTGGACAGGGAATATGTGACTGGGAGACAGGGTTGCTCAGAAGAGGGTTGAAGGATGGAGAAGAAAGTGTGTCAGTCCACAGAAAACTGGGAGTGTTGTAAGGTTTTAGCCAGAACAAAGATTTAATTGGTGTAACAGGATGTGGCAGGATAACACACATGACTAATAAGTCAGTATAAATGGATACAAATTAATACAAATGGCCTGTTCTGGAAAAACAGGCAAGGCAATAGAGAGGAAATGCTGGATAAATCAAAAAAAAGGAGTACTCAGGCTGCCTTGGTAGGTGTCAGTTATAAACCAGTACACCAGGCAGGGCAGAATCCTCCAGAGCACAAAATGTGGTCCCCCCTGGGGATTTCAGCTGATTAAATGCCAGATGGAAAAGGAACACAGTAGGACACAGTCTTTCAGGGTCATGACATGCACCATTAACTCTTTCTGTGTGGAAACCAGTTAAAAATCCAACCAGGTATGAATGCAGATGATTTGCAAAAAATTCAACAGTAACACAATTGTGATCACCTGTTCAACTTGTGACTGGATATTGAATATTTTGACTGATTTTCCTTTTTTTCACAGAAATTTCAGATAATTCTTTAAACATTCATCCTGGCATTCAATATTTTCCATGAAAATCTATAATTTTGTAAAATTAGTATGTGGAATGTGGAAAGGAAATGAGAACAAAAAGTGGGGTTTTGCTTAACAGAACATAAAACTGATAATTATTGCTAATATTCATTTTTGATGCATATCACACTGAGCTGCTAAAGAAAATTCTTGCTGCCCTGCAATGTTGAAATGCTTACCACAAAGATCTGAGTAATTTTGCTTGTCAAGAAAACAGTGTGCTTTATCCCATAGAGTGGTTCCACCATCGTCTCCCATTCTTCTTCAAGGGGCAGAATGCACTCTCTGCTTAACTTCTCCATAAATACGTGCTTATCTTCTAAATATCACACATTGTCACTGTGTGCAACTAACAATCTTTGGCTAAGCAAGGAACCTTATGCACATTTCAGACAGACTGACAGGTGACAGGTTTACTTCCCACATTCATACATTGTTATGAAGCACAATTCTCCCACTGAAAACTGACAGCTGCCTGCATTTACAAAGCCAAAGACCTGCTCAGACTGCTTTGTACCAATACACCAGCCAAGATTGAGAAAATGTTCGTATTGATTCTTTCACCCACACTGTAGATAATAAAACCATTTAGGTGATCAGATTTTTCATGATGCCATAAGCAATTGTCTGATTTAACATCCAGAGTTCCTAGATCAATTCGCTGTTATTTCTGTAGGCTGTTTTGTACTTTTTCCCTGCAAAAGCTTAAGTACAACAGGCTGCACATCGAATGGCTTCACATTCCTTCTAACCATTTGTGACACAGAATTAAAGGTTTATCTCATAGACAGCAGAGTATGTAATAGGCTTTTTTAGCTGAATGGCTATTTCAACAGAGGTCAGTTCATCTAAAAGACTTTCTAATAAACTGTGTAATTTTCCTGGTGTATGAAGACTTTCCACGTGATTGAGCTAACTGAGCCACAAGACTAGGTTGTGAGCTGCTTACTAAAAGGGTATGGGGATGGTTGCTATCTGGATGCTAATCAAACAGCTTCGCTTCAATAAATGAAGCAGTGAAGTGACATACAATCTGCCTGTCTGTGCTTATATACACAGCAGGAACATTTTTGAGGGAAAATCCCAAGAATTATTATACCAGTGGGATTTGCAATTTCTTGAGAAAACAGGCCCACTCAGATCAGCCAATCTGTGCCCAGAATCTATTAGGCAACATCGTTTCTTGTTTTGACAGAACTTGATTTCAATTAAATCGTGAAATGAATGCAAAGCCTTATGTTCCATTATCACTGAGTAAATCCACAGCAAATATTTTTAATTAAATTATAGGGAGATTAAAATAACTTAGAGATGGTATAATTATGCCTCAGTGTTTGGCGTGTGGACATGGGGATCTAAGAAAATGCTGAAAAAAAAAATAAATGTAGGAACCTTTTTGATCTGCAATGAAAAAGAATATACTCTTGAAGGTAGATGATGAAGGCCCAAAAATTATTAGACAAATCAGATTGTGAAAGTTAAAATTAACAGATTCTGCAATAAAGCTGAAAATATAAAATCAGACTAAAGTGCTTACTTTCTAGCAACAGTTTCCATTTTTACCATTTAAATTAGATCATTACATCAAGGTTCTCCTCATTATGAAGAAAACATTCAAAAACATCTGAGCACAAGTTTCTGAATTTCCAGCTATTTATACAAATCTATACTGATAATATACGATCTTGTTACATGTAATACCTTTATCAGAATGGTCTAACCCAGCTCCCATCAATGTGAAAGGTCTCCCATTGAGCTGACCTGGTTGCTTAAGACAGGGTTTTGATATCCTGTAAGAGTAGCTATATGAACTGTAGCAAACTTCAGCATGCCCAGACATCCAGAAATCTGAAACTCTGAATTTTCTAGTGGGCCAAGAAGGAAGACCAAGGACAGACCCTAGGGAGTGTGTGTCTTTAATTGGGCTTCAGTTAAGAGCTTTCCTTTTGGAAAAGGTTTTTTACTGTTATATCTAAGTCTGATGCCTAAACATTCTGGAAGATAGGCTCCAATCATCAATGGTATATTTTTTTCTTGAGTGGACCTCTATTCAATTTAGATCTGAATGCTGTATCCAAAAAGAATAAGTAACTTAGGGTAGGAGGGGCACATTTGGTGGTCACACCTTGCAAGACTTTTCTTGACCTTATCTTAGCCTGCAGGCCCAGGGAGCCCAGATCTGACTCTCCACCCTGGGGGTGTGCATGTTCAAAGTCAACCGAAGGAGGTGCAGGCCCTTCTCCCCAGCCCTTGGGGTTCCTTCTAGAAGACACCATGGATCAGCACCATCCACACCATGGTGTGTAAGGTGCTGGCTGCGAAGTCCAAGGTCAATGAGGATGGGGAAAGTGTCATCCATTGAAAAACACTGTGTTTTTTAGTTCTTGTCAGGAGAAAAGTGTGTGTTTGAATAAAATATCTATCTTGTCTCCACAAGCACACAGAAACCCAAGAAACTGCTCATTTTTGCTGATCCTTAGACAAAGGCTGCATCCCTACTGGCTGGTGGCCTCTGTCAGTGCTGGGGCCAGCTTCTCAGCATCTTCAGCAATGGGGCGACCCGGCCCTTGGTCACATACCAGAGAGAAAATGAAGGCCATCATGACACACGTCAGCTCTGCAGCTTTCATGAGAAGGGCACCCTGCACCACTGCTGAGCTGCTGGGAGCTGGTGGGACAAGCCAGTGTTGTACTGGCTGCCCAGCGTAGGCTCAGGTAGATACCGTGGGAGTTCCAGGCACAGCTGATAACCTAGAGCAGGGGTGCCTAACTCATTTTCACCAGGGGCCACATCAGCCTCACAGTTGCCTTCAGAACGCAGAATGTAATTTTGGGACTGTATAAATGTAGGAGTAGTTAGTAGTAGTAGTTAGTAGAGGATCTTCCTTCATTTATCCACACTGTCCTCCACTCATCTGTTGGCAGATGGTTACAAAAAGCAGTGAGTTCCCTTAATATGGGTATGTCAGTGGAGTCCTGGGCTGGGCAAACAGGAGGGTGTGGGGGCAAGAGTTACCCTGGAAGTCTCTTATAGGGACATGGGTGGAGCCTGACAGCTTGCACTGCCTTCTCTGAGGTTTCTTGTTTCTCTAATACAATCTCACCTGCCAGAAATGAATGCTGAGACTTACTCTGAAGACCATGAGTAGCTAAGCCAGTGCAGCATGTGTACTGGGAGAGTAAGAAAGAACACAGCTCAGGAGTGCCACAACCAGCACCTGTGTTTAGAGTTCATCCACACATGATCATAGGAAAAACATCAGAGAAATACAGCCCAGATTTTAAGCCTACAAGTGTTTCATTAGACAATGAGAATTAACCTAAACAGGATATCACTGGTAAACTGTTAAGACATTCTTATATTGCATAACTAAATTGCTATTCATAAGCAGCAGGAATCATTAAGGGGCTCTGCACACAGCCCACTGACATATGACTGCTTTGCTCTTGCCAGTATCATATTTCAAATGTTCATTTCACTGGTATTCCTTCTGAAGGTAGAGAAAACATAATACTCATCAAAGGTTCCCTTATCATTTCCAAGGCATAGACACAGCATCAACTCTATTTTTGCTAAGCCAAAATTTAACATAAAATTATCATCTGCAATGACACTTAGTGATTAATTGTCTTAGCACATCCTTAGCCAAAACCCCTGTGGTCAAACTTATTATGAAATGAGTACCAATAGCTATTAGTACTGCTTTGAAATTATAATCAGTAACTGATGGCTCAAAAGATAACGTAAACTCTCCCTGTAGAAGTACTTCAGAATGTATTTTTTAGAGGGGAAAATTATCATTTTCAGCTGACATTGAAACATGGGAACTACTAAGAAAATGTGCCACATCCATTCTCTTTGGTCTGGAAACTTATTTCTGCATCCTCTATCCATTTCAAACAGGACTGAAATAAATTACCTTACAATTTGAAACTCTTCATGAAGGGCAACATCAGATGAACATTGGTCTTTCTGGAAAAATCAGAACATGTGTGTGATCCAAGCAGCAAAGGTACATATACATTTGTTAATATGAAGATTTATTGCAAATATCTGCTGGGACTGCAAATGACGGGATGTCAGGAGAACTGCTCTAGGAAACAGCCTCAAATAAGCAGTGGCCCACATGGTTAGTGCTGCTTTTAGACCACAGAAAACACCAGAGCTATAACACTAGCTGTAAGACAGTGAGGAGAGATGATTTTGTTGCATCTGTGCTAACTCCTAGTAACAGGAGCTAAAGAGAGTCTATGTTAACAGAATAATTCACCACAGAGACATCTATGCCCTTTATTAGCATTCATGTCGTGTTTGTGCCTCTACTACTAAATATGAATAAATATCAGAAATGTTACTGCATATTTTCTTAAGTTGCCGTTTAGTGATTGTAAAAGGATTGACCAAAATAGCACAACTAGAAGAGCTTACACTTTGTTCCTGATGTGCTTAGTATAAGGCTTTCTGAAAACAATATATGATTTCTATCATCTTTGGTGGATTTGATTTCAGACTCCCTCAGGGCTAGGTAATGTGCGAGTTACCTAATACAGTCAAAAAATGAGAAAATTAAAGTGCATTACCAGAAAGCTCGAGTCACCAAGTCTTTGATTACCACTGAAAAGTAACAATTTTGTTCATAGTAGAAAATGTTCATTTCAGTTGCACAGTATTGCTAGCCATCGGCAATATTTTTGTTGAGTTTTATAAATATGGGAATACTATGAGCTTCACAATAGTGTATGTTTCATTAAGAATAGTAAATTAAAAGGTTTTTAAGTTTCTGGTGTTGGAAGTCTAAAAATACAACTTGTTTTTGCATTACAGGTAAAGAAATTAAATGTCAAAGAATTACGTCCATCTTGAATTAAACAAAAGTCAAAATCTGAAGAGAGCTTATAAAATGATCTTTTAAAAACAAACAAACAAACATGATTTTTTTAATTTAAAACAAAAATATCTGGTTTAAATAACTTTCAAATAGTTTATTTTGAGTATGTCCTGTAAAGATTTATCTTACTATTAACAGAAGTGTAAAGACAAAAATATAGTTTCAACAAAACAGAAAACTTCTCATTTTGAAAACATCTGAGGAGGATTTTCTGGTTATTTTGAAAAATCTCACCAGTGTGAAATACATAAATAGTGATATTTCCTTATGGAGCATTATGAATTAAATGAAATTATGCTTTAGAATAAATGAAACATTGTTTCAGAAAAGTCCTGAGGGCAGATGGAAATGTAGTGACAAAGGACAAGGGGAGGAAGTCAGGGGGCAAGAAAAATCACTTTTCCAGAAAGTTTTAATTGAAATCACTATTTAAGGCCTCTTAAGGCTATTAAACTGTGTATTTATCATACTTTCGATCCATGTCCATGATAGAATTGGTTCTATAAAACCACATAATCAGATAAGGAGTGGAGCCTTTATTTTATTTATTTCCCAGTCCCAGGTCTGCCTTTGTAGGTAAGGCAATGCCTGCTGCTCAAGCTTCCCCAGTGCTGGGGTTAAAGGTACCTGTAAGCGTTTTTGAGATCCTAATGACAAATGTCTAGGTGGAATCTAAGTACCTTCAGCACGTGCTCACTCGGAGCTGGAGATGACCCCATCGTCCCACAGGGAAACTGAAGGGGAGGATGCAGAAATCAGATGAGCACAGTGGCACTTCAGGCAATGGCACTGGGTGACCCAAGTGGCTGGGGTGGCAAGGGGCAGCAAGATCAAGAGCCCAAAATCACCTCCACTCTCACTGCTAGAGCAAGTCTCACCTCATTGCAGGTGCATGCAGAGCCCTCAGCACAAGCTCCCCTGTCCTCTGCACCCCCGTGGAGTCTACACTGACCCCAGGGAGGTGACAAGGGGTTCATCTCACCCAAACACATGGGCAGACCCACTCAGGGATCCCTGTTCTCATATCTGTCATCACCCTGTTCAGAAAAAGACACAAACTCAAGGTCTTGCCTGTGTGTGGGAACAGCCCACATAAGCAAACATAAACTCCAAGTTTTCCGGTTATGAAACCTAAGAAGTGTCAACCACTTCCAAGTGCTGCAGGAGAACTGGACCAATGGGATTAGCACTGGTCTAAGAAAAAAACTGTAGAACAAGTTCCTTCAGCTTGCCAGTCTGTTTTAATTTAATAATTTCCCTATTTATTTCAACATCTGCAGAACCGTTATCCAGATGAACATCAAGATCACAGCCATTTGACCAACTGTTTATCTCCTACAGTCAAGCACAGCTTTTATTTTTACCCAAGGTAAAGCATGATAATCCACATTAAAGATGGATTTGTGACATTAGCAGTCAGATTTGATAACTGTTTACAGTTCCAGCTGGGCAATTAAGCAGTGTTAATTTTTGGAACTCCACTTCACTCAATAATATAACAGGCACTTTCCTGATTAATAAGAAATTAGACTAACGATAAATTCTCTGTTGGATGCTAAAAGCTTTGTTGTGACAAAAGTCTTTCACTGTGTGGCAATTAAGGCATGCATCTAGCTTCCTAGTTTCCAAATCTTCCATGCACTGTTATGCTCCTTTGTCGTCATTATGTCTGCAGAAAATGCATAATATCTTCTCATAGACATCTGCTCAGTTTGGCTCAAAAAAAGGTTACATGACAAGTGATGTTACTCAAACTCTGTTTCTGAAATATGAAATATTTAAAAAACAATTTAACCATAATAAACGGGATAATTTATTTTGCCGAGAAAAAGCCATCCATAACCACAAGACCAAGACATGAGACAGGATGTTCTACACCAATATGCAGCAGTCACTGCTGCAGCCTCTCTCTCGTGTCAGTTGATCTTGGTTTTAACTGGTTTTGGTCCTCATATCTTACATGACCTTAGTCCTTACATAACTTACTCCTATATTGCAGTCAGTGCTGAACATCTACAGAAAGAAGCCATTAGGAAGTTACAGTATCCCTCCATTTTGCATGCCCAGCCATGGCTGAACTGAGTTTTGCCCTGAGTTTAGTGGATGGGCTAAAATACAGAGCTGATTTTTCATAAACTAGTAACTCAAGCCCACATGCTAGGAAGGTACAAACTGCTCAAGTTCTTATTTTGAAAAATAGTCTTTGTTATTTAGCTCAGAGTTCCTTCCTTAGAGCAATGAAATCTGAACATGCATTTCCCTTTTCTTACATCTCAAGAAGAGTGAGAAAAAAGATATATGAGAAAATGTAGGTATTTCAAAACTGCTAGTAAATCAACATTCAGAAACAAATCATAAACGTTCCCTAAATAAAAATGATTGTTGTTGTTGAACATTCTCTTTAAAAACTGTTGGCTGTATCCTTTCTTAAGCTCCCCAAAGAAGTGAAGTAAAAAATCGCCCCAAGAAAAAGGACAGCATAATATTCAATTCTCACAGTTATGAGTTTTCAGGTTCTTTATGGCTTAATTAAGATTCTCCTAAATTAGTCAGCAAAATTTTGCTACAGGGGTATGGACTCACATCAGAAGCAAAGATTCAAGGACTCCAAATACAAAGAGCTTGTGACAAAATCCATATTTTGAATCAAGAATTCTGTGAATCCTTTTTCACATCTCAGATACTTTGTTAATGAAAAAAAGGTGAAGTATGGTCTTTTTCTTAGAATTTTTAGTGCTTTAAATTAAACTCAAAAATTCTAAAAGTCCTGGAATAAGTTTAAAACAAAAAAACCCAGCATCAGCATGATCATAGGACCCACAAGGTGGTTCAGGGATTGTGAATAAGGTCATCTACCAGTAATGATCCATCTGTTGTATCTTGACATCCCATAAGTAGGTCAGGTTTTTTTGTATTTATGCCAGTTTACAAGTCCTGTGGATGGTCCTGTCCCTGTTCCTATTGGTCATTCCCACTATGGTGTAAGAGCCACATAAGCGAGACACACAATCAGAAGAAGGAAATTGTGAGATAAAATTTGTTAATACCTTATTAAAATAGTAGGTACCACTTGACAGAAAAAAAAAAATGCATTTCAATACACTAAATCCTAGGTTTTCAAATGCTATTCGTTGATATTTCCCTAATTATCTGCATTACAGGCATCCAAGTTCATCATACACCACTGTTGCTGCTGTTAAAAAGGAAAGTATGAGACATACATATACTAAATTATATATATATATTAAATCACAATAAAGACTGAGGTAAGTACACTCACAGTAATTTTAATGCAACATTTGTGAGCAAATTGCTAGAGAAGAAACAGTGATACATGCTTTAGTACAAGATTGCAACCTTGGTTCTTACCCAGGATCCTTCTTTTTCAAGGGAAAAAGGCTGTTGAGTATGGCCCAACACAAGGCCTTATACAGAGCACAGACTTGAAGCTCCCTGTGGTCTCTCAGCTGGGCAGAAGTGGAAGGCCAGTCGTTAAAAAAGTTTGTCTATTTGTTTTGTGACTGCAAAGTGAAAACTATTTTTTTTCCCCATAATAATAGGGCCAAAGAATTTCCTTTCTCCCCAGCTAGGAACAAAAACAATAATGGAAGCTCTTCAAATTAATGTTCAAAAGAGGAAAAGAGATCCAACGGATTATTAACTTCTCAGTAGGGAAGACATTATTACAGTCAAAAGACTTCAAAATCCCTTTTCTTATGTGATTTATTAACAGACTTTCACACCTCTTTGTCCTCAAAAGAAGAGTGTAAGTATTTCTTGAGTGGTGTATCTTTTGGGGAGTTGAGGACAACACTGCAAAGCCTGTTGTCCAATTATTTGTTTCAAATACGACACTCTTGTAAATGTCAGTGCTCAATGGGTATTAAACTCATCCATCTGCGCACGGTCTCTGAGCTTTGCTAAACAATAAAAGAAAATTATATCACTGCACTCTGGAAAAAAAAATATTTTTTAAATCTTTGATATTTCCTCACTACCCAGCACATTAAGCAAATATGTAATGTAGATTCTACATATTAATGTGACTTCTAATATTAAATTAATGGCAAATTTGAAAATGGGGAAAAAATCCATCTCCTTTCTACCATAAAATAAACTCTCCTGGAAATTATATGGTAGTTTCCATTGTGAAGCATTATTTTCTTTTTTTTTTGTATGTATTTTATTTTCAGATAAAAGTATGAGTTCAAGACCAAACTTAGATTGTAAACACTTCATAACACTATCTGAATTTATCAGGCAGTAGTAAGTCAATCTTTTTCACTTAATTAAGGTATCCTACTGGCTTTGTTAATAATTCTATGTTATAATAGTAATGAGTATTCTAAAACAAAGTCTACTAGCAAGCATTCATGGAATTTATTTTCTGAGGCAACAAATACCTGCCCAATATTTGCAGCAAGCTTGGGCTCACAACTATTAAGATCCTTACTAAGAGTTTACTATAAGTTACACTAGTCCAAAAAGAAAAGTTTCAAATGTGCTGTGAATACAATCCAGATATAAATTTCAAATATGAATACATATAATGCACAGGGACAAAGACAGTATCATTAAAATATTCAAAGAAATCACGATGCGACTAAAATCACACAGAAATGCTCGTTACATTCACACAAATCAATATAGACGTTTGCTATATTTGTGGTATACTTGAAGATAGAAGATTGATTATCTCAAAACCAAAAATGATAAAAATGTGTCCTCTAGAGCTGACTCATTCTTTAAACAGTAAGAGCATAATTGCTTTGCCTGACACTGTATAAACTGACTAAGAAGACATATAAAATATGTGGGTGTTTTACCCACACCCCCCTACACGCCCCCCCAAAGAAAAAAAAAAAAAAAGATTAAAGTAGCAACTAAGTGAAATTTGAGTGAGTGTACAGTAAAAATAAGTCATTCTTCCTGCTGCCCCATATAGTATACAATGACAGCACATTCTGCAGTGCTCAGATGTGTCCTCTGGTTTTGTTTTATGCAAATAAACAATTCCTCCCAGAAACCATGTCCAGTATATAATTTATGATATTCAAATTTAAAAAAAATTAAAAAATTTAAAAAACAGTGTATAAACTGAAATCATAGACAAATGTCTTTATAAATTCAAAATATATAATGTCACGTTAAGCATATAACCAGAATTTGTTTTAAAAGTGTTGATTTAACTTTAATGATATTGCAGAACAAGAGCTTTGCCATTCTCACAAATTCTTTACAAATGGTGCCACGTACTCTTTTGTTAAAACTAACTATGTGGCAGACCAATATTTGAGTGACCATAATAAGCCCATTTTAGTTTTGTGATGGTGCACAAAGCTGAACTTCTTTGGTTTATACCATCTCTGTAAATATTTTTTAAACCTTCCAAGTTAATAATACAGAAAAAAAAAATCTGCAATGCTTTGAAGAAACTTCCTTCACTGAGAATCTTGACGTTTCTGAGCCACAGCTAAATCCAAAGGCTTAAACCTCTTCACAGGAAAACTTTACAGGCAAAGGTTAACTTATGATCAATGGAAATATTTTCTTTTAATTTTCTTTTTATTTTGACTCCTTAGCTTTTTATATAATATATTTAAATTGACTCAAGCAATTATTTCAAAGTCAAAGATTGAAATGTTTTATTCAAAAAATTACTACTTTGAAGACATTAGCATTCTTAGAAATTTTCCACAAGCTTTTCTTTTAAACAAATCTTCAGTGAAATCCAGAATTCATTAAAAAAGACACTTTTCAAGAGCTTCAATCAATGATAGAAAACAGGCTCATTAGATGTTTTTTTTAATTTCTAACTGTAAACTATAACATATAAAAGCTTTTGGTCTGCAGCCCATCTCTAATTTAAAACATCTTGTAACAAGTCTTTTTTATGAGCTACGAAATTTAACAGCTACCTAAATAACTATTCTTGGAAGAAAAGAATGCTTATCAGCATGTACATATCCACAGTTATCTACCCTTCATCCAAAAGGTCAATTTAGTAGAAACATAAAACATTTTCCTCATTCACTTCTTGCTTAGAAATTACAATACCTGCAGAGCAACTGTGACACAAGGGTATATTCAGATCCTCTTTTGTACCAAAGTGGATTGAGTAGACACATTCATTACCCCCCACAATCATGTATTCTTGAATATAGCTAGGCTTATGCTCAGTCATGGTTATTCTTACTCCTCATCTTTCCCTGGTTGCAATGCATACCCTGCTCAAAGCCAAACCCATCAGCCAGTCCTGTCCCAAAGCTTAGTTTTGCCTCTAGGCTTGCCTAGCTTTTAGTTTGTTCCCTGCTTTCTCCACCCTGTGTGAGATATCTCATTTGAGACTGAAGTCATGAAAAGAGCAACAGTTGTGCCATTTATTCTCTGAGTCCAGAATTTCAGCCCTTGTGTTTCAAAACAGACGTATATTGTCATCATTTTGTTCCCAAACATGGGATGACTGTACTAAATATCTGGCATCAGCTGCTGGCTGATGAAGGAGTCACAGGCAAATAAGGCGGTTTCAGGAGATGGTTTTCTGCCTGTCTGTCCATGTATTTTCCCTTACCACATGATGCCCATTATGACTACATAGAAATCCAGATGCAAAATAAAAAAATTACTTGATATCTGTTTTTCATTTCTCTTGAAAAAAAAAAACTTAAATGGTCCAATTTTTAGAAATCTGCAATGAAGATGAAGTGAGTCTGTATGAGGCGTTTTCCTGAAGCTGCTAATCAAACATTACACAAGTGTTTGAGAAATCACAAAAGCAGAAGAAGATACTTTCTAATAGATAGATAGGTAGATAGATGACAGATAGATAGATAGACAGACAGAATCTTAGCAACAGACCCTAAAATGCCAAGCACTGCATGCTCCCTCTGGGTCATTTATGGGAAGAAACAAGGCTAGAACTTCTCAATCTCCACATTGATTAATCCTTTCCCTTCTCCTTTACTCGTTGCTGGATCTTCTTTGGCAGAGACAGACAAGACACTCTCACATGAAATGTGTCACATGGAGCCACAGAATGAGCAGGGAGAGGGAATCCTCCTGCTCTGCACCACAGTTCTCCTTCAGGGACCTATTTCCATGTAATTAGAAGAGCACTGTTAAAAAAACAAAAAAAAAGACTCTATTAAATAAGTCACCAGAAATGTCTTGTAAGTAGTCGCAAACTATAGGTTGCACTATGTGGGAGGAGATTTCCTCAGACAAGAGAGCTAAGAGGGCTGCCACAGACATCTGTCTCAGGGATATATGTGCTCATATTATGTGACAAGATTATGGACATGTGGCTGCAGATATCCCCTGCCATTACTCTAGGTCTGTATCACACCCAAAATAATAAAGAGATGCAAAAGAGCATCAGAAAATGGAGGATTTCATTGCAAAGGAAGCAATGATACAGCCTCAGCACTATTAAATGGTTGATCTTGTTATAGTTTATAAGCTTTAACAATTTATCACACTTCAGCCTGAATTCCTAATCCCATTAATGTATTCACACACACAATACATTAAGTTAATTTCTAGTACAGTCTTGAGCTTTCTCATGTCTGTGCTAACAGGACATTGCACAGGACTGTGGCAAACTAAGACACATTCTGTAAGAAGGCTTTCCTAATCACGTCTGAGCTAAGAGAAGTAAACTGGGCCTCTTGGAAGAAAAAGAAGTAGGGAGAAAAATCATGCATCCAGCTGAGCTCTGGAAGGAATGCAAGATGCTTTGGGCTAGCAATGGAAAAAAATAGTCTGAATATTATAGGAAAATTATACCTAAATCAATACCTAAAGCAAGCTGGTTTTTTTCAATGTCATGGCTGCCTTTTCTTACAGTGACAAAATGGTAGTAAAAATTCCCATCACTCTTCTATTAAATGTGTTGATGTGCTCTAAACTAAGTCAAAAGCTCCCAGATGTCCGACTGGGTGGGGATGGTGTCCTTGACCCTTGATAGCAGCTGCCTCTTCCTAATAACACTGCCCACACCGGATCCAGCTGGGTTGGATCTGTAGGGAAGAAAAGGAGAGCTGTGGTATGGATGGTGGACCACTAGACCATGGCAGAGCAGAGATGCCTTCTTCCAGGTCCCTTCTCAATTATTTCCACAGTTGGCTATGTCAGTAGTTTTGCTATATATGCTCCACAGAAACCATTATAAGCAGAGGTGACAGACACACGTCAGCACAGGATTTCTCCCATCGGAGTGCTACCCTGCTGCAGAAGACTGGAGCAGACACACTGCAACATGTTTAGATCAGGACACAGCAAATTTATATTGTAAGGTTCAGTGGACCTGAGTCTGTGGAACTCTCACACTGAGAAATTATAAATTAAAGTGCAAAACATTATGAAGTACAGACATTACACAAGCAAATGAGCATGAAGATTATGTACATTCACATTGTCCAAAAAATGAAAGACTAACTAAAATCTGTAAAACAGCAGTTATCACTGGATATAGAGACTGTGTCTTCAGTTGTTCATGGACGCTTGTAGGAGGAGGTAAAATTCTACCAACTAATAATTATCATAACAATAAACAATAATTTCTAACAACTCTCAAGGAAAACTGGAGAGTGCGTGGGCCTTATCTAACAAAGACACTTAGAGGATATTCACAATGAAAAGGCAAACCTGTGGGCCCATTTCATATTTGCACTCAGGCTAAGTGTAAAGGAGCAAGTAAATTTACATGTACAATATACAAAATATGGGTGAAATTAAAACTAAAAGATTTAAAGAGAGGCACAGGAGGTACACAAGAAAAAAAAATGAAGAATCATTGGGGCATTACATTTTATTTTCCTATTTTAATTATAATCATGCAATAAAGGAAAGCTTGAAAAATAAAGAGTAAAATCAATCTTAATATGGTAGTAAATATAGGAGAATCTTTATGGTTTGTCAAAAGGACCTTCAAGGTGAAAAAGAGCAAACTACCAACCTCCTGTCAGCTTTGAAACACCCCCTCTCACTTCTAATATCAATATCCATTATTAAAATTTTTGCTCCCCAAATCCAGGGATTGAAACTGTTGTGATATCTTTGTATTTGTTCAGTCTGTCAACTTCCTCTGTCTTAATCTATTTTTGTGGGCTGACAAAGGACTGAAATTGGTAAGAAAACTATTTTCGGGGTGTCTTACATAGTGTCAAAGCTGACATGGACAGTGAGGGATGCTACACAGCAGCATATGGTCATGCATGCCTACAGGCTTGAGGTTGTGGCTGATGCTTCGTCTCCCTGAACAGGTGAGAGATAAAGAGAATACAGAAGATTGTTAACCCAAAGTTCATCAGGTAGAGATTGTACATGTGGGTCCATCAGCTCCTCTACTGACAACATCAAAGTTTCCAAATCGTGACTCAGGCTCCATGAGTCAGGATGTCATAAAACACTGCTCCACAAGCAGCATATTAATGTAACTAATGATCTTCGCTTCCTCTGGCTGGTTGCTCTTTGTCCTCTAAACACCGTCACAAAAATCCTCCCCCTACCCACATGTGCTCCAGTGCTTTATCTCTGCAGCAGTGCTCATGTGGGCCAGCCAGGGGTGACCGACAGCTGGTTGAAAATAACCAGAATTTCAACTGCTGCCCCTATTTTTTTTCCTCTTTTTTTTTTTTTTCAATTGTACTCTCTTTTTGTTAAGCATTCACCAGCCTGCACAGAACTAGTGTAGGTTTAAATAATGTACACATGGTTTGCAAACTTACACAAAACAAGTAAATTATCAACTTGTGCTTCCTTTACTTAGGAAATGAGGCTAAGACTGGTAGAAGTGAAATTCTTTTTATTCTCCTCTCATTGAGGATATTCTGACATTTACTTTTCAGGTTCTTCTCTTTGTCACTATGCTAGAAGAATACACTCCTTTCTGTTACAGGTAAGTTGGAAGATACACTTTTACACTTCTGCCACAAGCCTGAGCTTTTGCAAATAACGTGGTGTGATTGGTGTTGGAATTGCAGAGATCAGCAAGACTGTTGTGCTGCAGCCTCATAGCTCACCTGCTAAAAGGTATTTTCACAGAGAAACAGTATTTTAATGACGTCAGGGACTGTGAAGAGTAGAAAACATAAATGCATGATGCATGGAACGAGTTATGGGGGAAACTGAATATGCCTTTATGTAAGCAGTTGTTAAAGTAAGTATTTTATGCAAATAAATGCAAACTATGCAGCAGGGGCAGAATATGACATAAATGGAGAAGGAAAGAGGGAGTGGAAATTTCTCAAACTAAAAAAACTGAGAACTGTGCAACAGAGCACAGAGCTGGCAACCTCCACCATGCTTGGAAACGCAGCCGGGGCTCTGCAACAGCAGCTGCTCTGGCAAGTGGCCAGCAACCCACGGGTGAATGAAGACGACTAAACCGTGTAGGAGCCTTTGATGCTTCCACTTACTTATGTCATCACTCACGTGACAGGTAACATTGGCGATGTGTGAAAGAAAGTGGGCTCACAAAACAAAAACTTGAGTACAGTCAACTGGAAGACAGTCAATGGTACCTGAAAACATGAACCTGTGCTTATCTTTTCCTCTTGGTAGGTCACATCTGTCTTCATATTGCTACTCAGTGAATAATCTGGGGAAATGTGCACAGGCATGATTCAAATAAATTTTATTTGTATCTTCTGAAACAATTTTATAGCCTACCCCTCGTCCTTGCTCTCCAGCTGACATGACACTGTTACTGTTAACAGAGCCTCTCATCTCCATGTATCTTCAAATAATTCTATAACCAAAGTTGCTGCTTCATTCAAGATATGTTTCAGAGATCACAGAACAGAGCAGCTTTAGGGAATTCCTTCATTCCTGAATCCATCCTACAAGTAGTTAAAATTTATCTGGGTATTTTCTCCTCGCTATTGAAAAAAAAGTTCTATTTCATGCTAGATCATTAGTACTAAAAAGATCCAGAGGCAATTTTACAGCAGAGCATCATCTTATTTCCATTTTTAAGGCAAAATACGAAAAATCGTTACTTTGCCTCAAGTATGCTTAGAGAGATTTGGCAATGCTATGAAGAGCAGGTCTTGAATTTATGTGGTATTGACACTGCAGTCTACAGCAACCACCTTCTAAATGTCTGTTTGCAAAAGAATCAACAAGAGCTAAATTGTGCAGTGATGTCCAGTTTGGGAGGTGAGCTGCAGGCTGGGCTAGACCAGCACCCCTGATCACAGCAGACACTGATTTTAATTGGCCTTGCAATGGCTACCACACAATGAGGACTTTCAGATGCGTAAATGCCCACATTCACACTTGAAGTTAGCACCAGCTGGCATTAGTCTGGCTGTTGAACATGCGAACCAAGCATGAGGGAACATGCCCACAGCAAGGAACTAAAGCAGGATGTGATGTACCAAGGACAAGCAGAGAACAAAGGAGAGCTCAACATCATGGTGACTCCAATCTCCCCAACTTTCCCCTCCTGCCTTGCATGGTAACCAGTGGGCACCTCTAGCTGCCCTGCCTCCTCGGTAAAGTGATCTGAGCAATGAATTGCGGGGAAGGAGGCAAATCCCTGGGATGTGGCACAGCAGCTGCTCCCAGTTGGGCAGGAGAGCTTGGAAAAGCACATTCAACAGTGGAAAATACCACCGAGGTCTATTTCCCTCTATCATGTGAATGATCAAAGGAATGTACAAGGGTTTGAAACAAACTGAAATACAGATTTTTTTGTTTTGTGATGGTTTATTTGTGATGTTTTTGTGATGCTTTTTGATGTTTGTGCATTTATATCATGATACATTAAAACAGCTTACATGAGGTAGGTTATTTCATTCTTCAGCAGAAAAGGCGCATTTGGGCAAAGGGAGAAAAGGGGATTTATACTGAGCTTTGCTGGCCCTTAAAGCACTGAGATATTGCAAAATCTGAATTCATCTTGGGAAAAGATGGTAACAGATCTCTTGACCAATTAATAATTAATAATATATTTTACTCAAGATTTAATACAGATCAAAACAAAAATTCATTATGTAGAAATGGAACAGCTTAATGTAGGTGTGAAATACAAACTGTATGTGACTTTTCCAGAGAGTTATTAGAAAGAGAAATTGATGAACTCAACATGAAAATGGCAATACTCATATCGAATTTCAAGAAAATACCAGGTCACAATGGGTCTGGATGTTGAATTTTACAAGCCATTCACTCTGAAGACTTTCCCACATTGCAGTGAAGTGTAAAATCAAGTGTTAGATAATCCCACATAACCACAAAACCTCAGGGAACCGCTGATTATGACTGCCAGTGGCCACATCCCCCAAAACAGTGGACCTTTCAATTGCACAGATTTGTATTAAACACAATTGTTTTCCTACTGCAGTCTAAGGAGCATTTGCCCATAGTCTGTAAGGAGCTGACTGACCTTCTTTATCTCCAACTGCCAAATTACATTAATGGATTAAAAAACATACACAAGAGACATCCTAATAATATTTGTCAGTACACAAGAGCAGTCATGCCATGAACATGTTATGCAACTGAGAGTGCAAGCCATGATATGATTTCTTTATTAACAGGAGGACAATACATTTAAGCACCCCAGAAGCACAGAACAAAGTAGAAAACTTTGTTGCCTGACATTGGTCATCTACACATCTACACTTTTCCTTTTGTTCCCACACTGGTTTAATTGTCAGATTTCCTCTCTGTCCACACTAGCACAGCCAAACCTCCTCCACAGCAGCTCAAACATCTGAAGCTTTCCATAAATGTCAACATGCACCCAGACCCTCTGCTTTCATCAGTCAGCTACTTCTCCAGCCACAAACATGTCTTGCATGTTGTTTTTTTCCTATTTATTCCAGTTTCCTCAAGGGAGTAGCTGCTGTACTTCCTCCCTTTTGTGAAGCTGGTCCTTGTCTTTCATGAAATCCCATGGGTAAGGTTTACCATCAGCATCTTTTCATCCCTAATATTTTCAGGTTAAATTGAATGAAGCACAGCTACAGGTCACATCCTTGTTTCCTACGTTTACCCAGGATACATGGCTTTGACTGGAGGATCACCTCACTTCCCTCCTGAACAGAGTGCTACTTTAGACTCCACAATGCCCCATCACCATGAATTGCTCTGTTCCCGCTTCTCCTGGGTGTGTCAGTCAGGAGACTGACAGTCTTGAGGCTCTGTTAAAAATATTCCAAAGTCCCGTTTGTGCATTCATGTGCAAATGCTCCAATGTCACCCCATGTATCTCTAGCTACCAAAGTTGGAGTGTCTGGCAACAATGCTAAAAGAAACCTTCTTCGGGGTCCGGAATCACAGAAACCTTATGAGAATTATTACTAGTCTCTGACTGTGCCCAGTCCACAAAGGATAATACTTATCCTGTGACTTCTAAGCGGCAACTGTACTTCCAGCAACTGGGTCACCTACTCCATTTGTACTCACTCTGGTGATGAAGGATTTTGCCCTTAAAGGTTCATATTCATTCCCTGATCTGTTCTCCCTTGCTGGTCTGTGTGCTTAGGGTGATCGATTTTGCACTGGGGTAGTGTGCAGGAGTTTGAACAAAAGATCTCCAGAGCTAAAAGTACAACTGGGGTAGATGGCCCAGAAAGGCTATGACACCTCCATCCTGGAGAGTTTCAAAACTTGACTAAACAAGGTTCTGGAGGACCTGATGCAACTTTGAGCAGGAGTCTGAACTAGAAGACCTCCAGAGATCACTTCCAGCCTACATTTTGCTGTGATTCTTTATTATCATGTGCATTACTGTGTCTTGAATGCAGACTACCTGCATGGGAGTAAAAGTGCCACAGTATAGTCTAACAGGACACTCATTATGGCCAGCCATTGAAGAACAACTTCACTGTCTCAGGCATGCACAAGGAGAGCATATCATGAGCAGCACGAGAAAATACTTGGATTCCTTAGAGGCTCCCAGTTCCAGTCCCAAATTCAATAGAGCCTGACAGGGTATGAGGAAAAAGAAAACATTGAAGCTGCTGAGTATAACAACTCCTGCAATTTGTTTAAAATGTCTCTAAGAGAGAAAGGTGCTTTGAAATGAAATATTTTTAATTCTTCCCACAACACAGACCCAGTAATGCCCAACTTGTTTTCTGCACTGCTCACAAGGGATCCAAATTTCAATACATAAGGTATTAATGGTATGTTAGGCTTAAGTAAGAGACATCTACTTCATATTTATGAAAACCATAAAGACAGTGTTAAGTCTACTGCCATGACAACAAAATGTCAGGTGTTATTCTTCCTTCTCACAAGCGCTGCCATCTTTTAACTAAACAAGCGTTTTAAGTGTTTTTTCTAGTGTTTCTTCTCCTTAGTTTAACATTCCTGTCCTCCTTTAAGCTTCCCTTCCTCTCTGTTTTAACAATCACCCCATAAACTATGACACACATGTTGAACGTTGACTTCACACCGAACAGGAGAAGAAGATGAATGCTTAATTCATGCAGGTCCATAGCATTGCACCTTTGCTATTTGTCCCTGCATTCTCTCCTGAAAATAACCTCATAAAGATGTTTTAATTTTACACTGTGGATGTCACACACAGCTGCAGCAATCACTGTGCTCACATGCAGCTTCCTTGATGACCCATCAAAACAAGTAACTTTTTAAGTTAATTCCAATACTGCAGCCCTGATCCTGATGAACTTACTCAGTATTCAAGTAAAAGGGGCACATGTTCTGTTTCATTATAATTCAGTAATTGTAAGGAGTCACTGCTTTTTTCCCATGTTTCATGCTGAAAGTAAACCTTGTAATACTTTCAGGATTAATAAAGCTTTGAAGGCGTGACACTGGGAAAGCTTCTAAAGACAAGCAATTTGATACAGAGCAGAATTAATGAAACTCAAATTTCAGGTTTCTCTCTCTCAACCCTCTGTGGATTCTGCTGTCTAATAAAGAGTGACCTCTTGGCCTTTCTATCTACATGGGTGCCTATTCTCCTAAATCTTGTAGAAACCTACCAGCTGAGAGGTTTCCACTGGCTTGTTAAAGGGAGTTGAAATTGAGCAAGTTCAAAAAGTGTTGGAGGGAGTCTAGTACAAGCACATGCAGACACAATAGGACTGCACAGGTCCTATTTCCTTCAGAAATCTAGTTATTAAATATATATATATATATATATGAAAGTAAAATGTACATTTGGAGTGAAGGTGGGAAAATTATAAGGAAAAAAAACACATTGGTACTGGGAAAACAAAGCGTCACATTAAAAAAAAAAAAAAAGGCATAAACAACCACAATTCTGCTCAGAAGTAACCTTGAGTGTGTCGTGACAGCCTGGTAAAAGAGATAGATAACTTCATCCATTGAAACCTGACGTGCCTTGAACTACACTTTGTCTTAGAGCCTGATAAGTAAACTGGGGAGAAGGGAAGAAGGAATTTACAATACCCATTGGGGTTTACATTACCCAGAAAGACTTGGTTGCATTCCATCTGTTTTTGCTAAGTTTTGTAATAAAGAAAGATCTTCAAGGCTATTAAGAAATGTGGGCATCAAAATATTCAACGTATTTCATGTGTGCTGTTGCTGTATGTTTCATACTAGTAAAGAAAATGACAGCAATAAGCATCTCTTACTGTGACAGGCATTCATGAAATGCAGAAAAATACAGGCAGCATGCTATCAGCAATGACACATAGACAAATATGCCGTGTCCCACTATGGTGTAAAGGGCAGGGATTGGCAAAGGTCACAAAAGGCTCTGTTGGTTTTGTCAATTGAGTGGTAGCTGGTAAAGAAAATACAGAAAAGAGTGGGGGTAATAAATACATATGTATATATAAAAATATATCTAGCATGTCACATCAAAATGTAACATTACATCTCTATTTTAATCTGCACAGTAAATTAAATTTTCACTTTCTGAGGCAAAATCATGTCTTTTCACAAAAAATATGTTTGTGAGTGGCAGACAAAAAAAAAATATGCTTATCCACTGAAATATAGTTTTACAGAACGTGAATCAGAGCAATAATTCATCTTTCTTGCCACTGCTTTTATACATTAGTCACTGCCATAAGGTTTTCATCCCTGCAAATTACATCGCCCCGAATCACTACACTGAATAACAGATCTTTCTGATTAGCTGCTTTTATTTAGCTGCCCCATAATCATTTGATTCTCTCCATGCAAGTAAAAAACAGAGCTGTGATCCATCTGTTAAGTTATAGACCATAAGTTCCCATCTGTCATCCATGGACCAGTGGCAGTCCCCAGAGCACTCTCTGCTCGTCTGCAGAGAGTTGACTGCTCTCCTGGCGCTGCCTTCTCCTCATCTCCAGCTGTTAAATCACATTAAAAGATGGGTAAAAAAAAACACACAGAAGAAAAAAAATATGCTAATAACATTAATTTTCCATGTAAACAATTGCTTTAGCTGCAAGAGGGATGTTATACAATTGTGAACGCATGGGGGGAACCTCAAAGCCATGTGCCTTTCTCAGCAGCAGCTTTGCAAACGCCAGGTCCCTGCCAGCAGCTGCAGCAAGGGCTGCAAGAGGGCTGGGCTGAGGGGTGCTCCTCCAGAAACCCAGGCTCTCATTTAAGTGTCAGCTCTGTTAACTGGTTCACTGCTGATCACTTAGACATGGATATCTACTAATACCACTTTAGGGAAGAAAGAGCTGATTTCCCTGGATTAGGTTGGATCAGTTGCTTCCCCCCCGCCAGCTGTTCATCTGGTCCTGCACCCAAAGCACCAGCTGAGCAGTCCTGTGACACCTCTGCCATCTCAACAGTTTACTGCGTGGGGTAGGAAACATAATTTTTTGTTTACTTCAGTCTGCTAAGCTGCTGTAGTTCAGCAATTGCCACAGATCTCACTCTTGGAGATGAGGAATGAGAGAGTCATTTCAGTTATCTAGTTCATTCTGACCCCACGCACAAGGCGACACTGCCCAGTCCCTACCCCTGGTTACGACAGCCCAATGTTGGGGCAGCAGCAGCAGTGGTTTCTGTCCCCTCCATCCTCCCACCCCACCTGGCAAAGCTATTGACCCCAGCAATGCCACAGCTGAATGTGCTCTCCAACCATTTCACTCACAGCCCAGAATGAGAGCGAAAGCACCATCAGTTCTGGTTTGTTTTAAAATAGCTCAGGCCTTTGCTTCCCCAATCATTGCCAGATAATCTGCTGGAGTAAATTCTTCTGCTATCACATCAGGATCTGACTGAGATCCTGAAACTCATAATGCAATCCCAAACTGTCTCACAGATACTTGAACCCATCAAACTGTCCTTCAGCCAGCAAACTCCAGACATTGCACACAGTATTGCCATTACAGATAAGATTGAAAACTGAGGATGCCAGAAGAGCATAACTTCCCAATATGTAATTTCATATAAGAGTACCTAAAGGGAGGGTAGGTGCAGCAATGGCTCTGTTATCAGGTTTTACTTGTATCTAACTCAATAACATTTCCCATTTTAATGTGTGCCAAATACCTAAAAGTGTTGCTGTATGCTGTGCCAAAGAAGCACAGACAGAGAGACACGGCAAAGGCAAGATTTAGGTGTTCATGAAGTTAATACATGATGTTTATTCTCATCTGCACAGAAGAAGCTGACACACACGGGTTACCACCCGGTAGCCCTGTGCCCACCTGAATCTATATAGCAAAGCAAATCTATTTCTGTTACCAACAGCACACTGGAGAGCGGTAGGGCTGACAGCCTTCATGAGTTCAAGCAACCCAACACCAATTTACTGCTGGGTCTGGTGGGACCATCTTTACACACACAGCTGGGATAGATCTTCCATTGATACGTATGGATTAACACCTTGACGCCCCTGCAGTTCTGCTGCCAGTCCTAAGAGCACCACTATAGCTAAAAACAGGCAGAAGTGACACAAAGTAAAATATCAGCCCTTACTTAAGTGTCCCCAAAAGTGCTATTTCAAACCTTAATTCTTCATTCTTGCAGCACACATGCACAAACCTACTTAATGCCTAGTAAAACTAGACCTACTAACTATATTTGAACAACTCCATGAGTGAAGATGAACACAGAATCATTAGAATCATGGAATCATTTTGGTTGGAAGAGGCCCTTAAGATCATCGAGTCCAGCTATACCCTAAATCTTGCACTAAACCATGTCCGTAAGAGCCTTATGTTTGTAGGAGTCCACAGTAGTGTCTTCTTGGGGTCATTTGTGCCAGGCTCGGCGTTCTTCAGCCTCTTCAAATTCCGCATGTGTTTAAGCATTTTATAGTGTTTAAACCTGGTCTTATGGGAGCCCAGAATAGTCCACACACTAAATATGTTAAGCAATTGAAAGATGAGGCCCTCAGTGTCTCTCAGTTATACATTTAGAACAAAAGGCTGAGCTTTTCCTGGACTTTATGTTTTGCTAGCCTGGAATTGGCATTTTGCCTGTACCCAAAGCTCTTCCAAACTTTGGGAAGAATGAATCTGGATCCAAGCCCATCTTTAATCCAGTGCTAGCAAAAGATAGAGTTGGGGTTTTTTAATGCTAATTCCCCACTTTCTCATCAACTAATGGAACAAAGAGGCAAAACTATCAGGGTCCTAGGGATATTGCATTCTCTTTCTTTTGGAAATGCATAGATGATGAACCAATCAGGTTGTCAATGATAAACAACTGCTTTAAATAGATAAGATGCAAATAGGCAAAGAGACAATAAGGTTATTAAGTGATAATACTGGGAAACTGAGTGACAGATGATTATCTGAACTTCATTTAATTTCAGATTTAGCATTTCTTTTATGTTCGCGCCTATAATTTTTTTCCTTTTGTTTATATTCACTTCCTGCAGGAAAAAAATAGATACAGAATTTGTCATCATCTAAATGATGTCTCCAGGGTCACATGCAGAGACTTTCATGCAGATTGATTGCTGTTCTACCTCCATTCTCTGCTTTTGCTCTTTGGACAAGCACTGGCTGATAGAGGAATAGTTTAGTGCATTTAGTAAGTCCTGTCCTGCTTGCCTACTGTTGAGACCTGAGCTGACTCTGTTCCCTGCTGCCCTGGAGCATGGGCCGGAGTGACATGTGGCTTTCTACCCCACCACGCAGGCATCACTTCATAAACTTTCATTTAAAAACACAAATGTAAAGATTAAAAGCCTCCATTTGATTTTTTAAAATTATTTTTAATTAATAAAATGGAACTTGTGAGACATATCGGTTCATTTTGTTCTTCATTTCCCTCAGAACAAACCGGAAATTTGATTAACTGAGATAGCCTTGGCTTTATAGGCCTGATGAGTAATAGTCTTTTCCACCCATGTACACGGGAAGGGCAAAATGCTTTTCTGAATGGTCTTGCTAGTTTCTGTAGACAGACAGAGGGAGAGGACTGGTTGTGCACCGAAATCTTCTCATGGAGCAGCAATGTCCCTCTCTTGCAGAAATTATTTATTTCCAGAGCTGCTGATCTGCAGCTTAATAACTCTGTTATGCACCGTTCCCAACAGACCTGACATCAAACCTTCATCAAAATGTGCTCAGTTCTCTCTTCTCTTCTTATGAAGCCCCAAAATCCACCTGGTAGTTTCCATTCAAAAGCACAGATGTTTCACCTTTTTCTCTAAATCTTAACACCTCATCCTCATCCTCTCATCTTCCCCTCTATCCTCGTCTTATTTTACAATGTTTGGCTATTCAGGGATGAGTAGCTTACATCTTATTTGAATAAGTATCAGCAATTTTCCTATGTATGGTTTCATTCACTTGGCATTTTTACAGCTGCTAACGCTACTGTGAATTGTATCCTTTAAAATAATGTCTGACAATAATGTAATTTTACCCTCAGAAAGTAGCAGTTATGTGGTTCTATTGGTTTGTACGTGAATATGCCATTCTTGAACCACAAAGAGTAAAAAAAAAATTATTTAAATATTTTTTTAATCTCTGCTACAAGGAAAGTATTAAAAATCCTGCTTTTATACTAAATTAAGGCCAACAGCTCCTGCAATAGTATCTTCAATTTTATGTGCATAGGGCATACAAAGTGAGATAATAAGCAGAACTATAGTGCTGATGCTTTTCATCAAAAGAATAATTCAGTATGGAATGATATCAGCATTCTAACTAGTATTTCTTCATTGGTTTTAGGCAAAACATCAAAGCAATGTTGTGAACTGATTTTTCATTATATTTAGTTGAGGTCCCAAAGAGGCATTTTATGACTTTTCAGATCAGACATTAGCTAGTAGGGAACACTGGATAGAAACTGTAAACTAAACAGTCATTACCCAATGACAAGGAAAACAACTTTTCCTTTGTGGAAAATCCAGCCTGTTAATATCCCTTATAGGGATTCAGTTGATCAGGTTCTAAAGAATTTCAGCAGGATTTTACTGAAATTAACCTAATAACTCAGTACTTTCTTAATTTGGAGGGGAGTGGGGCGGCATTCAGCAGAGATATTTTGCTAAAAGTTATTTGATTTTTGAACTGTGTAACTGTTTTCAAATTCAGCTACATTCTACATGGCTGTAGACAAATAGTCCCTGATTTAATACCGAAGAACACAGACAAAACCAAGAGAGTCTTTTGGGAACACTGTTGCAAATCAGGGGGAATACATGTAGCTTGCCATGTGTCTAACTCTGTGAGTTTATGTACTGAATTAATTCCAACAAAATCCCAGCTCTGCAGATAAGGAGATAATACAGATCCTTTCTAGTCATAAGTTGCATCATTCCAGCATTTCTTGGGAGTGACACTTATAACAAAACCCCTTGGCATTTTTCTTCACTGGAAAAGCTTCACAGAGTTGTTTCATGGAAAATACAAAGTATGACCATAAACCCTTTTGCCTTCTAGAAAGTGTAGTAGTTGTGTTCTTTGGAGGACCTTTTTCATTGACACCAAATTCTTTGGAAATTGGAGCAAGAGAGGGTTCTCATGTCCCCAAAGTGGAACTGTAGAATGGAATTGAACCTGGATTTGAGCCTGTGTCTTTCTATAGTAAGGAAAATAAATGGACTATCACCATGTCTTTCAGAACCCATCAAGTGGGATGGGGCACTAAAGTAAAGCAGAACAGCTGCTTCAGCAGCAGCAAGATAAAACAAACTCTGCTGTAAAGAACACAGCAAACCTAAAAAAAAAAAAGGTGATGTGAGCAGCTTGCTGTACATTATCCTCTTGAGAAATATGTTCATAGCATCGTACAGCAAGAGATATTGAAGAATCAGTAATGCTTTGACATGCCTCTACAGTGTACTGCTTAGGAAACATGCACTGTTCTTGCTGCCAGTGAAGCCTGGAATTACATTTCCAATTATTCATTTTGCCTACCAGAGAACAATAAGGTAAAAGTATACTAGTATAAAGCTTGTGCAGAACAAGTATCTAGTGTAAAACTAAATCACATAACTACATAATATGCATTACACTACTATTTGTGCTACGGTGCTACATCTTCTACCAAATACAGCTATGACAATGCAAAGAAAACCAGTCCATCTACACTCCATGGTCAACTAATATGGCAAAAATTATTACCTGCACATTTTTGTATGCATTTTACTTTTACCTAAAATGTCTTTGTAAAATAAACATAACCCTGAACTGATATGAAAAACAAGTTTGTATTAATTTGTATTTGATAGCTGTGTTCCACAGAACAGAGCAGGAGCACTGCTTATATGCATCTTAACACTTAACTGGGAAGCAATGGGGATGATGGTGACAGTAGCATAGAGCAGAGGGAAGTTAGTGAGGCTGAATGCTGTTTTCTTCTCCACATAAAATGTGTTCAGTAGTCTTTAAAAATATCTCATCCCAAATCAAGGAAAAGATCTCTTCAGCTCCTAAGCATATATACAGCAAGTATTTCAGAAAGCAGATAAAGAGTTGCATGCTTCTTGTACACTGTTAGATTCATGCATAACCATTTTGCCTGAAGTCCTAAAACAGTTATTTTATTTCCTACAAGTATTCACTCCTACTCTTTCTAAAAGCAAACTGAAAATCCCAAACTTTGGAAAATGTCCTTATAAATGTAATAAGAGGGAAAATTCACTGTATAAATCCATTGTTAATCCACATAATGAACACAACATGTAGTTTTATTTCCTCACCTTTAAAAAATATATAGAGTAGAACTGGAAAACTTTCAGAGAAAGGCAGGAAGTGGAGTCTAGTTATAGACCAGCTTCTCTGTGAGGAACTACTTCATAAGCCAATGTGTTTCAGTTTGGAAAAGAGAAGACTCATAGAGAATACAACAGAAAGCTGCAAAATCATTAGTGATGTGGAAAGGGTGGATAGGATTCAACAGTTCACTGCCTCTTCTCATACCAGAACTACAAGTGAAGCTACTAGGAGTCAGCTTAATAAAAGGATTAGGAGGAAGTTGGTAGCCCCACACATATGGAGCAGTGGATCTGCAGAGCTCCTCAAGAGATGACCCTGTGAAAGATAAAAATCAATGAGGTTTTCAGGGGAGCTGCTCATGTGAGTGGACTCCTCTGCTGCAGAACATTCAGAAACCAATCCAGCTCAGGAGGTGTCTGTGCTGAAATAACTAAAGGCCAAGAAAATGTAAGAGGGAAGCATAACAAATGCTTGGCTTGTTCTTGCACTATCCTAGACAGTGATGTAACCGGGTACTTATGGACACGGTGGAATAGTGGATGTTGAACTAAAAAGATCTCTGGACTAAGCCAGGATGCATGCCAGAATGGCTCATTTTATTAGGATGAGAGAAGGAAGAGAGAATTTTTCAACAGGAAAAAAATATCACAACATTAGTTTGGTTTATGATCATGAATTCTTGCTCTTTACCAAAGAGAAAATGCATCAGTCTCCATGCAGATTCCTGCATTTTTTTGCCATCAAAATGTCACTGGTATTCAGGCTAAAGATAGTCTAATTCAGAAAACCAACATTTCACAATTACATCTTATTGTCAGCTCCCACTGATTTCAAGGCCTCAGCAGTCATGAAATTCTGACTACAGGATTGCAGAGGTAGGAAGGCAATCAAGTTATTTTCTACATATATGCTAGAAAAATAATAATAATTTTTCATATATTAAAATTGACACAAAATAGGAGTTATTTCATCAGGAAGTTCTACAAACCTCAGGTGTTTTCTGGCTACCATCCTTCAAAGAACATGTTGTGACCCTGCACAATAACAAGCCCAAGTCAGAGCCTTTCTCAAAACCATTCTTTAAGACTGATTCCTTTCTGTCAAAGGGGCAGATAAGGAGCACACTGAACTCTGTATGTCCCAGGCTATAAGACAGGTAGAACACTCAGATCAATGACATTCACATCCTGCCAGGGTTTTGTTCAATAAAAGGAAGTATCTATCTCTAAGCTTTTTGTATTTTTTCATACTTCAATAAATGTTGTAGATACTATATTGTCTAATATTTAAGTAGTAAAATCATACTTAAGCCCTTTCAGTTTGACAACTGTATGAAAGGATTGTGTGGAGTATGAACTACAAGGAAAAATATAATAAATTCTTTTGTTAACGAGACAGTCATCAGCTACCTGGACATGGTGCCAGTGGGTTGGCATAAAATAGAATTGTCAGTAGGCTGGAGAGAAAGAAACAGAGAAATAGTCAGGCTCAGTTCTAATTACTTCATTATTAAAATAGCTGCAAAGGGAGACTAGCATGAGTCATTTTCTTTGGGGCCAAATTTTTCTTACTTTCAGTCACGCTGAGGAATACCAGGCTGCATGCACGCTTCTACAGAAATCAATGTGATTCTCATCAGACATTATTCAGTGTTAGTCAGAATATCTGCAGGTCGCTTGGAGAGTTTGGGAGTGAATTTTGAAACTAGCCTGGGATGATGAAATACGTCATGGCATGGATAGAAGCCTTTCCTCCTTCCACTCCTGGAACCAGAGAGGGCTGATGTCCCATTGCTGTCTCTGCCCCTGCTTTCTAAACTTGTAGAATATCTCTCAAGTTTCCACACGATTTAGATTATCTGCCACATAGAGAGATCCCTCCTCCTGCCCTGAGAAAGAGATTTTGAAACACCTGATTTTAACCAATTAGATATGGGGCAGAAAGAGGAAAGCTAATCGCTTTTTAAGGGAATCTTTAAATCTGTAGATTGTTAAGCATTTGGCACTCCTAAACATATTGGAGATTAAAATAAAATAAATAAATAAATATAAACTGTTCACCTGGTTTGTTGGAGCTGCTGTTTATGCTAGAGACAGAGAGACTATTTCTCCTAATATGAGCTGAAGTAATTACAGATTGAATAGAAAATTACACAGCATTTACCAATAGGAAAAGATAACACTTCTCAATGTAGCAAGTGAGTTGTATCAAAAATGTCTGATTTCCTTCTTGAAGATAACCACACTGATCAGTGCTGGAATGTTGTGTCCACTTCTGGGATCAGTGTTCTCTAAAGGCATTCAGAAAACAGAGACACTGCAAGAACTATTTGAGAGTTGGAGAAAATCATTTACTGTGAGAGACCAGACAAGACAGATCTTAATAGCTCATTTGAAAAAATATCTTTAGCAAACATCTGATTACACCACATAAATATGGCCCTGGAAAGAAAACATCAGATAGGGAAGGCTGTATAATCGTCATAGAAGAAGGATTATAAGGATCAAGAGCTGAATCCTAAGCAAAACTAATTTAAATTAAAAATTCAGCATCACTGTTTAATTTGGGGGAAAGAAGTTAGTTACTGGAAAAATCTGTGAAAATAACTGAAGCATTCTCCATCTCTGGATACCCTTAGAACAGCATGCCTCTTCCAAAGCTAAAATGTCGGCCTTACAACACAGTAACTAGATGAAATGGAATGACTTGTGATAACAAGAGGATAAGACTGGCCTTAATAGTCATTTCTTGATTTAAAATCAGCAGAAAATAACATGATTCAAAATTTAGGAAGCTGAAAAATAAGGTAAAGAATTACTCTGCAGACTTGGTGGAATCCACTCTCACCTGGTGCAAATGCTGCTACTGGAGTACAGCAAAATCACAGCTTTAAGAGAAATCTGCTGCAGTAATACAACTCGGGAAAAAAATAAAAAAGTTTTGGTTATCTTGGTGCTTGAAGAAAATGTCAACAATTTCTGAGATATTTTCAGTCCTCACCTACAGAATAACAAACAAAAAATTAAATAATTGCATCTTGAAATTCTTTCAACGGATTGATGCATCTGGGCTGATGGATCTTGATGAAATGATGCACACAGGAATGAAAAAGGACTTAAAATGGAATCTGAGTCTTTCTGAAAACCCAGGAATTGAAGGAAGAAATTTAAATAGATAGTTTTGCCCACGTGTGACATCAAGATGCATGATGGAAAGTCATTTCGCCAAGCCCAGTTTTAACGCTTGAAGTTTTTAATGAGAAATGAAGAGTGGTGGGAAATGGCAACTGTAGGCTGGTATTTATGTCACTTTATAATTAATGACATGTTCTCCATTGTGTTCTGCTTCCCTCATTTAAACTCACTGTCTTTAATTCTGAAATATGGAAGCTAACATTTTCAATTTAAATGAACAGCTCTAAAGAGCTTTGCTGGTGAAGTGTCAACGATACAGCAGAACAATTTAATCAAATTTAACCAGTTTTCTTCTTTACACATGTATCAGCAAAACAAAAGTCCTACAATTTAAATACTTTTGGTTTAAATGTTAATTAGCATAGTTCTTTTTCATGGTGCTAATATGGCTCATTAATGCAAAATGGAAAGAGAGTTAAAAATGCAGCTGAACTTTAACAAGACTCCTCTCTTAATGTAGAACTTAATGAAGCTGTGTCCAACTTCATTTTAACAACACGTTATGTATGCACTGTTTTCATGGAATTTACTAAAGCGAAGTGGCTCAAGAAGATACTTCTTAGATCTTAACATTGGTTTATATTATGATTATCTGAAAATAATATTTTCTATGCTGGTGGTAGCTTGAAATGTCATAAATGTGACCTTTTAATTATTCTTAAAAATAATCCTTCCTGCTATCAGCAGTAAAAGGAGACCAGGTGTTTTTCTTCTTCATTTATTGATATAATTCCTCATTAAAGGAATCGTATTTTCACTCTTCATGATCTGACAACAAAAGAGGAATGCCTTTGCTTTTCAGAGCAGCAGAGACAAGGGTGGACTCAAAAGAGAAACTATCACTTCTATTTGGTATTTTGCAATGATAAGGGCTTATTAAGCATAGCTTTAGCCCCATTTATTTATCAGCTGCAAAGGCTCTGTCTCTTTAAAAGCCAGCTTTAAAAACCATCCTTGGGTACATGGGATTAAAATAAAAACATAAGAACTTATTACTTGTTTTATTTCCTCTCTCATCATAGAAGTAATGTTAAATACCTTAATGTACACTGAATAAAGATAGCGATGGTAAAAAGCATTAGCTGAACGTGAAGACATACACACTGTTTCTTCAGGGAGTAGTATATGACAAACAACAACAGATTAAATCCACATACAGCCGTGCCACCTCACCCAGGTACCCTATTTCAGCAGGAGGAAATTAGATTGGAATTTCTGGCATATTTGGTATAAAGCACTAAAATCTGGGAAGACTGCACATAGCTTGATGAAACCTAAAATCTTTGTGATTTAGAAATAGCAGAGATGTTCCTGAGCCATGGAATTCCTCAAAAGAATAATAATGACCATTCAAAATGCATTAATCTCCTGCTGTTTCTGTAATTCCTTGGTGCCTGCAAGGTGCTGTGTGCAGGTCATCATCACTTGGTCTCTGTTTCCTTCTCAGCTTCCTACTCAGTTTATGGGAGTATTCGATGCCATTTCATCAGTCCCGTTAGACAGATGGTTCTTTATTGTTGGCTTATCATTGACTTGTTTGACACATCAGCCTGAGTGAATTGTGGCTTTTGTACCTTTGTCAGTGGCCTGTTTGCTCCAGCTCTTCTACGTGGAAGAACTACTTTCTTCCCTGTGTCTTTAGGTGAGCCAGGTAGGGTTACGTTTCAGACTTCTGGGAAGACATTTTGTTTAAAGACCGACACATAATGAATAAACATAGGTTCTTATTCCTCAAAAGTCACCTTTAAAATAAGAATAATAAACAATTCTCTGTCACTGAGATTTTTATTATTAGGCAAGTCTTACCAAGAAAATGTGCTGCCTAGCTTGTAATCAACTCAGTTTGAATTCTAGGTTACTTTCCAAAGATTGGTTCCATCTGGGCCAATTTACTATAGAGAAAATTGCTTTTCAGTGTAAGGACTACATATAGCAGACTGCTGTGTGCAGTCTGAAATGGAAGAAAGCTATCCTTTGTGTAAGTAATCCTATCTTATCAAATCTGTCCTGCAATAAACCAAGGTAGAGTGATGGATGAAAAATAATTTACTGCTAAGATAACCTTAGTTGGAGTGAGCTTCTGCAAACCACAGCTCCGAATTATCAGAGTTTACAGAATTTGTCTTGGATTTGACAAATGTAGACACATCTTAGGCAAAGCTCTTATTGCTTTAACAGAAATATATAATCACATACATTTATTCTTTACTTGGTCTGTTTTGCATCCCGATGCCTCTCTGTTGCTTCTGCTAAAATGAAAAATCGGAATTTCTTCCATAAAGAAATTGTGTTATGAAAAGTTGATATTTTCTGTCTCCTGTCCTTGAATACTAAAAGACATCATTGTCTAATCAATGGAAATAAAATTTCATAACCATGATGCTACCAACAGCTTCTTAGACATAGCTCTGTTTTCATAAACAATTCCTGTGACAGGCAGCTAACATTTTCTGATCATTATCTGACATTACCTACATTTTTAAAACTTGTTTACAGAATTTATTTGGAAACTTCAAGAAAATGAACTAAGCTTTTTCCCTATCAATTTGAAGCATGAGAAATCATTTGCAACAGAACCAGTAAAGCTGCCGCGTGACAGTAAAACTCAGAGTAAAACAGAAGGCTGTAGATTACTTTAAAATATGCATAAATACCTATTTAAATATGAAGAATTGTTTCACTTGTTTACATATGTATACTTATATAATAAATACGCAACTACAATTCGGCTGAATTAAAGTTACAGACAGAATCTATAGCACACGAATTTTGCATTCAAGACAATAGAAGTCTTTCAAATCTATATACACCAACAATTAAAAATATCGTCACATAAACTGGGTTTTAACAGCAAAAGAGATGGTCATCTATTCTACAATGCTGCCTGAGATGCAGTAACGTAAATGTTAAATGTGAAATGTCATTCAAGAGGACATGGGAATGGGAATCACAACTTTCTGATCTTCTCACTACTTATGCACAATATCGGCTTAAAACAATGGTTAATCCTTATGAGATTGTGTTACGGTACAAACCTCAGATAAGAAATGTCAAAATTTTCTAAAGGTCACACTTGAAAGGCTTAGTAATCTGAAGTAGGTCTTCAGGTAAGTATCATCTCCCCCATATTTTCAGAGGAGACTGGAGAAAATTGACAAGATATATAGATTAAAAAAAAAAAAAAAAAAAAAAAAAAGGGCAACACTGAATGAAACTGTGAAAGTGTACTGAATTTTAAAATAAATCCATTTTTTTCTTGATTCTATCAAGATAAGTTTGGCTTTGCCAATAGCAACAGAATTAACAAGGTCTCCAAGGCTTATCTTCAACATATAGATATTTATGGGCTTATAGGTACACTCTCATTGAAATATACTGTGCATCAAAGCATGAAAACGGGAGGTGGAGTGACCTTTCCTAAACATCCTTAGTGCACTGATATACTGTTCCCCACTGCATAATTAAATCAACTGGCTGAAACTAAATCAATCAATAGGGGTGCCATCACTTACCTTATATGCAGCTTAATTTTGGGGAACCTCATTGTGTTAAAATGTTTTCCTTAAAAGTACATTAGATGTTGGCTCAGTTTAATGTCACTGCTCATAGTCATGCATCTATCTTCTTATTTTCTAACTGTTTTTCTTTATAATAAAGCAGTTATAAATCATTGTCTGAAATGGAATTAAATCAAATGATGCATAGCAACTAAAAAGATCAGTGCCATAAAAACTGGCAGACTGGAAAAATATTAACATGAGTACATGACATGCAGACAAGGAAAAGTAGTTTTGAACTTCATCTAGAATACAAAATATGGTATCACTGTAGCTACATTAATTTGGACCAGCCAAGATACTGGCACTAAATTTCTAAAGGGTGACACTTTGTACTCCTTGGCCACAAAATGATTCCTCATAGGACTGAGAAATGGGGTCTTAGTTCTTAGGTAGAGATTAAGGAAGATTAGGCAAGGAGGTTGCCCTGAACAGGTGGGAAAAGGTGAAGCACCGAAAATCTCTCATGATTTCATGGGTTATTTTATTAAAGTGAGAGTTAAATGCTGGGGCAACTCAAGAAGCCCAGATTACCCACCACAGTAAATTACCTGCAACCCTTTCCTCCCTTTCAGAAATGGTGGAGCAAAAAGGAGAGTAATCCAGAGAGTAAATATTACCATGGGTACTAACGCCAAGAGTTTCTTTTCAATAACATATTGTAATTGCTTTCTATTTTAAGTTGATGCTAAAGAGGCAATGACCCATTAAAGTGGCAATTATTTAATACTTAGATCACTGCATTTCAGATATTACCCTGCAACTTTTGCATGTTCCAATTTATAGCTCAACTAATTGCATGATATATACTAAACTCAATTAAAATCAAGGGGGGAGATTCTTCTCACAAGATCAAGGAGGAAGTACATAATTAAAACTGAACCTCCATAGGTCTTCTGGAGACAAATATCGTATAGTAACATATAAAGTAGCCATAAAACTCTACAGAAGTCTAGTGAAGAGTTTTACACAATTACATTAATTCTATGTTTGTAAAATGCATTTGAATATATCAAATTCATTTTGATAGCACTTTTCTTTCAGAGAGAAAGGCTTACAGGGAAGTTCTAATCCTATAAAAATATATGTATGTACTACTCATTTCTGAGTGTACACATTGGTGGGCATTACTGAATTCTGCACATTCATTATGGCAAGCTTGTGCAGAAGCTCCAGGTCATAATTTAATTAAATTCTGTCATGGTTTAACTCCAGCCAGCAACTAAGCACCACGCAGCTGCACTCTCACTTCCCCCCAGTGGTATGGATGAGAGAATCGGAAGAGTAAAAGTGAGAAAACTCATAGTTGAGATAAAGACAGTTTAATAGGCAAAGCAAAAGCCACACACACAAACAAACAAAACAAACAAACAAAAAAAAAAAATAAAAAGGAATTCACTCACCACTTCCTCTGATCAGGCAAGTGAGACAGCCAACACAGCTTCATCAAGGGAAGGTCACGTCCAACCAACCTAGTGGCCTTCTATGATGAAGTAACAATGTCAGTGAACAAAGTAAGGGCTATGGATGTCATCTATCTGGACTTACCTAAAGCCTTTGACATGGTCCCCCACAATATCCTTCTCTCTAAATTAGAGAGGTATGAATTTGATGGGTGGACTGTTCAGTGGATGAGGAACTGGTTGGGTGGTCGCATCCAGAGAGCAATGGCACGATGCCTGGATAGACACCAGTGACAAGTGGTATCCCTCAGGTGTCCATACTGGGACCAGTAGTGTTTAATATCTAATATCTTCATCAAAAACATCAACAGTGGGATCAAGTGCACTCTCAGCAAATTTGCAGATGACACCAAGCTGAGTGGTGCAGTTTACACGCCTAAGGGGCAGGATGCCATCTGGAAGGACCTGGATAAGATCAAGAAGTGGGCCCAAGTGAACCTCATGAGGTTCAACATGACCAATTACAAGGTCCTACACCTGGGTCAGGGCAGCCCACAGTGTCAATATAGGCTGGGGGATTAAGGGGTTGAGAGCAGCCCTGCAGAGAAGGACTTGGGGGTACTGGTACACGAAAGATTGGACATGTGCTGGCAATGTGCACTTTCAGCCCAAAAGGCCAATCGTATCTTGGGCTGCATCCAAAGGAGTGTGGCCAGCAGGTCAAGGGAGGTGATTCGGGCCCCTCTGCTCTGCTCTGATAAGACCCCACCTGGAATCCTGTGTCCAGTTCTTGAGCCCTCAGCACAGGAAACACATGGACTTGTTGGAGAGGGTCCAGAGAGGCCACTGAGGGCTGGAACACCTCTCCTGTGAGGAGAGGCTGAGAGAGTTGGGGTGTTCAGTCTGGAGAAGAGAAGACTCCAGGGAGACTTTATTGTGGCCTTTCAGTACTTAAAAGGAGCCCATAAGAATGATGGGGACAGACTTTTTAGAAGGACATGTTACGACAGGGGAAGGGGTAATTGTTTTAAACTAAAAGAGGGGAGATTCAGACTAGGCATGAGGAAGACATTTTTTACAATTAGGGTAATAAAATACTGGGACATGTTGCCCAGAGGGGTGGTAGATACCCCATTCCCAGAAATATTCCAGGCCATGCTGGATGGGGCTCTGAGCAGCCTGATCGAGTTGAAGATGTCCCTGCTCAGTACAGGGGTGGACAGACTAGATGGTCTTTGAAGTCCCTTCCAACCCAAACTATTCTATGATTCTATGAGGTCTTCAGCCATCTCCAGGAAAGCTGGGCTCCATCACATGTAACAGTTACTGGGGAAGACCAACACCATCACTCCAAACATCCCCCCATTCTTCTTCTTCCCCCAGCTTTATATGCTGTGCATGACGTCATATGGTATGGTATATCCTTTTGGTCAATTGGGGTCAGCTGTCCCAGCTGTGTCCCTCCCAACTTCTTGTGCACCCCCAGCCCGCTCGCTGGTGGGGTGGGGTGAGAAGCAGGAAAGGCCTTGACTCTGTGTAAGGCTGCTCACCAGAAAAAAAAACTTTCTCTGTATTATCAACACTGTTTCCAACACAAATCTAAAACATAGCCACATACTAGATACTGTGAAGAAAATTAACTCTGTCCCAGCCAAAACCAGCTCAAACTTCTAACTGAAAACTGTATTTAAGGGTAAAGTCACCAACTTTCTTCGAACTTCATATTGCTTCATACTACTTACATTCAATTTAGCATTTTATTGTAATATTTGGTAAAAGAAAACTCATTAATACATATCTGATGAATTAAAAATGTACTCATCCTTTAAAAAATTAAAACTTGCATCTGTCTCCATTATTCTCAAGCCATTTTGCTAAGTATTTGCAATGGCTCACTTTACAGTTTCCTTTTCTTAATGGATATACAATAATACAATTACTGTATTGTATTGCAAAATATCTTCATAAATAATACCTAAGCCACAAATGTCAAATAAATTAGCATTGCCTTTTCTTTTAATTTTTCTCCTTATTAGTGAAAACTATGATAATCCATAAAGGGTCTCCCAGGCACTAGTTTTCAGTTTGCATTCTGTGTCTAACCTTATGACGGAAATGTCTGGAGGCATAAAATAGAAAAGATACACTCCTGTGAACATTAGCAGAGAAGGGCAGGTGGGAGCTAATGGGAGATGTGATTTTGACTTAAAACACTGAGACTCAAAGGAACCAATGGGGTTTATCACAGCTAAGCAGCCAAACTAAGCCCGAAGCACCAGCCATGTGTTTCAAACATTGGCCTAAGTTCTACACAGGAAACATTTTTGTTAAAATGGATCAGTAATTATTTTCTTGGACTCAAGTGCACTTTCAGACTATGTAAAAAAAAAGCAACTGATTCTCCCCTCTAAAACACTTTTCAACAGCCCATGGCAAAGGATAACACTAACATGGATATCAGACTAAACCTGGTGATGGGTGGAAGATTTTTACCATAAGATAACTGGCAAGATTAAAAACATGACATGCCTTATACTTTCTCCCATCTGTTTTGTCTTGCTGCAGCTCCATTCTTCATAAAGCCTAATTGGAAAAGGTACTCATTTGTCCATGGCCCGTGACACACAAAGACAGGGAGCTCCAGCTTGGACATAGAGAACCTGGAGGCCATCAAACATCCAGAAGACAACAAGTCTGCAGACAAGATAAATCAGAAATCACTGGAAGCATATCTGTGTAGCAGATCTTCACAAGCACTTCATTTTGAAAACCTTGGAAATTATATTAATGAAGAATTTTGTCTGACATTTTTTCTCGTGAGCTCTAACTTTGAGCTTTACGTTTATAGTTACAGTTTACTGATTTACAGTTATAGTTGACTGATTTACAGTTAGTTTGCTTCACACATCCTTTCAGTAGGTTTACATGCATGCAAGTCGTGTCGGGCATCCCACCTGCAATTCTGTTTATGAGTTTATGCACGGTCTTAACAGAAGGAGAACCAGAAGCTTGACTGATGACTACTGTCAGAGGTCTCATCACTGTCCTAACAAAACCAGAAATGTACCATAGGAAAAAATAACTTAGCATCTCAGACATATTTAGAAGGCAACCAGCCTGTCTATTCTGTCAGTGATGAAACCTGACACAGGTCCCCTGGGGAGCCCTCCACCACCTGCAGGTAATCCTGTACCTTCCTGCACTGCTGAAACAGAGGTAAAAACAATGGGCTAAGGCTCAAAATGACAGTCAGATCTTACTTCTGGAAATTACTTTATACATCCCATCTTCAAAGGGAAGCAAAGCAGCTGTGCAACAACACACAGTTCTGTCCCCAAGTGCTGAAGCCAAGAGCTGAACAACCACACTGGTGATAGCCATCACCCTTGCCTAGAAGCACCCTGACCTCCTCGAAAGCCTCCGGCTTCCTTTTTTTGGTTCACAGTGGTGTTTTGATCACTTGACCAGACAATACAGGTGCCAATTAATTTAGCCACATCATTTGGTTTGCTGTCATTTTAAAGATATTCATTAATATTTATTTTTGCAGTCTTTCAAATAGCAAGCTTACTATTTACTTTTTCAAAAGTAAACTGTCATTATAAGAACCAGCAGAAAAACATGAATAATGAAAACTCCTCCAAATTCTGGCATCACTCTGTTGGCACACACATTACATCCAGTTTTAGCACAAAGTACACACCATGACCAATCCGAAATATTCTCGAATTTGCAGCCTAGTTTAATCATAAAAAATAAGATGATTAGACAAATGAGTCATTTTATTTATTGCCACAAGAAAACAGCAGAGCACTTTAATCAACTTTGTAGCACAGAAACTTTGCTGCTGCATTTTTGGAGAGTCGTGCTCATTTCAATAGATGATTTAGCTCTAGTCATCATGTCCTGTGATTAAACTCCACCTCATCCTCAAGATCTGGGTGAGCTGACAAAGCAGTTACTAGGATGCTCTTGGAAGCAGGTGGAGGGTCTGTCTCAGCCACTGACCAGCGCTGCTGCCTGCAGAGAAGACAGCAACACACACACCAGGCAACAGCAGAAAAGTCAAAGGAAGATAATCAGCTTGAGGAATGTTTTATGACATAAACCAGCCTAATCTCATAAAAACTACACAAATGTGACTTTCTCCATTCTACCTCATCCTAGATTCAATTTTTCTTCTCTGTTAATTATTTGCTGACGCACTTGAGTAAGTTGAAGTGCAACTTATTTCTGCTTAAAATATATTAGTATTTTAGTAGTGTGAGATTTGCATTATTTTATGTTCTGTGGGGTTTTTTTTCCTGAAATCTTAGCATACACTGGTCTGTTTACCTTAGGTGTGTCTGAACACACCAGCTGCTTAAATTCTAGGGTACTGGTGTAAACAAGGGGCACTCCAAAGGTAGTTCAAATCACTAAATTAAAAGTCTAAAATATCTGATATTTTAGTCCTGTCCTAGAGACATAAATACTATACCTGATACTTTAAATGAACTAAATAAAAGTCTATGAAATAGCATCAGTTGCTTTGTCTAGCAAAATGCTGCCAAGCCAGGTATTATCGGGTCATAAGTAATAGCACTTACATCGCATTAGAGGGAAGTGGTGAATTCACCACTTTGAGGTGACACAGAAAGCTTTTGGCTGAACTAGAAAAGACATGACAGCACTAGTTAGCTGTGCGACAATGTCATTCTGGCCACTTTCATACTAAAAACAAACCTTGTATTATACCTCCACTTTAGCAGTGGTTGCCACCCTGATTTTCTAAGTTTCAAACTGACAAAGGAAAAGCTAAGTATCATGATAGCAAGGCCATATAACAACCAAAATGAGAAGTGTATCTTTGGAAGGTGGGAAAGGAGTCAACCATGAGGCAATCTCCTCCAGTACATGTATGCCATCCCAAAATAATCAAAATCTCTTACCACATCTGTTGTTTTCCTTCACTATGCACTGTCACTGCACCTACATTTCCTACTCAACATGGTGACTCTTCTGCTTCCAAAATCATTCAGGGTCTTCTCAGCTTCTGCATAAATTGACTCTACAGGTTAAATCTGGGACCCAGCCAAATTCACAGCTTTAGCTTTCATGAAATATTTTCACCAGTTCTGCACAAGAAAAGCAATAAGGGCTCAGCTGGCTGAGGTCACTTTTTAGTTTCTGGAGCACACAATTATGCAGCAGGAGAAATGAAATTACTTTCAAGTACAAAGCAAGAAGCTTTAAAGAAAAGTAATGCTGACCAGTTAAACTGAGAAAGGAAAGGTCAGAGTTCAGTTTCCAGGTTTTTTAATAGAAATTTAAAGCTCAAAGAGGTACAAACAATGGACAGTGGAACAGGTCAAATACATGAAGCAATGTGATGATAAAGTTTCTTATTTCATTTTCAAATGCTCTTAGGATGTTTCCTTATGCCAGCATCTCCTTCCCTGTCCTAGCTAGAAAACTTGATGAAGTAAACCTCCAGCTTTCCTTCTTATGGAAAACACCTTCTGGAACACAACTGAAATCCCAATTAATGTAAAGCAATTGAAAATCATTTACATTGGAGGAAAAACGTTGGACCTTTCACATGATGCTTGTGAGAACCCTGTGCATTCTGTTTAGCATTTGCAGTTCCACAGGGATTACAGCTGTGGCTGTACCTAATCTAGAGGGAATTCTACCATAAATGAGCATAAAGTTGCTTTAGCAGCTGAGGAATTTAGCCCACCATTAGACCAAGATATGTTGTAAGAGCACAAGAGGCTCAATGCTGCTTGCACACGGGCTGTGTGCCACAGCCCCAGCAGGCTGTAAGGCAGAGAGATTCCCAGTGTGGACAAGGGAATTTCCAGAAGAGGTATAATGAAATCAAGTATGACACTCGTTATCTGGATCACCTCCTAGGAATCCCTCCAGTGCAAGAGCAGAAGCAGGAGTGCACACATGGCCCTTCATCACTCACTTCATGGCTGTGAGAGGGGTCGTGCTAAGGCCATGATGGGAGCAGAAAGAGAGCTCAGTGTTCAGCTGGAAAACGTTCCCTGTTGGGCTGCTGGAAATCACAGCAACCACCAACATCATTTAAATTGTAGAATCATAGAACCATAGAATACTTTGGGTTGGAAGGGATCTTCGCAGCTCATCTAGTCCAACCCCCCTGCAATGAGCAGGGACATCTTCAACTAGATCAGGTTGCTCAGAGCCCCGTCCAGCCTGGCCTTGAATGTCTCCAGGGATGGGGCATCAACCACCTCTCTGGACAACCTGGGCCAGTGTTTTACCACCCTGATTGTAAAAAATTTCTTCCTCATGTCTAGCCTGAATCTCCCCTCTTTTATTTTAAAACCATTACCTCTTGTTTCTGAACTTGTTTAATTACCCTTGTGTTTCTGAACTGCCCAAAATATGAGACTTCAAGTCACGTCTGCCTTCCCTGCAGCACCAAGCTGTGTCCCGCGTGAGGGCAGCAAGCCTTCGCCCTGCCTTTACCCTGCCTGCGTGTAACGCACCAGGCTCTCCTCACAGCTCCAGTCTGCAAAAGCAACTTGTTTTGAATGTTGTGCTAAAGTGTGAACACAGCACTCCCCAACTGGGCAATGAAATACTAGCAATGAAAATGTGAGATTGAAACTGGGGAAAAAGCTCCAAAAATCTGCTGTATGTATGCAAATACTGGGAAAATAGTTGAAGCTTGCACTCCACCTACATTATTTAGACTCTGCTTGTTTATTTTTCTTAATACGACCAAGTGATCAAAATCTCTCATTTACAATTTTCAGCTAATCCTTCCACATGTGCATTAGACACTGTAATCCTTTTCATAGATGGAATCTAATACTTCCTTTGTAATTCATGGATGAGTTTTCTTAATTTAAAAAAATGAGGATAAATCACTCTATTCACGTAGAGTAGTTATAGTCTTAAATAGTAATCACTGTGCCTGGGTTCCATCACAATGTATTTTGCTGCTGAGCACTCTGTTTTCTTATTTTATTGGAAATATCCCTCCCATGGCATCTGTGGAAATGAGCAACATAATGCTTTTATAACAAATACAGATTTTGTACAGTTTGTTCTACTTGCTCTGCAGCACATGCTGCTTACTGCAGTGCAGGCCTGATCTCAGAAATCTTTGGGTGCCCATATTCATGTGCCTGGAAGAAACAGAGAGGCATGTAATAAAGTAAATCTCCAGGTATCTCCACAGAACAGTATAGACTTCTCTGCTTCGTTTTTATCTTGTCTGATGAGAACCACAGGTTAACAAACACACCAAAAATTGTGTTTGTTATATGCTTATACTGACTGCATGTCACACTCTATTTCACTCAGAGAAAGTAGTGTGAAACCTCCTCCCCTCTCAGAAGGCTGCACAGCATCAGCCATGAGGCAGGGACAGTGGCTCTCAGTGCTCTTTCAGTGAAAAAATCTCCTCATCCCCACCAGCTCAGCTCATGGTTTTGCCTTCTAGAAAAGGTGTAATTTGTTCACAGGCAAAAAAGTTATTGAGAAGACCCAGCTTTGTCTGAGATTAAAAGTTTGGCTTCCCAGTTTTTCATACAAGATCATCTTCAGCAGCTGTGAGCAGAAATGTCTGCATCGCTGATATCTTCCTTATTTCTTCATATCTTAAATGATACACCTAGGTGTATATTAAGGGATATACAGAGATATGGGAAGCACTGGAACATCTCTGTCCTGTAAAGGTACTTTTGGGGCAACAGTTCCTCTCTGTTTACATGAGACATAATTTAACAAAGATATTTAAAAAGTAGTGATGCATATCTTGTATCTACACATTAGTGATTCGTGTCTAAATTACTTTGATGATGTTTGGTATAAGAGGATTGACCTGCAACTCCTTTCTCAGCTCTGATATCAGACATATATGCTCCCATTAAAAACTAAGCCCATTTAGACTGAGCTAAATTAAATCTGAGCATTTGATCTTAAGAAAACTGTGACCTTTTACACTGGGTTGAAGAAAATAATCAACATAACTTGCTGGTTTAGATTCCCTGTTCCTCATTTTGGTTCTATCAAAAAGGCTCTGTGTTGTGAGAAGGGTTGCTTGAGGTACCAATAGCAGGTTTATTTCATATTTCTGTAAATCCATCTTCATTTAATTATTTTGTAGCAGCTCAATTAGCATGAAGGGTATGATTTGGAAAGGAAATCTGTTCCTGCAGTAAAGATACTGATATGAAATTCAAGAGAGAGACATTTAGTTTCTATTATAATTCGGCTGTTCATTTTTGGCAAGATTTTGTAAATTCAAACTGTGTGCCTCATATATCTACCAGTAAATGAAGGTGATTTCATCTTTGCTTCATCTTGTTCTAGCTTAAATCTGGGAGTCTGGACAAGACAAGAACAGGGCCCTAGGGCTGTAGGCACTACTGTAATACAAACAGTTTTCTTTTGGCTAGTAAATTCTGATGACAGATAAAAAGCAGCTGCTGTCTGTGGTAATTCTGGAGTATAAAAATGCCAAAGTTTTTATCAGCACCAGGATATTTTTATTATAAAGTCAGTAAGGAGCAACAAGTTATCATCTTTACTTCTGTGAAGTGTTCTCTTTTTTTTATGCTTCTCTATTTCTTTGTTTCTCAGTCTTCTGTTGCTGGCGAAATATTATCCCCCACTCCTACAGTGAGTAGTTTTCCTCATTTCCTACTATTTTGTCAAAATTTTCCAAACTCCCTCCTGTTTTCATCCTCTCTCTGCAAAGCATGCTTTCCCCATACAGAACTGAACTCAGGTTGGGAATTACAGAGATTTCATCTGCTGACACCAGGAGAAGTGAGGTCTTCAAGAAATATTTTCTTAATTACGCCTCCCTTGTATCACTACTCTGTGCATGTTAGCATCTTTCAGGAGGACTGAGAGGACTCTGTGTAGCAGGCACTGCTACATCTAGTTGGAATAGGGTAAAACGAGAGACTGGCTGGAACCTTCCTCCTGCTCCCCACCCTGCCAGGCCTTGGGGACTCATCCAACTTCTGCAAAGATGCAGGGTGAGGACCAGGATAAGACCAAAGGCTCAAATGACAGAGGATATGGAGAAGCAGATGAACCAAAGAGTGCTGAATATCTGCAGCACTTCCAACAGCCACGGTTGGATTTCTTCTGCCCAGTGCTGGCTGTGCACAGGTACCTCTTCTCTCTCTCTTACGGTGTCCTTGCACCTCTGCATTTCATACCTGATCTCTCTCCAGCTTTTCCTCTTCCCTGGATCCCACCAGCAGCCATAAAACTAATCCACTGTAAAATAACCCTCCTCATTATTCCTTTTCTGCACAGAATTTACATGCCTTTTATTTGGTCCTTTTATATGCTTTACTCTTACTTCACCCTTCATCTTTTCCTGTTATATTCTGCATCTTATCTACAGGGATTATCTGCACCTCTGTACACAGTGAGATTCTGACACTGGCTGGGTTTTCATCATGACCAGATTAAACAAAAGAAGTGGCATTAAACAGAGTACCAAAGGACATGACAGACTGAGCAGCTGAGTGGGCAGGCTCAGCACGGGCACACGTGTGCAGAACGAGGGAAGCAGGAGCCAGTCAGCCCAGGGCCGTGGGACATATGCTGCAGGAGGAATCATCAGGAGTCTCCTGGGATATCTGTCCCATCACACCATACTGACTATTAGAGTACAAACCAATAAATGGCTGCAGAGCTGAGGGTCAGTAATTGACCCAGAGGACTAATCTGATGATGTCCATCATGAAAAGCTCTGCTTGTAGAGAGCATCTTTACAGCAAAAAAGCATCAAATGTGTCAGCTCTGGAGTTAGTCAGTGCTTCACTAACCATCTTAGGAACAAACTTTACAGAATTCCTGCTGATTCAGTGGCATAACTCCAAATGCAGATCCCTCACATTCTAACATAAATATACCCACTGGGATGATTTTTAAAATGTCTGCCTCTTCTCTTGAGGGTTCACTTACAAACTGGCTGATATTACTATGTAAACAGAGAGTCTGATTCTCTTCTCAAATACACTGATCATACACAAGAGCTGTGTCTTTGGTTTGAATAAATGTATTTCCAAAAATCCAGACATCCATTTGAGCATCCTTAATATGAGTCAGATAGCTGATGTAAAGGCTAACAGGTGGCAGAAAGTGCAATTTCCATACAATAATAGTACTGGATTTTGTGTTAGTTCTGAAGGGTAAAGACCTGGCTGTATCTCAGTTACCAGATGAATGTGTGACATCGATGTACTGCAGCATTAAGAAAGGCAAATGAGATCTGAGGAGGTACAAATTGAGGTGTCTTCCTCTTCCAGGGGAGATAATAATGCATTAATGCCCTAATGAAATTTCAGCCGACATACTGTGCACTCTTCCCATCACTCACGCTCAGAAATGATGAACTCTAAGTATAGCAAACAAAGAGCAGAACATTTACATGAAAAGGGCCCATCTCAAGACAGAAAGCTGAAGATCACAGTTTGTTCATTGCAGCAAAATGAGGTCTAGGGAGAATAACCCCACCCCTGAAACACACCAGGAAGCAAAAAAAAAAAAAAAAAAAAAAAAAAGTCTTTTAAAACTGAAGGACAATGCTGAAAGGGGGTTGGGCACCTTTGAAAGTCCCTTCCAACCCGAACTACTCAGAAGAACAAACAGATATAAACCAGCTACAAATAATTTGGAGCTGGAAATAGAAGGTGGCTTCTGACAGTCAAAGAAACGCAGCTTAGCACAGCTGGGGTAGAGCCATTTACAAACAAGAGGTGTCAGGGATCAGCGTCACCACTTTACGTCAGCTCCCCAGGATGTCATACGGAGTGGAGCAGTGAGCTGCCCCAGCTGTTGGGCTTGAGAACCTTACAGAAGTGTTCGGGGTTTTGCCTCTCTCCGATTCCTTACTGATTGTGTTTTCCTAGACATCCAAACTGTGAAAGTAAGGCAAATACATCCAAACCTGTGAAATTCCAAAATGTTCAAATCAAATATCTTGTCTTCTTGCTTATTGTAGTAAAACCTGCTTCCCCAAAACACAGTGTTTTACACCTGAGGCCCAGGAAGGGAGGTAGAACTCGTACAGCAGGCGCCAGTGCCTGGGGTTTCTGCAGGGGGGGGCAGAGAGACAAGGCGACCCCGCTACCCGGAGCCGTGCAACGCTCTGCAGAGAATCTCTGCCCGCCGTCCCGGAGAGCGGGGCTGCGGCCGAGGGGCTGCCGACAGCCCGGGGCGCCTCTCCCCCTGCCCCAGCATGACTCACGCCCATGTCTCATCCCCGCCCACCCCCGTGAAAACTTCCCCCGATAACTTCCCCTGTGCCTGTCCCCCACTCCCCCGAAGGCAGGGGTACCCCCCCCGCCCCATCCCAAGCCCTGTCGGAGTCACTGATGGCGGGGCAGCGGCGCCGGGGGGGCATGTCGTAGGTGCTGCGTCAGCGGGAGCACGACGGCGATTGGGGGAGGACGCGCTCTCCCCGCGTTCACTAATTATAAAGTGCCGCCGCCGCCGCCCGCACCCGCTCCGCAGCGGCGCGCCCGGTCCCGTCAGCGGGCGCTCGGCTCGGCTCCCCCCCCCGAGCCGCCCTCACTGAAGCTGTCAGCAGCCGCAGGCTCTGAGTTCCTCCCTCCGCGCCCCCTCCGGGGTCTCTCCAGAGGCTGTTCAGCCTCACTATAAATAAGAGCGGCTCAGACGCCGAGGCTCCAGCAAGGCGCAGCTCTACTCCCCAGCAACTCCCGGGAGCCCCGAGGGGAGCCTGTATGTGAGTGAACTGCTCTGCCTGCGAGGGGGACCGGCGGAGGGCGGGGGGTGCCTTTGCCGGGGCTGGTGCACCTCGTCGGGGCGGCTACTCGGGGAGCTCCGGTGGGAAACCCTTCCCGGGAGGGGCCGCCGTCCCGCCTGTGCCGCTCCGCGGTGGGTCTCTCCCACTGAGGTGCGGGCTTTGCGAGAAGGGCGCGATAAAGTATTTGGGGACGAACACTTTCACCGGACGGCAGCGTCTGGTCGCTTCATCCTGCGGGTCCGCTCCTGCTCTGGTCGCCGGTCCGTTGCCTTGCCGCTGCCAAGCGCCTGTTTACCTCGCAAGCGCAACCAGCCCGGCTCCAAAAAGCGTGTGAGTTACGAGAGTTGCTTTGCGACCCAGGACTTGGGCAGGACAATTTCGTGCCACCTTTTCCTGCCACGAAGCTGGGGGAGGCAGTGCTGGGGGTGGGAGCGGGGGGGAGGCGGCTGCCGGCTGACCTCTCCTTCTTGCAGCTCCATGGCGTTGCTCCTGAGACTCGGCTGCTCGCTGCTGGCCCTCAGCACCTGCCTGCTTCCGAGGGTGCGGGCGGACTGCGGCCGCGACTGCGCCGCCTGCGCCTACCGCCTGGGACCCCGCGCCAGCATCCACCCCCTGGTAAGCGGCAGCGGGGCCGGGGAAGCCGCTCGGCCGCTTCAGCGCCGCGGAGACCCCTAAGGCGGGCCGGCCCCCCGCCCCACGTTAACTTTAGGAAGAAGGAAAAGGAGAAGAGGGCAAAGGAACGAAATAACAAAAATAAATAGTGGGGGAAACGGCCGGGGTCGCTTGGAAAACCAGTTTTTTGAAGGAGGGAGGGAGGTGCGGGACCCGGGGCGCTGGGGAGAGGGTGAGGCCGGGGGTTACCGCTACAAACCCAGCGCGCCCCGAGGAGACCTCCCCAGCCCGCCCGTCCCTCCCGCTGCCCGTCAGCGAGCGGCGGCTCTCGCAGAGGGGACAATGCTCCCAGCAGCCCCAGAAGGAGCCAGGGAAAAAGCCGCGTGAAAACGAAAGGGGAAAGGGAAATCCGGCTGGAGAGGGCAGCTCTGCAGGGAAAGGAGAGATCGCTGGCGGGCGTTTTAGCCCTGCCACGGTGGGGGGAAGCCGGGCGGGACGCTTTAGGGTGTCCCGACCCCCAGCCGCGGGCTGCATGGCAGGATGAGCTCTCTCCAGGTAGGATGGTTGTCGAGCTGAAATGCAGCGGATCTGCGTGAAAACTTGGCTGAATCTCACAAAAAGTGGGGTTTGAGGCTAGTTTGAGTAGAAGTACCTCCTGCTGCTCTTCCTCTTTGCACGGTGCTGCACAGTGTTAGGAATGTGCCTGCAAAAGCTCCTTTTGACACTGTCTTCTAAGACGAATCATGCTAAGAAATCTCCAGAATGTGGGAGGGAGGGGGGATGTTAATCTCTAATTGTTATGATATTGAAGTTATTTAAAAATATAGTCACAGAGGCAACTCAACTTTAAATGTAAGTATCGGCATCAGTGAAAGCCTTGGTCCCTCAGCCCTCCCTGAAGAAGGTGGAAACTCAGGCTGCCGAGTCCTTTGCCAGTGGTACCTGCAGTTCCTGACCTAATTTCATGCTTTTAAAGCCCATTGAGACCCTTGGAAAACATCACCCATTGGCAGAATAAGTGTTTCTCTTATTGAAAATATTTATGGTTTCTTTAATTATTGTGGTATGAAAACTGTGGTCAAGAAGGAAAAACACCAGATTCACTTTTTTTTTTTTCAGCTTGTGGCTTCACAGGAAGGAAATTCCTCTGACAAAACAGAAATAGCAGTAGCTAATATGTATGTTGTTATCTTTACATGATAGGTTACAAGATATGCATACAGGTACTGAAAACTTTTTTTGTCTTAGGCTGAAAATTTTTCATTACAGTCAGAAGCAACACAGCTTAGGAATTTTTCCCTCTTTCTGATGGTCACTACTTTGTATGTCAACCTACCAAAACCAGAACTTTGATCCTGCCTAAGAGAGCCTGTATTTCTACACTCGTATTCATACACATTTGAAAGATCTCTTCCACCGAGAAACTAATGATACTAGATAGAAATACAGCTTTAGAGCTGTTCAGTGTGTTGAAGATGCCATGCAGTACAGTGCAACTGGATTCTTTGCAACAAGAATGACACTTTATCAGTGATAAGTAATCTATTTTGTAAAATTTCTGAATACTCCTTTTAATTAAGAAGACTGAATCCTCTTCTATGCTTTCATGATGAAGCAAACCACAATTTATTTTTAGCTTACCATTAGTAAGTAAAAGATTTTCATAAGAACACACCTGGGGCTGAGGGAGGTGCAAGAACTGTATGTGGGGCTTCCTTTGAAACAGAAACACAGCGGCAGCCTTGACATACAGGACTCATGGTTCATCTTGTCCAGTATTCTGTCCCGTCTTCTTAAATCAAGTAAAGCTACAACAAGGTGGTAGTGAGGTGCTCATTACTATCAAATAATTCTCAGTAAACCACATCCATTTTTCAGGCCTGTACACTAGAATGTGAAGGAAAGCTGCCTTCTGCCAAAGCTTGGGAGACCTGCAAGGACCTCCTGCAACTGGCAAAGCTGGATCTTTCTGAGGATGGCAACATTGCTCCAGGAGACAAGAAAGAGTTGGATGAGAATCATTTGCTTGCGAAGAAGTATGGAGGCTTCATGAAAAGATATGGGGGGTTCATGAAGAAAATGGATGAGCTCTATCGGGTAGAACCAGAGGATGAAGCTAACGGAGGAGAAATCCTGGCTAAGAGGTATGGAGGGTTTATGAAGAAAGACTCGGATGACGATGCCCTTGCTAATTCCTCTGATCTGCTGAAAGAGCTTCTAGGGGATAACCCTGAAGTGGGGCATTACCGAGAGATAAGTGAAAATGACGGAGACGTCAGCAAAAGATATGGAGGCTTCATGAGAAGCATAAAGCGCAGCCCCGAATTGGAAGATGAAGCCAAAGAGCTGCAAAAGAGATACGGTGGTTTCATGAGAAGAGTGGGCAGGCCAGAATGGTGGCTGGATTACCAGAAACGATACGGTGGGTTTCTTAAGCGCTTCGCCGACTCCATTCGCTCTTCAGAAGAAGATGGAGAAACTTACTCCAAAGACGTCCCAGAGGTGGAGAAGAGATATGGTGGATTTATGAGATTTTAATACCTTTCCTTTTATCCCTTTTGTCCTACATGAGAAAGACTGCCTTATTGGTCATAACTTATTGTAACGTGTTGCTTGTACTGTACAGTTTTTTACTGTCCTTGGTTAATGATGCAATCTGCGATTTGTTGTTTCGAGTTCTGTGTTCTTTCAAGTCAAATAACTAATTTCTGGTCTAGTCAAGTTTCAGACTGTATTGTAGTTTCCATGCTGAAACTATTTTGATTACTGTATTCATTTTCTTTAAAGAGAAAGTATTAATACATCTACAGTAGAGTTGCTTAACTGTATATACAATAAATTCTTCATCCTAACTGCATAAATTCTGAAATGCTATTTATTTACTCCCAATCATTTAATCAAACATCATCTCAATTTTCTTCTTTAAGCAATCAGAGCAATGACAACATATTTTCTGTAATTATAGAATTTGTACTGCACACACAGCAACTGAAACACATTTTTGTCTTTAGTTTTCTCAGTTTCTTAGAATACTAGAATAATAAATATGCTCTAAAGTGAATATAACTGTATTTTCTCTAACTGCTCTCATTTTAACCAGTGAACAGAATAAATGTTTAAAGCCTAAATTTATAATTCATAATGTTCAGCCAATTCACTTAAAAAAAAATCATGTGTTTGACCTAAAGCACAAAAAAACATTTCTCCAATGCACAACCCATTGCCACATTTTATTAGTTACACCTTTTATATCTGTCCAATATAGGATTGTACAGTTGGCCTTAAAGTTATAAACACTAACTCAAAAAGCAGTAAGTCAATTTGTGCAAAATAAACATAGCCAAAAGCTGCATATAAAAAGAAAAAATTCAAAATCCTAATTTTACAGAGCACTTGACAAATGGTTTCCCATGGAACAGGTTTGTGTTTGATTCCTCAGCTGGTATAAATCACTTTGGCCCTACTGAAATAAGGGAAACAGTTGGTCAGCCTTTTCCATTTCAAACAGAGACAGTGTAAGTAAATCCAAGAATAAATGCAAAAAGCCAACACTTACAGAGTAGATCCTTTGACATTTACAGCGGTGGCACTTACATCAAAGACCAGCTCCCATCCCAGTGTGCACTTCCTTCCATAATTCTGAACTGTCCCCCTAGATTTCATATCTGTAAATACTTTTCCTCCGCCTACTACTATAAGTTACTGGTTACTTTCCACTTAAACTAACATTTTAAAAATTGCTTTGACCATTGGCACAATAATTTAAAGTTTCTACAGTCAAAATCCTAGAAGCTGTTTAGATACCCTGGTTAGTGATGAAATAGTTTATGGGAGCTAGGTGTCTAAAATCATCTGTGGCTCTGTATTCAGCATCTGTATTTCAGGTTTGACACAAAGGACAAATTAATTGTCTGACTTTTCTTTAACTTCAAGTCAATAGGATCTTTTAGGTACTCAGGACTTTTAAAAATTAAGCTGTTTTTAAATATACACTTAAAAGCCCCATCACATACAATTAGTTGTGATGATTTGGGACTTGGCCCTTAGAGAATTATTTGTGTGGTCTGAAATGGCCGAAATCCTGCTGAAGAGCTGATAAACCACAAGGTGTTGCTTTTCCTTCAGTAAAAAGCACGTGTGTACACATACGCAGGCACATCGCAAGAAGAGCCAGAAGCCACGAATGCATTGTGAAGAGCAAGTTTTATTTTAGTTACCTCTCTACTGGGGGATCTCCGAAGCCACACCTGAGCTCCCAGGCAGAGGTGACACAAGCAGGACGCAGGCGCTGGTCAGTTCAGCCCTGCTGGAAGGTCACTGGGCCTGCTGAGCTCACCTGTATTTCAAGGCTTCAGGCAGTTGCAGCCTCCTGCTCTTTCTCACAACAAAGCAGGAATCTCAGACATAGCGATAAGGTGCCTAGAGTTTCTCACAGGCCTATGTTATCTAACACAGAGGTTCTTCTCATCAAGCTCACAAGGTCAGTAAAACAATTAGTGTGATCTATGTGCTTTTTCTACAGACAGGTGCAAGTCACTTGAGCATATTTACATTTAACTAACCTCCTCGCCAAATCTTCCACTATATTCCCATACAGCAGGGCACCTATTTTCCTTTTCTACTGTATGGAATTGATGATACCGAATTTTAAAAGGCAGAAAATACAGATGCTTGTACAAGCTCCGTGGCTTTTTCAGAATTCAGTTATATTCCCTATCACCTTTCTAGAGAGTTTTTCAAGATGCCACCCACCACAGGAGAAAGATCTTCTTCCCATTCTTTCCCCCATAGCACCTGCCCACGAGTGGCTAGAAGGCCTCAGTTGGGCTCCTGGAACACATCACCCTAGTGATTCTATCCACAAGGACCTCGGGCTGTGCCCACCAAGCCAGTTCTGCAGCGCAAACCCATGCATGGGATGCAGGTGTCAGCAACAGGTTTGCTTCAAACATAAGCTCCAAAAAGAACTAAAATTACAATGCAGTTGCATGCTTAATCTTTCACTTCAACATTTATTTACTTCTTTTCCATAAGAAAATTAGGGAAAATTACCTCTAATTTAGTCAAAGAGACCAGTGTTCTAAGTAAAACAAGCATTGTTTTACTAAATGCGAAAGGTTTACCAGTTGTTGCAATGCATCCTTCACAGTTAACAAAAAACTGATAATTTAATGAGGAATGAAACTCCTAAAGCTCTAGATACCTAGTGTGTATCTTGCAGAATGAACTGTTTTGATCTACTAAACCTTCCCATTTATATAAATTTATATAGTAAAAAAAGTACTTGATAAAACATCTGACTGGGATATATGCATGCAACCCAACACAGAAGTGATGGCAAGTGAAGGAGGAGTAAGTATCTTCCAAGGTTGAACAGGCAGGTGGTACATGGAAGGAGGATGCAACTTTTGAATAAAATGGCAAAGCTGAATAGTCCTCATTCCTTCCATTCTAATTGAAAACCTCTCCAGTCAGACACTTTCTTGCTTTAATAATTATAATTTAAAAGCAGTGACATTAGAATAAGATCTAATTTCTTCCTTAGACATGGAATTTCTCATCTTGTGACTTTCAGTTATGCCATAACTCAGGGGCTCTCTGCCACTGAAGTGTTCTAACATTCTCAGTAATTAACATTTCAGATGAAATCAGCTCAAAATGTGCCGGTGAATCAAACAAGGTTTCCTGAAGTCCACTTTACTAAATCATGAAACAAAACTAAGGCTGAAGATAGGGTCTGCTGGACTGGGACATGAAAAAGGGCATCTCACTCTTGGTCCAAGTTCTGAAAGGGTCCCTAATTTTCCTCCTACAACACATTCCTAGAACTGTCACTTAATTGGAAGATCATTGAAACAGATATATTGGTTTATATAAATAAATGCAGAAAGCAGGAAAGCCTGATGTCTGGAAAGAAAATGAATCACAAGAGTATTCTGAAGGAAGAAATGTCATCCTGAGACCAAAAACCAGATTCTACTTTTCCTGGATTTTATCATTGGCTTTGCATTTTTACCTGACAAGCAATATTCCGAAGTATGATCAAATATAGCATAATTGGTCTGAATACTAAGTATAACAAAAACTGAATATGAACCATGACTGTTGAAAGGGTATAGGCCAGTCAGAGAGATTAATGTCTCTGCATTAGGAAGAAAAAGAAGAAAAAGTCTAGTTGAGGTTAGCATGACTTGTGCTTTTTAATAGGAACTAATTAGAGGAGGAAAAAAAAATTTCATGAAACAAATGGTGTTCACATATATACTCTAACAATGAGGGAGAGAGAAGGTGATGAGTACAGTGATTTCTGAATACCAAACTGTATGTAGCTGGAGGTCTACCTGAAAACCTAAGCTTAAATCTTGAGATAATGAGGAAAGGTCATAGAGCCATTCCCCCATCTCAGATGAACCGGGTATATTCTATGAGCTGATATATGTAGAGCATAACTTTGAATTACCTGTTGGGGTTTTTTTCTGGTGAATGAATGTGTTGATATACAATAGACATAAATAACTACAATATTATTATTATTATTGTTGTTGTTGTTGTTGTTGTTGTTGTTATTATTAATAATAAATTATTTTGTAATTATTTATAATAATTATAATAACTTACTTTATCATTGTTTATAACCATATCATAAATACAAGTAATTACAACATCAATGTTACTAGCTGTTTCAGATCATGTTTCCCAAGATAGAATCTTTATAAGAACAGAAATATGTTCTAATTTAATATACCAAAATAATAATTATTAAACTGTGTTCAATATAGACTCTGAATATGACTGGCTTATTTTAATTCTGAAGGGAATTTAATTAACAAGAACCAAAGTTTTCAATGTATGGTGTATAAGGGCCTCTCTGTCATTAAGGATGGTTTTGGAGGCCTACGTATAAGGCAAAATGACAAATTCATAGCACAACTCTACAGCTTGTGTATACATCATGGTGCCACAGAAAGTTTTCTTTACAGCCTTCTTCCTCAAGCACTACAGAGCTCAGCTGGACACAAACAGCAAGATTCCTTCTTATGCCAACAGAAGCATCCCAGAATTTGCAACCTAAAAGGCAAAGGAATGGTTAAGTTCCCCTACCCTAGGATGTTTTGAGAATGAAGGAAGTCCCAGTATGAGTTAGCTGGTCCCCAAATCCTTCTTATTTACAGTGATATTCTGGGACAACCCCAAGAAGTGTACCAGATTTCTGGACTTTTAAGCGCTGAAGTGGGATCTAAAAATTCACACAGAAAACAGTGCAACCACTTCCCTATCAGAGTCTTAAAGCCAAGTTCCCACCAAGATGGGTGATTCAAGCATCAACAAACAGAGCCCTCTACCTGGCTAAGCTTTGCCATCTGGTCTCTTTCTCCAAGAACAGCTGCTTTGGCAATGCACAGACTTCAACCCTTCCACTTCCTTTGCATTCTTATCATCTCTCATAGAAATCCCTTTCTCAGCCCCCACTCACAGCCTTGGATGTACTTTCACCACCCACAACATTGAGGTTTGCTTTCTAACTCCAACCATAAATAAATTCTCCATAATTGGAGAACAACTGAGACCTCCAGTTTCAAGTCCTAACTGTGGAGATTAGGTGGCTGCTTTTATATTTTCTGCTTTTAATATATTGATCATAATCATTTGCTTAGTTTTACCTATCAACAGGAATGCACTAATTACATCAAATCTGTATCATAACTGTATTTCTTAATAGTATAACTATATTGTAGTTATAGACCACCATTCCACCCACCTGATAAAAGCAGGGAGCTATCATGAACATAGCTGTAAGCAACTAACAGCATAAATCAGCTGTAAATCATTAATCCAAGCATTCAATTACTAATCCCACCAGCCTCATTTAAAGCATTTAAACTGACAGTTGCATATCCAATTAACTGTTGCTATAGAAAATGAAAAAGCTTAGAGGTATTTGACAGACAAATCTTTACTGGCCCAGCAGGGATTTAGACTGAATTTGTTTAATTAGATTGTGACTTTACCTAAATAGAGCATTTACTGTAATCCCTGCTGAAACCATGGAATGAAATCTCACAAGGTTAAACAGTCATCACAAAAGCACATCACTCTGCTAAATGACTTGTTGAAAGCACTGCACTGCTTCCTCAAGGAGAAAGCTGGCATATCCTTGTACACATCATGACTGCTAAACATTTCCATAGGTATTCATGTCTGGAGGCATAGAGGGCCATACGTGACCTTTGCCTCTTGCCTTTCTGCCATTACTCACTTTCTCAACACAGTCTCCTCCAGCTCAACAGTGACTGTTTGCAAAATATACTACCAACCCTGTGTTTTCCTACTAAATTTGAATGTATGCATTGGCTGGCAATCCAAGTCTGCAATGAGGTCTGTGTGTTGACCTCTGATGAGAGTTCATCTCAACTCCAATCCATATAAAATTACAGGACACTGAGTTCTGAAAACTGTTCCTACACTCCTGTGAGAATCTGCGTCTTGTATCTTAGACTTAATGCATCTGGAAAATATTCTTAAACACTTACTTGGGTAATGCTTTTTCTTTCTCTCATGAGCAGAAGACAACGGCAGCTGTAGTATAAATAATGGTGAATTATTCTCATAAAATCAGTTGAGGCAGATAAATCACATAAGCCTTTCTTAGAACAAATACACTGGCATTTTTCAATCACGACCTGCAGTATAAATGGATTTTACAGTGGGACTTTCACATTTCTCTACATTTCCATCTTCATCTCTGCAAATAACTAGTTGACAAGGGTGGGAAATGGGGCTGAAATTTCAACTGCACCACATTCCTCCATCTAGAAAAATATTCCTAAGAATACCTTTTTATTTTATTTTTTGTTAATATGGCATAGCTGTCATGCTATGACAACTACTGACACAGTCAATGTGACAAAGTCAATCTCAGAAATTGATTAACCCATCAGCCAGAAAACAAACAAACAAACAAACCACACAAAACAGAACACCAACCTGTCAGCTTCCATCTGAACAGAAGCAGTGGAAACTGGTCAAAGCAAAGAACTTCCATGGGAGCCCGCGAATGCTTAAATTTTACTTACCAAGCTGCAGATCAGCAGACTCAAGAGATGGGATGTGTTTCACTCCCAGGTATCTATCATACTGACCTTCTCTGTAGTAACTGAGACAAAAATTACTTAAAGGGGGTTCTCAGACTTGATTGAGAGGTTCAGAAGTAACAGCTTCTCCCTCTGAATTCTGCAGAGATCCCTGAGGAGTTTCACCATCACTGCATAAAATGAATCTGTTCACAGCATCATGACCATTCACAACATGTAGCAAATGCCTTTTAAACATACCCACCTTCACTGTTCCAGCACCAATCCTGGTGGTCCCTGAAAAAGATAAAGTCACTGGTGAGACTTGGCCAAAAAAGATGAGAGCATGCCAACACATCTGTTCCGCCTTCTTCATGGAAATGTTAAACCATCATCATTCAATTTTCTCAATATCTTGAAAAAGAGCAACTAAATAACTTTAACCTGAGGCAAAACAAGCATCGCAGTAGGTAAAGATAAATGGTTAGAGGAAATAATTTTCTTAATAATATCCCTCACTAACAAAGACACCTGCCCCTCCAATTTCTGCACAGCTTTGAGATCTTCTGCGGTTTGCTGGGACTGTTAGTACACTCCAGCTGTTCTGGTCTTCTGGTTGCACTGTTTCCTGGCATCATTATTGTGCTTGGTGATTTTCAGATTACTTTTTTATTGAAGTTCATTAGATGCATTGGATCTGGCCTTGAAAAATCTCCAGCTACTAGAAAACATAGCAGTTTGTCTGCCTAAGTGCCCAGACATCCATCAGGTTATCCCCTTTTCCTTCTGCTCTGTGCTGTCTCACTACTGTTGGAGTTGAGAGTCCATGAATCCAAACCAGTGTCCCTGATCTCAGAAAGTGATCTTGGAGAATAAATCCTTCCTGAGCAGGAATACCATCTTTCCTTCCTCTTGCCCATCACTATTAGGCTTTACAGCAGCACAGTGAGTGACACGGGGTACTGTTTATCCAGGCTCAAAGAGATCAGACAACTCACTGCTGTAGTCCTCAACATTACTGTCAGGAAATAAAAACTCATCTTTTCAGAATACAAGGAAAAAGGCAAATTGTTTAAGAGTACATTCAAGTGTCATTATACTTACATACGAATAAACAACCCATCCTGGCAAAACAACCCAATTGCTTATTATTCAAGCTGAAAAGAGTCAAAGAGAAAAACAAATCTATAGTTCCATAGTCATAAAAAATTTCAGTCTTTTCAATTAATTTGGAGACAGGTAATACCATTTGACAGAAATAACTTGTCAGACTACATAAGAAAAGACTTTGTATGTCTGACTAACTTGCAGAAGACGTCATTCTCCTCCCTAGCTTCTTCTGGTGAGTATAGACACTTCACCTCAGGAAGCAAAGCCAGTTTTCTTTTTGACCTGCCTATATACAAAAGAAATCTATAATTTTGTCTCCTGCTCGTTTTCCTAAACTTGTCTCCAAAATGTCTGGCCTTTTCCTTGTGAAGAGCACTGTCAACAGTATCTTTGCCCAAATGTCATACATTCCTAGGGATCTGAGGTTCTGCAGCTTAAATCCTTAAGTGTCTTTAGGCACAATAATGCCAACCTCTGTTTTTTGTGCTCAGGAAAGGTACTGTCAGCTGTGTGTTTGCCTTGAAGTGAAGCAGCAGAGAAGCATTGGTGCCCTGCAAAACTTATGCCAGATGTGACTGTACTGTCAAAATACTATATCTGGATAGTGCCAGATGACAAGAACAAACCTGGTGCTGTCTCACCGTATACTCCAAGCACCTTCTCAGTCATGGGGTGATGTTGCCCTTTGACCAACTCTTTAATTACCAAAGGGCATAACATTAAGCACCTGCAGGATTAGATGCAGACAAGCAATGGCTTCAAAGATGAATGTGGCATGCAAAGGCCTGTCAGAGGGTGCCTGCATAGTTACAGAGATCTGACCTAACCTGAACACACTGTGTGTCCCCCAAATCCCTTGTCACTTACCACATCCACTCTCTATCAAAAGCTAGCAATGATCTGTAACCCTCCACTACCACACTGAAGTCTCTGATTTGGGTATCTGAATTATTAATCATCATTGTCATCTTAACTACTTATGGAATGATAGCTAGCTGCTCCCTAGGTCAGCTCAGTGTAAGGGCAGGTAAGTTTAAACTTTTAAACAGGCTCCTGCAGGTACCTCTACAGCTTGCAAAGTTCTGGTTGCAACACAATTCCTTACAGATCTGGTTTACCTTGAAATGTTGTCCTAATAAACAAGAATCTCCTCTGGTTTGTTTCTTAACCTTTATCGTTTCACCTTCCCCTTCCTATCATCTGCTACTTTTGTTATGGAATTACTGATTACAGCATAAGACACTGAGAGTTACCTTACGCACCTATTTTGCTTTGGTTGGTGCTTTGTTTGGAATCAGTTCATTAAGGCTTTGAGATCTATCTTCAGCCTCAGTGAGTGTATTTCAGCTTCACCTTTACTGGCTTCTAAACAGAGTATGCAACAGTTAATAGTGCCTGGAAGTACATCACTTCTATACAATTATTAGCACTGACAGTGTAGAATTTTCCACCATATTTCTTGGTGTAAATTACATCGAATTATGTGAACTATTACATGAACTATTTCAGCTGAAATGAAAAATGCTACATGATTCCCCATAAACTGTAATCTGAATTGTTTTTACAACATAGATGTGTGGACCAGAGTGCATCATGACTTTACTCAAAATCTTTCCTTCTATGACTTGCCAATAAACAAGACAGGACTTTTAATATCACTTATTCAAAATGCAATGTACAGCAAATAAGTAGTGCTCTCTTTATCTGCTTTTTTACATAAACTGTGTGGAAGATGTCATGGTGATCGAGACAAGCTGAGAACATAACAGAAAAAGCACAGTCTTATAAGCCCAAGTAGGAACATGGCTTTCTATTCCATCTTGGGGAAAAAAATACTGACATGACAGTGGTGTGGGGCTGCAGTTTTAAAGCTGGGTAATGCATGGAGGGAAACCTGAGGCACCACAACTGTCATTTTAAAGATGTCAGACAATGATAATCAGGTGGTTTCACTGTTTTATAGGAAACATTTATGATCACGATCTCCTTTTTATTCCCATTCCAGCAAGTGGGCAAGCTGGAGAACACTAATTTATGATATAAAGCAACAAGTGTTTAACTTCCTAACTACAACTACTTGCTTGAGCGAGTCCAGTGCAAAGCCACGAAGATGATGAAGGGAGTGAAACATCTCCCTTATGAGGAAAGGCTGAAGGAGCTGGGGCTCTTTAGCTTGGAGAAAAGGAGACTGAGGGGTGACCTCATTAATGTTTATAAATATGTGAAGAGTGAGTGTCAAAAGGATGGAGCCAGGCTCTTCTCGGTGACAACCAATGATAAGACAAGGGGAAATGGGTATAAACTGGAACACTGGAGGTTCCATTTAAATTTGAGAAGAAACCTCTTCATAGTGAGGGTGACAGAGCACTGGAACAGGCTGCCCAGGGAGGTTGTAGAGTCTCCTTCTCTGGAGACATTCAAAACCCACCTGGACGCTTTCCTGTGTAACCTCATCTAGGTGTTCCTGCTCCGGTGGGGGGATTGGAATAGATGATCTTTCCATGTCCCTTCCAATCTCTAACATTCTGTGATAAAATAAAGTAGCAGCAGAAGGAAGGAAAGAACAGTTGCTTTCCAAGTCCTCGGCTAGGAGGTTGGTCAAGTCCTGAGCGAGATGCCAACCTGCCATGCCACCCTCCCGGCTCGGACAGGTAGGGCACGGGAGGGCAGGGGATGCAGCCCCTCAGGAGCCGTCTATGACAGCTCCAGCCCGGCACCCCGCAGCTCACGTCCCGCACGGAGCCAAACCCCGGGGGCGGGGGGGGGCGGCCGGGCCAGGACACTCCCTTGGCCGCTGTGAGCGGGCAGGTGCGGGGTCACCGGGCGCGGCGGTGGGTGCGGGGGGTCCCGCCGGCTGCGGAGGCCGGGCGTCGGGCAGCGGGAGGGCAGCAGGATATCTGGGGGAGGGAGGCGGGGAGGGCACCGCAGCCGCGGGGATCCCGGAGTCCCCGACCCGGCGGATGGGCGGGAGGCGGCGGGTCGGTGGTGGGTGCTCCGGATCCTGAGCTTTGCTGTTCCTCTCCATAATAGCGTAAAGGAAATGATGTGGTCTAAACGCAGGATAAAAGTCAAGGTTCATAACTCACAGGGCCATGCTTTTCTGGGTGCTTGGTAATTTGCTCACAAGTGAAGACATGTTGTATGATTTCGGACCTGCAGCATTGGAAAATATACACGGTGTGGGTATGTTCTTGCTGCATGCTTTCTGAAACAGCACATCACACTTTCTGCTGAGGAGGTGACCTCTCTTTCCGAGGTTGATATCACACCAATGTTTTCAGTACTGTTTTGTTCAGGTAATACCACCTTGCTATGAAAACAAAGTACTCCATAGCCTTTGCAACTACATACATGTATGAAATGCATGTTGCTAAAGCTTTTTAAAAACCGAGATGGAAGCTGAGGGCTCTGCAATGAAACAGCAGGTGTGTAGGTTCTAGCAGAAGATGTTTGCTTTAATCCTACTAGTAAGAAGCTGGCAGCTTTCACGAAGCAAGGCTTTAGTAATGTATTTCATATGTGCCCAAAAGAGCAAAGTGAAATAAATAGCTGTTAGAAAGTCAATCTCTTTTTTTTCAGTCAATACCTCAGTGTTATGAAGGGCCAGTAACATACTGTATTTCTGGGTTTGTATAGTAGCAGAGCAGTGTTTGTGCCTGAAAAAAACATATTCAACTTCAGAATCATCCTGAAAATACTACAGTTCCTGAAATCAATGATTTTTTCTTTATTTTTTGAGAATTTCATGTTATTCATATTTCCTCCATTTAAAAAAGCAAACAAACAAAAACAACAACAACAAAACAAAAACAAAAACAACCAAAAAAACAAACAACAACAACAACAAAAAAACACACAACTTTTTGCTGGGGAAATAATCCTTATTTCTCCGCAAATGGGATTGGAAGGCAGTTTGCCTTCAATTTTGTTCCCAAAGAACCAAACCTTGGTCATGAAAGTAACAAAGAAACAAGCAGATTAGCCCCAAAAAATTGAGCTAACCCAGTGTTTGCCTCCCACTGTGACTGCAGCAATAGGGAGGAGATCTATGAACAAGGTAAGATACAGCTTCTGGCTTGGCTTCTTCATTCTATATTTTTTTGCTTCTCTTATATTACTGACATTTATTTTTAAAACTGTACTATTCACTAAAGAGAAGTAATAATGTAGGGCAAAAACTTTTTCCTTTTGACAAGTAGCTTCTAGATGAAACTTAAATTATGTTTGCAATAAAGTAACTCAGTTTGATCTGTTGAGATTTATCCATTTCCAGTCTTTGTTGAGAGATGGCTACTTCTTTTAGATTAAAGAGTATGGTAAAACACACAGAAGAGGTTAACGCCATGTATTAGCTTGTTTGGACATTAAAATTTCTTTAATATATCTAGAATTTAAAAAAAAAAAATGGAAATTGTAAGGCAGGGTTCCTTTTCTTTGCCCATGTGTTTAGAAGACTGTAGTTCAATAAATGTGATGTGAAGTGTAATGGTTTCAGAAATCATCAGGACATGGCTGGTCTCCAGTCAAATTGATGAGTCAGTTTTAGTTTATTTTTTGGTCCATCCAACTGGAGAGTAACATCAGGAAGTAGCCCATTTTAAATGAGATTCTTCTGCTGTGCTGACCTATGTTCCGTAACCATTACTTTATTATTATTATTATTATTATTATTATTATTATTATTATTATTATTATTGTCCAGAAATTGGACATGAAATTAACAATATTAATTTTTACTTTTTCTTAAACAACATGCTGCCTGAAAATATTTCCCAGTGTAAATTAATTAATAATCCAGTTAGCCACACTGCCATTTTATCCAACGATAAATTATTCTTTTGTTAAATTCTCAGTATATGTACTTATATACATGACTCTTAAGTCACATCTTTGACATTCTGTGTCCAAAGGCACGCATCAGAGAAATTAGCTCAAATATTTCATGACACACGAATGTTGATAGATTGTTTTGGAACACCCTTGAAATGTAACATTAATTTTCTATGAGCTGTTGTTTGGGGGAAGAGGGAGAGGGAGGGGACTTTGTTTTGTGGCTGTTGCTTTTAATTTTAACCGAAACAGATTAATTATTTCTGAACATTGCTACAAAAGTTTAAGATAAGTATTTTTCCTCAAGAAATATTCCCAATGGAAAGTGCTTCTAAAAAGTAAGTTGGATTCAGTATCTGTAGGTATCTGGAACTGCAATTCTCATGCTTGCAGGTATTATTTTACCCATACTTGCTAGTGGCATTTGGGGCACAGCCAACCAACAGTGCACAGAAAAAAATGTCCACTCAGGGACATTCGTTTTAGATGTCAAGAACCACAAGTGGTATCATAGTATTACTCAGACAGTGCAGGCAAGGATTATACTACATATTATTACACATATTATTATATATATTGTTATAATAGTATGTCTGCAGAGAGGAGCAAGTTGTTGAGTGTTCTGTACAGACCCAACACAGTGTTCAAGGAGGACAATCTTTGCCAGTTACTTGGGCAGTACAGATGACATGATCCTCACCATGTAAGACATTGATTAAGACTCCTGCAATTTTGGAGTAGGAATTCCAGTAACTTCAACAGTCTTAATGTCTGTTATCACTTCTCAGCCAGATGAAAAATCAGTCTGAGCAACTTGCAGTCAGTACTTCAAATGTGACACTTGATCTTTATTTGCAATGACACTACAAATCAAATGGCAATTCCTCTAGAATCCCCTGTTTTCAAGAAAGCAACTCACTTTAGAATTTATCAAGTCTCTTTAAAAAATAACATTTTAAATTAGCATTCAATCCCTATTCCCATAAACACTAAACGCTATCTGCTTCTTGCAAAGACATGCACCGAAATGATTAGTTTAAGCTTTTGTAAGTAATTTATCTGTTGGACTTTCTTGTTGATGCTGAATGTTTTGAAATTCTTTCTTTGTTCTTGGTTGAAGAGGGTCTCACAGTATTTGTTTTGTGCACTCAAGTAATTCTTAACTGAATCAGCCACAGGGCTCCAGCCTGCCAAATTTGCTGTGCCCATATCAGCAGAGAGGATTCTCAAGTGCACAGACTGACCGACAAGCAGAAACTCAAAGAGCTCTTTTCAAATTCAGGAATTGGTGTTAAGGTATTAAATTACTGTTAGCTCCACCAACGTCTTTGCAGGTATTTGCATTAATTGAACAGTGGAGCCCAAAATTTTTTTAGATCAAGAGTTTTTCAGCCAGAATCAACTCTGCTCTTGGGAATACCTGCAACTTTTAGGAAAAGTCTTGGGCTTGAATACAGAAGATAAAGTAATAGCAGAGAAGTTAATCACGTTTATGTAGTATATTCACTGCAGAGAAACTTATTTTCCCATAATGAAAGTTTTCTTTCTAAGAAGGGGATCAGAGAGTTGAAGTCCCTAGGGAAGAGGTTTTAGAACAAATTGAAGTGAATAGCAACTGTTTTTCAGGATCAGGCAGTGTCGACCTGAGAATTCTGAAGGAAATTAGATATGGATTTGATGAGTTAGAAATGCTTGGGTGATGTTTTGCTACAACAGGTGTCCAAGGAACAAAGAGTCGCAAATATGCCAGTTTTAAAGAGCACTTGAGACAACATCAAGAAGCTACAAATCTCTCATACAGGAAATTGGTAGAAATTATAATGAAGAATTAATAGACATCTGCAGAAATACATAATGGAGAATAATCATCTTGAGCTTTTGTCTGGCTTCCCACATTCTTTGGGGTAGAGAGTAAACAGGTCAAATAAAGCCAGATTTTTTTTTTAAATGCTGTTGTTAGGGAAGCTATGTTGTCTTGGGAAGAACAAGGAGATTGTCATATGGATTGACATAGTAGTTAACAGGTACAAGTGGGGAGAAAGTACAGATGTATCCCACAAAGGAAGAGTTGGGTATTCCTGCCATACTCAGCAGTATTGAGATTTATATTCATTTGTGTAGATGGAAAGGTGCTAGTATCTGAGCCCTGCTTGTCTGTGACAAGGAGACAGCCTGACACAGCTGGAAGAGTATCAAATGAGTCTTCACTGAACACTAAGGTTCCCTGAGAGAGTCAAAGGAAGGTCAAATGTTGGGGCATCAGATCCAAGCACCTATTTCCAAATTGCCAGACTGCAGCAAATCTATTATTTTTGTGGGCTTGTAATTATTATATTGTTTTTGAGACACAAAATAACTGTTTGCTTCTAGCACGGAAATCTCTTCAATGAGCATGATTCTTAATACTGTAAGTAAATCTTGGCCATCTGCTTTGATATAAATGCAAATAACAGAATAAAATATTTTTTGTAACAAACCCAAATGGAGCTAATGGTGACTTATGCGTTCTCTCCAAGTGATGTTATCTATCTATTTCATAGTACATGCTTTTGTACTCAAAGAATTGGTATTTCCAAGGGATCAGTACTGAACTCTTTCCTGTTCAGTAGAAATTATCTGGAAAATGGGCTGACCAGGCTCGGCTGAGGAATACAGATTCTCACAACACCAGAAGCAGGGGACCAGAAACATTCAGGTTTCAATTAAAGAATGCTTACAGTGCACACTAAAGCTTTGCAACTCATTACCTTAGGTTCCTGTGGAAAACAGAAGTATTCTAGAGTTGAGAAAGAAGTTAGAGAAATTCTTGGGGGACAAAAAAAGTAATTAGGATATGTTAAATACAAATATATAGATACCTTATCTGTCTCAGGAAGATCTTAAGCTGCAGTGTCCCAAGCTGCAGAACATGAAAAACTGAGGAGTAGACTGGAGGAGACCTTAGTGTCCTGGTCTCTTTTTTTACTGCTTTCTACCATGAGACAAGGGCTATGGGGCTACAGGGGCTACACAGACCTTTGATCTGATTCAGTATAATAGTTTGTATGTTTACATATACAAATAATTTCAAATATCACTAAATATTTTCATAAATGAAGAAGAGGCAAGAATACTTTCTAAAGCTTTCTGTTTATTCTTTTTTAATTCAGGTTAGAAAAGAAGTTAGGAATGTTGCTATTCTAATCAATAATGCTGGCATACTGCTTGGGGGAAGGTTCTGTGACACTCCAGATACAGATTGTGAAAAAACCTTAAGACTCAACTTCCTCTCTCAAGTCTAGGTAATGTATTTTTTGCTCTCCTGCATGCCTGAAAGGCCAGGACAAGTATTTTAGTGTGAAAATCACCACAGTGGCACCTATCTGGGGAACTCAATTCAGAATAGGAATGGGAAGGACCTTGAATGGGGGAAGATAAATTTTTTTACCCATCCTATAATTCAGGGGTGTCAAACTCCTTTTCACCAGAGGGGGTGTGAGGGGTGGGCGGCACATCAGCCTCGCCATTGCCTTCAAAGGGCCAAATGTAATTTTAGGACTGTATAAATGTAGGAGTCCTAAAATTACACACGACCCTTTGAAGGCAACCGCAAGGCTGATGTGCCCCCCCGCCCCCAGTGAAAAGGAGTTTGACATCCCTGCTATAACTGTAGACACACCAGATTGACAGTGTTCCCATCATATCTAAGTAATTTTGACACAAACCTGCCCAGGCCCACTGCTAAATCCAGTTTGTGCAACCATATCATGAAACACACTCTGTCTGTAACAGCTGTGGCTGAAGTTGGTGCTGATATGTTGGCACGTGACTGTCCTACTCCTGATGTTCGCTGGCACCAGAGGCCTTTGTCTAACAGACTTGTAGTATTTGGGGAGGCACAACCATGTTGTATGTGTCAGTGTCAGTCTTCAGGCTGTACTTTAATTCCTAGTCACCATCTGCTTAATGTACGTACAGAACTAATCTAGATAGTATGTATTATCTTTGGTTTGGTTTGTTTTTTTTTCCTCATACCTCTGAAGGAATTTGCTGTTATTTGGGATCTCAGTTGACCTTTAGGAGGTTTTGTTGTGAGGGAGTGTTACTCTAACCTGCTCTTCCATTTGTGGTTTATATGCCTGACTGAGCAGCCTGCATCAGGCAAAAATGTACCATTATTGCAAATCTCTCTCTAAACGGCATTTTGCACCAGAAAATCATTGCAGATAAAAGGCCTCTAACCATTTCCCAGTCCACAGTCCATTGTTCTTCCAAATACTTGAAGCAGAGGGAGGTGCTCTTCCTAGCAGGTCTGAAGAGGCATAGGGCAGAAGGACAGTGACTGGGGGCACTCAACCAAAATACAGGTTCTAGGCACACATATCTGGAGTCGAACAGACATTGCAGCACATCTGAGCTATTGAAAAAAATGTTACTGCTCTTGTATTTTTTCTTCTCTTCTCCATCATAAAACACTAGTATGCTTCTTATATAGTTAATATCACCCACAGTGGTGGTGTGGTGGCTCGAAGCTGTCAGGGCCCACAGAAAGGCTGAATTCCCCTTTATGTGTTGACTTCTAGCTCCCTCTTGTGTACCAAATCTTTGGCAATAGTCAGAGGACTCAACCCATGAGGATCCAGAAGGCAGAGAATATAAAAAATTTGCTGCTTTTAGCAGCAGAGATATAGGGCAGTCATTCAAGGAAATGCTGTCTCTCATTTATAAATTCTTACTGAGATAGAAGGTCAGCTAGGTGTCTTGTATACTGAAGCCTCAGAAAGCAAATCAGGTTGTAAAGCCTAATTTAGAATGCAACACTTCTGGCATGTCTAGTTGCAATATGGTTTATTTATATGTCTCTTAGACCTGCAAGGCTTTTCTCCCAGCTATGAACACCTGTAACCATGGACACTTGGTTAGCACAGCTAGTGCAGCAGGGTTGTTGGGAGTCCACAGGGTGTCAGGTTAATATAGTCAAGTGCTATTTTGAATTACATCTACACACCAATAACTTTTCTTGGAGATGTCATAAATGCTTGGCTTAAGCAGTTTATACTGACATATTGAACACTCAGGAAGAGCCTGCAGATACAATAAGTGGGGATGTATTGAAGAGGAGGATGGTGGTGGCATGTTGCCCGAGTGGCACCGGGAGCTCACGGCAGACTTAGAGCTTGTACATGTGCAGTGGGAGGGAGCCTTGTGTACAGGTTGTCTAACACTTTCTCATTCCAGTTTTTCTGTAGATGAGTGTTCAGAGTCCTGAGACATCCGTGTTTTATACCTGAAACCATAAATTTAATTGGAAAATGTTTTTTGGGTCCAGAAGGCATTTTGGCAGACTTTTAATCAAAATTAATTTGAATTAACAGTGTTTTAAGCTATTATAACTTTTTACATCTTAGCTATGCATTTTTGAGTTATATGGTTCCCTCATCCACTAGGGGTGAATTCCTGGAGAATAACAAACTAATGCCAGTTTTTGAAGTTACTGTTTTACCAAAATTGGATTTCATTGTATCTAACAATTATTTTCACATACATTTGAAAAAGCCTTGGGAAACCACATGTAAATTCCTATATTAAAATAAGGTCTTTACAGTTGCAAACCTGTAAAATAATTCAGGTTGGAAAGAATCTCTGGAGGTCATCTGGTACACACCCCCAAATAAAAGCAGGCCCAACTTAGATCAGATTGCCCAGGGACTTATTGAGGGCAAACTTTTGTTATCTCCAAGGATGGAGTTCCATATGTACACCAAACAATAAAAATCAGACAAGATTCAGTCTTCCCAGGCAAACAAAATGATATTGTAGTTGCATGGCAAATCAGAAGTAAGAGGCTGAAGCAGTATTTCTAAGTAGGGTATTTAGATTTCACCACTAGAAATAGCTCTTACCAGAATGTAACCAGTGATATTAAAGGGTGAAGATGTTCTGAACTGAAAGAATGCCTGGCTTGTGTATGAGTATCTGGAAATGTACAAAAAACGTTGAATATGCTCATCTTCCTATATCTCTCTATAGTGCACTGATAAAAAGTCCTCTGGAAAGGATTAATTTTATTCTTAGACAACTGTGCATCAGCCATAGCAAGAGCCATTAACCTCCAGAGTCAGCGTGACCAATATGCACAACATCCTTAAAAGACTAATTAAAAGACTATTGATTATATAACTAAGTAATATTGGGACTTAAATAGTATTACAAAACATTACATTCTGTATATAACACTTTATTGTGGTGCTTTTGATATATTTTGAATATTTCTTCTTTCTTCACTTTTCAGTTGTTCTGGAAGTACAATAATTTGGTGCCTGAAGCCTCTCCTATCACTACAACCATACCCCTACCTACCAGATACTACCACCGCAGCTATTCTCACTCAGAGAGGTATAGTACCTGCTCATACAGATAGCAGGGCATAGTTCATAATGACAGGTCACAGGTATCCTGACAGCCACAACTGTAATCACAGTTACTCCAAATTTGCTTGAGGCAGAGAATCTCAACAGTGCCCATTCTACTGACAAGTAAGGTTGACTTAGATATCAAAACTGCTGTGCATCCCAAACTGTTCCTTGACTACGAGGTTATTATGTAGTTCCTGTTGTAGGTCAGTTATTAACTGTACACAAGACGTGGATTTCTTATGTCAAGAAATGTATGTGCCAACAGGGCAAAAATACTGAACAACTTTATAATAGCTAGAGACTGAATATGGCACATCTAGTGAGCAGTGATTAGTTTTTTACACATGAAATAGTACACGACCTAAGTTTTACTTACTGGGTTTGAAAACCTTTAGCTAATTCAGTATCAATAACATGAGGGCAAATGATTGTGATTTTAATGCCTTGTTTTCCTGCATGGTACATTTCCGAATCCAAGGCTTCCATCATTTCAATGATTACATACCCTTATATTAAGCACATGTACAAATTTATCATTTCTATATTTACATAGTTCATTTTTCTTAAAAAAAAAAAAAAAAGCAGCTAACTCAGTGTTTATCTCTTCACTCTCATTCCTAGAAAAATGATACTACACTTCAAATCTTGCATTAAGATCACCAACAGCTTAGATAAAGCCTCTGGTTGGAAGAAAAAGGATTGAAACCAAAATATTCTGTGGACCTCGAGTGCCATCTAATTGAAAATTTTCAGCAAAAATGAATTTTTGCATCATGTTTGCTCTTTGACAGAAAATTTGCTTCTCGTATAATATTTGACATGGGTCAGCATGCAATTTAATTCTTCATAACTGTCTTTCAATCAATTATTTTCAGCCACAACCCACTCTCTCATTTCATGACAGCATGCTGCTTATAGATTTATCTGAGCTCTCAATAAAAGCCAGTGCGACCTAGCAGGGACGTTTGACTTCATTTCATACTCTGACTTCTCAATTTCTGAGCAAAATCTCAAAGCACAGGAAAAACACACTACTGTTTTGTGTTTCAAAAGAAAACAAACAATGCTCTGGCTGGCGAGCTGTGCAGGGAGCCTGTGTCCTGAGGAGGAGCCAACTGCAGCGAGCGCTGACAAAGTGTGTGCAGCGCTGTCCCGCTCCTCAGTAGTCACAGCACACTTTTCTATACACAGTTCTATGCAAAATGTGTGCATTTTTTAAAATGCACGGCTAGAGACAGACACCAGGTCTTTTATCAAAGGCTGTGGCTTAGGAAGAGCATTTGTAAAACTAACGGCAGCAAAAAATCATGTGCTTGCTCAGAAAGGAAAGACAGTGAAGCTCCACAACCAGAGGAAGCAAAGAGGAAAAAATCTGTTATAGAAATGTCTTATGTGGTAATTAATTGCTTCTATAAATTTTGTAAAATGTTGCTACAACAGCAGAGTAACAGTCTATAGCTCTGGGGTGAGCATCTGCTGTAGGCGGCTGCATGTTGAACCCTGGTGAAGTCGATAGTCATCTGACTCCGTTCTCTGAGCCTATAGGCTCCTATATGGCTTTGGAGCACACTGCTGAGGCCAGATGATCGTGCTCAAGGTGCTGTGTCCCACCTTAGGTCCCTGAAGTCAGCAGCTGAATCAGGACCTGCCAACTGGTCCACAGAGCTCTCTTTAGTTTCAGTGTCCTCAGTAAAATTATTTAGAAAATTTTTAACTTAAGAGTATTGTGAGGAATCTGTGTGAGTAATCTCTGGTAATTTTCTGAGCAATTTTTGAACAATCACTAAAATTTAAAATTATTTAGGTATCATATTAAGCAACCGAGCAATAACTTTGCATGGACTATTTTTTTCAGAGACTGAAATTTCATTAAGTAGCCTGTTTGTTAGTGAGAAACAAAATTTTGCTGTGAATCATAGGAGAAGGAATATAGACAGGAGGAATGCCTCGTGTATTCCTGGACAATGATGGGCTGGATCATGGTCAAAATCTCTTATATTTGAAGAGAAGTCACATCCGTCTCCTTCAGCTGTCTCTAAATGAAATTAGAACCTAAATGTCCTAAAAAAAAAAACAACTCCCTGAGAGCAGAAGCTCTAAGATTAGTTATGTAAAACTATACACTGGTAAATCAATAAAAATCAATGCTTATGTAAATATTCAGTAAATGCTAATGTAAGACATCCATAATTTGTTTGATAAAAAAACAAATTTGCAGATCAAAATATGGAATCTGCAAAGCATAGTTTATAAAACTCAACACTGAGGAATTAAAGAGAACTTGGGTCATCTGTTGCCTGCATTAGTCACCACATTTCTATTGTACTTCACTAACCCCATACTTATTATGTGAGCTCCCTTCCAGCTATAAACATCTATACAGGTGCACACTACAATTATAAAGACTATTTTTTTTTTTTTAAATCCCGGTGTTTTCAAAGTACACATACATTCAGTAAATTCATTAAAGTTCCCTGTAGATAATACTGGGAAATTTTTAGCTGAGAGAAGGAGAAAGCTATCTGAAGTTTGGCTATTTGGAAAACAAGGTTCATTGATTTATATTTTGAAAAACTCTAGGTAATCAGTAATTGAAATATGCTTTTCTTCTTACTAATGAGATAGGAACAAAGGCTAAATTGCTCCCTGAAAATAACAATGCTCTTCTCTCAATTGCAAATAAATACACTGAATATTTGGATTCCTTTATTCTGCACGAATGTTGCAATTTGGCTCTAGATCAATGATCGTTTTTAAGTGTGGTTACAGGAGACTGTACAAACTGACATGACATAATATTTGTGAATTTATTGTGAGCCTAAATATGCTTAATATCTAATTTAATTTCTTGTGCTGCAGAGCTCATGAACAGGGCGCACGAGTTGAGAGACATACATTTTAAAATGCTTTGTAAAATGAGGCTCCCATTTGAAGTAGCTACCTGTTAGTGACGCTAAGATTTGGTGGATTAGCCATCATTAAAAATCTGGTATGTCAGGATGAAATATTTGCAGCCAAACAGCACATTGTAAAGGCTCTCCTTTCAATACCGTCTTTTTTTTTTTAATTCCTTTAACTAAATTATGCCAACCTTAGCACCGACATTTGCAGTTTTAAGTTTATCATCTATGTACACAGTTATGTGAGAAGATTAAGAACAATATAAAGGAAGCAATGTTTTATTTTCTAAGCCACATTTCACCAACTCTGCATAGCCACCCTGCAGAGCATTATTCTCTATCACTGCAGTCAGCCAAGGGCACTCTTTGGCTCCATTTCTTCTGGCTAATCTGCTTGTCTCAAGAAAGAATTTGTAAAGCTTACACTTTCTAAGTCTCACAGTGATCTGTTAGATCTTCTTATCAGCCCTGGAGATCAGGAACTCATTCTTTTCTATGAAAATACCAGGAAAATATTTCATTTTTTTTATTTAAAAAAAAAAAATGTGATGGATCCTGTAACACAGTTCTAAAACTGTAAGCCAAGACCTTCCTATCAAAGTTCAGAAGATTGGATGCTGTTCCTGTTTTAAGATAGAATTACCTTTTGTGTTTTGAAACATAGTGTCCCACTTAAGAAGTATCTCAGAGTTACTGACAACTCCTGAGAAATTTACACTGTCCTGCTCCGAGGCTTTCATCTTATTGGGAATTCCTCCACACAAAAACAATGTTGCAGGGGAAAATCTGTTATTATTTCTGAAGCTGTAAATGGGGCTGGAAGACAGTTTGTCTTCATTATTTCTCCTTTGGGAGCAATCCTAGTTCTCTTTAAAACTGATGAAGACGAGACAAGCAGATTAGTGGGTTGAATCTACCCGTGTTGCGGCACCAATAGAGAGATAATCTGTGGCATCAGATAAAATATGGTTTCTTGCTCTTGTTTTATATCCATTAGTACAACATACCTCTTCAGAGCATTTTTTGCTCATAGAGGAGGTTGTAGAATCAGGTATCTTATAAAGATCATTAATCATACTCAAACTACAAGTATTCTGAGGAAAGAAACATTTGAATAATGCTGGATCGCCTTGTAATCTAACAAGCATCTTCAAATAAATCTTAACAAAACCACATGCAACATTAATTTCTCAGCAATTTCTGTAACCTCTTGGATATTTCAGTGCCCCAGCGAGGGCTCAGGTGGTTTTGGCAGCATATAGCACCCTGTGACTCCTTGGCTCCCAGCCCATGAAGAAGGGGGAGCCTCACCGTAGCACCTCACCCCATTAAGCCCACAGGCTGGATGGCTCGGTGTAGCTCAGTTCCTGTCCTGCACCAAAGGTCCTTCTGGAGAAGGAGCATTTTTAAAGCATCTGCAGAAAGCGGAGAACATTGTACTATGTATGATACAGGTGTATGATTCGTTGTACCATAGACATCATTATGCAGTAGCCTTCTAGACTCAGTCCTGAAATGCCTGCAGATCTTTCTGGGTATATAATGTTCTGTCATAGCCAAATCAGAATAACCATGTGAAATACAGAGCTCTAGTGAAGATAGCCACTGTGTGGAGACGAAGATATGTGACCTATTTTCTCCCAGATTTTTTAGTTCATCTTTTACACAAGAGAGAAACACTTCCACTCAATCAAATTAATTTTATATTCCCTATAAATCATCATTGCAGTACCCCATATTTGCTCAAATTCTTCATTGTATACTTGTATTTAACATCATTAAGAGATGTCAAAGTGTAACTTGCATCATATCATAGAAACAACTAGACTTTCCCAGAAAGTCTGATAGCTCGGTTTGTTTAATCATCTGAATTGGCATTACCCCATTAAATTATAAAACACTCCCAGAACAACCACAGGCTTTGCAAAGGCTCAATCACCTCTACAAACATCAGCCTGGAAAACTCATTATTTTAAGTTCTCTAATGAGTTTGTTTGGATCCCAGATTTGAAGAGTGAAACCAATCTGAAAAAGTAAATGAACAGTAAAGAGAAGGCCAAATGAAAGAGATGGGAAAAGGCAGCATAGCCCAGGGACCAGTCAGAAGTCTTTTGAGTACAAGGTTTCCCTTGAACACCATCAAGACACCGGTGCTTGCACAAAATGCAACCAAAGGTCTTGGAATACCAGATGCGGACGATTCAATTCCATCAGATGCTTCCAGCCTGCACAAAGGCTACAGACACATTTGCACACAGACCACAGAGCAGCACACATTGGAATATGTGATTCACCGCAAGGAAGATCCCCATTAATTTCACTTAGTGTTGAAACACGTGCCACAGGCATGTTTTAGGAGTTCCCCGTGTCTCTTTACTCTCCTGCTTTATCAAGCAGTAATTCTGCAATTGGGAAATCTATTGCAAGACAAGTTACAGTGGGAGAAAGAAAGGAAATAATTTTAGTAGGAGAACTTTTAGAAAAGGACACATCTAGTTACTCAAAGACAATTTGAGGCTAGTTTCATGTACTAACGCATAGTTAAAAGTATATATTTAAATTGTGCAATATTTGAAGTAAGTCTTAGCCATGTGTAGCTTGTATTTTTTTTTTCTTAACTTCCATGTGGGACGATGTTTTGTTCACAGTTCACACAAGCAATAGGACAATTGTGGAATAATAGACTTGGAGGTGGAAGTCAGGAAATTCCTCATTCCCCTGTCACTACCTTTGTCTTTGATCAAAAGCTTTAATACGGCAGTTCCAATATCCACATTTGCACCCTGGGAAACACAAAAAAGGGTGAAAGTGGTGTAAAGTATGTAGAAATGGACTGTCCCTATTTTCCATTGTTACAAGCTGTGGACAAGGAGGCTTTATACTTATACAATTTTTCAGGCTAACTAGAAACAGAATCTTAATCTCTTTACTTTTATACCTAGAAAAACATTATTACTTTCTATATTATCTTATGATTTTCAATACTTAATGTAATGTCATGAGGTAGAAAGACCTAAATCAATCCAAAGAGCTCAGTTATTAACTGATCAAAATTCTGCCTTGATTACTATTACAGATTTTTCTAGTTTCTTCAGTCAATACAGTGCCTCTGTTTGATACTTCAGATACTTCAGGATGCCACACACTGCTAATAAAGAATGACGCCTTTAATTTAAAAAACAATTAATACAGATCTAATTGCCATTTACCATTGCACAGAACTGTTGCTGAAGACAAATAAAAGATCAGATGGCCATCCATTTCATTAACTAATCTCAGCTGGTAGCACTGCCTGATGTAGCAGTGATTTAGTCATGAGCCACTGCCCAAGGCTTTCATAAACTCTGTGTTTCCCAGGTGTTTGTTGATCAAATGTATGGTGTTGGTGGAAGCAGCATTCTAGCGGTTGCTCTGTCACCTGTTTTATTGCTTTTTTCTCAGAAATGTAGTTAACAAATGAACACATTCATATTTTCAATACGCATTTTGGGTGCTGTTTAAGTCAGCCTTCACCCAATTCCTTATCACTGTCTGGTTTATATGAATCATACCCAGGAATGTCTTCTCTGTTGCATTGTCATTAAAGGGAATCCAGGTAGCTTGTGTCTACAGGTATGTATCATATAGATGCTTACTTTGAGCCAACTGAATTTCCCAGATAGCAAGGCAGCCATCCTACCCAATGGAGAAAATATTCAGAAAGCTCAAATGGTATTTTTTTCACTACACCATTGCAGTAGTCCTTCGCTTGAAGCATTGCTTGTCATCTCACCAAGCTGTGGGCTGGTGAATGAAGGCACTTCTTCATAAAATTTCCATGTACAGGGAGTAGTTCAAACATGCAGGGAAAACATGTTTGCCATTCCAACATCAGCATTTGTAATCTGGGAAGCACAAAAAAAATAGTGTAACTGACATAGCATATATGTAAATTATCCTTACTTTTCACTCATGAGAGACAAAAAAATCACAGAATCATAGAATAGTTTGGGTTGGAAGGGACCTTCAAAGGTCATCTAGTCCAACCCCCCTGCAATGAGCAGGGACATATTCAACTAGATCAGGTTGCTCAGAGACCCATCCAGCCTGACCTTGAATGTTTTCAAGGACGGGGCATCAACCACCTCTCTGGGCAACCCGTGCCAGTAATTTACTACCCTCATTGTAAAAAATTTCTTCTTCATGTCTAGCCTGAAAAAGATGATACAAAGAGAGAAACCATTGCTTTATTCCTCCATTTCTCAATTGCTTAGTCAAAAGACCCACAAATCCCACAAAGACCCTCTAATCCTTCTTTTCTCACTTTTTTGGTTTCTCATAGTTAAATACGAATTTCATGCCAATGCAAGCATATATATTCTTCTCTTACATTTACACATGTAAAGATAGTTTCTGCAATAGAGTGGGTGAAGTAGACCTGGCTCAAGAGTCAGCAGTGTTGCCTTTCTGCTTGGGATGATACGCTGGAAGGCAACAGGAAATAAGGAATAAGATTGATACTGCTCCAGAATAAGAAAAGAGTTTGAAAGAAGCCAGAGAGTGTGATAGTCCTGAAAAGGTCTTTGAAAGCTACTTAGAGTCTGACAGCAAATAAAGTAGGAAATCTGGCTAGACCTGATGTCTCCTTTGTTATCTAAAGTCCTTTGTTATCTATAGCTTACTCCTGCCTGCAAGCTGAAGGAATAGCAGTGCCTTAACCACTAACTGGTAAATCCAAGAGTCCCCACATAAATTGACTTCTGTCAATTAAGAGAAGACCCACGATTCTAAACATGCCTTCAAAAGCAGGAGGTGAGTGCCCAGACTGTGGGCTCATGCAGGAGTAGAAATTAGAAGAAAATTGTTTCCCTTCAATATTTAAGCCATGTTACATAGGACCGTACTTTCCTTGTAAAGATATGTTACCTGGTAGACTTGTGGCATTTCTTTAGTATGTATAATTCTTTAATATGTAATTTCATGACAGCCTATTACTTGTTATGTAAAGAATTTATAGTGTCTTTCTAATGATTTCCTTTAACTTTCATTTTTTACAATCTCCTTTCCAAAGAAGGCACATATTTTTACATGAGAGTCAGAAGCCACTGCAATAACTGAAGTAAGAATCAGGCAAACAAATGTAATTTCTTTTATATAAGAAACAAGTTTGTTATCTATCAGAGCCAACAGAAGGAGCAACCTACGTAATTCAGGAGTCAGGATGCATTTCTCACTGTGTAAAACTTAGGTGACTTCAACCACACATAACAGCAACCAATGCATTGTTCAATAAATTCTTGTCACTCATACTTTGTAAATAACAGTCATGTTTCCAGCTTGGAGACGGCATCATGTCTAATGTTGTTAATGCTAATTAATTAGTTTTAGTAGCTTGTATTCCACCAAATGCAAAATACCTTTAAAATATCTCTTTCATTATTATTGCAACATAGATGTATTCAGATACTTATAACCTGGTAAAATATTTAAGTGGCAAGTGAAAGACATCAATATTAGGAGAATTTGATCATACTACAGTTGTAGCATTGTCTTTCTCATGTACTATTAATAGGAAATGTCATCTTCCTGGGAAAATACAAGGAAGCAGCATTTTGCATTAACTAGCATGGCATGGAAAACAGAGGGGTGGGACATAGATCTTAAGTGCATTTGAGCCCTCTTTTTGCTCTAGTATTTTTATATTTCAATGTACTATTTTTTGCTTCTGATTTATTTGCTCTTATTAGAGAATTATCCTTTGTGTTTCTCGTGTGCAACTTAAAAATTTTCTCAGAGACACTACAGTCCCTGGGACTCTTCATTGAGGCTTTTGAATTATCCGTATTTCCCCCAAAGAGAAAGAGAGCTGCAGAAGCAGCAGAGCTTCAGATGGTATTGTAAGGCAGTTTGTCTTAAACTGTGATTTGGTTGGAGCTGCCCTGGGGCTCTAGGTCACTGACACAGAAAGTTAAAAAGAGGCACTTAGGTTACCCAGAGAAAACGAGGTGTAAAAAATGTTTGCCAACCTGTACGGCTGCAAAAGTAGGCAAGAGGGCCACACGGGTAAGGAAGGTTTCCTTGCTTACGTGTTTTTATTTCCTAGAAGAGTAAATCTTTGAAGATTATATTATTTCAATTATGACATTTGGAAAAGGGATTAACCAAACAAGACTATGATAATTTTCTAATTCAAAAAGGAAGTTGTAGACAACACTTAAACTGTGTCTGTAATGAATAGTCTAACGCACCCTGGAAACTGCTTCACCTTAAGCTTTCCCATAAAACAGACTAGCTGCTTTGGTCAAAGATCAGAATTAAGTGTAAAAATTGAAGTTTTCCCCTTTAGCTGGCTTTCTGAGACTCCAACTTTTCAAAGGGTACCAAGAAAGAATAAAAAGCTGGAAACTTAATTCTGCTTTTGTCCTTTATGCTTAGACAAGTGTACATCAGCAGCAGTGCCTGGTAATACTGCGGTTTCAGGGATGCAACTAGAAACATGGATGGTATTCAGTTCTCAGCCTGGCTGCTGCCTGATACCTGGCTGGCACTGGGAGGGTCAAACTCTCTCTTATAAGGAATATTTGTTTCTAGATATATTTATTTCAGCCTGTCATAGTCAGAAAGAACTAACCAGTCTTCCTAAAACTGTAAGCCTCAACAAAAGCCAGTGAAAACCAATAACATAGAAAGCCACATGGAAAAAAAAAATCTTTTTATCACCTTTGCCAAACCAGTGCACAAACTCTCAGGTGTGGGAGAATATTTTTATTTGTTTCCCTGTTTGCCTTTAAGCAAAGGACAGCAAGGAATTACAGTCATGTGTCACGACTTCAGTAGAAAGTGCTAAGAATTTGGCAAAAGGGGATTTATCCTGAGTGGATGTTGGCAGAATAAAGTACTAGCTCTGGATTACAGACAGATATCTAAGGAAGGAAAGGCATGGAAATCTACAAAAATACATTTAACAGTTTATATCTCTTTCCTCCCACCCAAAAAAACCCTCTGCATAGGTTCAGAGGATTGAGACCCCTCCTGAAGCGTGCTGAGATCTACAGCACTGTGGTGGAGAGCTCAAGATTTACCTCCTGCCCCACACCAATGGGGGTATTTTCTGTCACCATTCGTAAATGCCAACACACAACCGCACTTCCCTCTAACTTTACATCACAGCATGTGAAATTGCTCAGAATTCCCCAGGTGTTAGCAAAGATACCTATAATTTATGTCACGGTAAAAAACAGAGGGCTGCCTCCCAAGTTTTCCCTCCTTGCTGGAGTTGGGGCTATCAGGGACATGCGAGGCATCATTGCTTCCCATGCTTGGGTACCTCTTGCACTTACAGAGAGGTCAGTCAAAGGCTGATGTTCACACCGTGGCTTCTTCTTCCCAGAAAGCCTGGGTCTTCAGTCTGACGTAGTTCCCACAGATTACATGGGGCCAAAATGCAAAAAATTATTAATATTTCCCTCAATTTTTAGATTTATTAAAAAATGCATTCTACTATAAAAATCTCCCTTATTCAGCATCATCCAAATTATATTCAAATAGTCATTAATTTGCCCTAGTCACTTGGAATTGGACTAGTCCTGGCCACTATCAGCCACCTGGAAAATCTTGTTTAATCCAGCAGCTCCCAGCATACTCTGGAACGTGCTGGAGAACAAGTCCATGATACCAGCTGCCTCCTGCCTCCTCACAAATGGAGGAGCATGAAATCAGTAGCTTGCAGACATTTTGAGAAATATGTAATCTTGCCTTACCAGAAAGGTCTCAGATGACACTAGACTCTGTACTGCTTGACAGAAATATTCTGTTAAAATGGCTAATTCAGTAGTTATACACATTTCCATTTAAGCTGAAAGTAGTCCCATAACACTTAATTCCAGACAAATTCCTATTCAAACACTGGTCTACAGTTAGCATGTCCCATCCTGATTGAGAAAAGAGGACCAAGGAAGGAGTAGGTGACTCAGAAAAAAAGGAAGATGGGTTTGAAATTGCTTGCTGTTATTCATAGCACAAACAGGACAGGTAGAATAGTTCCTTTGGTTTGGAGGCAAGGAATCATCCTCTGAAAAATGCTGGTCCACAACCCTGAGAAAGGCAGCAAAGCTGTATCCCCTGTCAGTAAAATTCCCTGACTGGACCAAATGTGGGCAAAATACAGGGGTTTCTGGTGCATTGTGTAAAGTTTTGTCCATTTTTTTAAAAACCAATCAAGGTGAAACTGATGTAATAAACAAAAGCTTGAATGTGCCTATGGCATTTATTCCTAGATGTCCTATTTCTCCTCACAAAAACACAGATGAAGAATATTAATTAAACCAATTATAGTCTTTCCTGATTTTCTCTTGTTGATATCATGAGGTTGTTTGCTTTGTTTGCACATGAACATCTTCCTTTTCCTCACTATCATAGAAGCACTCTCCTGAGCTTAAACAGCAGAAGGAATATTCCTTGATGAGGCTCATTTAAATTCAAAGTATATTACACAGAACTGTGGAGCATTTGCTTATTTATACTACAATGTCTTTGCTCACCTGAATGATCCCACAGCAGCAAGTATGTGACCTGTCTCACTTAATTTTGGTTTTCTGGAGGCAAGGTGGCAAATCCAACCCACTCATTTAATTGACTGACTGGTTTCTGATAATACAAATTACTTTGCAGCAATTTATTTCTACCAGCAGATGAGGAAGTTTGGATGGATTTCCTGTCCTGAGATGTCCATTTAATTGGCTAAAACTGGGTAAGGAATTCCACCCTATGTTCTTAGTGATATGACTTCAAATATTTGGACTTTTAATAATCATCACAAAACAGACAGGAAGGATATAGCTAATTTATATACTAGTCTAAACTGTTACTAAAAATGACATTTATACTATAAATATATATAATGCCAAAACATCACAATGCTGTTGATATGTTGGATTATTCCTTCTTTCTTCACTTCATAGAGTAGCAATCATTTATAAGTAATAAATCTGTACTAACTGGGAAAGCTGGAAACAATAGATGATTGACTTGAATATGGCAGGCAACATAAGCATTAAAACACCAGATGTCTTTCCTATCATTATTGAATTAGCTACAGGTGCTCCAATTAGTATTTTAGGTAAGCAGCCTTCCTCTGGTAAAATCTGCCTCACATCTCTAATTCTGTATGGTGGTCAATGCTGAGTGAAAGATTTTTATGCTTTACAAGATATTATCCTCAGAAATACTCTTGATGTTAGGAATGAGAATCTCCCATTTCTGAAACAGCATTAGTGAGTGTGGTCTTGGCTACAAGGATCGCTTCCCGTTTCTTCTTCACAGCTTCAGAAAGGCTAAGATGTCAGGAAAAACACTGATGAAAATGTGAAGTTTGGGTTCAAATTCTGAACTCCTTAGCTCTTCATTATCACACAAAATGTTAGGGTACCTTATAAGTTTCTATGTTAACTAGAAATGCTGTTTTTCACTTATGAAATTAAGCTGCCATAGAACAGAAAATGAAGGTCCTTGTATAGACAACTGCCTAAAAGGCAGGGACAACTAGTAAGAGCAAGGAGTTGATTTCCAGAGGGGAGGTGGGCTGCTTAGGAACCCCAAAGAGATCTGTGCTGGGGGTTGCAATCATTTCATGCATTTGTTACTCATCTGGAATAGAGGGTGAAGAGTAAAGCAACAAAAACAACTGATGATATTAAGGATCATTTAATAATTTATTTCACTCCCTCCTTCACTTGGCACCTTTGTGTCCCAGGCATCCACAGTGCAGCAGTACTAGTTAGCTACAAGCTAAACTAAGGCAAAACAACTGGTTTTCTTTTGTTTGTTGTTTTGAGTTTGGTGTTTGGTTGGGTTTTTTGTTTGTTTGTTTGTTTGTTTGGCAGGGGGTGTTGTTTGTTTGTTTGTTTCAGATGAAAACTAGCTGAAGCTTTCAAGTTAGTTCACTGATGGTGTGACTCCCCAGGAGTGGTGTAGGCAGCACCACAGCCAGAATACAGGAGCAAAGAGCAACTCAGTGACTCATTATAACTTCAAAAGCAATTTAAAGGTGATTAATCTGGCAGGGAGCTTGGGAGACCCTTGCTGTGGCCTGCCTCTATTTACAGCACGATGTTGCAGCAGTAAAGAGCAGAGGGCTCATATTTGGTGGTGGGTTGCCTGCTGTTCCCTTGCATTGCTCAGACTTCATTGCTGAAGTGATGGCCAAGCTGTACTGATTCTGTATTTTTTATTTTAGACATAAAGTTTGTACTCACCATATCTACCAGGTGACACATTGAAGGAGAAAAAGCAGGAGGGGTTAAAACTAGAAATGTGCAGATTATTTCCAGTGACCCAGGGCTGCTTGATCAAAAGGTGAACATGCATTTCAGTGACATCAAGTTTTCTTGCATGTGAGAGGTACGTGGGCAAGAAGGAGGGAACATGCAGGGCATTTCAAAAAGACGGACCCAATTTCAAAGCACAGTGATTTCAAATTTATCCACCTTTTTGAAAAGCCCTGTATCAAGCTCCCTTTGAGCCTAGCACTTGGACATAGACCTAGCACACTCAGCTGCATATAACTACAGGCAGGTGCCTGCATGCATATTCAGAGCATGCTCTGGCACAGTGGCATCAAAAATAACTCCATATCATACACACACATAGGTGCACCAAGGGTGTCCTCTCATCTGTTTGCAACCTGCTACTCTGGCTTCTTTTCCACATGCTGTCCCATTTGTCATGACTGAGGGGTGGCCTCATTAATGTTTATAAATATGTAAAGGGCGAGTGTCACAAGGATGGAGCCAGGCTCTTCTTGGTGACAACAAATGATAGGACAAGTGGAAATGGATGTAAACTGGAACACAGGAGGTTCCACTTAACTTTGAGAAGAAACTTCTCAGTCAGGGTGACAGAACACTGGAACAGGCTGCCCAGGGGGGTTTTGGAGTCTCCTTCTCTGGAGACATTCAAAACCTGCCTGGATGCCTTCCTGTGTAACCTCATCTGGGTGTTCCTGCTCTGGCAGGGGGGTTGGATCAGATGATCTTTCGAGGTCCCTTCCAATCCCTAACATTCTGTGATACTGTGTGTTCGCTGGATCTTTCTTCAACTCACTAGCTGCTCCCAAAATCAGAGAGGACAGGAGAGGCCACAGCCCTGCCCTAACCTGAATAAGCCCTAAACCTAAACTTGCCCTAAACCTAAACTTGCCCTAAACCAGTACCCTGGCTCCCCTCGTTCCTAGGCCTGGTGCTTCCAGCCCTCACCCCGAGCAGGGCTGTACACCCCCACACCGGACCAGCGAGGGGTCTCCCCTGTGCCCAACACCCGCCCGGGGCTTGCGGCGGCCCCGCTCCCGCATCCGTCCCGCATCCCCGCTGCCGGGAACGACGCGGAGGGACGGCCCCGGCCGAGAGCAGGGGAGGGAGTGCCGAGGAGGCTCCGCACCGAAGCGGTGCCGCTGCCGGAGGCGGGCGGAGCGGGCAGCGGGGGGCGCCCGCAGTCCCAGCCCCGGAGCTGCTGGCAGGAGAGTGCACTGGCAGCCCCGGTCCTGTATTTAAGAGTTAATTTCACAGCCTCTTCGCTTGCTCCTCAAATCCTTTAGGCAAAACTTAACAGGCGAGCTTGTTCTTTTTTTTTTTTTTTTTTTTTTTAGGTTTTGGTTTGGCTTTGATTTTTGTTTGTTTATTTTTCCCTATCGCCGGTGATTTGTATTTCACTTCAAACTGAGGCATGCGTTTTCATAGCAAGAACACTCACCAGTGGAAGAGACTGAGAGGTCCGTCCTCTTTTCCCACCATTTTTCTATCCCATGCCTTCACAAGCCCCCAAAATTTCACCTTTCAATGGCACAATATAGTTGTACAGTAAGAAAGCATTTTAAAGGAAACAGATTCATGTTATATTCACTGTTATAAAACTTTAAGATTATCAACCCAGCTGATACTTTTAAGATGTTGCCTGGCTGTACCATGCCATATAAGCATTGTTACAAGGGAGTGCCCTCTACTGAATAACATCATGTGTGTATTGAAAGCAATACTTTTTCATTAATATTTCAAGATTTAAGCGATTTTTTCATGGTCTTGAGCTCTAAGTATCAGAAAAATCATGTACATCGGCTAAAGATTCCTGGAGTCATTCAAATGCCCAGGACACTTCTTGTATTCCTTCTTCAAGGTTTTTTACAACAGCCTTAATAATACCTTAATTAACTGCAAGCTTGGCAATAAGAAATGACTGGGCACAAGAGTCAAATTGGGAGAGCAAATTGTTATACAAGTGCAGCAAGATATTTTAAAAGAGATGCCCAGAGGACTGCTGGATCCAGAAGATTAGAGAAGGGACAAAGCCAAATTTGGAAAACCTTGGTAAGATGAAATAACAGAAACCAATGAGGCCACTCAATGTTTATAGGGGGCAGAGAAGGATGAACACAGAATAACGCAGAGGAGTTGGGGATGGAGAAACACAGCTCCCTGAGCACTGGCTACGCTAAGAGTGATGAAGATATGAGAACGTAACAGGAATAGTGTCCTCCAGGGCACAATAAAGAGGCAAATAAATCACTGATCTAATTTACATTGAAAAGTCATTTCTTTGGGGTCTACTGCAGGAGACAGTTCCTACCGTTCTCATTCCAATACAGATTTCCTTTGGCATTACACAGCTGAGATGTCCTGAATGGAGGTTTTCACCTGCTGTAAACATCAGGACATCCAGGATGTACAGCAGTGTCAAAAAATAGTGATATCCCTGTGGTCCAGCTCTAGCACTCAGGAAGACTTAGCTCTTCCTTTTCATTAAGCAGATGAAGCTCCCTGTGGTGAACAGCTACTCTACAAATATCCTCAGAGAGAAATGAAAAAATAATTACGTCTTTGTGCAGACATGCAGTGTAAAAACCACAGGTGCTTTTGTGTACCTGCCTGAGGGGGTCAGATCCTGTGGGACAGATGCAGCCATTCAAGGGCTCTGTAAAGCCTGCACAGCATGTGGATGTGCTCTACTGACATATCCAAACCGGAGTGACCATGCAGATAACCTGGAACTAATGTGTATCTCTCTGGGACAGAGACACCCACTGCGTGGCTACATACGTTTGTAATAAAATCTTTGTAGATTCCCTATATGCTTCAGTCTTGAAGATTAAATGCATTCTCCCAGCCCCATCAAATGACATTGCAATTCTTCATGCTCTTACTTAATTTTCCATTGGAAGGCACAAGTATTTCACAGCATGTTACAGTTCCTTATGCATAATACAGCATGAGAAAGAAAAGGGGCTTTCCCAGGAACTTGGCATCCTTTTTAGTTACCTCGGTGAATGATATCCCAGATAATGTTGATATGTTCCAGGTGTCATCAGGCTGTCCTAGAAGTACTGGTTATCAGCCATGAGCTTCAGTTTTTAACACATTGTGTTTAAAGAATATGCTCAGAATCATCAATCCTAATTGCAGGAGTGTATTCCCCACACAACCAGTGAAAAGATCGAAGAAAAGGAGACTGAAAAAAGGTAACTAGTCTGAGGTACCACTGGGATTTTGAGCCCTCTTTGTATTTGTGAGTGTATAAATTAAGTCTGGCTTCCCAGAAAAGTGTCCGTATTGCTGCAGGAAACTGAACAGAGAGTCACCCTCAGCTGGCCCAGATCAGGCATGCCTTTACAGCACTAGAACCCTGAGTATTTATACATAGCGTAAGTTAGTAAACATTTCAGCAAGTCAGCTACTGTGGGGAAAAGTCCTATAAATTTCACCAGGCTAACGTGTTATATATTCATTGTTAAAATCTCACAATGTCTGCAGCAGTTCTTAGAGATTTTACTGAGAGGGAACTCTGTGAGACTGGAGAATTGATACTGAAATAACTTGCTCTAAAATAAGGAGACTTAAATGTAAAATGTAAATGTAAAACTTTACACTTTTTTGAAATCCACGTTTCTTATTTTATCAGGTGCATATTTTCAGTTTCTGTTTTAGACTTAGAGTACGCCATCAGAAAGATCACGCTCAAAGTTGAAGTGGAAAAACGCACATACATTTTTACTTAAGCACTTAAGAATGTGTCGTTCCTTTTCATGGTTTCTTTCTTCTCTCTGCCAACTATCAATTAGCGCATATTGATTGCTACAAACCTGGTAAAAATGTGCAATAAGATAGACTGTCATGCTCACAGCCATTTTCAATCTGAGTCACAAAGAAAAAGGGTTTTCAAATCTTGTTGTGCTTTAGGTGAAAAAGATTCCTATAGAACCGCATGCTTCATATATATTTTTCCAGTCCCATGCATGCATATATTTAGTCCAAGAATTTCCGTAAGTTTCAAGCAGAATTCTCTGGCAAAATGTGCTTTGAGGGAGGAATCAACAATTCCCTGTTTCTAAAGCCTCTGTTACTGACTGTTCTCTCAACTACAGAGCTCTATTAAAGTAAGAGTCCTTCATCATCTGCAATCTGAGAAGGTCAGATACATCATAAAGAATGGTGTTGTAAATGTAAATGCAAGATCATCAAATTTATTACTAAAGAAGATAGTATTATATTAATATCTAAATAGCATATTGCAATAACTGTATATTAATATAGATACTGTGTATGTAAAAGGGGTTTTTTTAGAAATAATTGAGGGGTTTAAATACCATTAGTGAAGGGAACATATGATAATTTCAAGGCTAACTAAAAATGTGTCCTCAGTTTGGTACCTTCAAAAGCAATGCTCATCTCCTTCATTTCACTTGCAATCTTTCTTTGAGTGTGATTACTGTTTGTTGGAGATTCACTCAATAAAATAGACTGAAAGTAAATGGCTCTGAAGGTTTTAAATTACGGCAATTTAGCATTTTCTGTGACTGCATCTACCCTGTGTTCTTGGTCATATGGATTCATCTACTGTCGCTGCCTGCTGCACAACGTTGCAAACATAAAATCAAAATGAAACCCAGACATAAAGAAATACTGTGAAGCATGACTTCACCACTCTGATTTTAGATTGAATTACTGAGGATAAGGAAGGAGAAGGTTGCTTCTACAGTTTTATGGGCAAAGAAAAATTCTGTATTTGCCACCTTATTTTCGCACCAAGGAAAACAATAACACTTTGTTTCAATTTACTTCAAGATTCTCAACCACCCAGCTAACAATGTTGTTCAGAAAAGGAAGGACTGAAACTGGATAGCTTTAAAACATTAGTACTAGTAATTCACACTTCTTGTCTAGTCATTAGCAGAATTAGTAAGTTATCTAGGTTTATTCCTTGGTTAGGTAATATTTTTTGTATGATAATGATTTTTCAGGATGTTATTCTTAATGTCTGTTAAACAAAATGATGCTGTGAAAATTGTTCTTTATTGTTTCATAAATACAGTCCTATTGATTATTTTTTTAACTACATAACTCACATTAAGTCTCACACTAAATCTAGCTGGACTCTTAACTCTTCCTTATAAAATGGTAAAAGAAATTAAGTTATTTTATTATATATTTACACATTGCAAGTAAAACAGGAAAATAATTACTTTCACACAAGGTCATTTTTAACTAATCTCTGTGTAAACTCTCTAAACTGTGTACTCCACTTGTCAGTAAATAGTTGAGAATTTCTCCTGTTTGTAATTTCTTGTTTTCTGTTTGATGATGTATGGGACTGTAAAGGGTGTTAGATAACTGCCTTTTTAAACAATAGGCCATGAAAATACTTGAATGCAAGTAAGCATATAGCCAAATAAAGAATCAAATAAGAAAGAGGGAATATGCTATTATGGAGCAGGCATTATTTCTTTCCTCTCTAGAAACTACTTTTCTCTAGTGTTTTAAGTATAAAACAAATCAAAAACCCCACATCCTCAAAAATATTGTCTTGAAGTTTCCCCTCTTTAATCATATTTTAATGAGTATTCTAAAAATTTCTTTCTTTTTCTAACTATTTTTATTTTCTCAAATTGGAGTGTGATAGGAATAAATCACAAAAAGAAATCCTCATGTTATGGCATTCAGCTACAAATGCCACACCAGTGTGTGCAGATATGCACACAGTTATCCACAGGGTCAAATAACATGCACACCAAATCTACATTTAAATACAGAGAATCTTAGTTCCTGTCACAGAGTATTCTAGATGCATAAAAGCAACTGAAGACAATCCCAATGCAATTCATATTTCACCCAGAAAAGAGAACCAGTATCCTGGCCAATTTCTGAAATGAATTTTCAGCATCTCATTCTTCTATTGATCTCTGAAAACTCTAGCAGAGGGATGCCTGGAGAAACTGCTCCTTGCAAAAAGATGAATATCTCACCTCTGTGAAGGGCAGCAGGTATCTGATCAGCTATACTTGTCTTCTGCCAACACATCTCTTGGCTTTAGCAGCCTAAACTGAGTCCCACACCCAAAGAAGCTGGAAAGCCAAGACAGGACGCAAAATACGGTGGATTGAGTTGATATGGGATAGCAGCTCCCAGTATATCAGACAACTGCAGGCCTCATATTGAGACCTGCTGGGAAAGAGTACAAACATACACAGAGTAAGAAAAGTGCCAGGAAAGATTCTGTGGTGACTCCGGAATTTATTTAGAGTCTAAAGAAAATAAGCGTCAATTAACAGTGGTTAGACTTGGTACCTTATTATCCAAGGTTCCACAAGTATGATCTCTGGCCTGGTCTTTAGTGCTCGGTAGATCTCCATACGAGATAAGTTAATGCAAATTAACTGTGAAGCTATCTGTTAAACTGTGAATGTTTGGGAGAGGAGTGCTACAAAATTATATTTTTGCAGAGAAAATGTGGTAAATGGCAACTATAACTTGTGTTTGCATGGCACTGCCTGCAACAGTCAAAATTACCTGACAGGTAAAAAAAAAAAAATCCTGTCCAGAATTCATATTTGTTTATATGATGGAAAATGAGATATGGAAATGCATTTACTCTCACAAGTCTTTCATGAAACTGTGACAGGACTTTCTGTAACAGCATTTCCAAGACAGTGGTTCCACTACACGTACTTCTTTTAAGCACACACAACTCTATTTATTACTAAAATGCCTTACAATTTAAGTGTTAAATATTGTTAGGTTTCTGCTGAATTCTCAAAAGGCAGAAGATGAAAGGAAATTAATTTTTACAACAGGTGGAATATAAAAATAAAGGCACCATCTTAATTCAATTTTACTGCTTTATTAGTATTTGTTTTTACCCTTTCCTGTAATTATGACAATTACTTTTTTAGTTTGTCTGCTCATGTGTTTGTTAAGTCTGCTTAAGAGCTTTTATCATGGATCAGGAAGCTGTAAACTTGAGAAAAAAAAAAGCATCTGGTAGAAGGAGTGGAGGCTGGAATTCACTGGATAAGGAGTTTCAGGCTGAGCACAGAGGAAAACTAGGAGTGTTTTTGCAGGGTTTGGGCCTCAGTCATAAAAACTTCAGCAAGAGAAAAAATGTTGAGTATTTATAGTTTGCATGTCATGGCCTATGGTGGTTTTGCAAGTGTTCAAATGGCAGAACCAAATGTGTTCGAAGGAAAGGGTGCGTTTCCTTTCTCAGACACATTTACATGTTGTCCAAAGATGAAGGTATCAAGGTTGCATCAGGACCAGCTTAGAGCACAGGAACTAGGCTCCGAGCAACTTTGTGTTCAGCTTTGCAAGAGTTCTTTATACCTCACGCACTAGCATGACATTGGAGAGTCATTCCAAAACACAATAAGCAGCGTGACTTCTTGCTTGTTGCATGCTGTTTGTTCTCTCCTGCTCTTCCCAAGGGAAGATGTTTGGGCAATGAAGTGTTGTCTTTTGGTAGAGTTGGTTGATTATAATAATTTTCTGTTGCTTCAGTGTTTTACTAGGGGAGGTCAAATAAACGTGTGTCGTACTTTGAAGTTCAGGTTTGTGACCGTACTTAAATCCCAGGATACTCATTTCACAGTCTCAAAGTGGTCTCCAAGAACATTCTGTCTCCTGATCAGACAACTTGTATGACAGCATTAACTCCTGCTGAGGTGGAGATAGGGAGTAAAGGGAATGGTCTGCAGGGACAGATGAGTGCAGTTGTCAACACTAAGCTCTGGATGGGTTTTGGCCATTGAGGGAGACCCCATCGTGATGAGAAGGACCCAATCTTGCTTTTGACTTCTTTGTGGGAAGAAATTGTAGACAGCTGAGGACAGGTCTGATGATACACTCAAAATAAACAGCATAGCTGAGGGCTTTTTATTCTAGGTGGATTGTTCTAAGTGCTGAAAAGCCTGGTGACCAAATACATCAGACTCTTGTAGGCCAGCCAGGAAGCAAGTGAAGCATGAATAACTGAGTAACGTGTCAGTGTTTGCCAGCATGGGATGGGGTCTTCTAGCCAATCAAAGCTTACAGAATGCATTACTCATGGGCAATGCTATGTCCGAACTTAGCACAATCAAGGAATGCACAATCAAGGAATGCAAAAGGACTTCTAAATTATAGATTCAGTTGATCAATTACAGATGTGGATCGACTAACTCCAAAGAAGACTGCATTTTGCACTCCTCAGAAAGGCTTTCCTCACATCATGATTCTTGCATGGGTTCTGTTTCACACAGCTGTTTTTCATCGTTGGGCTAACTTTGTCCAAGTACAAAGCCAACAAGACAGAAACAGCAGCATGGTTGTATAGAGTAAGTAACAGAGCTGTGTATCATCTACCTTTCTTTAGTATTTGACTTTATGCCACCTGATGAGTTTATCTTGATGACAAAAAAGATCCAAGAGAGATTGTTCCTGAACTCCACATGTGAGCAGTCTAATAGTATCTAGCAATTATTCGTCACTGCAAGCCTGCAGAGAGGACTCAAAGCAACTTAGTACATTCTCCAGTATCCTTCCCTTTCAGAAGAAACAACTTATTTTCATGGCTGACTATCTCAAGTGCTGCAGGAGGACATGGGAGGGTGTGAACATGCCAGTTGTCTATAAGCAGTCACTTCTATTAATGTTAGTGACATTTAGCCACTCAAGCTAAGTATGTCTGTAAGTCAATGGCCAGGCCTGGGGTCAAGTAATCCAGTTTCTTCTGTAGAGTAAGTTGCTACTTGTTGGAACCCACAGGGGACTGACATGTCGCCCACATCTGAGCTGTGTAATGTCTGCCATTTCATTGTCTTCACTTAACTGATCATAATGAAGACTGACAATTTAGTGATTGGAACAGTTAAATACAATGAACCTGTCAGGATTTTTTTTTTGTTCTAATTCTTTTTCAGCCATGAGAGTCCATTACTTTCTTATTTGCAGCACAGAACTAACTAGTGTTTGGTCAACACAGATATTCTGCAGTATTGTTTTATATTTTGCATATCTTCATTGCAATGGAATAGGAAAAAGTAATAGTATCTGTTTACTAGTGGGTAGTTGCCTCTGCAAAACTACTCAGGAAATTTTTAATGGGAAAACATAACTTGCATCAGCAATATTTCTTAATTGAGGAAAACTGTGAATGGTTAATATGTGATGTATACATTGTTGCAATTCTGTCAGATTATTAAAACAATGCAAACAAAGCAAACAATTATATATTCCAGAAATATTTTTTCTGCATGGTTTCAGGTGTCCATTTCCATTCATATCATTCAATATTATCTCTACCTATACTAAAGGAGGGGCAATATCTGTTTCCTGCAATTGACTGGCACCTCCAATATAGAACAAAGATAAAATTTAATGTATTTTTGAAAAGTTACTACATTGCCTTACAGATCTGTTGTTCTCTTTGAAGGAACCAAGAAGCCTACAGATAAGGGAGAAGAAGTTAACATATTCTATACAGATTTTAAAAATACATTTGACAAGATTAAAAACAAAATACACAAGCAAGCTAGCAGGAAAGGCCCTCAAGTTATTACAATTCTTAAAAAAAAAACTAGGATACATAGAAGTAAATGCCAACTGTCACAGACAACAAGGAGTATCTCTAGGACCCATGCATAGATCCAAAGTGTTCATCATATCCGAAATGACCACAAAAAGGTGTGACTCAGAAAGAGACATGGTGTGTCGCTGATGTGGCTATGCAGCATCACCAGGGCTGAAAATGAACTGCAGAAAAGCCTCAGGAGACTGAGTGACTAAGTATGAAAACAGCAGAGGAAATTACATTTATGTAAACAAATGTAAAATGATACATGAAAACACAATCCTAACTTTGCATACAAATCTAATTATGGTCCCAAATTGGCTGTTACTACTAGGATGTGAGATTTTAAAGATATAATAGGTAGTTATATAAAAATATCAACACAGACATCAAATATCAGTGTTGAATAATGATATAAACAAAACAAAACAAAACAAAAAAAAGGGTGGGAAATGCTATGAATATTTAGGAAATGAATACTGAACAAGACAAAAAATGTCATTATGCCACTGGGTAAAATCAGCTATGTATATTACCAAGAGCATGACTGAAAGGGCATAGCAGAAATGAAAAGGTAGAGAGAAACCTAGCAAAGATAATTTTGAACTACAGAGTGGCCTTTCTATAAAGAAGAGGTAGATTAGGATTCATAAAACTGGTGAGGAGACAGGTGGAAATATGATGAGAGGTCTAGAAATCAAGGGTGGCATGGAGAAGGTGAGTAGAGAATCTGTTCTAAAATATCTGAGAGACATCAAATGATACTACCAGCAAAATGCACTGTAGATACAAATGTCTATGTCATTACAGGTTCTTTTCCATCAGAAGGACAGCTGCAAGCTCTTAAATAATCTTAGACACTAGATGAGCAGTTTTTATGGTACTTGAATCTACTAGCAACAATTCAATGTCTGCCACTGACTGAATCTTCCTTATGTCTAGTAAGACACCTGAGAAACCACATTCTCTTTCTTGACTCCTTGCAGATACATACAACTGCAGACACTTTTTGTCTTGCAACAAGCACGTGAATCACTGTCACATCACTGAGGTCTACAAACTTAAATCCTCTTCCCCTGAAAAATGGGGTGGCCTCAGGGAACCATCCCTGGCCTGTACTGTCCTCAAAACCACAGCCACGCCTTGTTTGGGAGAGTGCTGACTGATAAGGACAAAAAACACTAATAATACCACAAGTATGGATGACCATGTGAGTGCTCAGTCTCTGATGCTGTTTTCTTTCCTAGTACAGATGCAGACACTGACAGATGAAGAGCAAACCAAGGTATGATGCATCTTGGCAGTCCTGGGGGAGCCATAGAAGGCTGTGGTGACTGATCACTTCCTTCTTGTGATTCATGGGTCATTTGCTGCAGAACCATTTAAAAAATCCACAGTGCAGAGGTGTTTTCTGTTCTTGTTTATGGAGCACATAACCGCAAGTAACCTGGGAGGAGGTCTGTAGCGGCTTCATAGGTATTTCTGGTTTAAATTTGTGCCTTACAGACATCTATCGACAGCCAAAGAATGATAGCAGCGATCCTTTGTAACCATTCTACAGTCCAGAGCTGTGCGAATGATGTCACTGTGTTTGGAATAATTCCTAAATCACATGAAAAATACTCATGGGCTGTAGTAAGTGCAGCTGAACTTTGCCAGCTTTCATTTGAGGCAGGCAGAATTATCTTTTCTTTTTCACAGGACTTATCACAGAACCATAGACATGTTGACTGGAAGGTATCTCTGGAGGTTTCTAACCCAGCTTCCCACTCAGCACAACATTGTCAGCCAGGGTTTTGGCTATTTGAGCCTTGAAAACTGTAAGGAGGCTCCTTCATTTCCCTGGACTCACTCTCTAGCGCTGCACTATCAGTCTAAAAAGAAGTTTTTCCTGATGCCCATCCTGAACATCCCAGGTGACAGTTTGTGGTTGTTGAACGTTGTTATTAAATTATCGGATTAGGGCAATAACTTCTTGTAATCTGCTGGCCATGTTCCTCCCAGTGCAGTTTGTCTTATTGTCAGCCAGAACAGTCTTGGCTCAGATGTGACTCCTATTTGTTCCCCGTAACAACCAGGTCTTTTCCAGCAGGGCTGCTACTCAGCCTCTAAGTAAGTGTCACTCTGCTGAAAGAGGAGTGTGTCTGTCTATAAAAATGGACAGGTTGCCTTTTCCACCACATGTTCAAACACTGAATGGGATTCAGCCCTTTTGTGACACAGTTAATGACAAAGTTCAGAAGAAAGGAATGTGAATTAACCAATGAGTCAGCAATTGTGTTTTCATTTAGACAGGACATGCATCAGGAACCCAAACTGTGATGACTTATCGTAGACCTCATCTGGCCTTGCTTTCAGCTGATGGCTGCACAGAAGATGGCTCAGAATAAGCACTGTAATTCTGTTTTCTTAACATGTCCTGTGCAAGAAAACATGGCTTTCTGACAATAAGGTTCCAAACAAGTTGAGTATATTCATTCAGTTCTAACAGCATCCTTTTAAGCAGAGGATGAATTTATCATGTAAAATGTGTGAAGTGGGGTATTCTCCAGCGCCCAAGCATTATACAAATTGCCAGTCTCATGACAAGATATGAGATAGGTGTTCGCTGTCATTGCAATCTGTTCTTTACCTGATTCAGAATTACAAAAGCCTCTCTTTGAGATTGTGAGTATATTTTGTTATACTGTATAAGGCTGTGACTATGCAATTGCTTTGATAGTTTGTTTCAGCAAATACCAAGTAGCACATCTGTTGAAAGCTAGATTTGCTCTTGCAGACCAGTCAAAGACCAGCATACTATTTTTAGCAGGGAAGAAAACAGAAGAACTTAAATCTACAACCCAATCCCTAGGAACTGGAAACTTTTCTGAAGAAAAAAATTCTACATAGAAGATCAGCAACATACTGAAGCCAGCAAAAAAATTGAATACATCCTTATAATACAAAAGCCAAGTTTACCGACTATAAATCTGCAGTGAAATGCCTGGAAAACCACACAGCAGACTTTCAGCTTTGACAGTGCTTTTCTTCCCTTCTGATGGCACTGCTCAGATGCTCCGAGTGAAAAATGGTGTCTCTCCCCTACCAGTTGCCCAAACAGTACTCATTTTGCTCAGACTTCTCCTCATCACTGTAGCAGGTTGCAGAATAAGCTCTTGAGCTCTGTATTTTCCACGTCTATTCAGTTATGAAACAACCAGAAGCACAAATCATGACAACTGAGGACAAAACTGGCCAAGTTTTTCCTGGACAACCAGGTGGTCTCTTGCCCTGTCCTACTGGATGGAAAGCTCTCCTGTGAACTGAGTTTTTCAGAGTCTGACTGAGCTGTGCACAAACACAGCCTGAAGGATGGGATGCACTGTGCTCCCTTCAACACCATTACCTGGGTAATCACACCAGTAGGCCTTGTCCATCCCTCTCAGGAAGGCTGAAATGCCTTCTTTTCCACTCATTTCAGTTCTGTTTCTTTTCTAAACTTCATAACCCGCTTTCTTCTAGTGCATCCAGTAATGACTAAATCAGAGATCTTCCTACAGTCCCTAAAAGAGCCAGCATGGAAGCTAACCTTCTTTTCATGCCACCCAAAACCACTTATCTCAGATGAGCCCAACTTCATACAGTATTGCCTACTCTCTGAGACATCAAATCCCATCTCTCATACATTTACAGCAAAGCACCACAACAGCTTTTGTATGCCATGATCCTCATCCTACCAACCAGCTGCACCAGGGTCAGTAGAGCAGGACCAGGGTGGTAGCACTGCTCTTGCTACCAGTGGGGACCATTTAGCCGGACCTGTGTGGACCCCGCTTTCACCCACAACCTATTGTGTTAACCTCAACAGATTAGTGCATAAATTAGCTCAACACCACCTTATATGCTGAAAAGAAGGAGAATCTTCCTCTGCAAAAGCTTCGATATTTTGCTCCCAATTCCTTTAAAATCTGGTCTTAGCATAAGACATTTATAATTCAGTGCTACAGATTGTATTGATATAGGTGGTAGAATAAGAGTTTTCTGTCTAGATTATGTTTCACCATGAATTTTGCACTGAAATCAGTGTCTGATTTCTACACATTCTTTGGTCCTTCACACTTTTCCATACCAACAAAGGGAAGGGCTGTGGAAAGTAAAAGAAATGAAGAGGTTCCTAGAAGGCAGGTATCTTCTGGTGATGGCATTCCATCTTCCCAAAATACTCAGATAGATTTTTGCAAGTCAAGTGGTAGAAAAGATCAGACATCAAAAACCTTCATCTCTTGTAAATCTTTCCATTTTACAGTCAGACTACACTCCTATGATGTTCTCCTCAAGACAGTGCTGAAAGTGTGTTACACTCATTTATATTCCCCTGATTCTCTACACCAACATTTGTATGGTCTGAAGAATTTCCTGGACTGATGAAGTTGCCCAGGAACAGTTGTATCTTAAAGATGAAGAATAAACACTAAATTTGAAAACCAAACAGAATTTTAACAGAACTAGGTAAGATCAATGCCTTTTTGTAAAGCCTAAGAAGCACTAGAATTCCAATTTTCCTGCCACATACTTCTCAGAGCAACTTTGCCTTACATTGCCATTAGCAAATCCAGATGCTAAATTCATTTTAATGATTAAGCTGAAAGGAATCACTCAGGTATATAATGGTTAGTCATAATTTCTGTTATCTTGACCACACTTCATACCATCATGGATGAACTCCACTATTTGGTTTGAATGGGACTAGTTTAAAGCACCAGAATTAATTGTATTACAAGTTGTCTTTGAGATTCCTTTAGGATCACTTACTTTGATTTTACAAAGGAGAAAATTAAGACAGGTTTTACAGTTAGCATAGCAGAAACCAGATCTAAGGAGCTACATTATTTTGAGGTCAGGTCAGCCACTTCACTTTTGTTAGAGCACAAGGGACAATGTTATCATTGGAAAAAATTATAACATCCCTTCGGAGGACTGGTAGCCACAATAAAAATGAAGCCCCTTTCCAAATTCCGTTTCTTTTCCTGAAACTTGTTAAAGGGGAGAAGGGAAAAAAAAAAAAAAAAAAAAAGGTTTCCAGAACACAGATTTTATACCCTTTTTATCTTGGGGTTTTTGGGTTGATTTTTTTAATTGTGTTTTGTTGTTGTGTTTGGTTGTTTTTGTTTCGAAGAGCAAGATAGTTCTCTCATTTTGTTTTGGACTCTTGCCAACTGACTCTTCCGGTTTTTCTACCTTCTACTCTGCTAATTCCACAGAACCCAGTAGGTGGCCTCAGTGTATAATGTATTTCTTTACTCTTTTTTTTCTAATTCTGCCTTGCTTTCTTCATTGTAACAATTTTACTTTGGCAGGAATGTCCTGTTTGATTACTTCTTCTTAACATTTCAGCATCAGTTGAGTGCTTATCCCTTTAAACATTACTTCTCCTCTGTTGGTGAAAAAATTCATTCAATTTCTAGAGTGCAACTAATGATTTGGAAAAAGAACAAACAAGATCTATACAGTACTGCTCTGGTTTAGAGGTACCACCTATATATTCCTCGATTCTTACTTTGCCTCTCATCTATGTTCCTCAGGGCTTAGGAAACATTTTCTTCAAAGAACATGACATATTGTCCAGGTCCAGACAGACATACTCATATGGGCTGACAAATGTGGCAGATCCCTGTAATCTTCTGCTCTGGATCTCTCGAAGAGCTATTGCAGATTCTTGTTCTCCCACATCTCCACCTTCAGAACTCACTTAACTTTTGAGACACAGTCAGCCCCTGCTTACGAACAAGGGTGTTACCTACATTCGTCATTCTGTGGGAATGCCCTTTCAGATAAAGAGAGGAAGGTTTTTCTGATGTGAAAACTGTGAAATGCATTCTTAACTGATTGAAGACCTTAATTATCCTGTTTCTTCTTCTTGTGGAAAACACTTCTTAGATTCTAGGTAAGCAAGTCTACCTATAGCTGGGATCACTGACACAACGTATTTGCAGCTTTTTGTATTTTCAAAGAACAGAATTAATTAAATGCAAGTACTTAAGACATATTCAAAGTCCTGTATCTACCCATTGTCAGAAAAAAGGAAATTCCAAGCTCCATCAATTAGTGGGGTCACTTCTGTAATATTTTGTCTTGATGAAACTCCATATTCATTCTACCTTGTCAAATGTCATGCAGTAAAACCTGTAACACAAGATCAGTTGACGCTTTCACTGTGACCTCTATACTGAAAGAAATGCCAATGTACTTGTGAAACACATTTGCCAGTGAAGTGTATTTGTCTATAATGGATGTACCCAAACTTTTGGACCCTATTTTTTGCAGGTAATTGATACATAAACTCAGTCTTTGGCTATTACCAGTAAGCTAATAAGACAGACAGTCTTATAGTTTTCCTACCATAATGAGTCCTGAAACCAATTTGGCTAGGATCAAGGAAATATGAAGCCTCCAAATATTTCTGGAATTGCCTCACTATAAACTTTTTCAAAAAGGCAGATTGAAATGTCCTATAATAGATGTGCCTGTTAGCATCAAGAAGCAGATATTTTTAGATTTGTGTTAACAAGGGTTTCTTGAGGAGAAGTTGGTGTCTGGTTCTATCATACGCTAATGCTACTCTCAGCTAAGCTTGGGATCTTCATTGCCCAACAATGTGGCCTCAGTAGTGTCTTCACTTAATGCTTTATTTACATGGGGACGCTAAGGAAAATGTCTAGTCAAGACCAATTAACTAGTTGGTGTACATAAGCGAGGCTTTATCACATTTTCTTTCAGAAGAAAGGCGGTTTCATTTCACAGTAGGACAAGATATGGTGACCTAAGTTACAAGGAAAGAGAGCATCCACAGAGTGGTTTAGTTCAACTTAGCATATGTGCATTAGTTTATTTCATTTTAACATTCCTTAGTGCCCCAGTGCAGGCAAGTCCTAAGAAAACAGCCTTAGCTGAACTGAAAACTTGGGTTTGCATTTGTCCCCTCCATAGCCTGCTCTGCTACCATGGAGACAGACAGCTCTGTTAGAATCTAGTAATCTCATCTTCAAAGAAACAAAAACATTCTTGGTGAAAGAGCCTGTAAAGCTACATTGGCCCTAAACGTGATCCTGCGCCCTTCATTGAAATCCCGCTTTATCACAAAAGGAAACAGAACTGTTCTCTTGGCAGATAACAGTTGCCTTGTTTTCTTCTCATCTCTTTGTCTGAATAGTAATCAGAGCTCCTAAATTATCCGTTGTTCCATGGGCAGCACAGCTAATGGGTCCTGCACAGTGCCCTGCATCTCCCCAAAAGCACCACCATAGCATCCCTGTCCCCTCTCTCACATCCCTTCTCCTCCACAGTGCAACTCTTCCAACCCTTCTCCACCAAGGCAGGACCCCACAATAACTTCAGCTCACCCTTGCATGCCTAGCTCGGGCTCCTTAGTTCACACCCTTGTCTCCTCTCCATAGCTTGGTCTCCTCTGCACAGCTCCTGCTGGTTTGGCGGGGGATTGACAGCACCCTGTCCAGATCACACTGGAGGACTGGCCAAGCGCTGGCTGCCTCTCGGAACAGGCAGTGACTCAATTCTTCCTGCCCTTCCCTCACTTCAGCTCTCTTCTCTCCTACAACTCTTCACAAAAAATACAGAAATGTAATTTCTATGTCCTTCTGCCAAATATTCCTGATTGGATTACCAGCAGGGCAGCCAAAAGACATCCTGGTTAGTAATGTGTCATCGTGGTCAGAAACCAGGCCTGTGAGATGGGAGTCCTGCGGTCTCAGCCCATGCTAAAAAACAGCTTTCCCTCTGCACCCCACAAATGGATTTCACCTCACTCCTAATTTCTTTGTCTATATAACTGTTTAATGTTTCGAAAGGTGTTGGACATTTAAAACACTGGTTGTATATTGGGAGACTGCTGTTCTTTAACACTGAAGAAAGAACAGAGTAGGTTTCCTAACCCTCAAGAGCATACTGAAATGAAGAAATTAAAACTACATTCAAGTATTTGAGGTTATTTGTATTTTGGGGGTATATTCTGAATACTGAACATAATTTAGAAGGAACTTCAGCTATTTTTAAAAAGAAAAGGAGTGACACATGGAAGTTATTTGCATGTTAGCTGGAGAGACATTGGAGGAAATGCAGATTTAACCCTCAGACTGGCAAGGACAAAACTACAGCACATTCCAGTTTCATGAGATTTAAATAAGTCTCCTCTTCACCACAGATAAGCAGACAGAGCTCTCACAAGCCATTGCAGCTCTGTTCCTTCCAGAAGCTGCTGCCAGAAAATCTTGACCTCTTGTTTCTTACTCTCATGAAGGATTCTATAGCCATATGGTTATACATGATTTATCGGAGAAATGACAGTCACCAAAAGGTGCATTTTCACAGTCAGTAAACAGAGAACAAGACTATACAGAAAAGACATAGTTCAAGTATAACAATAATATAGAGTACAGGTCATGTGTGACTATGTGGATAATGAACAAGGAAAATAAACGTAAAAAGAATACATGTTTAAATTAAAAACTAACATTTTACTTCAAGCACCAACAGAAAGATAATCCACACGGGAAGAAAATCTTCCCTTCCTAGCACACCTAAGTCTCAGAGAAGGTGTGCAACTCCAGTAGATGTGAACACAAGCTTAGGACTAAAGGGATATCATCTTGGAAAAGAACCCTTATTATCTCCTTTTAACAATAAAGTTATCTTACAAGTATATCTGTAGGAAGTGCTTGGATACATTTTATTACTAAACTACATTGACCTGTATGAGGTAAATAAAGCTAACTACTGCTGATACCAAGTTATCCTGTATGAGGCAACAAATACATAGTTTCAAATCTCACGTGGCTTTTTGAGCTCCAGTTCATATTTTACTTCTGAGCCTTCTCATCTCTGATGTCTTCCATTCATCTCCAGTTCTGTCAGGCCTCGAGAGATGGTCACCAGCAACTGGAACTGTAGTGAGGTTAGGAAAGGCTGAACACAGCACGACAACAATCTTGCCTGCTCTGCTTTGCACGTGCTTAATTGCACAAATATGAAAGCCCAGGACTTCCTTATTCTATTTGTCATATTTTTATTGGTAATAAACCAAATGAAGGTGTCATTTTATTATGTATTAAATATGTAGGTGTGTACCTTTTACCGTGGCTGCTACAGGTCCTAAACAAACAAAGGAATGCATCATTATATCTATGCAGGAGGAGGCAGAACACACAAAGATGAAGTTCACAGGATACACTGATGAAGAAGAAACAAGAGAAACCAAATGAAAGTGCAAATTTGGTGCAGGGACTTTCTACAAAGGGACACCAGAGACAAGGCGCTGAGAATATGCAGACAAGTAATGGCTGCACTGGAAGGACTGATTAGCCTGGGTATTAGATATGAAAACCAGTCAGCACCGGCACAGCTGTTCAGGAGAGACAACTGCTGGCTCCACATGCCCTTCACAGTCATAGGAGATTTAGCCATATTATTAAAATCGCACACAGAGGAAAATCCTCTACGATAGTACAAATATATCTTATTTAATATTAGATTGTTTTGTGAACCATATTAATGTATACAATCCAAAACCTATGTACTGCACTGACCATATATTCAACAGTCCCTAGGTTTAGACATTTCATGGACACTTACTAAAACAAGAATATAAGTCTAAATATATAGAGATGAGATGAAAACTACCCTTTCCAATGTAATTCTTCATTCCCTGACTTTCAACAGAACAGACTAGACTAGACTGAGCAGAACAGAAGAGCGAATATCAGTTGGAAGAGACCTACAACGATCACCTAGTCCAACTGCATGTCGCTAAGGCTGTTGTCCAAATGCCTTTTAAACACTGACAGGCTTGGGACATTGTCTACCTCTCTAGGAAGCCTGTTCCAGTGTTTGACCACCATCTTGGTGTTGAAACACTGAAACGTTCTTTTGCATGAAATATGATTCATTTGTGGCTTTCTGTGGCTGCATCCAGTGTACGTTGTTAAAAGCTAGGCATATGTAATTTCCAGCAACACCAGTGACCATCACCTCTTCTAACAGCCATTATATCTGAGTTATGGCACTCAGAAAGCTTTTAATTCTTTTGTATTACAGGGTCATCAGAAAATCAAATTGAGTATTATAAACTTTGCTAGGGATCGTGTTAAATGCTTCAGAGGAAAAGTTAAAAAAACAACCTAGTTTCAAAGTGTTTATAGTTCAGTTTTTCACATGGCAAAACAAGTTTCCCAAACACTGAAGAGGTTTACAGGAAAGTACATGAAATAAAAGCCAGTGGGTTTCCTTTCATATCACACCTGAACACTGTGAAGGTAGGATAAATCTTTGGCAGATGAAGAAACATAGGTCAATTTCTCAAAGAAAACAAAACAAGCAAAGCAAACCAAAACAAAACAAAAAACAAAACACAATAAACAAAAAAACCCCACCAGTAGCAAAACAAACAACCAAGCAAGCCACTGAGTGAACTGTTCTTGAGCACTTTGCCTCCTACCCAAATTCCACTCATGTTCCATTACATGCAGGAACAGTCATGTGGAAGTGAGGTACAACAGAAACAGAACTGATGAAGAGGTGGACAACAAACATCACCAAATTGTGAAAACAGACATAAATATTTGAAAGTTCAGCAAGATGTAGGAAAAGTAGATGTATCAACCATTATTTGTATGGGTTTGGAAAGAATTCTGCCTGTGGTCAAGGTACTTCAAACATTTCTTGTTAGAGGAGCTCTGCACTTTACAGTAACTTTTTAGAAAGTCAGAGTGTGGAACTTAATGATTGCCATCATTCAGGCCAGCACCCTCCAAATGCCAAGGAAAAGAAGCCAAGATGGACTGGTGCCAGTAAAATGTTGCTGCCACCTCTCTTCTCCTCCCACCTAGATCCTGTTCAGGCCCATGCAGCAGAAGGCTCTCTTATGCTGCAGTCCTGACCTGTGTAAGTCATGCTGGCAAACCACGTCCCTATGTGCCTTACTATCCCAGCTTTGACTGCTGTTGTTTCCTCTCCTCGCAGAAGCTTTTCTGAGGGGGCAGCGGGCATGTGCATCAGAGGTCCTCCTGTCCCTGTTTTCTAGACTTAACAGAAGGCATGAAGAAAGAAACAGATCCTGTGGGTCTCATTAACAATGCATTCTCCATTCTTATATCCCTTGTGAGGTTCTCTGGCTTTGCTGCACTGGGAACTGATCTGCCGTCAGCCTCTCATAATCTCCTACACATTTCATTGTCCTGATACTCAGTGCCTGGGCAACCTCCTCCATGGAAAGTCTTTCTTTAGATTTATGAGGTCAGTGGGGAATGACTGAGACACAGATAACCATTTTAGCAACATGACTGGAAAGCAAAAGATTGATCTTTAAGATTTAAAGAGGTGAAATAAAAAAAGTTGAAGAGGATAGTAGAGGGGAAAAGAATAAAACAGTGGTCAGCTTGCTGACTAGGCAGGACTGTTGAGGTTTGGGAGTGCTGAAGGTAGTAAAGCACAAAAACAGAGTGGTTAGAAGAGCTGTCTTTAAAAAGCTCTGCATGAGATACAGCCAAATGTCGAAGAGGTGATGCTTGAGAGACTGCTAGAATGACAACAGGTAGTAAATATGGATTGACAAAGGATTTCCAAGCTGTTTCACTGGACGTAGATAGGATTCTCCTGAATGAGGATGGACTGTGATCTGTTTGTGGTAACGGAGTTGAAAAAAGTATGACATCACCAAAGGAAGGGCTGCAGGGAACACAAGGCAAGCCAGGAATTGTGGATGGTTTAAGCCTTAAACATGTGCCACTGTATTCAGTGCTGGTAAGGCCCCACCTTGAATCCTGTGTTCAGTTTTGGTCCCCTCATCATAAGGACATTGAAATACTAGAGAGAGTGCAGAGGAGGGTGATGAAGCTGGTGAGGGGTCTGGAGCAGAAGTCTGATGAGGAGCAGCTGAGGGAACTGGGGCTGTTTAGCCTGGAGAAAAGGAGGCTGAGGGGAGACCTTATTTCTGCCTACAGCTACCTGAAAGGAGGTTGTAGCATGGAGGGTGTTGTCTCTTCTCCTAAGCAGCAAGTGATAGGACAAAAGGAAATGGCCTCAAGTTGCACCAGGGGAGGTTTAGATGGGATATGAGGAAAAGTTTCTTCACAGAAAGGGTCGTCAGGCATTGGAACAGGCCACCCAGGGAAGTGGTGGAGTCACCATCCCTGGAGGTGTTTAAAAAGGATTTAGATGAGGTTCTTAAGGACATGGTTTAGCACTAGAGTTAGGTTATGGTTGGACTCGATGATCCTGAGGGTTTCTTCCAACCAAAATGATTCTATGATTCTGTGATCACAGATGTGGAAAAAGAGATGTGGCAACATGGAGAAGACAGTCTGGTTATCACACAGCCTGTGACACTGAACCCCGGCACTGTGAAACTGGAGGGTGGAAACCTGCGTCCAGGTGCTTTTCCCACACATGGAAATACCATCATAGGGGCACAAACAGGCTCCAGGTTAAGAAAACATTTCAGAGCCCACATTACTGTACCAGATGCCCCATCGCTTTATCAGGCGCCCACTGCTCAGCTGCCACCAAAGACACGCAGACCTTCACCCGGCCACAGGTGCGTGACCGAGCCGCGCGCTGACAGCGCCCCCCAGCCCGCCCCGCCGCCCCCGGCAGGTGCCATTTTGTGGCACAAGCGGCCCGCGCACCTCACGCAGCCTTCGCAGCGGCGCCCCCGGCGCTGCCGAGCCTCCCGGCGCGCAGCCCAGCCGCCCGGAGGGGCTGACGAACGGGGAAAGGTGGTGGCGGCGGCCGCCATGCCCGTGCCCGCCCTCGGCCCGAACACACCCTGCAGCCACGGCCACCGCCCGCGCCCCGCTCCCCCGAGCCGCCCCCGCCGCACTACAGCTCCCAGCAGCCCCCGGGCGGGGGAACGGCGCCGAGGCCGCCGCGGGGCCTGCCGGGAGAGCCGTTAGTGGTGCCGCGTCCCAACGGGCGCCCAGGAGGGGTGTGGGGCTGGTTGTTGGCGTTTGGGGGGTGACGCTAAGCGGCGTGAGCCGGCACCTGCAGCTGCCGGTGAGTTCGGCTGGAGGCAGAGTCCAGCGCAGAGCCACAGAGATGATGAAGGGAGTGGAGCATCTCCCTTATGAGGAAAGGCTGAGGGAGCTGGGGCTCTTTAGCTTGGAGGAGACTGAGGGGTGACCTCATTAATGTTTATAAATATATAAAGGGTGAGGGCACGAGGATGGAGCCAGGCTCTTCTCGGTGACAACCAGTGGTAAGACAAGGGGTAATGGGTTCAAACTGGAACACAGGAGGTTCCATTTAAATTTGAGAAGAAACTTCTTCTCAGTGAGGGTGACAGAGCACTGGAACAGGCTGCCCAGGGGGGTTGTGGAGTCTCCTTCTCTGGAGACATTCAAAACCCGCCTGGACACACTCCTGTGTAACCTCACCTGGGTGTTCCTGCTCCGGCAGGGGGATTGGACTAGATGATCTTTTAAGGTCCCTTCCAATCCCTAACATTCTGTGATTCTGTAACGCAATGCTCATGGCAGAAGGGGCTGCGTGGGGGCTGGCAGCAGGATGCGATGGGGATTCAGCCCCGTTCCTCCGCATCCTGGTTTTCCGGAGCATCAACGGCTCGGCGCACCATAGGAAGGAAGGGGATTGAGTGTGGGTTTTCGGGGCGGGGGCGGGGGGAGGAGTAGGTGCAAACCCAAAAGGGAAAGCCCAACAGCCTAAAGAAAGGAAGTCCGCTTACCCAGTCCCTGTTTGTACTGGGACCAGTAACGGCAGCACCAGTTAGCACAAAGGAGGTTTTCAGCTGGCTCCCAGGTGTGGTTGTATGAGGGAAGCAGCTTCTTCCTTTTGGGGGCTGTGGTGCTTCGGAGATCAATTTTAAAAATCGTTTTTTAAATTTACGATGTCTGTAATCACTTCACAGACATCCTGGAGAGGAACAGCTGTCCATGCCCACGGGCTGTGACTGCATTTGTAAGCATTTGTTCCAAATACAAAGCTCAGGTCCTGGGACCTCCACGGGTACCCACAGCAAACCCTTGCCCACATCTTACGTGACCTGAGATTAGCAGATACATCATGCATCTTTTTGTTTCTCATGGCTTTTTGGTCTTTTTCTAGGAAAGACCAGGAACATGAGGTTGGTAGCTGGGCCGTCTCTTTGGCAGTACCTTCCTGACCACTCTTTTCTCACCCAATGTTATGCCAGACATGAAAAGGCAGTCTATTTAATCACCACAAACAAGCAAAACAAAACTGTACCCACAGGTATTTGGAAGTGCAAATAAAAACATGCAGACAACATGAAAATAAGAACTGAATCTTCAAAGCTAAGGTTTGGTTTTGGTTGCTTGTAAGTGAAAGCCTTTGGGACAACGCTGCACAAGCTGAACAGTGGATTTTCTTTGCTCAGAAAGTTAGTAGATTGTTGGTTTTCTTCAAGAAGTTTGGGTAACCTGTCAATTAAAAGAAAAAAAAAAAGGATAGAGATCTCTGTTAAACATGATGGGAAACTTTTTACCACCTTCCATACCAATCTTCCCTTCTTAATATATTTTTCTGTCTCCATTTGCAGATGCCTAGAAATTTCTCAGTAGAGCTACATGTCAAATTTAAGCCCAGTGAGAAGAGGTTTACTTTTTTAGTTATTGTCACTATGTTGCACATGATACACAGGTGACATAATCCATGGATCACAGTTTAAAATGCAGCAGATAGGCTGATATACATTGTTTTCCAATTCAGTGCTACCTTCAATAATCAATCAGTTCCCCTAATTACACAGTATAAATATGATGTGCCTGTACTCTAATGCCTACAAAGGCTGGTAAGTCTGATAAAACCCTGAGACTTTAATTGTACACAGCTGGCATACTAAGGTGGACAAACTGAAAATATGCACTTTACATACAAAAAGTCTTTTTGAGGGGAAATTCATACAGATCATCCAGAGATCAAAAGGCAGAAAAGCAACATTTCCATTGTTATTCAGAAGCCGATGTAATGTGGAAGTACACCAACTGCATTTGCTCCACTTATCCATCAGGACCATTAAACACAAAACTATTTTCCTAAGTCCCTGAACTGAATGTGCCTGTACGCAATGGGGAAGTAGCACTTGTATGCTTTCCCTGTTCTTACACTGTTTTCCTAAGTACTTGCTGCTGGTTACCTGAGAAGTAAAATACTAGGTTAAATAGATGTTTTGTCTAACACAGTGTGGCTGTTCTTCTGTAAAGAACTATGTCACAGCCAGTACTGTAGAGGTACAAGAATCAGTCGTGCTAGATCAGCTATGTAATTCAGCTTTCCAAAATGAAATGCTTCTTTCTTCAAACTGCTGCTCCGAACAATAAGAACATTCTCCACAATCACTTTATAAAGTGTCCAATAACATAGCAGACTGCTGAATCTCTGAAAAGGGGCTTCTAGTAGGCAATTACTAGAAACACTGGTTAATAGGTACACCTTTATGGATATGTCTTTTTTTATAAAAAACCCTGCATAAAAGGGTTACAATTTGGAGCAGGAAAATCAGTCTGATTTCCAGGACTAAGGGTGCTGAGGGAAAGGGCAATTTCTTCCATTTATAACTTGGGGATAATGTTCACTTGTTATCACTTATTTATTGTGAGAAAGTGAATAATCATTCACTTCATGCACACGATTAGAGAGTTTATATTTGTCTATCACAACCCTCCCCTCTCAACTGTCTTCCAAGCTGTTGAAATGTCTCTTAAGCCAAAGCTATTGCCTACTGTAACCAGCCTGCTCACTCTGCAAACCTTTCAAGTTCTGCTAGATGTTTTCTGAGATGTGGGGGGAGATGCAGGAGAATTAGTCTTCATTCAGCATTGAAGATGTGGGCACACAATGGATTAAATCATGGAGTGATTATTGCTCTAACTTCTTATCCATTTCTTCCCTGAAAAACTAGTACTTCACATGTTACTCTGACATTTTTCCCAATGCTCTTCGAGCTATTTCCCTACTGCAGAGACCATTGATTTGGGTTTAAAAACAAGTGATTGTCAGCCTGACAGATTTTGAAACAAAGTCCAGTCTAAAACCAGGTTCAGTGGTCATTTTTGTCCAAGCATAATTTTCAGTGAATGGGAAGGAGGCTGAGGAAAATGATGTTAGTGGAACTATCCTTCAACTACAAGGAGGTAAATGGGCAACAGTGAAGCAGTTTAAAAATGGTTTTGTTTGGCTTTGAGCATTGGAATTAACACATTACAGATTTCAAGTCTAGTACAGAAAAATATTTCAGAAATTAAAAGAGCACTGTGAAATACAGACATTTTAGAAAACATAAGGAACCTACTTCATATTCAGATAAATGAGAAATGCCACAGTGAGTGCTCAGATTATATCCTGCATTCAAAAGTAGCCAAAAGAAAAGGGAAAAAAAATCTGCCTCTGTAATACTGAGCTGATTTCATAGGATTCTCTATGGGTGAGGTTTCACACTTAGCTAGGTGATGTCTGGAAAAAAGAAAAAAGGCATCACAAAGTCAAAATTTCCTGTGGCTATTCACAGTCAGCCATGGAAAAAAAGTTTTAATTGAGCAATGTTTTTTAGGTTTTTCTGGTAGAAAATACAATGAAAGACAAAGGGCTACAAAAGCACTGTTAAGCTTTTTCTTTAGGGTTAGCTGAGAGTAAAAAATCTCCTGGACAGGTTTCCTTTTTTCACAAACTTGTTTGGTGCAGATGTATTTTAGAAAGTGAGATTTTTTTTATTTTTATCATACCACTTTGTGTTGCTGTGGTATCACGTGCATCAGCCCTTTGTCACCTAACAACATGATGCTCAGTTTCACCCATCAAAAGCCATTTAAGACATTAAAAGCAGAGCTGAAATGTGACAAAAGTGCATTTAAAAATATGACATATATAATTCACAAAAATACAACAGTTTATGTATTAGCAAATGCCATGGATGCATGTTGAGCAAATGTAGGCAAATTGATGTAACAAAATCAAAGTGTAAATATAGTAGTTAATATACATCCAAATGTAACAGAACTTACAAAAGGGTTGGGAAATGTGTCTAGAAGAGGTGGACAGGATTTTTCCCCCCTGATTTTATATCTGAAATATCTTTTTCCTTATACTCTTAACCCTCAGAGCGCTACATAGGCCAATGGCCCCATTAGTAATCAAGGCCTTGAAGTCTGGGACATAAATAGTCTCCCTTGTTTAGATCAGAATTTTACATCATGAAAACAGCAGCTTGCACTGCATGTAGCATCATGTGTACCATGCAGCATAAGTGGACACCACCAAGGCACATCCAGAACCACCTTGTGGAAATCAGGCCTGTATGCCCTGATCTTCTTTTTGGGGAGCTGTTCAATTTAAATGAACTATAAGTGGACCACAGAAATCCAAATCTGTAGATGTGAGAGAGTGACATTTAAGTTTTAACCAAACCTCACAAAGCAAAGGTGATTGAATCTCTGGTTCTTCAGATAACAGCTGGATCACTCAAAGTGGCACATTTGGACTCTTCTGAAGTCACAAGGGCAATGGAGTGAAACCTTGTCCAAGCAAGTACACTCCTGTAAATACTTAATGATCAATGTTCATGAATTTACACAGTCTCTGACAAAATAGTTTCACCAAAAATTTTATATATGGATTTTCTGTGTAGCTGAAGACACGAAAATATGTAAAATGATGGAGAAAAAAGGCAAGATAAAATCCAAAAGCATCAATGCTGGGATTTTGCAAATAGCAGAGACTCAAGGGTAAATGTCATTGCAGATGTAATGGTATCATGATAGAATGGAGACAAAAGTTAATATTAGAGTATCAGCAGTTTTTCCTTTCGTAGCATTTTTCTTTTCAACAATCAATGCCAAGAAATACAACAGCTTTTACTCTTCTTGCAGCCATTTGAAGCATTATTTTAACTTCTGAGAAATACACAGTAAGCCAAAATTGACAAGACACAAAGGTATGTTCTGGCTTTCACAAAGTTTCACTGAGATACAGAGGGTACTTTGCTTCTTGTTGAGAGACACTTCAGAATGGCCAAAAAAAATGATGCTTAATAATCGCATCAGCTGCTATCCTAGAGAGCACAGCACAGAGCTGGAAACTGCCATCTCCTTGAGGCCTACAAAACACAAAGGAATGAAAGTGTGGGCAAGCAAGGGACAAGTTTACCTTTTTTTTTTTTTTTTTTTTTTTACGGTAGTTCACAGTGTTACAAGTATGGAATGAGGCTGAACACTCAGAGAATTAGTGGCCATATGTTTGCGAGTGCATTAGAATATGCTAAAAGTTCTGCACCTCACTGCCTCCGAACTATTTACCATCTAAAACAAAATAAAAAGAAGGAAAAAAGCAGAGAAATTAAGACTAGATCTAGCACAGAATTGTTATTTTCTTTGAATCATTATTTCTTCTCCCCTATCATTTTTCTCCATTGCAGCCCCTACTTTCCTGCAAGGCTGTCCCATCAGGGCACAGATCTGCAGGCCCAGATGAGGTGTTCCTCACGGCCTCACCTGGGACATTCCCTCCAGTGCATGCAGGTTTAAATGAGTTCTTTGTTTTGTGATACCCTGCTGTTTCCATCCCATGTTCTCCTCCAGCCCCTGCCTATTCCTGTATTAGAACACACTCTGCCACCCACTGCTTTCATATACACCCAATTAATTAAAACCTTACTAGCTTTTCTTTCTGTTAGCCTTGCTGCCTCATTTCCCAAACATCACTACAGACCTCAAATCTCTTTTGCTAGTTTCACTTTCCTGCTGTGTCTAATTTTTCCATGTCACAAACCTTGCATTACTCTTTATTAGGAAGAAATTTCTCCAAGTCCCAAATAGTAGGAATCTGCTTCACTCTGTTTTCAATTCAGTGAGGATTGTATTATTCTGAATTACCTTTTTTTTTCCCTAACTTCTCTCTTTAAATCCATCCTGACAGCCTGTATACATCTATATTGTAAATGATGTTTTAGCCCATACTCCACAAGTAACCACTAACAAATATTTTTTTCATGAAGGAAGGAGACAAATCTGTTGCAGGCCACTTCCTCCTGCAGTTCGGGCAGGTTTTCTTAGAAGTCGAGACACTACGAGGAATATATACCACAGGCACTTGGGGAGCATGCACATACAGTGAGCAAAGAGCTACATAGCAGCAATCTCTTTGCAGGTGACTATGGCAGGCTACTGATTATCTGTATTTGTTGTGCATCCAAGTTATAGCTTGTGCATTTGCAAATAAAATCCTACTGAAGGGATAGGAAAACACAACACTACTAGATGAGGCCCTGATTCATACCACCACTTGGACATACACTCAATATTTGAACATCCGCTTTGACACTTCTGTATCACACTAGAATTATTTGCACCTTTTCTTTCATTCACCTCATTGTTCCAAATGAAGTGGATCAGGTCTGGAGGCAGATGAGAGCTCAGCCAGTGCTGCCTGGTTGCTTCAGCTGCCACTCCCAGCATATTTGTGCCAAAGCATGTTTGGGATCAATAGACTGAACACTTCTGGACCTGAGTACCCTGAGGGGATCTAAATGTGCCAATTTCATCCCCATTGCAGGGAGTTCAATGAAGTTCAGCACCCTCGGCAAACGTCAGTTCAAAGAAGTGACACTGCTGCTGCCATCCACTTTTTACTGTGAGGGAAGGCTTCAGCAAAGCCAGATACCTACGCTGTCCAGCATGACTCAAAGCTCTGCAGCTCTGATATGGAAGTTATAACCAGGTATTTGATACATCCTCCTGAGAGGCAGAAAATTGGTTTTTAAGTCCTTCGCACCATCATCATCATAACCCTACTGTAACAGAGACTGGCACACATCTCCATGACGGAGGGGCATACACCACTACTACCATAGCAAACGCCAGTTACTCATAAGAGCTGATGTAGCCACCTACATCCACAAGGAATATTTGGCCTCTGGACTGCATGGGCACATGGTAAATTGATCACAGAGCTGGCTCAGATGAAAAAGCAAGCCCCAAATATTTTCTTGCAGTGTTTTACTCATCAGCTCTGATGTGGTTCACCACATTGCAGTAAAATAGTCAGGGAATGAGAGACAATGTGATGGGTCCTGATGCCAGCTATCATACTGGAAACATGACGGCTTAACAGGCTGTGAACTCTGTGATCTGGGCATGATTCTAAGTCATTATACTTAGTGCTGGTGTGTTCCTCTTCCGATGAGGATGTGTCCCTTTCTTAATTTGACCGGCAAGGGTCATAGCAAGCATGCTATTCAGTGCACCAAGATGCTGGTCATATTTGCTGTATCGGTAGTAAATATCTTGAACAGAAGATGTTAGTGCAGCGCATCTCACCCCCTTATCCTCACTAAACAGGACTTGGCACTCTTTCCAAACATAGTGAATGGAGCACCAGTGGGAAAGCTTGTCACTTCTAGAATTCCTGTATTTTCAATCTGCTGACAGAGGGAACTAGAATTCAGTAAACTCCTGTGAGAGGGTAAATATGACTCAAAGGAAACACATATGGTAAATGAAAATTCAGGATGCAACTCAGTCTTCTGCATTCAGGATGATGATCCTTCCTTTTGACTGGAATCTCTTTTGCCTCAGCTGTTTGTCTTCTGCTGGAGTAAGAAAAAAAAAAATAGTCAATTTTGAAGAATTCTGGTTAAGTGGTGTTTGCCCTACTTCCTTCATAGACAACACAGGAGACATTTGACTTCTATTAGCAAGGCACAGGTTTTCAAACTCAGATCCACTCTCCCGTTGGTAATTGCAATATGGGACTAAAGTTTGTGTAAGCTGCAACTGCAGTGATGTACCTGCAACTGCTAAAGCAGCTGACATGGCCACTGGAAATTTATTCGGATTCTACAAGTTTCACAACAGACATACAGAATGAATCACAGTATATAAGTACCAGCAGTATCACCTGTACTCCTTTTCCTACTTCTTGCCAGTTAAAAGAAAGCAGAGTGTTTACAAGCATATTACACGATGCCGCTTCAGCAGCTGGGGTAGGTAGGAGATAATTAATGCTTTATATAAAAATATTTATCATATTTTGAGTGCTTTGATAGACATTTTAAAAAAATGAGCGAGCTTTTAAGAGTATGGCTCCAACAGCGTGCCATGCTGTTGTTGTTGTTATAATTCTACAGTGCAGATGAGTATCCTAGTCACTATGCAGTTGCATTTATCTAGCTTAGACCAACCCTTATTATCTGTTTGCTTTAGCCTCATTTGTTGTGACACATCCATAATCAAAATTAAATGGTGGTGATGTCAGGTCAATGTAATAAAAAAATCTACCACAGATTCACATGAAGCATAAATAGTAATTTGGTGTGCTACTGGCTACACTGTTTCACTAGAGGTGCCAGTATCTACCTGACAACAAATGCCAGGAGCTTTCTGGAAATTAAGGGAGACGAAAATACAGTACAATGTTCGGTAAAAAACAAGTAGAGACTAGCAATACACTTATGTAGCACAAGTACTACAGACAAGCAAAAATGAGAGCACTCACAAAGTTCCTCAAACTTGTTCTTATGACTTGAATGACCTTGGGTTTCTTTGAAAACGTCCAGCACGATGTTACACAAAACACACAAACAACACCAGTCCCAGTTCTGCACTCCTGGGATTTTGCCAGCACTCACAAATTGGTCCAAAAATAGCATGTGGCAAGAGGGAGACATCCTCATCTAATACAAATCAGGGTAATTCAATTTCTGAACTTGAATCAAGAGTAACAATTCCATTTGGGTCTTCTCTGACCTCAGACTGTGGAAGACACTATTTTAACAGTCTTTAGAAGGTTATCTTTAAGGCTAATTTTAGCCTTTCATCATACAGACAAGTAGAGTTTTATTTCAGCAAGTTTTATTCAGTGAGTTTATTACTTGCAGGAAACCTTTGTACAATGTTGGGAAAGGAGCCAAGTCTCCCACCTTCTAGCCTCCAATCATAAGGTTAGTCTCAATGTTGAATGTTATTGATTTCCAAGTATTACTACAAAGCACATACTTAAACCTTTTTGAAAATTAAATGAATGGGTGCTTTTTACACTTCCTTACTTTGACCAAGCCACTGTAAACAATACAATCCACAACAAGAAGGAAGCAGTCAAACCCAAACTTCATCAGTATCACTGTTTGGCTATCATCAGCCTCCTGGATTTACTGTATTCATACAATAATACATTAGCTCTCACTAAAATGTTCTAATTCAGCAGTTAATTTCTCTCCCATCAATAGCTCTTAAAGGCACAGCAGTCTATAGTCAAGAGCCTAGACCCTGACCCAAAACTCCGTACCTGAAAGAAAGGACCTTTTGACCTCTTTCAACAAGATTTTAAATAGAATGTGCAGGGGAAGCAACACAAGCATTTATTTAAACAGTACAGCACCTTTCAAACCCTGCTGACTATTTGTTCCAAGGCAAGCAAGGAAGTAACCTGCTCTCTCACCAGCATGTATCACAAGTGTTTTTTCCGTCCTTTCTCCTTGAAAGGGTTTGTGCACAGAGTTCCCAAAATTTATTTGGATATCACTGGTTCAAAAGGCTGATTTTTTTAGGCTGCCTAAAGCAGCTCATATTATGAATTGCTGTTTCCTATTCGTTATTATATAGTATTATGTAGCTGTCCTCCTCTTCCTCAGTGCCAACGCTCCCACAGGCCACCTGGGCCAATGTTTGCACCAGCCCTACAACACACCTAGTCCAGCCGCACAAAATCCGCCTTCTCTCAGTCGATCACCTCTCCAACAGAAGCTTTCTCTTTAAAAAAAAAAAAAAAAAAATCAAAATCATCTTATAAGTATTGCTTTTTCTAAAAGGCAACTACGGGAAAGTGGTGGGGAGCCGCCACGAGAGCTTCTCTCCAACAAGCTGCTACGTCCTCCGAACCATTGGCGCTATGCACAGTCCCAGCGAGGAGCACAGGGGGCCGCGGCTCTCCTTCCCGGGGGCAGCCCCGCAGCTCTCTGCCGCCTGCCCGGGCCGGGCGCGGACAACAACCCCCGCTCCGCCATATCCCCCGCCGGCCGGCAGCCCCGGGCGGAGCGCGGGCAGCGTAGCGACCACTGCGTCCCAGCTTCCTCCTGCTGCCGCCAACGTCGAGGACGGACCCCGTCCGCCCCGCCCCCGGGCATCCGGTCAGCCCCGCCGGGGAGGGCTGCCGCCATAAAGGCACCGCCCTGCCCACATCGCTTTCCTCGGCCTGATCTCGCCCGTTTCGGGAGTCGCCGGGCAGGCGGAGGTGTCTTCGCTGTTCTTCAGCCTGGTAGGCGGGCGTACCCGCGATCGCGGGGGTCCCGGTGCTGGGAGCGTTGTGTTTTAGGGGACGGAACAGAGTGCATGGAGGCTCGGCGGGGCAGCCGTGGTTCCAGCCTCCTGCCGGTACCGGGCGCCGGTTCTCGCCCCTGCGAGGGCAGGTCCTGCTCCCAGGGCGGGCGGGTGAGGGTGCAGGCAGCCGGGCGGTGCGGGAAGCCGGGCCTGAGGGGGACGGTGAGCTGTACACCGCTGCTGAAAAACACTCGTGGGGATTTTTTCATGAAGCTAACGGGGTTAGAGGAAGTGTGACGAGTTAGACAGTCCTGCGTCATCCGGGTGGTGGGGAGGGTATCGCTGCACCTCAGTCTGTGGACTGTCTTGGCTGCGGGACCACTATGTTTTTGAGGGGTCACAGCCCTCAAAATTCATGCTTGTCAAACTGTTCAGGTGATTGTGTGATCAGTCTTTAATCCCTTTGGCTAGCTTTGTGGTTCAGATGCTCGCCTCAGTTCTGCCCTTGTGTTTGGTGAGCAGGCAGTCTGCACGTGTACCAACACGTCTGTGCTGGCAAAGTCTGCGCTTGACAAGAGATCTGTCTGATAAGCCATTGTAAAATCTTTAATACTTCAATATAAAAGACATCTGAGATCTTATGTGTTCCAAAGGTATGCTGCGAATAGATCCCTGCTCACTTTAGTTGAGGACCCAAACTTGGCCAAGTGTGTTCTCTAATTTATGGATATGCTTGGTTACAGTACCTGGTGTAATTAGAAGTACTAATGCAGTGAGACGGTGAGAATGGAGGACTCTTGGCCCAGTCAAAGCTGGGTTAGGTGAGAGATATGTTAGTGGAAATTAAGCATCTCACCAAAGTAAGAGAAAGTATCCTGTGGTCTCCATGCCTAAAACAACTCTACTAAAGTAAAAGAAAGTCAGTATTTCTCTAAGATCTAATGTGCCTCTGTTCTATGTGAGATTATTTTACTTAGTAAGTTACTTACAGAAGTTCTAAACTGTGTTTAGGTCAAATTGTATACTATACTTTGAAGGTCTCTTGTTTTTCCACAGGGAATTAACTGTAACATCCCCACCTATTCCAGCAATACCGATCTCCTTTCATGCAAATAGAGGATGTCACGTTAGTTCATAAAGTTAGTGTAATAAGGTTAAACTCAGCAACTGTGGCTTCTGTTTTAGACCCAGCAAATAATTGGTGTTTCCAAAAACTTGCTGTTTTTTTGGTGTACATGAAATTTAATAGCACTTTTCCTGTATAACTCTAGTTTTGCTTATATCTGTAGTAGCTATATAGCTCCGAGAATCTACTACAGGAGATATTGCTATTGGCTGTAGAAAAATGTTTCTCTGCTGGTTTGATATTTCTTCCATTTCCAACTGGTGTTACTGCCTTTCATCTGTGCCAGAACCTCTGTACACATTTTGTCCCAGTTTAAAGGAAACAAACAACAGAAAACATACACACTGTGACTCCTTCAGAAAGAAGAGCTTGTTTCCCTACCCACTCTTTTTAATGAATATTTTTCTGTTACCAGAATACTTTTAAGATGTCCTAATCTTCCTGCCAAAAAAACTTTCTGAAATAACCTTCTATGTTCCAGCAGTGGCTGATTCCTCTTCAGGACTGGCCTTGTTTCCCATTTACAAAAGCCAAAACTCATGATAACACGTGTATGTCCGCATGCTAAATTTCATGAACTTTGCTCAGAGTAGCGGAGATCTAAGTAACTTATCTCTTGGCACTTGTCAGACACAATTACCTATAGACATAAACAGCAAAGTTAACTAAGAAGTGTGGTCAAAGTGGGTATGTGGTGCTAAAGGTTGAAGTGTGAGTACCAGCGTGTTCTGCCTTTAGCTGAGAAGGAAGATATTAATCCTTTGCATCACAGTTAGTCAAAGATTAAAACCTGCTTTGACCAAGGATGCATTTCTTGTGTAGCATTTGTATACTGTGAAATAAATAGCATTTGTTAAAGGACCTAAATACCTGTGTGTTGTCAGCATTACTCTGATGCGTATTCCTGAAGTGGTATGATTCAAACCAATGGCATGTGCTTAATGCAGGGAGATGAAGGAAAGAAAGTAAACAGCTTTGCAATATATTTCTAAATAATCAATTGCAAAAGAGAACTCTCAATAGCGGTATTACCGTAGTTGAACAGCTGGTAGTGACAGCCAGTAAGTTACCTGGTGTGCTCTGGAGATTTCTAAACATATTGTATTCTAAAGCTCCCTATGCTGGCAGCTTTTCAGCAGCGCTGGGGCTGTGACTTGGTCTGTGTGTGATTTCTTGATCGCAAGGAGTGCTTACAAAGCAAAAAATCGTGGTCCTAAAAGGAGAATTTTTCCTAACTTGAACTACAGTTGTTTGATCAAGCCATGAGTTTTGATTTGTAGTTGCCACCCATTTCTGCTTCGGATGCTCAAGGGGCAGCTGTCACTTTTTTAATTCTAGTTTTTGAGTCCTCATTGTGTTGGAGCAGATGTTAACCCATGATGTGAGGGGCAGGGAATATCTAAAATAGATGAGGGGAGCTGTTTCTTGCCTCTGTTGAATGGTAAATCATTTGTGTGCTGCATTCTGGAGGAGAGTGGGAACAACCTGGAGATGATACAGAAACAGCACAGATGGGTCAGAGGAGAAGATGTAAGCCTCTAGGTTTTGGGTTCATTTTGTTTGTGTGTGTGTGTGTTGGGGTTTTTGTTGGGTTTGTTGTTGTTGTTTTGGTGGTTGTGTTTTGGTTTTGTTGTTGGTTGTGGGTTGTTTTTTTTTTTTGGGGGGGGGTGTTTTCTGAAACAACACTCAGAAGGTGGCTAGAGAAAGTATTTAGAATGCATCTGAAAATGCTTTTCAGTTTTGAAATACTGATGTTTGCATTTTCTCTCTTTATGGTTTATTCCACTTGTTAACATTTTCTTTTGTTAGGTATCAAAAAAATAGCCTGAAGATGAACTTCTTCCTGGAAACGTGCAGAGCCATAGGACTTCTTGTTTATTACTTGCTGGAGTCACTAGTGTTCTTGATTGTGCCTAAACCAAAGAAGAATGTTAGTGGTGAAATTGTATTAATAACAGGAGCGGGAAGTGGTATTGGAAGACTCTTAGCTTTAAAGTTTGCCAGACTTGGAGCCACAGTGGTTCTCTGGGACATTAATGAAGCGGGGCTCAAGGAGACAAGTAGACTGGCCAGAGAAAATGGAGCAGTGCGAGTACACTCCTACATCTGTGACTGCAGCAAAAGGCAGGATGTCTACAGGGTAGCTGATCAGGTAAAGTATCTTATTTGTGGCGTTAACACTGTTCTGAATGCATGCACACGTGTATGATGTTTAGTGAGTTTTAATGACTTCAAAGCAAGATATTAAATTAATTAATTCAGAATGTATTGCACGTGCTACCTGTTTTAAGAATACTGGTTTTTAGACTTGACTTGTGTGCCTCTGTTCCTTTAAAAATAAAAGGAGCTGGTTCTTTTTTTCAGTAGCTAATTGCAACTGGATAGCTTCTCATTCATCCAAGTTACTGAGCAAGCACTTACTAATGAAGTGAAGAAAATAAATTTATTGAAGCTAAAGCAGTATTTCAAGTTCTGGCAGCCTTTTACCAAAAGTAAACCCTAAAGATGATACGTTGTAAAAAGGATTAACTGCTTAGGCAATTTTTAAATAATTCCGTGGCTGTGAATAGATTATTTGCAGACTCGCTTTATCACAAGTAATAAATGTACCTTGAAGTCTTAAATATTTCTTTCTTTCCTTTCTGAAGAGCTTTGTAAATATAGCATGTGGTTAGATATTTTGGGCAGACTAGTAGAATTGCCAAAAGCTAAAATTGCTTAACAGTTTCCATTATAACAACCTGTTCTCATTTGCTTAAAATGTTGCTAAACTTAACTGTTGGACTAGAAAGTTTCCACAGTGAGTGTTTGTGTGAGGATGAATTCTCGAAGAGTTGAGCTGTCTTTAGGAACATCTGTTGGCTGAAATAATATCCCTCTTCTGGTGCTTTTTAAGCTCCAGCCTTCTGCCTCTTTCTAGCTGTGCAAAAATGACTAGAGCAAAGTTTGTGATAAGTGAAGCTTGTGCGTGACCTGCAGCTTCTTAATGGCTGGTACTGTTGGTTTTGTGTTGTGATGGTGCTGATCACTGTTGGTCCCCCTGGCAGGTCCGTTACACCAGCAGAGCTGAGCATCTGCCACCCCTGCAGAGCAATCACACGAGTCCTACCACAGGCCTGTAACTGGTGAACTGGGAGGAGTGGAGAACGGAGTATTGCAGTGTGGAGGACACTGGAATGAAGGAGATGAAAACTAACCTTCATTTTGGCTGAGATTCTTTTACTAGGCACAAAGTTTTCAACCATACCCTGCCCTGACTACATGAATTTTCTTTACTATAGTATTGCAAAACTGAAAGTCATCTGTTCACTAACAGCTGATCCACTAATGATCTTCCTGCTGATCCACACAGAAGAAAATACCCTACTACTCTTATTTCAGACATGTTGTGTCCTGCTGACAACTGATGTAGAACCATGCTGAAAACTTTCCTATCTTCTCAGTGACAAAAAGACTTTAGTATCTTTTAGTATTACTTTAGTATTACTTAGCGCTTGGTACCATTGTTTACTTAATGCTGTTTACTTAATGACTGTGGCTCACAGTGTGCAGCCTTTGCAAGATAAGGCAACACAGTTCCAGGTTTTGTTTCCCTCACCGTGATTCTGCTTCACACAATGACTTTCAGTTTTGCAATACTATAGTAAAGAAAATTCATGTAGTCAGGGCAGGGTATGGTTGAAAACTTTGTGCCTAGTAAAAGAATCTCAGCCAAAATGAATTGTGCATGAACCTGAAATACCTGCTTTGGGTACTTCATCAGCCACACAGAGAAACCGGGAAAAAAATCACTTTGATAGGAAGAAAACCAAAAAGCCCTGCACATGTGGTGTCCTTGTTTCTTTCCTGTACCAACAGGATGAAGGACAGCTTTTGGCTGTCAGGAATGATAGCTTAAAATTTCTTTCAAATGTCCTTGTTCCAGAAGTACCAGCCTCAAAAGGAATGTGGCCTTCTCTGAGCTACCCCTCTCTCCCTGAGTTCAGCTAAACTTTAAGAATCTAGGGCTTTGAAAGAGGAAAGTAACAATTATTTTTTTTGTTTTACCCTCTTACTTGTGAGGAAATGGAAGCCCTTCCTTACTATCGTGCTGTAAAATTGCACCTGGACTCACATTTACTTCCAGGATCTCTCTTGCATTATACTTTTTTGCTTATCCACTTTTATTTTCTTGCTTGTTAGTCATGATGACAGTTTGCAGACAGTTTTCCACTTTTCTGAGAATTCTCATTCCTGTGCAGAGGAGCAAGAGTAGAAACACATTTCCTGGTGGAATTTCATGCTGCCTATAAATCATCCAGTGCTTTCTTCCATGTCTTGTAGGCAGTAGGCAGTTACGGCAGTTCTTAGGAAGTAAACACTTTGGGATGCTGTTTGGGAATCATAGGAATTTTTCAATACTAAACTTCAATAAAAAACATAAAGAAACAAACAAGAAATAGTGTTAATACCTGAAGATGTGTAACCAGATCAGCTGTTTGTGTAACGCTTGCCTCACCTAGGCCTATAACAAACACTTGGAACATGCTTTCCTGCCCTGCACAAATGAAGAGGTTTAGAGCTCTGGGAAGTTGATGTTATGCCCCCCAAACACCCCTTAATATCTAGGGAAAAGGTCTTTAGTCCTTGGTCTCAAAGCAGATTGTGGGAGCCTGGGCTGAGTGTCTTGGCTCTATCAAGCACAGGAGAGAGCGGAGAGGAGAAAGGAATTAAAACAGCCAGTTTGCTGAGGAAAGAGCTGCCACATCTAGTTAGTAGGGAAGCGGCATAAACAAAGGTGCTGTAAGGCTGGAATTATTTGTCTGGGTTGCAGGAAGGTACTCAAATCTGCTTTGAGTTCTATCCAAAGTGTGAATAAATTTTGGAAGACTGAGTAGAGACAGGTGGTAAAGGAAGAGGTTGTTCAGGTGTTGACCACTAGTTAGAAATGGGATAATCAAGGTTCTGTTCTTATTTCCCTTCTCCCATCTAACCTGAATGCCTCAATCACCAGGTTCTAAGCTGTATGTACCACATCCTGCACTTCTGTCCACTTTTTGTTCACACAAGAGAAATGGGTATTTGTTATTTGTCCCAAATTGTAGATTTGAGAGGCTGGTCCAGGCTTCTGGAATTGCTAGATCATCTGACACAAGGCAGTATTAAAGCATCATTTACTAATGATTAAATGTATGTCTCCAAATGTGTACTATTTTTAACTTGTCATGAGGGGTATATAGTCACGTTGGTCACCAGGCTAAGGCTGCCTGTGGAGATCACATGGTGCTGCTTCAGCAATATTTGAATTGTTACATGACAACTTTTTGGGAGCAAAATAGACAAGGATGTGTGAGCAATGACTGAGGTTGGAAAGGGGATTTGGCCAATAAAAGCTCTTCTGTATAAGAGGAAATTAAGCTAGAATAAAGGATAAAGTGATAAATTATCCTTTAATTCTTTACTGTTAAACACACTCACCTACCTGGTCTGCTTGTGCTTTCTTCAGTCACCGTAGGCACCCAGCAAAGGAAGTACCATTAAGAAATTAGATTCCATGATCTGTGACCATATGGCAAGATGGCGTAAAAACAACGTGGTTTCCCAAAGCTACTGATCAGCATTTTTAGCACTTTATCTGGAAATCACAAATTAAACAACATATAGAGTACTAATTTCCTTTTCCCAGATAGCTCAGATTAATGAACTGTACTTCAAATACTGCATTAAATCTTTTTATTCTCCTTTTGAGAGCTGGCTCAACATCTTGATATCAGCTAGCCTATAGCTGTTCTCTCAAGTGAGTCTGTTCATGAAAATTCTCAATCTTGAGTTAAAATGAGAACTGTACTTGTTCTTACAAAGCTAAATGTGTAGATATTATTCTTTAGCCAACTTATTTTCTGGGAACCATCTTATAAAGATTCTGGTACAGTATTAGAATTGAAACAAGTACCCTAGAAACAAACTTCTGCACCGTGAGCCTCAAAAGCCTGTAAGGCTTTTGCATTCTGTGAACGCATGTGTCCTAAAATGTTTTGTTTACTTTTCATAATGAACTACTACCCTTGTTACAGTTTTCTCATTTCTTGTTGGTTGAAGTAGACAAGATATTTGAATATATAAAAAGGTGGTAAGGAGGAAATCTATTTTACAAGTGGTCTTTCTCACTACCTGTGCATGTGAGGAATAGTTCTTACCGAAAGTGGCTGTTTACCCATTCAAATTCCAACATACTAAGGGCAGAAAACTCCATCTGCTCCCCTGGAAAGCTGTAAGGAAGTCTGGTTTAATGTGTGTGCTGTGGAATGTAAGTACAGGGCAGCCGAAGCTGATGAAGGATCTGGAGCACAAGTCCTGTCAGGAGCAGTTGAGGGAACTGGGGCTGTTTGGCCTGGAGAAAAGGAGTCTGAGGGGAGACCTTATTGTCGTCTACAACCACCTGAAAGGAGGTTGTAGTAAGCTGGGTATCAGCCTCTTCTCCAAAGTAACAAGTGACAGGAGAAGAGGAAAGGGCCTGAAGTTGTACCAGGGGAGGTTTAGGTTGGATATTAGGAAAAGTTTCTTCCCAGAAAGGGTTGTAAGGCATTGGAACAAGCTGCCCAGGGAAGTGGAGTCCCCATCCCTGAAGGTGTTTAAAAGACATGTAGATGAGGTTCTTAGGGGCATGGTCTAGCAGTGGCCTTGACAGTGCTGGATTAATGGTTGAAAGGTCTTTTCCAACCAAAACAATTCTGTGATTCTATAAAATTACCACTAGTGAAAAACTACTGTGTAATACGTCAGCGTTTAACAGTCACAGTCAGAAAATAGCATGAAGAATCTTGAAATATCTGAAATATTAAGATGCTGTTAAGTAGCTGCTGCCCTGTAGAGTGGGAGAGAGGAATCCCTGGACTCTTGGGATGCAGGTAGTTAATGTTACTGACAGGGAATGCAAGTTTCCTTCTGCTCATCAAAAGACTGAAGTACTGTGCTATGCTGACTTCAGCCTTCAGGTCGAATGGCAGCACTGCTTCTGTGCTCAAGTTACACTGTGGAAAACACAAGAGGATTTGAGTCTAATGGAAGGAGCCTCACAAGTGAAAGTTTAGGTCCTTGCAGCCCTCACATAGATTTGATGTACCCAGTTCTGGTGAACTCACCGGAGGATCCATGTACTGTTTCACTGCAAAGCCTAGAAATGGCCCTACAAACAGAATTGCTCATTGGTTTTAAGCTGGGTTTGCTGTAGCAAAATACTTGTTGCGTTAGTTAGGCTCACTGCGTTAAGGGCTTATCTGGAACAGTTGCAGAAAGAACCAGAGATGCTGAAAGCAGAAGCCTGTGTGGAACTGTCAGGCTCCGTACCTCCAAAAGAAAGTCCAGTTGTAAGCACAGCTCTAAAAAAGGCCTCAGGTGAGAATGTGCAAGAACCTGAGGTGTTTGGATCTGTAATAAGCATAATAGCTTCAACTTAGTTGAAATGTGCAATATTTCTCATGTTTTCACATCTAAAACTTGGAAAGAATGTTTTGTATTTATTGCATAATATCTTGGGGGGGTTTGTTTTAGGTTAAAAAAGAAGTTGGTGACGTTAGCATCCTAGTCAACAACGCTGGTATTGTAACTGGAAAGAAGTTTATTGATTCTCCAGATTCACTCGTGGAAAAAACCATGGAAGTGAACATAATGGCACACTTCTGGGTAATACCTGTACTTTCTATATACATACTAAAACATCCTTTTAACATGTTTTCAGTGTTAATTTTGCCTTTTGGAATTGAGGTAAATATGCAAGGATATACAGCTCCTTGTAAGTTCACTCAGAAATGATACAAGAAATTACTTTCTATGCCTGTGAGTCTGTAAAATAAAAAGAGGGTGGAAGAATGGATCTTTTGGGAACTTCTGGGGTAGGTAGGTGGAAGCAAAACTGCTTCATATTGAGAAATGCTCTTAAGAACTGAAGTTTACTATCTACTGAGTTCTGAAGCTAATCGTATGTTAAAATCCCTCAATATTAATTTATATGAAGCAAGCCCAGCTTAAAAGTTGCTGCTCTAGTAACAGAAGTGTTCAATTCTATTAGAGTTCTAATTGCTTTGTGGTTATGAAAGTTTTAGTAAGAAATACCACATGTTCAGGCAATGCTCTTAATAGTAAGTGGGGATTTTGAACAAAAAGAGTAATTTAATTTGTATTTTTCTTCCTTCCAGGGAAGGTGGGTCACCTATGTAGTGTTCCTATCATAAAGAATTGCAAAGAGGATATTAAAACATGTTCCACTGTCTTCATAAATACTTTTAATCAGAAATATTAAATTACTTAATTAGAAGGAAGACATGAAATCAATATTTTGCCATTTTACAAAATTTGCTGTGAACAATTATCACTTGAAATATTGCAGGGCTGAGCTTTAGGCTGAAAGACACTTAACAGCTAGCTGAAGCTGTATCCTTAGCTTTCAGCAAGTTACCATCTGTCTCTGTTGTTAAGGAGAAAGTGGTGCTGATGGGGCCTGGAAAGTTCCAGTTTAGGAGCTGAGGGTAATAGTTCAAACAACAAACTTATTTTTTTGAGTTTTTTTTTCCTTTCCATTATGGAAGGTGAAGCTTATTTAAACTGTTAAGAAGACTTTGTTTAAAAACAACACCTTCAAAACATTATAGCACTTATCTTACTTAGTAAAATGTTTCATTGCAACTTTGACTTACATTGCAGACTTACAAAGCCTTCCTGCCAGCAATGGTGGCCTCTAACCATGGGCATTTGGTTAGTGTTGCAAGCTCAGCAGGACTGACTGGAGTCAATGGACTTTCAGGTAGCATATTAGAGCTAATGTTCATTTAGACAATGGTTGGATTTAAACTCTGCAATCAATACTCATGAAAAAAAATCCTGATTTTGACTTTCTCGGTCTTTGCATATAAGTAAAGGAAATGGTCATACTTTCAAACCAGGTGATCTTAAACAGACCATTGCTTTCAAAAGAGATTTCCAGATGCTCAGCAGTGATGTGAAGCAGGTTTTTCTGCCAAGGCAATTAGAGAATCTAGGAGCCATATAGAACTTTGGAAACTGAGAACTTCAATGTTCTTAAAATGAACCTGCAGGTATTTGGTGGGCAAGCATGTTCCCAAGCTAAGCATGGTCCTGTGGAAGTTTCCCTGATTAAAAGAACTACTGAAATCCAGATGTGGTAGAGGCAGATGTGTGAGATCTCATTTTGCATTCTCTGTCTCTCAGCTATTCATTCAAGAGGACACCTACAGTGATGGAAGGAGATGAGGGCAATGATGAGATGTGATGAGATGAGGGCAAACACAGAAGGCATTTCTGGAAAATGTATGCGAAAGGGGAGGAAAATGAGATAAGGTGACATAGCAGTAAAAGAAATCTAGCTTCAGGGCAATGATCATGAAGACAAATTGAGTTTCAAGTTGAAATCACAGTAGAGAGTCTCGAAAGCTTGAGTTTGCATAAGAAGCCAGTGCATGGATTCAAATGTAAAGTCTGGTATGAAAAGATAATTTAATTTGCTGTTGTTAAGTAGAGAGTGGAAAGGTGATAGCAGGAGTGCAAGGAGAAACCCTCAGAAAAGTGGAAAACTGTCTGCCAGTCTAGAACAACAGTTAGCTTTGGAGAGGGAAAGTAAAGGAGTAAATAACATCAAAGACAAACTTTATTAGTAACCTAATCCTGAAAACAGTTCCTACTCTGCAAAGTAGTTCAGTATCAGAGAGTAATTTCCTGCTGGTACTGTGTATATGTAATTTCTGTACTATAGTGCTGCTGTTGTATACTGTAAAAAACCATAAACCTGTGACTAGGTAGTTTACTTACTAGAGCATAGTTTCATCCCTCTATCAAAAACTGTTACTGCTCCTGTGTACATGTTCAGTGGTAGGACTCACTTGAACCTCTTTAGTAAAGTTTAATTAGTAAATTAAAATATCTAACTGCAATTAATGTTTTATTTATTTTACAGATTACTGTGCAAGTAAATTTGCAGCAGTTGGTTTTGCAGAGTCAGTTGATTTTGAGATGAGAGATCTGGGAAAAACTGGTGTTAAAACCACAATTGTATGTCCTTACTTCATAAACACTGGAATGTTTGATGGCTGTGGAACCAAGTGAGTAAACTTCTAAGGTTTCTGTACAACTTGTGCATTTATTGTGTTATGTACTTGCATTTCCTTTATGAAAATCACAAGCTAGGCTTTTCTCTGCTTGTGTTATTTTCAGGATGGCTGTTAACGGTGCTGTCCAGTGACTGGGTAACCCATATGGTAAAGCCCTTGGTACTTTACTATTCATTTAAGCTGAAATGTGGAATTTAATTGGTATCCTTTCCTCTGTGGAAGCTGAATGTTCTAGTTGTCCTCTCTGGTCTCTAAACCACCATTCACCTCCTGGAATCTGTGGCATAGCTCAGCTCAGTATGCTTTTATAATGACAAAATTTAGGAGCTGAATAAAAGCCTAGTGTGTCTTCATACGAGGACTATGGATTTGTCTTGAGAGATCATACAAAGAGAAAATAATAATGGCCACTCACTCTCTAACACAATGAAGGTTCTGTTGTTTGTAGGATTTGTGGTATTTATTTATTCTTTTAGTTGACTAACTGAAAAATGGGGACTTACTTTGAGCAAAATGTGAATCCCAAGCAATTTGTGCTATAGTAAGAAATGTTTTCCAGGTGGCCAAGACTGATTCCTGTTCTGGAGCCGGAGTATGTGGCTGAGAAAATAATGACTGCTATTCGTCGGGACCAAGAAATATTGTTGCTACCACGCAGTCTTTATTTTTTACTTGCTTTCAGAAAGTAAGTTATGTCTGTCTTTCTTTTCCTCTCTCTCTTTTCTGTCCAGGGATGTTTCAGCTACGTTTTTGCCTAAAAGTGCAAACCAGGCTTCTGCTTGTTGGTGTGAATTTTTATTAAATTCTGCACATTTCTGGAGTTCTCCTTTTTTGTTTCTAGGGTTCAGTTTGCCCTTGGGCCACAGAACAATGACAGAAATGTCTAACTCCCACTTGCTGACTCCATTGGGGTCCAGTTTTACTGTGGGCTGTAGAGTCTGGGGCTTCTTCTCAGTAACGGTGGATCTGATGTCTTGCCCCAGCATTATGACACTTGTGACTCTGTTGCAAACCAGGTTGGGAAACTGGTCTGTCCAATAACTCAGGCTGCCAAATGAGTGTAATGGATATTTTGAGAGGACCAGTGGTACTATATTCTAGAAAATATACAGTCTTTGACAGTATTAGGTAAAATTAATTCTGTGATAAAACTGCACAACTCTTCTGATGTCTGCTTTGTGTTGGTTTTGTTTTTTGGTTGGTTGGTTGCTTTCTCACTCTCTCCAACTCCCCTACCTTACAGTCTCGTACCAGTGAAAGTAGCTGTTCTCTTCGCGGACTACTTTGGCTACCTCCATATCATGGACACCTTCAAAGGTCGAGCAAAGAAGGACTGAAGAAGTGCAAAAGTCAGAGACCAGCTACTCTAAAATGGACATTGTTAAAGGAGGTGGTGGGAAAGGTCTGCTTCTCTAGCAGCTGTGAACTTAAGGTGCCTCACTTCTCATTAGTAACAATTTCTAAGGAAATTGCTTTTATTTGGCTCTTTAATCAACAGCTTTCACTCAATTTTTTATTTTATATTCAGGGAACTATTTTCTTTTCACCTCATTATGGAAATATATTAATTGAAATTAATTAATTTGGTTATGTCTGTTATAATGCCTTAAAAATGATCCTGCATCACAAACTAATAATTAGCAGCTCTGGGGGGAGACAAGGCCAAGAAGACGTGTATTTAGCTGGAAGCCAAGAAAGCCTCCAGTGAACCTGACTTCTTGCTGCCATTCACTGAACCACGAGCAGGGGGCTGTACTGCTGGTGCCATTACCCATTCCCTGGTGAGCTGAGGAATTCAGGAGTTTCCTGAAACAACAGATTTGAATTTGTACAAATGGAAGTTTTGTGAAATAAAAGTATATGCTGTGTTGGGCAAAACCAATGAAATGTATTAAATTTTTAGAGGTGGTGATCTGAGGACTCACAGATGACTATGGATGCCAGGGCAGGGTTGGGGAAAGATGTAAATTATGTATTTGTGCTGCTAATCTACTTTTTGTCTAATTTCTTTTAAAACCTAATACTATGACTGCAACTTTGTAGTAGAGTCTTTGTATGTTTTAAGAAAAAAAATTCATTTGTCTTCTAAGCAAATAAAATAAACTTATATTTTTAAATCATAAGCTTGCCAGTATAGGTGGGTGATCAAACATCTTGACAAGTAAGACAATGAGCTACTAAGAGCAAAGGTATTACATTACATAATCAGGGCTTCTCTTGGGGTTATTTCAGAAAGGAATGATGCTGATAGAATTGGAGTGAATTGGATCATTACAGCCATAGCTTGATGAACAGCATTCTGTTTTGCCACTCCGAACTGGGTGGCAGATTGCCTTATTTATGTCTACAGAGACTTGTTGGTTTTGTTTTGTTTTTTCCCTTTACTCTTAGGACTATCAATTTATCTTGGACATATGTTGAGGAGACCTTGCCCTTTTTGGCTATGGCTGCTTAGAAAACTAAGCTCCCTTGACTTGGTAAACCCAAAACAAGAGGAAGGAAAATTATACCTTAAATCTGTGTCATTTATGCGCATGCTGTAAGCTCTCCTGATGTCGCAGTGTTCTACTGGCACTTGGTAACATCAGCAAGCTAGGACTAAAATGCATTAGTATGGAACTGATTGAACAATAGTAGAGATAAAAGGGTATAGGTTTTGAGGTTGTTTTTTTTTTTTCCCCCTTTTTCCTCACCTCTCTCCCATGTTGGCCTAGCAACTGCCTTCATTTTCCTTGTCCATACAGTTAGTGAGGTTTACAAGTGGAGAAAGGTTTACACTTTACTTTACAACTTTACTACTGACGAGCAAGAAACACTGAGAAAAACAAGCCTGTTAAAAATAGCCTTACCTTTGTGATGGATTGAGTGTTAGAATTCAGACTGATGAAGACAAGATTTGTCTTAGTGTCCTTTCAGATCTGCAGTTTTTCTACCTCAGAAATTCTGCTCATTTTACAGTATACTTCAGGAAATGAAAGTCACTAATTAAAAAACAGATATTGCCTAAATGTGTTATCCATATGTGCTCTGTTCACAAAGTTAACCACCAATAACTGTGTGCTGTATCTGTGTGTTGCAGACTCCTCACATTTTTATACTAACAGAGCACATGTTTCCTCATAACTGTGGAATACTAGATGTGCAGAATTCTGGAGCAAAGGAGAAATGGATTGTGAGAGCAAGTAGCTTTTTATTCTTGGTGTCTCTGTGAACATGTTCTGCTGAGGGAAATTAAGAGCAGTGAGTCTGGCTGTGGGGTTTGTGGATTCTCAGCAGGTTCAGGTTTGTCACAAAACTAGGAGGATTGTACCTGATAATGTGTGCCAGAGAAGTCCATCTCCATAGGGACTTTACTACTTCACAGAATCATTGAGCTTGGAAAGGACCTTGGAGCAAGGTCAATTAGAGCAGGTTGTCAGTACTGTGTTTGGTTAAGTTTTGAATATCTCTAAGACTGGAGACTCTGCAAGGTCTCTGAGCAACCTCTTCCAGTGTTTGTTCACACTCAGTTTAAAAACAAATAAATTAATGTTTAAATTGAATGTACTTTTTTTCCAATTTGTGTCTATTGAGTCTTGTCCTTTCACTGGATATGACTGAAGGTTTTCTCTAGACTGAGCAGTTCCAGCTCTCTCACTTCTCCTTGTGTGACAGGTGCTCCAGTACCTTAACTGTCTTAATGGCCCCTCACTGGACTCACTCCAGTATGTTCCCATCTTTTCTAGAACAAGTTCTGTAGTAGGTTGAGTGTATAAACATACAGAGCTTCACTAGAAAATCTCAGCTAGCTCGCTGCCCTGGTAGGGGTATATAAACATTGCTTTTGTGCTGCCACCGCTTTGAATGTTATGTTACTGCCAAATTACCTTGTGTGACTGGAGGATCCTGTTGGTGGTTTTGATCTCCCACATTTCCTGAGATGGCATAACAGATGTAGAGTTGTATCCAGGAGATCAAGCAGTGCAAATCATTCCCCTGTATTCAGGGGTGAATGTTAGATCTTCAAGTGACATATGAACTTACTGAAATAAAAGGCGGCTTACTTCCAATATAACAATGATCTTGACTGATTATTTTCCTTATGCCCAGAAGGGCTCTTTCCTCCTCCTCTCAGCAAGTAAACACCTCACAGAAGGGTTGCTGTGAGATGCAAACAAAAAGATAGAACAAGAAATGTCCCCAGTTGTGACAGCATCATATCTGACAACAGCAGGAGACTGCTTTCTGAATTACATCAGGAAGCTCCCACAAAGGAATTCTTGGTTTCATGACCATTGGTTGAAACTTTAAATTGCCTCTAACAAAATGACTGGGTCCCAAATTTGACTGTGATGGCTGCATTGGCTTGATAATCACTGACACAGTGCTTCAAAGACAGTCCAGAACATGGTATTTTGTTGTCTGTTGTGTTTCTTTTCCATGTGAGTTTATATTCCTGGGGTAGGAGAAATCTTACTATCCTCTGATGCTTCAAAGCACAGTGAATATAATTTTTCTTGGAACTGGATCCTACAAGTCTGAGGAGAAAAACAACAAATAAATAGAAGCTAAGATACATGCTCTATTATTTATTTTTATGAGTTTGGAAATCATATCCAGGAGCACTGTGCAGCTGCTTGGAAGCTGATCTTCATGGTCTAATCTCATTTCAGGAAGGAACCAAGCAGATACCTCTTTTCTGGTAACTTTTCTTCAGGGTAGTTGATCTTCTGAAAACACAGATGTGCCCTGCATGCTTTGCTATGCAGCTGTCCAAAAACATAGGCTTTGTGAAGTAAATCGTTAAACAAAATGATGTAGCTTCTCTGACCAAGTTTTTCTTTGCTGTGACCAGCAGGAGAGACAGGTTTGGGGATCCACAGCTATCACATATTCCAGGAGAATGCAAAACTACGGACTCTGGTGAGAATTAAGAGAGTCATTGATGCTTCAATAGGTGGGGGAGCATTACAGTCAGTGGCTTTTGTCCACTCTGTGTATAACACACTGTCTCTGTAGGCCTAGGTGTCTCCAGCTTGATAGGTCTTTTCTCAGCTTGCCAAAGCCACCAAGCCCACAGCCTGAAGTTGTGCAAATAGCACATACCTGAGGAAAACACAGCTTTGTCTAGGGAAGAGGGGTGGGAAAAAAAAACCTTTACACTTTCTTCCCTTGCCATCAGCAATATCCACACTAGGAGTAAGAGTGTCCTCATGATCTAGACACAGATGATACACAAGAAAAGGGTATGACAAAGTCATAGGCTACATGCCAAGGTGCTTTGCAGTGTTGGGTCTGCTAGGTAGTTACTTCTTGATCAAAACAAACCTTGATTATTTGTGTAGCTGTGTCAAGAGATGTTATTCTTATCCAAGGTGGTGAATAACTACATCTATGGGAACATGGTTCTGCAGGACTTGTACTGGGATGGTCTTCCAGACTTCCTGCCCAGGATGGAAGAACTACAAAAATTACCTAGGAAATGCAAAGTCCTACGACAGGGTCTGGCATATTCTGATGCTTCCTCTTCTCCATGTCTTGAGGTCCAGAGGCAGCATCCCTGGCTGTGGCACAGAAAGAAGAATCAACAGAGACAGAACGTGAGCAGCAGCAACAGCACTGTCAGTAGATGCAGACAGCAGGTCTCATAGCCTAGATCATGGCACCTTCATAGCATGAGGTTTACGGTGCCAATAGACACAACTTGTTTGACAACAACCTCTTTTTTTTTTTTGCTGTTGTCTGTAGAGCTTGCTTGTAGAAATTATCTCCACCTAAAGCAACAGGCAAGAATCTCTTATCTTAATATCCAGAAAGGAGCACTAAAAATACACATATATGAAGGGAACAAGCTAGGAGAGATGTTCAGGGATCACACCATTCCTTGGCTGAGGATTTTGGAGGAGATATAACTGAACAACAGTGTAGGCCTTTACAAAAAAGTATGACTTCTCTTAACTATTTTGAAGCGCCTGATCTGGTCATTTTGAAATCCAGGAAATCACCCTGAAGAAATCTGCTGTGTCTGTTCTTACATTCCTACACATAAAACATTAGAGCTTCAAGGGTGACTAAGGAAGTGCTGCACTAATTAAGGCTTCATGCCCATGTATTCCATGAAATCTGTTTTGGGAGACACCCTTTGCCACAGGACTGGTCTCCAGATTTTATAAACCTACAGATATTTTTAAAGAACATTTTCACATCAAAAGATTTATTAAACTTTAAACTGTAAAATAAATATAACCTAAATGAAGAATGACTTGAGGTGAGGAAGAGGCTCAGAAAAGGCAGTAGCTGAACTAGTTTCTTGCAGAGAGTATTTGAAGTCAGAGGGTGCTGAAAGGTTGTGTTTGTTCCTAATTTGGGAAGTAACTACCCTTCTTCTTCTTCTTCTTTCCCCACTGTGTAAGCAAGCAAGAAGCTTTGGCTTGTGACACATTGATAATATCTGCTAATCAGGGGCAGAATGGTCCTGCATCTAACTTTCATCAACCAAATATTCATGGCACTGTGTCAGTAGTGACTTACTATTATAGCACTTCAAGAGTTCTGGAAATTCCTTGGCTCTCATCCTGTTACCACTCCCAAGTTGGACTGTAAGGAGGCTTGGATGGAAAATATTAAGAACCTTTGTATTTTGTCTGCTTAGAGAAAGGAGTGCTATAAATTGACTGCTGTTATCTTTGAGCTTTTTAAAGACAACTAGTAAAATGGAGTATTATCCCTTAAAAAATAAGATTGCTCTTAACAAAGGCAACTGTCTTACGAGAAAAAAAAATAATAAAGATAATACCTGTAAACCTACATACACATATGTTATACTTAAGAATAAGGTAAATAGAATGGCAAATAGCTTCACTAGTCTAGAGATTTCCAACATGAAAATGGTTGATGTTTTAAAAATGAATTGAGGTAGAAAGACCAAAAAAATGGCAAATCAAAGGGAGTACAATGCTGATAATGCTTGTTTGGCTCTAAGATTTTTATGTGCTGTCGTGCAATGAAGCTCGCAGCTTAGCAGTGGCTTTCCACTGAGGCTGGAATGGTGTTAGAGTACACAATATTACATGCTGTTTAGAGAAGTATGTGTAGCTTTGCATTAGTTTTTCTGCAGATATATGGACATCTGCATTCTGCACATGGTGATGTTTTGGAACATTACCTCTGCATGTAAGAACCTCAAATAGCATCAGGTCCAATGTCTGCTATTCCAGACAATGGAATATTGTTTGATATTAAAGTTGTGGGATGTTCATGGAAAAATATGTGAAGGAATGCCTTTGAGTAAATCTGGTATCTGTTTCTCAAACAATGCGCTTATCATAGCACTAATTTGAAGGCTTATTGAGAGAGAGTAAGCATGATTATACGAGCAAACCTGGCTCATATTGAGATTCTGCCATGTCCTTGGACCTTCCCCCCCAAAAAAAGTTAATAACAATCAAACTTGTTCCAAAACCAAGAATAGATGGAATTACACTTGTTCATTTAGCTTTGTTCCTGCCAGGTGACAAACCCTCTGTCTTTGCTACAACGAGGAGTTACGCATACATAACTTTGAATAATCCTTTCTGGCACTGTTTTCTCTACCCTACATGACTGAGAATTTAACCATCACTGTGCAACCATTGGTTTGCAGGAGGCTTTTGGCTCAGAGGACCGTGACAAAGATGATAGGAAATATCTGTTGGGAAAGGGTGATGTGATCAACCAGCTGAGCAGGCCATGATGCTGCTACTCTCCACAGGTGAGGGAGGAGAGCTGAAATTGTGGTTTTCTTGAGCCAATCCCCAAAATATATATTAAGCCATATAACAAAAAGGACAAAGTAAGCAACATCCAGCAAAATAATTACCATTGTAGACGAAGCTTAGGCTTTTTCCTTTCAGTTATTAAATCCTAACCTCTTGGTGGTGGGCAGTAACTACCTGTAACTATATTTCCTTCTAACTTCAGCCAAAGGAATTATTGCTGGTTAGTTGCTTAGTAGTACAAATCTCTACCATGGCACATGGAGAACAAAATGCATCCTGGTTCTTGCCATGGTTCACAACAGAGACTTGGGAGATGATCTTCTCACAATGTCTGCCTGCTTGTCAGTAGGGTTGGTTTGTGCCACTGTCACTGAGAACAGGCAGCTGGCTTACACACTACTTTTCTTTGACTATTAAGGGGAAGAAGGTACCGACACTGAAAGAAAGAGTCAAAAAGGTCCATTGATCAAATTAGTTGAAGGTTATTGTGGCAAACTAACATTGTTCTGTAGCCCTCAAACAGCCCCTGTTTGTATATGACATTTAGACTTGCCACACAGTGATGATAGGTTCTCCTTGTTTTTCTCCCTAGCATGGACATGTGCAGTCTCATGGCAATGTAGAGCCTGGCAAAGTTTTCTATGTGTTTTTAGTTTTTCTGCTGTCTTCCTCCACCACCACCAATAATCCAGAAAACTGTAATTTGAAACAGCAAGATTTTAGAAAGATTTCTAGATCCCGTATCTTTTGGGGAACAGTCTCTTTGGTTGGAAATATTCCATTATTTTCCATGTTACCAACTGGAAAACAGTGAAACATGCCTGACCAGTATTTCTCTAGTTACATCACAAAAACTATTCGCTGTTTGCTTTTCTGCTAAAGAAAGCTTTGCAGCAGTGGCTGTGAAAAGCCCTATCATGAATGAGAAGCTTTCATTAAAAAAGAACTTGACAGGGATTGTTGAAGTCACAGTAAAATCTGCAGTCACCTCTCATTGCAGCAAATCTAGATGTGCAAGCAGGAAAATTCTCCCAGCTGCAGAAGACAATTTTCTTGCCAGTCTGCCTCGACAGCTCACTGTTGCTTTAGAAAAAAAGAGCCAAGATATCACTTTTAGTGCTTCAGCAGGTGATTCACCAGCAGCTGAGTCATCCCTGTCCAAGGCGAGCACATCCAAAACCCAGCGAGGGCTGGATGGCTGGGGAAAGGAAGAACAACAAACCTTCCTCCACTAATTCATGCCATCTGGGAGGGACAGCCCATAGGCCTGCAGCTTTATTTGCAAAATATTGTTTACAATTTTTATTCCAAAGTCTGCAGGGAAAAAGACTTAATTTTTTTTAATAGCTCATCATCGTTAGCCAAACTGTTGTTCTGGATTCAGCTTCAGAAAACAGGAAGCAATACTCATGAGACTGGTGTGTTGGTTGTTTTTTTTTTTCTTTTTGCAGACTTTTGTTGTTAAGAAGTCAAACAATTAGATGTGAAAACTGGAACTGAATGCACTGTCATGCATTTGAAGTCTTTTGGTGTTAGAGGTCTCTCTGGTGAGCCACAGAGGATATGAGCTGTCGCAAAGTCTTGACTCATCGCTGTGGTTGGTGGTAACCCAGGCTTAACATGGGAGGTCTCTTGGCCTAAATGTTCAGAACTGAGCAGAAGGGCAGCAACCACAAATGGTGTGCGGTGCCTGTAGCTCACATGTCCCAGTGCTTGCACAATCACTTTGCTTAACCATGAGATTACATAGGATCAGTCATTAACCCCACAGAAGCTGTTCCCTTTAACCTGCTGGATTAGCAAATTTTAATCCGATCAGTGAAGGATCCAGCAAATGTGAGAACTGGTGGAAGGTTGAAGATGAGACTGCCCCTAGGCAAGAGGATGGGATAACAGCAGCAGGGTCTCCCCATTTGACAATGGTAAGCTGTTAGATAGCTCAGCCCTACAATTTAACCCACCTTACAACATTTTGTTGCCTGATATCAGATACCACTTTAAAAATTAAAAAAAGTAAATCAGTAATAATTAGTTGCTTTCCGTCTGCTGCAACCAACAATTAAACACTAAACTTTGCAAGATAAAGGTACACATGGATTATTCATTAACCCACAGTGCAGGAAAAGCAAAGTCATAGACTGTATAACACTTTAGAACAGTCAAAATATGACTCAAAAATCACTTTGACCTGTAGTTTCTACAGAGGAAGACCATTGACCACACTTCCACTCTGACCATGCACCCTGGGTTGAAAACAGTTTCTACCATCAAATGGGGGCGTGCATCTTCTTGTCTTCTCAAATGACAGGCAAACTTTGGCTTTATCTCAGGACAAGAAAACTGCACTAGAACTAGGCTCTGGTTTCCCAAATCAGTTCAGTTTGTGTAAGGGACCACGAGCGGATGCAAAATACTTCCATATCTTTTTTTTTGCCCCCACTTCCCAAGACAGAAGGACTCTAGAGTTCAGCATGTGGTGCAGGTTCTTGAAGAACTTAAATGAAGGTATAAAAGCATCAGAAGTGTGATATTAACAGTTAAAGGTCAGGATTTGAGATATACCCATTGGCTGGGCATTTCTACACTGTGAGTATAGCCTGTGACATACCCAGAGAGCCATTTCTTTCCACAGGAAAGAAATACTGCCTGAAATCACAGCTTTCCATTCTGAAAACCTCGTCAGAAACTCATAATGTTTGGGCCTAGGTCTATGAATACAACAGTTCTGTGGGAACGCCACACATCTACAACAAATAGGGCACATACTGCAGTGTTCCCCATCCATGTGCTCTAATGGAACATGGTGATCGAGGCTCCAGACTTTGCTATTCACTGACTTGGGAACATTGATACTACAGGTGCACATGAACTTCCAGAAGTTATTCAAGAGAGTGAAGTATCTGTGGCCTAGGTCTGCATTTTCTTTTTAAGTCAGATTCCACATTGGCAATAAAACCCCTCTTCCTGAGGATTTTTTTAGATAAAAATATAGTTCTGTTCTTAAATACCAAAACAAGTCTGCAAATACTCTCAAATATTTTTTTCCATTTTTCCCCTTGCTTGAATTATCCTCACAAAAGATACTTAGCTTAATAACATCCAAATAGTTTAAACAGGTTTTGAGAGCTAAAATATGATTGCTTCACCAGAGGAAAAACATGCACATGATCATACACATGCAGTGAATACTGACATAGAAATACCTACTTTGATATGTGCTGGTTTCCTCTCAGGTTTTGTTGTGGGTTTGCTTGGTTTTCACGGGAACTAGGCCTAGAAGTTTGAACAGTGCAACTATTGGTTTAGGTTTACCTGGGAAATGACACATTCGTAATAGGGTTGGGGATGGCCTCTTCAGAGGTGCCATTAGCTGCCATTCCTTGCATTGTTTTCTCCAGCACAGCTGTTAGAAAGAATGCGGTCTGTGTGAGGAATTTGTAAGTTGTTTTTCTGCTCTCGGTTAATAAAATCATAGCAGTCCTTAATAGCAGGGCAAAATTCAGAGCAGATAAGGAACACAGAGCTATTGCCAGGTGTCTTTTTTTTTTTTTTTTTCCCTCTCAAGAATTAGACTTTTGTAGTACCCAAAGAAGAAAATTACCAGTTATATCATCTGGCTTCTTGGGAACAGAAAAAAAAATGCTTTGGTTGCCCACTGCTGTCTTTACTGAATCAAAACACACTTTAACTCTGCTAGGCAGCCAAAGGTTGTGGACACTTTGATTGTCTATGGGTGAAATGATGCTGCTTGCTACATCCCCAGATGGGTTGTTAGGAGCAGATGACCCACCTGCTAATAAGCAGGATGTCACACTTGCATCTCTCTCCAACAGCTTTGATTCTGTTTAGCAGCGAGAGAACACTTCAAAAGGCTGCTCTCCTCACTTACAGCAAGTCGTGACATTCTGAGGTTTATTTGGAAGAAGAGTGATGTCTAAACTCCCTGACACAAGCAATGCATTTTCTCACATGTAAATAGTACTTGATAGTTTAAGTGTTTCTCATCTATCTCACACAAGTCAGCCCAGGAGGGTTCAACACTGCAGCCTGGACCTTACCAACTGCTCACAGCTTCTCTCGGAACGAGCAGTGAGATCAATGAGTGTTCACATGTACAGAAGTTGCTGGCTCAGATCTTTAGGACAGAGATTGTATGAGCATGGATGTTTCTCAATACATCAAGACTATTTTATGGATGCAATAATGAATGCCTTTAGTAGTTTATATTAGTGGAAAATACTGTTAAAAGAAATAAAAGAGAAATTAAAATACAATGAGGTTATTGAAGGACAACTAGTTGGTGTTATTTATTTTTAAGTGTTCCAATTTTTTAAAGAAATTGCTCGTAGAAGGTTTTTTTTTCTGTTGTCAGAGTTGCCAAGCTTTAAAAATTAGCAAATCGAATCAAAATATGCTTCTAATTTTGAGAACCAAATCAAAACGCCTTTTTAACAAAAAGCACATGACTAGGGAGAAAAATGATATTGTTTCAGCTTCAGAAACCAGGAAATTATAGCACAGTCTAAGGAATACATATATTAAGAAACATGGAATTAAGCTGGCAAACAGATGATACCCTCACAACCAAATGATAATATTTCAAAATAAAATTAATTTCTATCTCATTTTGCTAACAAACTCTTATTCCAGTGGCTGAGGTGGTGACATCTAATATTATTTCACCTGAAAATAAAGGCTTATTAAACCCTACCTAACAAAACAGAGTAGTCAGCATATGCTGGGGGTTGGAGGTAGAAGTGATAGGTTGAAGTGGGATGATGGCAGGGAAACAAAGGGCTGATTTACTCTAAGACAGGAGTGATTTATACAATCCTAAAATTATATTTGGCCTTTTGAAGGCAACCACAAGGCTGATGTTGCCCTTGGTGAAAATGAGTTTGACACCCCTGCTCTAAGAAGAGCCATGCTTAGGACCTGCCTTCATAATATGGTATGAAATTGTTATTCTGGCAGTCCAGTAAGCTGTGTTTCACACTTGGAAAGTGCTACCTGCCCAGAAATAGCAAGACATATGAAATGACCGCTGTAACAGAAAGGGAACAGAAAAAACAGTCTTCTTTCTATCTCTCTTCAACAAAATCTAATCTCTGTGCAACTCTCCAGGGGTTCAAGGAGGGGAGACTATAATTTTTTCCCCCTTTGATTATGTCATTTTATGGTCATTTGAATAAATACTGTGGGAGTCAACATTATTTGTGAGCTATCTGACAGGCTCTGTGTCACACAAAATCCAAAGCACATGATCCATAATGTCTCATCCAAGACCCGTTGTGAAGATACGGCATATCCCAAATCCCACACACATCTTTTAGTAGAGAAAGTTATATAGGGAGGCAATTTCAGGGGGGCAACACAAAAACCAAACACACAAAAAAACAAAACGAAAAACCCACTCCTTTCTGATGTTTCAATCATCTCTCTTTGCAGAAGTCACATGTAATTACAAAAAGTGTCCAACTTCTGTGGTTCTCCATCTTTGGGGATACAGCAAAATGACTTGCTGTCCAGAAATGTTGAAATCTGTGTTGAATATGGGCTTTTGAAAGAATTGTGTATGCCAAAGCATTCACTACCCAGAAAAGCGCTTATGCATGTGAATTTAACATAGTAAATGGTTTCCCTTGTTAAGAACTCCAGAAATTACTGTGAGATTGGAAGCAGAGTCCTAGGACACTTTCTAGTGTGGTGACAATTTCCTACTCCAGCCCACCTTGGGTTTTTATCTCTGGTGAAATGGAAAACAGTAAACCAAGCATAAAAATAGCTTGCCTTTCTTTGGCTTTCATTTCAAATTGTATTTTTTTTCAAGTTTCAAGGCTTGGATGTGTAGCACAGTATCAATCCCTGCTTTAAAAACCTGGAGGAGGAGCAGCTCCGCAGTAAGTGCTGCTGCTGTGCTCCCAGTGGAGCTGCTCTCTTTGGGTGGGAAACCTCCCAACACCACCGGTTCTGCTCCTTCCCTCCAAAACACCATGTGAAACAGATAGCTTAGTAAGTACCAAATTATACTGCACTAATAAAAATAAATTTCTTGGCAAAGTATTTGATTTGGCTCCATCTAGTTCAATGAAAAGCAGTTGATTAAGTTAAGTCAATTTGCCTACCTAAAACTTGCTGAATATGTTCTTGCAATGTCACATGTTGAACGTCCTTTTAAAGGCTTGTGCAAGAACATCTGCAAACCTCCTGTGTCAGAAACATTTCATCAAAAGCATTAATCCTTTACTGAACAGAAAATGTTATTTCTCTTGGGTTGGTGCATAATCTAGCAATGTGAAAGCTGAACTGGAAATAAATCATGAGGAAAAACTTGCACATAAAATCCTTCTGTACAAGTGAATAGCAATTATAGACCTGATTGATAGAGGATGAAAACAAAACCATAAATGAAACCATTAACATTTTAAACTAGCAGATTAGTCTGATTTTAAACACAGCGTCAGCTTCTCACCACTTTACAGAGGCCATGTGATAGCAATAATCAGCAACAAATGACCCCACTAGCACATTCAAAAATGACCAGCCTGTATTTCCAATACCAGTACAAAAATCAGGCAGATCTCTACCCATTTGGGTCAAACAGAGAATGAGGTTTCCCTGCCACAAGGAGCAGCTGTTTGCAAACATGCAGCTTTACAGCAGCTTTTCCGGCAGGCCGATCTCCTGCAGCTGCCAACTGAAGGAAACCAAGAGAGATACTGATGCTCTCTGCCAACTCCTGGCTGGCAGTTTCTCCACACTGCAGAAAACCAAAGTATTTTGTGAACTCTTCTTGTCCCACAGCAACCCTAAAAGAGCTGAGGTGTTAAAGTATTTATTAACATAATTGATTCTCAGGGTTTTGAACATTAAAATTTAAAGGGCAGAAACCTGAAAACTACTTTTAGTGCACAGGTAGGTAAAAACCTACCACTGAGATTCTTTTCAGTGCATTTCTACTCCTCATACACACCTGCTTGCAGCACTTAATTGCAATGTGATCACATATAGGACTAAAACAACTGGCATGCTGTCAAGAAGGCTATTTAAACTGCCCAGCTGGAGATGTCAGGGAATCATGGCTCTTTCTAGGTTTTATCTGCTATTAGCTGCCAGGTACCTTGAGAATCACTGCCCTTGTGTACTTACAGCTGTGAATACCTAAGCCCCTTTTCTGGGAACTGGAAGCCTTGCTTGACCTGTGACAGCAGCTGTGGCTTCAGCATTTTGCCCTCTGCCTTTTGCTGCTCAGACACCCTACATTGTCCCTTCCAAACCAGGGGCACAAGTGGGGCTGCAGCTGCACAGTGAAGTGCCCAGGGGTCCAGTTAGGCTGAAAAGCACTGGTCCTCCCCTTCTCACCATTTTCCCTTCACTGTTTTGCAGCTGGATACATTCCCCGGGCTACAGCCCTACACCAGAGCTGACTGTAGGAGCATAAAGAGGCACCAGCTGGAGAGCACAATCAGGGGACTTGGAACAGCAGTTGCTGGAGGGAATCACTGATAATGTGACCATAAAGTAACACCCTGTAGAAAAATTTCCTTCTGCTCAGCCACACACTACCTGACTTCACAATCACACCCCAGGGCTGATGGAATGAAATGTTTGTTCCATGAATCCCAGCAGTGCTGAGGCAGGGACACACCCCCAGTCCATCAGCAAAACAGAACGTGAAGCACCAGGGACTTCTGCTGTCAGAGTGTTTGGCACCCACAGGCTCTAGATGTCTGAACATAGAGACAGCCAACAGGTGAACAGGCCCTTCAGGATCTACGTTCTAAATTTGAGAGTCAAAGTGGTTCTTCCATCCTGTATAGGACCAGCCCAGGACCTTAAATTTTAATTTTTAAACTAAAGCAGTTCCTTCAATAAGTTACCTGTCAAGTAGAAAACTACTAAACCACAGCATCTCTTAGACCAGGGTTGTCAAACTCATTTTCACTGAGGGCCACATCAGTAACTACTCCTAAATTGCAGTCCTAAACTTACATTCAGCCCTTTAAAGGCAACCACAAGGCTGATGTGGCCCCCGGTGAAAATGAGTTTGACACCTGTCTTAGACCATCAGTAACATCTGCTCAAATCCATTCACCACTGGGAAACCGAGAACCAAAGTACTGAAGACTGTTTTGCAGAATATGGCAAATTCATTACACACACCCTGCTTTAGGATCTGTACCTTTATTTTTATTCCATCCTTTTGTTACTTATGCATTGAAACAAGCATGGTATTGCTAACATATTCCAGTGCAGGAACTTTCACTGTTTAACAAAAATCAGGAGAAAATACCACAAAACTCCTGCCACCCTGCTTTTTACACAGAACCACATTTACTGATCGCTTCAACAGTTGCATGCAATGTTAGAGCCAAGGATTCCTCACAGGTCCACAGGTTTCAAGGCAAGAAAAATTGAGACGCACATGCAGCACAGTAAAAAAATAATACCAACAGGCTATTTATGTGAAAACATTGCAAAATCTTTTTTGACAAAACTACTGCAATCTTTTATCATCAATGAAAAATGTTCAGATTCTTCACAGGCTTATGAGTGTGTGCAAGCTTGAGTGGACATTCCTTATTTCTACTGTTAGTCTAACTGGTCTCACAGCTCTGAATTGCATTTAGTATATTCAGTGAATACCTCTTTTCTACCTTAAGCCTAACCTTTCTTGTTTGTCATTACACATTTCTTATTCCTCTCACAATTGTTTTCCATTTTTACAACAAGTTTTTAACCCATTGATACAACAGAGAACAGTATTATCTATATACAGAATGCTGATTTTTGACAGACACTAATTCAGTTTTTGTGTATGTATATACAACAAAAATCTGACCACAACCGATACAGTTCCCATACTGTATAGTGTGCAGCTATTTTTAACATCATCCAGCATTCATATTCAACTGCTTTTACTGAAAAACAGTTTAAAAAAATTCTTTTCACCCCTTCCAATAACTGTAAATTTTAAAAGAGAGTTGCTTTTTTAAAACAAATTTCTGTTGATTTATTACTTGTTATTTTAAACCTACTGATCCATAGCAGAGAAGAAATGGTGTTTTGCAATGACTGAGGTAGATTATTCTTATTTTACAGGGCAACGAACAACACTGGTATTTCCCTGGCACAAAGGACATGTTTTGTGCCAGGAAACAGTCACATGAAGTGTTAAACAAAATATAAACATGGTATAGTTAAGGTGCTGAAGTATAGAAGTTTATCAGCACCTTTCCAAAAGCAAAGGCTGAATTTAAAAACCTTTAAGAAAAAACAAAACAAACCCTAAAAAACAAAGCAGCACCACAATAAAAATATTGAAGAAGGTGTAAACTTAAAATACTGAGCAGTCAGAGATAAAGAACAGCTAGTCAAAGATACATGCATTTCTGTTCCACTGAGGATGTTAAATACAAGACAACGTCTTTGCTAGAAGAGAACAAAATATGTAGTACAGAGAAAATGCTAAAACAGAGGGTGATATTTGTGGTAACGTTTATCATAAAAGAGTAAAAATGTTTTCCAGGTAAAATAATAGTTTGCCATTAACAGAAAGTCTTTGTTACATAGCAGCTTCAAAAGGTGGCACATAGCTTGTATCCACTGATGTGACCCAAAAGAAATATGAAACAAAGAAGAGACAAGATATTTTTTAAACTGAAAATTTAAACTATGTTAAACAGCAGGGACTGAGCAATTTTCATTCTTGTTTCAAGCCTATGTTCTGCAAAAATCACTTAAATATCAGGAAGTGTTTCCAGCGCACAGCTGTTCATCAAATAGGTAAAGAGGTAGCCCAAGGGTAGTGGGACTTTCAAGATAATAATGATTGGAAGAATAGTGCAATGCAATACAAAACCTAATTCACCAACAATTAAAGTTTTTTAAAAAAAGCACCTCCAAACAACAACAATAGCAAGTTGTGGACTAGTTCCAGAGAGATTTAATTAGATTAGTTAGGGCTGGGACTCCAGACAGAATCTGTTCAAACATTATTAAAAATAAACAAAACAAACAAAAAACCCCAACAAACCAAAACAAACATGCAGCCCCTGAAATGGGAAGTCTTGGAATATGAACAATCCTTTGGGGTATAAAGGACCTAGAAGTTAATGCAAATATCACAATTCTCTTAGTAAAAGGGAAAAAAAAAACTAGATACAGAAAACAATTTTCAATTTTAAAATAATTTTCTTAGGAAAAAAAATGCCTAGCTTCATTGACAATAAAGATTTTACTAGCTTTAAAAAGACACCACCAAAAGAAACTTCTGTCTTCTTGATGGAAGAGCCATGCGACCCAACTTGTATGGACTTTTCAGATATTATACAATAAATTTAAGAATTACTCCCACAGATAGTTTCAGAAGAAAGTATTTCATGTTAAATGGCTCTCATGTCTCTCCTCAAAAGAGATTTGCTAGGTAAGGAACTGCTAATAATAATTAGGCCATCTGCCACATCACTTCAGCATCAGAAAGACATGAAAAGCAGTAGCAGCTCTCAGCCTAACCCACTTCAGTGTTAATTTTACTGTTCCTCCAGTGCCCCAGCTATGCACAGCATTTACAGACTAAAGCGGCAGGTTGCTGCTCAAGGAGCCGATAGCCTGAATTAAACATGATGCATCTCCATACAAAAAATGAGGCTGGAAAGCTGTTTTGAGAAAGGACTACCAGAACATTTTTAAAAAAAAGGGAAATGCTTTCACTATCTATGCAATTAGCATTTTATATAAATACACATGTAGTCTTAGAGTTTGCTGCTAGAGTAGCCTTTTTATTTTTAATCACAGGGAATTAGCTGCAGAAGCGTATTTTTTGGGCTGAAGGGGAAGATAGTGTTGTAAAAAAGACACTTAGAAGAAAAAGCAAAACAAAAACCACAAACCAAACTAAAACCAAGCAACCAAGCAACAGTAACCAGCACCCCACCACAGTTTTATAACATATACACGAGCAGGGAAAATATTGCAGCCAAAGCTAATAAAAATTAGCTTGTGAAAGAGACAACCAGGCAAAAAGCTATTAGGGAAGATAAAGCTGTAGAATGAAACGTCCAAGATAAACTTTCACCCTCGGGCATCTTGGCAATCACAAAGTTGCAACACATGGTGGGAAGCAATGTAATTGATAAAAGCAAGAGTGTAATATAGAAATCAGTAGATGAAACAGTATTGTACCTGTGGGGGGAAAAAAAGTAATAGAATGGTGTCCACAGGGCAGAATATCCCATCAGTGTGAGGAAGATGAGGTTGAGCTTATTGAAGGAGATGCTTAAGGGAGAGACAGGCAAGGAACTTCAAGATAGCTGCATTCAGTTAGCAACTCAGTTGTCAAAGGGAAGTAATAGTGTGATTTGGAAATGGTTATAAAACATAGAAGGCCTTAAAACGGAAAATCCTTAGAAAAGAATTTTCAGAGAGGAGACAAATCTAAAGGATGGAATGAAATTACTTTTTCTAAATCTGATGAGTCCTAGCTACTACATGCATATCACGTGTATAAAAAGCACACTAAGGTTTCCTTTTAATGATCCACCACACTTAGTATAAATTAAGTACTTCCTGCTTTTTTCTATGAAATAGGCTGCAACAAAAATTAAAAAAGAGGTAGTAAAATTTTTTTAATTTTTTTATTATTTTAATACCTACAGAACTATTTCCTCCAGTTGACTCATTCTTGCAAGAGAATCAAATTGATACACTGCAAGAGTATATTATTTTTCCAAACTTTATCACACACAGCTTACTCTTTTCACAGTTATTTTAGAAGACTGACTTTTAAGATGCAACTATGTTTGACATAAGTTAAGGGCTGTCTCCAAAAGCATTAGAGCAGAGTAACATCATATACCTTTAATTCATCCTATCTGTTCTGCAGAAGTTTGAGGAAAAGCTCTCCTATACACATCCTTGGTATAAAAGTTTTATTAGAGAACCATGAAACAGACTTCAAGCTGTAGCACATACAGCTCCCTGCCTCTCAAAGCTTCAGCTATTAAAACCCAAAGTTCTCAGGACTCCAGAGCTAGATGACTTCAAACACCTTCAACAGCACAGACTCATCCCAATAGTGGCAGCAGAAAATGTGCACAGCCAAATATACAAAGGCCTTGTGCTGCAGGGTAACAGAAAAGGTAAGATGCTATAACACACGGGAGTCTGGACGTTCCCCTGGGCCAGGCAGATAGTCTGTAGCGGCTGCTCAATGCTCAGTTGTGATCGGACAGCCACAATGAAAAATGCTCTTTCAAGGACCATATTCGAAAGCTTCTTGGGCTGCACAGAAACCTCTCATTTTCCAGTAGTGACTTAGTCTCTTGTACTCCTCTTCTGTTCGTCAAGACAGCAGCAGTCTTTCCTTTCTCCTGCATGAATTCTGCTCTCTCTGTGGAAGAGACTAAAAAAAGCTCACAAGAGCCAGTAGTGGGTGAACTCTGTTTTCATACAGTCTGTTGTGCAACAGCACCATCCAGCTGTCAAACAAAAAATAATGAAACAGTAATGCCACTATCTAGATTTGGTTCTTGTACCACAAGCAAAATGAAGATTTACACCTACTACACAAACCAAAAACAATGGGTCCCTTCCCTTCCCTTCTTCTGAATTAATTAGATTGGTCCGTTGTGTTATGTTTTCTGGGTTAGTACACTGGAGTGTGATTTAGCAAAACTAAGAATTCAATCCGGTTTATTTCTACCCAGTATGACTGGCAGGCTACTGCTTACCTCAGTGTTTCAGTGAAGTGCGGAATATAAGCTCTCAGGTATGAGGAAAAGACCATTATATTTGGCTCACAACCAAAGACAGTTAATCACACTACAAAAATTAATGGAAAGAACCTCAACCATTTCATACATAAGAGCCTATGTTTTAGCTCTCATAACTAACCACTCTTGAGCTTCAGTTGTGAAAGCAAGAACAGCAACCTTCAGTGAGGGGGGAAAAACACTGAAAACTCAGACTTAACTAATGGATTACTCTTCAAATGCATCATGACATGAAGTAGACTTCTTGCTTTCCATGATTTTTTCATGAAGTTGACCATTTACCTGAAGTAAATCCAGAAGGTCACTCTTCAAATTGTACTCAGCTCTTCACTAAACTCAGTTTTGTTCTAACACCCACAGGGAGCTTACCATGTCCACAGATGATCAGGAAGTCTAATATTAGAATACAGTTCTTGCATTGCATGTGCCTTGGCCTCTCCTGTGATTCCCCCATCCTTGCACTGTTTGATACCTGAAAGCAGGGAACAAATTAATCTCCTTTTCTGACTTTCTGAAGTCCAGCACTAGTTCTTTACGAACACTTTACAAAGCAATACAGGATATCCACTGAAGTCTAAAGATAGGTCAATCATTCTTTAAAAGAAAAGAGCAGCAACTTTCCAAGTAAATACTGGCAGGAAAAAATTGTAAATGCAACAATTAACCCAGGAGAAAGCGCATTTCTACACTCAAAACATGAAAGGAAAACCTAGGATAAATGAGGTGACTTCAAGGAACTTGAGCTTATGCAAGAAAGAATCAGCATAATCACATTAAGATGCTGTTTTGCTTGCATAGAACTACATACGTACAGTAGATTTTAATATAGGCCCAGAACATAAGAGCATAGAAACTGGAAAAAAAGCAAGCATTAGAATAGTAGCTAAAGCATATGAGCAAAGAATATGCCCAAAGATACAGCAGAGGTGCCAAATGACAAACCTGTGCCAAGTGGGAGAGAACCTGCCCTCAGACCAAGTAAGGCAGCAAAACCAGAAGAATCCAGAGATACAGAGCCCTAAGGAAAAGGGGACAATCAGCTGCCCAAAAACTGCAGATGAACAAGATCAAATAGAGGCATGGCCAATAAGGAAATATTACCACTAAATTTGTCTAGTGAAAGCAAGTTCTCCTTTCGCAAAAACAAGGAGAACAGAGAACACAAAACCTTCAAGAGGAACTGTATTGAAGTAATTGCAAGACATCATTAGATCAGAGACAGAACAAAGCTACTAGAAAAAAAAGTTGAAATGCAAACAGACCAAAATGCGCAAATTGGTAAGAAAAAAAAAATGGTGCCAAATGTACATAGGAGGGTATTGGAAGAAGGTGGCAAGGAGGTGGTGGGCAAAAAAGAGCCTTTCAATCTGGGTGTTTATTCCCTGTTCCACAAAAAAGTCAGCAAAGTTTTAATTCAAAGTACAGAGAAAGTAATGTAAAATAATGAATCTGATGATCTTGATTGAAGAAAGTCCATTTCCCTTGCCAGGAAATGACCTAGAGAATTTGTGACATGGCTTGGAGGCTGCACAGTAATGCCCATAGAACTGCATACTCAAAAGGCATAGAGCTACACACTCATTCCAATAACAGAACAGCTACAATCAATCAACTTCAAAACTCAGATGTATAAGGAAGAAAGAGGAAAAGCAGATCTCCATTAGTTACTAGTCAGGTCAAATAACAAGGGGGACAGTGGAACAGCATAAGAATCCCACTAGGCATAGAAATAGGCTTCCCTTGGAAAGAAAGAAGACAAGCCAGACACAAGGAGAAACAGGAAGCCCTGAAGTCTTTCCAAAACAGTCTAAATTGAGAGGCAACACTTTTACACCATCCTCTATGAGGTCAACCAGAGTTCTGCCAACTTGATCACAGTAGATCCCTGAAGGATTTCACATGGAACTTGAGCTCATGACAGTGTCTTTTTCATGTTTTTCCACAGAGTGCAATCTTTTAAGCCAGGCCACCAGAAGGTAATAAAGAAAAGGTAAAAAAAAAGTGTTTCCAATAGACTGCAACCCATTTACACTTACTAGTAGTCCAGTATACCAAGGAAACAATCTTAAGATTAGAGTATGTATTCAAACTGAGCTTTGTAGTCTTGAGTGAGTAAGCATTTCCAAACCCAGGGCTTCAGCTGTTCAGAGAGTCTTAGATAGATGTACTATAGTTAAACCTGCCATGTCACTCAGAGTATATGTTTACATGTCTACAAGCCATTCCTGCCAGCAAAGTATCCACTTACTATCAACAGAAGGTACTACTCAGTTCAGACCTGAGGAGTTCAGTTCTATCTTCATCAACCTCTATAACCTTGTAACAAGCAAAGCTTGCAGATCTGATTTATTGCACACTTCTGCTGTCACTGATGAGTGCAGTTGCAAGCCTAATGACAAGCTTGTTGCAACTGGAACTTTAGTGCATGAACAGTATTATTTAAACCAGGGACACAGAATACAACTCCTGTGAAAATAGTGATAAGTTCACACATGATCACTTCATAATATTAGGCAGAATAGCAGGATACAAGAATCATGTTGCACATACCAGCATCTTGACCTGCTCCATCCTTAGAACTACACTGCAACACTCACCAGCTCCCTCCTTTCACACAAACTTTGAGTCCCATTAGTTTTATATTTAGCATTACACGGCAAGTTACATTCTACTTCCAAAGTGTCTAGACATAAATTGTGTTGATAGCCATGTCTTCCAGTGAAAGGCCATGTTCCCATGACAGGGAGTATGAATAAAGCCAAGAGGTTCTCTCTGAAAAAGCTCACACATTTCAAAATTTAAGAGCTTATTTTAATCCAAGATATGGCAACTGTAAAGTCCAGTTCATAAAAGGGCCACTTGCTCCTGCTAAGTCTTCATCTGCATAGTGAAAACAGTCAATCAATGCAAGTCCTAGTCAGTAGGGCTTCCCCATTGATTCCAAAATTTTCCTTCTCTCTTCTGCTGAGGGCATCTCTGGCTTCACACCATTTCTTTTCCTTTGCATCATGATGCCATGCTGTAAATGGAAGAAAATGACCATGAGAACACACATCTCTCAGAAGTCTCTGCCTCTGAGCTCCAAATGAGTAAGATTCTTTAACAGAAGTACTCTTTATATATCAAGAGCCAGATACTAAGTCTCATTATCTTCAATTAAATTCTAGTATATTTAATTATCAGCTATCTCATAGTTTACCTTACTACTTCAGAAGACAGTGAAATTACAATAGTCCCATTACACTAATTTGCAGTTGTCTGTAAATAGTAGTTTCTGCAATTATTTAAAGGCTAAGCTAAAAGACTCTTTACTACTATAGCATAAGGAAAGAAAATAGCAGAGAACTGCACATAGTTCCTCATGATACTTTTCAACCGCAAGAGAGCAAATAAGGATACCACCAAATAAGAATGAACTATTCCTAAGCTTTAAGTAAACATGACTGAAAACAGATGAACTTGTATCTTACCTCAGAATTTCTTCCAAGATATCCATTCAAAACAGAACTTATGAACTTATTACTAGAAATATCTGATGCAAATTCAGGCACTGCAAGAACACTTACAGTCTAAAAGGGTAATTTTAAAAGTACTTCACTTAGTTCTCCTATGTGCATCTGCTTCAGTCTTCCAGCAATGCATATTGAAACTACCTGGGCCTGTAAGTCACTGTAGAAACAGAAGCAGTCAGCACTAGCTAAGACTGAAGAGTTCAGAAAGCAGTGTGTCAGAAGTAATGTACTGAAAGCAAAGCATGGACTAAAATTTAGAAAAAATCTACTGTGCTTACCCAGAATTTTCTGCAGTTTTTGTACTTCAAAAAATAAGCAGTACACATATCCTTCTTATAGTTGTTGTCATCCATACATTTTCTAGAGGCATCTGTCTCCTTTAATAGGGAAAAGATACTTCAGAGCTGAGGGAAGGTACTGTACTCGGTGTCTAAAAATTCTAACAAGCCCCAGAGTATCTATGAAGATAGGGGGCAGCTTCTCAGATGAAAGAATACTATCAAAGAGAGCAGAAGAACATCTATCACAGAGGATAATCAGTAATTCCAAGCAATTACTTCATTTAGAGACAACAGACATTAGTACTCTTTAAACAGTAAGGATAGAGTCCACAGAATAGTTGTTTACAAAGATACTTGGTATAACCCACAAGGGACTTTAAAAAAAAAAAAAAATTAAAAAAAAAAGAATCAAGCTTGTCTAACCAGGATTTCAGTCTCTGGTTTTACAAACAGAAAACTGAAGAGATCGCTATCACTTTTATTACTTATATTTATGAGGAATTACTGGTGGTTATTTAATACTTACAATAATGGATGATTTTCAGCTTTTCCCATCTTTAGACTGCTTAAGAAACTTTTTTATGCAAAATGCCAATGCAAGAACACTATCCATTAAAAAATCTAAAAATTGCATTATTTAACACTGAAACATACAATCAGAAATCCCAATTTGATCAGCTTACCTCTACACATGGATTTATATCCTGGTCTCTAAGTTGTTGTGCATGCCTGGACATTCTAGACAGACACTCGTACCTTGGCTAGAAACAAAAAAAAAGGTTAAGCATCTACTTTTAATAGTAACTCAGGATTAAGTCTGAACTTCACCATGTAATAATGGACTTCCAATAACACATATGGTCTGATGTCTTAAAAAAAAGCCCCGAAACACCACACCACCACCAAACTTCTTTCGCAAAATGTTAGTTCAAAAGCACTAACAGCAAGGCAACTTCAGCAAGTTTAGCCTGTCACCAAGACTGTTCACTCCCTGATAAATTCCCGCAGAGAATGGAGCAACTGCGATGACTCTCATACCAGTCTGTCATATCATTGAGGAAGTGACTATGCCCAGGAGAAACAGCTCCAGAGAAGCTGTTCACAGCCAACACAGTGCAGGTGCTTCAATTAATAGTGCGGGGGAGCGATACACAAGTAAGGTTTCCCTGATTTGTGCCTACTCCTTAGCTGGATAATATCTGTCTCTTCACTGAGCTTCCTCAGGTATAACAAGGGCCCAACCATCTCCTGTGGTGTTCTATCAGATATTTCACAGACGATCAGCAGTTTCACCCCAAGAAGGGACCAGAACCACTTACACTGTGCATAACAGCTCAAACCACATTTTTTGCCAGCTTAGTAGTTTGACACTGACTCTAAGCCTCAAAGAGACAGGGTTCAGTGCCAAGAACCTAAACTGACACAAGATGATGAGATCAAGACAAACAGTAGACCCTCATTCCCTTTACCACTTCCCATACATTGCCTCTGGCATACATATGGCCATGCAGGTATTTGTTCCAAACAAACACTAAATCTAACAAAAAAAAAAAAAATTAATGTTTACCAGACGACTGAGGCAATGCAAGCAGAAACACAGAACTGAAGGAGAGCTCTTTGCAGCAAACTGAAGTACAGCTGAAAAATATGACTATGAAAGAACATCCTTGCTTGATCTTGTTTGGCTTTTTTTTTTTTTCCCTAAAGACACTGCTTCTAATTCTAAACTTGAACTGTTCATGTTACAGATTGATAACTGAAACTAAGCAATAAAAAGTCAGTTTTGCTTGACATCAGCAAACAACAACAACAAAAATCAAACACTGCTCTTATAACTCACAGATAAAACAATGTTTTAGACCAAGGTTCTTCTTTGAGTAAGAGTAAGCTATTCCAGGTGAAAGCGACATAGGTTTTGTATCCTGTGCACTCTCCTGGTGCTTGGAATTTTTTTTTTTTTTTGCATTCCACATGATAATTTTCTGCAAATGGCCCTTTTAAAGAACAACATTAGGAAACACTTCCCCTTTTCCCATGAGAACTATCCAATGTTTAAGTTAACTTTACAAACTAGGCAAACGTCTGCTTTTTTGGGGGTGCAAGAGGGTTTTACGATCAGGCACTTCCAACGCAAATGGAAACAAGCATGTAGATAGTATTATATAGTATTATATAATATAGTACATAGCTATACTATATGGTATATAGGGCTATAGTCTATATAGTATTATATAGACTTAAAGGAGAGAGAAGAGTAGAAGAAAACAAGAGCAGCATATCACAATGCCTCATCTAAGTCAGTACCACAGACAACATTTTTAAAGGTTTGTATCTGTATTATAACTCTGTTTCATTGATATCAGAGGTCTAAGTACCACTTAAGCAGACATGCCTCAAGGTGTAAGGTAGTAGATTGACTTCAGCCTTACTCTCTGAAAGAGTATTCCCAAGTTGTAGGATGTGTCATCAGCGTTCATCATACGAACTGCAATTAGCATTTTAAGTTTGATTATTTTACAGTCTGCAAACGTGCCCAGTTTAAGGAACAACGCACACAATACATACATTAAATACCTACTTAGTGAACAGGGAGTTCAGGTTCTCATGAAGCTGCTTAGTTCAGAGTAGGCAAATGCCTAAACATACCACCAAAAAGGTCTGATAGCTCCTGCGAGTGTTCCTCTCTCTCTCCCCCTCTGAAGTACTACTTCAGGATCTGAACTATTATCAGCTAGAAGGGCAGGCAGGTCACACCAAAATGTTGCTGTATGACTGAATGAGCAGTTGGGCAGGAAACGAACCTTCCCCCCAGCTCTTGCACACACACAGGCTGCTCTTCCTGCCTTCACATGACAGGTCTGAGCCCAATCATAACCAAAGGCTTGTCTACTCCACAGTTCTTAATTATGCTTTAACACATTAACAGTTGTAAACTGTACCACTGAGAAATACGTTTGTTGCTAGCACTCTTTAAGCCTCAAGCTTCTTCAGTTCATAAACCATCAGGATATTTTTCTATAGGCGTCCTCTCATTGGAAAGTTTGGGTGTTTTAAATGCACGTATACATACAACATTGCTAATTATGCCAGAAGACAGCCTAGCTTATTAAACCTTAAACCCTGGAGTGAAGACCGTATAAAAACCCAACCATTTTTATCACTATTACAGTGGTGTAGGCGGGGGGCGGGAAGGGGCAGCCGGCGAGTCTGGACGCTCGGCACCGCGGAGCTGTCTCGCCCACCTCAGCCGCCCGAAAAGGGCTGGGGGTGGCAAGGTAAGTGCAGAGAAGACGGGGCGACGCCGGCGCCCACCACGCAACCGCTGCCTTCCCCCCGCGGCGGCGGAGGGCCCGGAGGAGCCCCGCGATGCTGAGCGTCCAGACCCGCCGCCGCCGGCCCCGCTCGCCGCCTCATGCAGGTAACGGCCATCGCCCCAACGGCCGCCACTGCGCAACGGCCGGCGCGCGCGGAGCCTTCCCTCAGCACCACCTGCCGCCAGAGAGCCGTGCCCGGGCCCTGCCGCTCCGCAGCCCGCTGCCGGGCCCCCCGCGCCGTCTCCCAGCCAGGCAGGGCTCCCCCAGCCCGCGGGCGGTGAAGAGGGAGCGAACCTTCCCTTCCCCAGCGGCGAACCGTGGAGCAGCGCCCGGCCCCGGGCACGGTAGGCGGACGTGCAGCGCGGGTCGCCGGCGGCGGCACTCACCTCCGTCCCCGGCCGTGTCCGCGGGAGCCCGGGGCGGAAGGGGGCTGCCCGTCTCCAATTCGAAAGACGTCAGCGGCTCGGGCAGCCCGCTTAAGTACGGGCGCAGCCTACCCCGCTCCCGGCCTCGCGGCTCCCCCCAGCCCAGCACCGCCGCCGCCCACGTCCCGGCGGCGCTGAGTGGCAAGGCCGGCCCGCCAATGGCGACGGCATCGGGCCCGCCCCGGCCTTGAGCGGCGCCTCCTTCCACCAACGGGGCGGGCGGCGCGGGCCGCAGGCGCCGGCGGCGGGGCGCGGCCGCGGCCCTGACTGACGGGGGGAGGCGTCCAACCCGCGGTGCGTGTGGGCGGCGGGCGGTGTGGGCGCGGCGTGTGCGGCAGGCTGGGCTGCACCGCAGCGCATACACTACAATGGCTGCTGGAAAGACGGGAAAGCAAACAATTTCCAGGCCCGCCGCGTCCAGCCCGAAATATGGGGAAAAAATTACAGAAAAATCGGAGAACACTGTAAAGGGTGGAAACGGGGCGCAGAGGGGATGCTGAGGCTCCCGCGGTGAGTCTGCTGCGGGTTTGGGGGGCAGGCGCCGGGGTTTAGCAGGGAAATATCAGGGTTATTTAAATTATGAAGGGGGAGGAGGAGAAGGAGGGGGGAGAGGAGAGAGGAGCAGCGAGCAGTGAGGAAAAGTTTGTGTTAACCATCCCTCCCTTCCATCCCTCTCCCCCGTCTCCCGCAGCCCCCCACCACCCCGCGTCGGACCCCCCCCGGGAGGGGAAAAGCAGGGGAGGGGAGCCGAGGCGAGCGGTGCCCCCCCTTCCCTTCCTTCGGAGGGAGAAAGAGATGATTTTCAGAAAAAAAACCTCTCTCAGGAGTTTCCTCCACTCCTCCCCTCCCTCCCCGCGGCGCTATGTTGGTTCGCGAGCGAGCGGGCGAGGCGAGCGGGCTGCCCGGGGGACGGCAGGAGGGCGCGGGGTGCCCGCCGCAGACCCCCTTGGCGGGCCGGGGCCGTGGCGGCGGCGCGGGGCAGCAGCGGGAGCTGCGCGGCCGCCCCCTCCCCTCTTCGCCTCTCCGGAGCCTGTGCTGTGAATGCAGTGACAGCGGCGAGAGCGGCGAGAGGGAGCGGAAGACATTAGAGACCGCGGTGCCGAAAAATGAGGGAAAAAATTAATATAAATTCACCCCCCGCCTCAAACCGGCCGAATTTCGCACAGAAATTTCCCCCGTGGACCCGGCTACCCGTGGGGTGTCCCCCGGACCTGGCGGCCGCGTCTTTGGGGGGATCCGGAGGGACTTTGGGGCACTCGACCCCCCTTTCCCGTCGTTTTTTGGACAAAAGTTTTTTTTTTTCGTAATAAAGAAACGAATTTGCCTGCTCTCCCCCTCCGAGTGGCCCAGGAGCTTTTCCCTTCCCCATCGGTGTGTGTTTAGAGAAAAGTGTGAACCCAAGTAAGTGCTGAGTCGTGTTGCATTGGGGAGGGGGGTTTGCTAACTGAAAGCAGGAGAGATCCGGAGAGAGAGAGAGAGAGAGCAGGGACAGCTTGTTGTCAGTATCATAAACAACCAAAATGGAGGGAGAAGTGAGGCATATAACAAAATAAAAATCAGAAAAAAATGCCAAAAAATACCTAAAAATCGGGGCTGCTCCCCCTTTTCTTCCTCAAGGTAACAGAATAAAACCCGTGTCTTCCCGAGACCGTTTTAAGGTTTCAGGGAGCAAGGAGTTAATATTTATTATTTTTTTTTTGTTGATGAATTCTTTGGAAAGGCAAAAGCCTCTTATAACTCGCCACCGACAATGAGAAAACGTGAAAATCCCTTTCAGGAGAGAGAGGTAGGGGGAGATGATAGTGCAGAAAGTGCATAACTTGGGGGTAATGTGGAGTGATCCTAGATAAGATAAATGCTGTATGTGCTGCTTTATAACTTCCTTTTTAAATGCTTTTTTGTATGTTTGGGGGGTTTTGGGAGACGGGGGCTCTTATTTTTTCCCTCTGTCTCTCTTTTTTTTTTTTTTTTTTTTTTTTTTTTTTTCCGGACCGGAATCTAATGCCTTTGTAGTGTCACTTTCCTGATCTAATTAGGATGTGTGAGGCAAAGAGTAAACCTTTCCGGTTTATAAAGTGCGTTTTCGTTGCCTTTGAATTTCAAGTTTTCCTGGTGGCTCCCTCCTCTATTTAAACCGGATTCTTCGGAGTAGTGTGGGGTTGAGGTAATACTCCATAGGGAAAGCAGGGAGGGCTCAGGGGCAGGGCACCTCGTCTGCGGGTGGTTGCTGATTTCCCTGGCACGTTCAGTTCACCTGTTTGTCTCCTACAAAGAATGCGTTCTGCACTCTCCTCGTTTTATTTATGTAAAATAATGATGCCTCATCTTGCCTCATATTGAAGTTAATGCGAAAGTGCTGCTGATGTTGGTTCCACGTGGGATCAGGGACATAGCAGGGCATTTTAAAGAGACAGCTTCTCTTTTCCTAGAGTTATCATCACCTCTGCAGCACCTCTGCCTCTATCAGAGGGATGGTTCGTTGTTGTTTTTTTTTCATGGGAAGGTATCAAATCGGCCCTGGTCTGATAAATTAAGGCAGGATAGTGGGGGGAAACGTGCAGATTCGTTTGGATCAAAGCAATTCTTCTGTGTGTGGCAGGTCTTCAGTAGAGTTTTCTTGGTGTGTTAATTAAAGTGCTGTGTTTTGGAGAGCGCTTTTTTGGAATGGGTGTTGCAGAAATGAAATAGATTCAGGTTGCTTAATATTAAAACGTGGTGCTGTTCTGCTAGCTATGAATTCCCTGGGAGGAGACCCATGTGCATAGGGCACTTTCACAGACACTTTGTAAAAGTTGTGAAGTGTGTTATTTTTACTTTGAATAAATTCAGTTTTGTTGGCGACACCTGAGTTTGTTGAAAAGTATTGTGGAGCATGTTCTATACTTAAATTTTCTGAACAGTCCCAAAAGGTTTTGAAAACAGTGAAAATAACCGTAGGTTTTAATTGGCCAAACTAGGGGCTTTTTACAAGTACACCTTAGCTGTGTAATTATAACATCACTTGGAAGATTTGCCTCTGGCTTTGTTTAAAAAAAAAGAAAGATCGTCTGAATTGTCTGTTTTTGTGTCTATGTGTGCATGTGTGTGTGTACAAGCTTTTAGCATGGGTTCTGGCTGGTTTTTGCTCAATTTTTAACTTGTAAATGTTTAATTATAGTGATGTGAAATGCTCTGGTTTTCCCTATTATATCCTACGTAATTTAATATTCAGTGGAATATCCTATTTAAAAAAAATAATGTTGCCTCTTAATATGGCAATTTGATGTCTTTATGAGGAGTTATGATGTTTCCTTTACATGTGCCTTGTTTTTGTAGTCTTTGTATTTAACTCTACATTAAAAATTGAGTACAGGTATGTGGTTCAAGAGAGAGAAGGTGGAGTACTGAACTTGTAGGGAGGCTATTTCAGCAAATGTTTCCTTTGAACTTGTGGAAGTTGAGTATCAGTTGTGATAGCCCTCTGTGTTGAATAGCATGTGTTCACAAATGATCTGTACCTTTTCTGCAAGTGTGACAAAAGAAGCTGTTGTACAGTAGTTGTTGACTAGGATAGTCTTGTGGTTAGAGATTTTGGAAGAAATCTCAAAGTTTTCCAGTGACTCACAGTTGTGAAAATTAAATCACATTAAGTACTCTTAGTCTAAAAAAAGGCTCATTAAGGAAGAAAGATTAATCAGTTTGTATAAAGGAATGAAATTGAACATTTTTCCAGAACTGTCTTTTAGAGTTTAGAGATCTCTTTTATAGTCAGCAGGAATTCATACTTTAAATTTCCTTTCCAAATATTTCTTACACCCATCTCTTCTTTTTATTGACTGAAGTAACATTATCCTGAAATGCATAGAAATTTGAAAACTTAATAGCAGTACACTGTGTGTTGGTGTTTTTAATGTACCATGATAGATAGCAGTAGATGTACAGAACTCACTTTAATAAACTAGTTAATGGTACTGAGAACAGTATTTAAGAACTCTTCAAATACTGTGTCTGTGACCATGAGTATGAAGTGTTTAATGTGTTATTACATTTTTACCTAGTTGAGAGCTTCTAAGTCATTAATCCTGTAATGCTGAAAATAGGTGTAGGCACTGATAAGAACAATATGAAAGAAACACATGGTGTGGAGTATCTTTCTTGACTTACAGTTATGTATTAAAAAGTAAATTCAGTGTATCCAACCATAGTACAAAATTCAGGACATAGGGAGGAGGTAAAGGAAAGGGTGTTCTCTCAGAATTTGATACTCCTCTCAACTGGGTTTAATTTTAAGGTATAATCCAGATGGTCATAATAATAGCAGGAGATAAATGTTGTTTAGGATTGTTTTTTACAAACTTACTATCTTTTTTGTAGAAAACTGAATTCTTCTTGTGGGGATGATGTGGTGTTTAACTAAAATAGATCTTTCAAAGCTTCATTCTAAGAGCTAAGATAGTCTTCTCTATTATATGTTGCTCTGGTTCTACACATGATTCAGTATGATTTTTTCAAAATTTTCTAAAGTTAAAATATCTGAGGAAACAAATACTGTAGACTGCTGTTGGTAAAGTTACCTATTTTTTGTAGGTAAACTGGAGATCTGTAAATGTATTAAAATCCTTCTTAGAAACTGATCAATCCTATTCAATAATATTTAAAAGTTAATAACTACAGTATTCTACAACAGTACAGCAAATACAGGAATCTGAATTGACATGCATTCAGCTTTTCTTGAATGCTTGGTTCAAATGTGTCTCTTGATGTGTACTTTTCATTTAGTAATTGTCCTGAAAAATTAGTTTCCCTATGTAGAACTTTGAGATTTAAATTAAGAAACTTTTAAAAAGTTTGTGTAACTCCAAAAAGCTATGCATACAAAATGCAGCCACTTCTAATGGTCGGCCACCTCTGCAGCTACTCAGTCAAAATGGTGCCCTTAAGCCTCCTCCTTTGAGGGTAGTGCATGTGTTTTAAAATTAATGGGTTAAAGAGGGCACTGCTCAGGTTCTAAATAAACCACTGTTTGTAACTGTTCAAGGTTATTTTGTTAAAAAGAGATATTTTATTTCAGAGTGTAAACCATAAGTTTTTAAAATTTTGTATCTATAACCTCTTACATCTTTAAAACCAGTTTTTGTCAGCAAATACCTTTTGGGAGGGTTCTTGAACGAGTTTATCTGTTTACCAAGGGGAGATATTCCCAAAAACATGAAATATGTTAAAGCAATTAGACCATTCTCAAATCAGTGTAGAGTTAAAACAAACTAGCAGCCACCACCACCAAAGTGACAGAACACTTGCTTTTAAGGAGATGTTCTCCAAATATCTGCTAGTAGTGAGGATTTAGCTTGCCTTGCTTTTGAAAGAAATGTGCAGTATCTATCCACTGAACTGTTAAGCATCTTTAACCAATTATCAAATGTTTAGGTAGCATTCAAAAACTATTTAAAATAATTCAAATGTTAGAACAAAGTAACATTTTGTATTGATCAAATGTAAAATGTTGAAATTTCTGAAGTGTAGGGGATTTTTTTTGCATTTATCTGAGCATTTTGATAATGGAGTTTTGTGTATGTTTCCTGCTAATAAAAAAATCACATCTAGAATTTAATTAAATTTATATTGATTTTTAAACTGTGCGAACTTGTAACTTGAATGTAAAACATCGATTAACTCTCAATGTAATCACTTATACTGCTGCCTGTATTTTTTTTTTATTTGTTCAAGGAATATAGTGACTCTTTATCTGAAACTGAATAGATTAGTTATTAATGCATTTCAAATGAACAGTTGTCCACCAAACATCAAATGCAAAAAATTCTAATTGTATGCAAGTTATGAAAACCTATTATTGAGCAAAACTGGTGACCATTACTGCAAGTTCAGTTTTACTTTTGTTTAGTTTGGCTTGTTAAAGTATTTTTTGTATTTTTGTATCTATTTGTATCTATTTCATTATCAGTGTTCACCTGTTATTGTCTCATCTTAGAAGGATCAATCAGCAAAAATGAATAGAATTACAAGGGGTTTTTTACATTTTTGAGAAGCTATGCTTTTAAAAATAGTTATGTGATAACAATTAAAAAGGATGGGGCCTTCTCATAGGGTATATTAAAATTGTTAACATTTAAATGGACCCTGCATGTCTTATAAACAGTTACTATGGAATCATGTTATTAAAATTCGTCACTGTACATAGCGGGGTTTTGAGGTGACTGTGTAAGTACATACTTGACAGTGGAGAGTGGGAAAGCTTATATAGTTATTCTCATGTTGAAGAAATGAATCAGTTTCTGTTATAGCCTTCTTTGCAATAACTTCTGTCCCTTTCCTAATTCACTGTATATCCAGAGCATAGAGATACTTTGTCAAATACATTAAAATACGTGGCCAGAGTGATGGGCTATTTTACGCATGCCCAACCCTGGTGGTTTTGATAGGCTTACAAGTGGGCACAAAGAGAGCAGAATGTGGCCCAGTGTGCATAATTTTATTTTATTTGTTTAAAGGAAGTGGAAGAGACAAAAAAAACCCAGGGCTGAACTAGTATAAAACCAGAAAGTGAGACAGACAAAACAAATGAATGTAGACAAGTGTGGCTATAATACACAGAACAGTAACTCAAAACTCTGAAGTAAAATAGCTCCAATCAGCTTTGAGAAGTCAAGTGGGAATCAGGAAAGTAAAACCTAGAATTGCCATCAGATGTAATTAAGAAATAACTATGTAAAGGAACTTGGAAAAATGCAAAAAGTGACTGTTACAGTAAACTGAACTGCTATAATCTTCTTTTGCACTTAATGTGCTAAATTCCTCTCTCAAAGGAGAATATCCCTAGAAATCAGATTATAAAGTGTTTAAAGGGAATTATTTGTCAAAGTTTTTTTTTTTTTTTTCAACTGAAGTTAGAATAATAATAATCTCTTCCATACTGCTGTAGAAAATACTTTGTTTGTTATCATATAACCATGCAGATTGAATATAGACTTACATATTGTACAGGTAATTCACCTGATAGCCTGACACTGTGTATCACTGACTTTTACCCTAAGAGCTTTTCTTTGTCGTTGTGGGTCACATTACACTTTGGAGACTGCCAAATCTGAAGCATTTCTTGTGAAATAAGATGTACATGTTTGATTTTGTCGTATGCACATTTGCTGTGAATTGCCAAGTAACCAAAAAGCAAGGAGAATGTCAGAAAATTTATCTTCCCTCTTCATTTATTGAGTATGTATTTGTATATTACAGGGTATCAGATTTACTGGTGCATGAGTTCTCTAAAAAGCCCTCAGAATCTGATTTCTGAATTAATGAGATCTCATTACACTAAATGTTTGAACAGCAGAAAGACCCTGTGCATGCAAATCAGATTTTACTGTCCCAAGTGCTTGTCACTTCTAATAAAACTGTTTATTGTGTAGTATACGTATTTATCGTGAATGCTACATTTATATGTAATGTAGATACGCACATGCATTTTAAGGAAACATCTGGCTGTTTAGGGAGAATGTCATGTCTTCTGAATCAGTTGTGATATAGGAACTTTATTTTAAAGAGACCTTTTTGAAGAAAAGGCAGAAAGATTCTGGCAGCTTACTATTAAATTTCAATCAAGCCTATATAGTTAGTAATAAAACATTTACAAGTTTGTAAATGTTAAGTTTCTTCAAACTCTTACTGTCACGTGTGGAATTTTCATTTATACTAATTGTGCATTTACTACAGCTGCCTACATGCAAGGCTGAATAATAATATTGTATTTATCACACGGAACTATAGGTACAATATAAATATGTAAAAGTAAGAATTGCCTACAGCTGTTCTTATGTTTTCATAAATGATACACCACAAAGGTGTAAATTTATGGTGCTAGCTACCTGTTATCAAGTTACTGGTGCTTTTTACCCTCACAATCACGTTACAAAGAGTGAGTATTAAGCTGGAATAAAACAAGTATAAAATCCTGTCAGAGTTTTGTGCTCTGTTTAAAAGCTAAACATAGACATCGTTCAGGCTTATTTTGTTCACTGGAAGTTATTGTGGTCAATACAGTCATAATTTGTTTAATCTACAACACTGGGAAATGGTGAACCACGTAGTTTAGAGAAGGGTTTAGACATAGATGATCACAATAAATGCCAGTTAATTTCAGTCTGTAGATTTTTTTTCCTCTGTGACTTGACAGTTTTCTTTAATTCTTTCGAATACTGGGATAGTGTTTAGACTAAATCACTTCTAATTATGCCCCAGCATAAACATATAGCTTATGGCTATATTTTAATCAGTTTCAGAAAAAGTAGTAAAAATATTATTGCATCTCTCAAAGGTTGGTGTTGCTACATGGTATTTTAAATGGTGTTTAAGTACAGTTATAAGCATACCAGTACAATGAAATCAGCTCCTTTTCTAAACAACAAAGTTACATTATTTGTTACTTAAGAAGTCACCAAGAAGCATAATATGTTAATTAGCCTAATTATTCAGGCTGCTTTTAATATGTGTTGAAATTGCTTTTAAAAGTATATATGCAATATTTATATCAAACTCGTTTACTTTCTCATTACTTGTAAAATGTTCTCCCACTTGTAATTTTAGAGGGTTTTTGTCTTAACTGCACAAATCTACCCTTTTCTTTTGAACATGCTCTTCTCTCAAACCAGCAGTTCTTTTACTTACTTAAAACTCTTCTGTTCTCTGAGAATGAATTAGTGTCCCATTAAGTATTGATATTGGTCATTTTTGTACTACAATAATTGTGCTGAGGAGCACTGTGGAATTAGCTTCTGATGATGATGCTACAAGTGTAGAAAAAATGTGTCTGGAGTAACACAGAAAACTTAATCATAGTGTATGGGGGTGATGGGAATAGTTTCAAACTGGATGAATGTTAAAACAAGCCTGTGAGGAAAAGAAGTCAGGTTTTGCAGCCTTGTAGCATTAATCAAACATGTGGTATTACTTTTTCTCATAAGAAATACTCAAATGCACTCCTAGCATCAATTGCTGTAGAAGGCAAACAGAAATTTAGGTTACACTTTCAGAAATTACAAACTATGAAAAAAGTTGCTTGGGGAAAAAATGGTTTTAGAGGTCTGTCCTGTAATATAATATTATTTTACCTTTGAAAACTTGAACACTTCAAAATATTTGAGAACAAGTAAGTTAAGATCACCTTGAGTAATACATTTTGGTTTCTAGTACAGTTTTTATTTATGCATCATGTAAAACAAACTTCTTACTCTTCATTATAGTTAAATATTTGTACTGAAAGGAAAGTGCATTTAAGCAGTTTCTAACTGCATTGATTACTCATTCGATTGGAGTAGGAAGATGCTTTAGTTTGGGGAGGTCGAATATGCATTATTTTTTTCTGTTTTTCTGTAGTTTGCCTAATAAAAATAATGAACATAAAAGGAGACTAGATCTTTCTTCAAGCCTTGAGTAAAAAGGGAGGTGTGGTCAGGAAGGGGCTCTGATGACTTAAATCACTGCCCCTCAGTCTTTCAAAATATTTAAAACCTATGAATTTGTGATTTCAGTCACATAGTAATGTACCTCAAAACTGATCACATATTCAGTTATCTTGAAATGAACTCCACAATTCTTTGTTAGACAAATTGAATTTTTTGTCTGAATAAGTATTTGAGTATTGTGCTGTTTGTTGCAGTTTTTATCAGGAATCAAGCCATAGAAAGTCTCTCAACTCAGCAAAACCCTCAAAGACTCCACGAATGCCCTACACCTCCCCTATTCCTGTCACAGGTCTAGTTGTTAAACTGTGGTTGGAGGTCAAATAATCCTTTCTGCTAAGCATCTGACTTTTATCATAAAGGAGGTAGTTTGATATTTGGTGGTAGTTTTAGCATAAAGGTTTTAGGTAGGTAGCTTAATAAAATGCTTGAAGTCAGGCAGAAATTTGCTGTCAGGTTGCAAGTGCTCTGTAACTGTTACGTGAAGTAGCGCTTAGGTCACATTTGTTTCACTGAGATATTAAGACTCATAGTTTGAAGAAGATAGAGCTTAACTGATTTGTTAATTCTTCCTTCCCAAATATACATAAAAAATTGCCACCACTTTTGCTGCCGACAGTGCCCTGAAGATTATCCATCCATATATATAATCTCTGCCTCTCCCAGCTTTTTGTAGCTTAGGCCTTTGTAGGAAGGTTAGGAGGTCTAGTGGATGGAGATCATAATGTATTTGTATCCCTCTTATGAATGAACTGTTACTTAGCAACTTGGTAAATTCATGATGTGATCTTGTGTTTGGGGGTACATCTGAGAGAATATGTAGTCAAAAATATGTATGCTTCCCCCGCTCCCATGCATGGCAGAGCTCAGGCCTGAAGAACAAGTATTCTAGCTTCTTGCATTGGATATTTTTAGACTACTTATGTGGAGATAAAAATTTATTCTTCCCCCTCCTACCTTGTTGCATTCATCAGGTGTTTAGGAAGTCTGTTCCTTGGTATTTTTTGAGTGTGTTGCAGTGGCTGGCAAAGTTATTAAATTACCTGAACTACAGAATTTGTAGATGGAAGACAGAGATTTTTTTCGTGTCTGATCTCGACCAGATTATTTGAAAGTTTCCTTGACCTCTTCAATAGTGCTTTACTATAAATCAGAACAAATCAAATTGAACAAACAGTCAATAAAAATGCATGTCCCAGGTTCCTCTGGTAAAGCTTCCTGAAATCCAGTTGGATGCTGACAATTCTTTTCACTGTGACCTTCAAGATACTGATTTCTCTACTTCATGTTTTCCAAATATCATCATTTCCATCAATCAAGTTCTAGACAGGTCATTAGTAAATGTACAGTACTAACTGTGTAGTGTGTAATAATATTTTAAGCCTATCTCAGAATGAGAGATCGACGTTAAAACTGAAATGCTTCTGAGAAAGCAAGTGGTATTTCCCCCTCTATTTTGATGTTGTTGTAACATTCAAGATTGTTTCAGGTGACACTCATGAAAAGGGGTGATCTTTCAGGCTGTCAAGAATCAAGCTGTTGAGGGGTTTTTTTTATAGGTTAAACCCAGTATTTTTTGTTTTAGCATCATTCAGAAATTGGTGGTCATTAGGGAACAGTAGAGTCATGTGTTTCTCAGCAGGGGAAGCTGCTTAATGATGGAACTGCAATGTCCTGAATGTGGAAGAAGCAGACCTGCAGTGCAGGATTGGTCTCTTTCTACCATGTGAACACGGAACTCTGGCTTTTAGAAATAAATTAATTATTATCACTCGCTGACTTTTTCATTTTTTCCTGCAACATCAGAAATGGATACTTCAGGATGATTTTTACAAGTCTGTCAACTTCGAAGGGCAATTAATGTAACCACATAAGAAGTTAGAGTGTTTGAAAAGGACAAAAATCCTTTTAGCAAAGACCTTGGAAAAATATTTAACTGTCTTGAAAGCAAAGAAAAATATTTACTAACCTGATGATATTTTTCAACCAAGTAAATAATATTTAGATGTTATGGGAGATTCATTTAGCAATAGCTTGGATCTGTCAGTAAGGGAATGTGTGTTATAGTAATATATTTCTGAAAATAATACATGTACACTTTGAACAATGTAGCTTTCAGTAATAAAACCATCAGTACTTGATCAAAGCAAAAAAAAAAGTTATGTCTGCGTGCATCCATAACTAAATAAAAAGCTCAGGTACCTATACATGCATAGTTATTCAGAGCCCTGCCATGGTTATTTCGGGGATCTCTACAAACACAGAGTTCTTCTACTACGTTCAGATAGTGCATGATAAAGTGCTTTCTAAGGTTAGTGAGTTTGTTGGTTTTGTGGGTTTGAATTCAGAATTAAAAGTGATACATAGAAAGGTGATATGGTACTGACTTAGTAACACACAGTATTTTAGTTCAGTGTTGTGTTGAAAGTGTGTATTAGAAAACCTGAATGTAAATGTTACATAGCTTTAGAGTTGACTTTGTAGTAACGTGGGTTGTCCCTAGGTAAACAAGTGTTTTGTTTTGTCAGAATTACCATTTCCCTATGGTGTATTTGCCTTTAATTAAATTCTGGTCCATCATTTTTTTTGTTTCTTGTTATTTGCATGGAGTTGCTTCTTCCTCCAAACAAATACAAACAACATTGTCCTCCTGCTGTGATCATTATGCATGACATCTCTGACTCAGCAGATCAAAAGTTATGTTTATTGGAAAACAGAATTAACATTTTATACTTTTTTTCAGACCACTTCAAATAGCTGTGTCAAAAGAGATTATGCTTTTAGCATGTTAATCCACTAAACCATCATCCATCATTCTCTAAGCAATGTTTTTCTTCCAGGTAGCTACCTCTTACTAAAGTCTATCTGAAAGGTTTCAGGCTATCACAGAAGTACACCCATAAACTTGAATACTTAAGAAGAGAGGCTTCTTTAATAGAGTACATAATACATCATTATCAAGTTGCAGCCTTTTTTCCAAGAATTGTTTTATATGTCAGCGTGGTTTGGCCTGCTTTAAGGCATTCTGGTTATTCAAGACAAATTGTTTATTTAAAATGGCATATGGAAACCCTTTTATCAGTATGTGTAGAGTAGCAATTCCAAATTTTGATGTTGTGATAGCCAAATACCTGAATGGAATGCTATACTGATTATGGGAAAGATAATGTAACAGGGGGTAAGAATTTATGCCAGCTGGAGATTTTGAGATTAATCTAGATTAGTAGTTTCAGTTGCTAATCTTGCCCCATGTTCCTCTATCACTTTGTTTTCTGAAGTTGTATTTTCCTCATTCAGTTTTTGTAACTGTATACTGTCACTGCATGAAGAGTCACACAAACGTGGGAAACAGCAATTCTGACTTGGCAGAAAATTCTGTATAGTGCGAAAAATACAACAGAAAAATATAGTTCTGCCTTATCTTTTGACTTGAAAAATCTTAGATGTTACTCGTAAGAACAGTAAATATGTGTGTGTTAGTCTGAAATTTGACTGTAGGTTGACTGCCACTGTGTACATCAGTGACTAGATTCTTTTAGATATTAAATATCACTATAAGGAGTTTGCTTGTACTTATCTGAATTACAGTGCAAAGTTTGCTGAAACATCTTAGCAATAACCATTTTCATTTATCTTTACAAATGCTAATTCAGTATGGTACAACACGAATTAAAAGTTTAGTTAGTTGTTACTACTTGATACTCTATTCTGGCTAGTTGTGGAGCTCTATTTAATGTTATCTGACAGATTAGAGTATTTAACTTGAAAATGTGCTGCTGCTCGACTGGCGAGCTGGGACATTGCCTACTGCGATTTGCTACTGGCAAGAAGTCTGTAAAGACCATTTTAAGGCAAGTTTGGCTATACTTGAAACTAGTAGGTGAGGTTTGATGCAGTGCCTTTCTCCTTTAGACATACTAAAACACCTTTCTCAGTTTGGGCCAATATATTTTTGAACTAGAGAAGTATTTCATATAATCTCAGACTCCTTGGTTTTGGTGACATCAGCCTTATACCTTGAAGTATGATTCTGTGGGGTTTTTGTTAGGCTGGTAGTCTATGGACACATATGACCAGAGCATAAGACATTGTGTTGTTGATCGATTCCATGTACAACCATCTGCAAAGAACAACGCCATTAATGAGACACTGGGAAAGAAGATAGTGTGTGATAAGGAATAAAATGAAGCATCATAAGGCCTACACTGAGGATGGGGTGACAGTTCCAAATAAGATTATCCTCACAGTGTTTTACTGTAAGGCTGTGTACTGTTTGTATGTGATAATACTTCCTATGTAGTGCCTTAGATTATGTTAATAAATAAAGTGTTTTCAACAAGGAGTTTCGTGTGTCAGTAGACCTAAGTGATGCATGGAAGTAACTATGCTAGTCTTATGTAAATTGTTTTTAAATAGACCGTTGAAAAAGGTGGTGTTCCAAACAGTCACAGTTTAAAATCCTGATAAGGAAGGAATTGTTGTAAAGTGTTTTGTTCGGAAGCTGTACAGTGGATCGTCTTGGCAGATACAGTTTGTCATTCTTCCAGGGCTGGATTTTCACTGAGCAATTAGATAAAGTTACCTACATTTGAACTGGTTCCTGAAGTTAGCCTGACTGGACTGAAAATGATAATGCTGAAAACCAGTTCATAAATCACTTTGTGGAGCTGGGTTGTTAGCTGCGTTAGTAAAAAATACGTTCTTTGACTCACCAGTTTAAATTAACAAAAAAAAAAAACAGAACACAACAAACAACTTGGAGAGTTTTATGTGTGATTAGGATAGTGTATTACTCAATTGATATGTACAGCCAGTCCAGAAACAGAGTGTCTCTAAATTCAGCAAGTGGTGTGTGTTGCTCTAAAGGCAGCAAGTGACTCATGTGACTGTCTTAGCAGCTGGGCAGCAAGATTAGAGAGCTACTACGGACACATTCCCTTACTGAGAGGTCCAGGCTATTGCTAAATGAAATTGTACTACAGACAACAACTGAATAACAGGCACAAGAAAATAAAGTAAATAAGTGTGTCATCAGGTTAGTGCAGTAGTTATTTCAGACAGTCATTAAAGTGACAGGGGAAAAAAACCCAAATTTTCTAAGATTCATATTTAGAAGATTTTTGCTCTTTTTTTCAAAGACTTCATATGAGATTACCTGTTAATTGTCCCTTTCAGTTTGCAGATTTGCAAAAGTCATCTTGAAATAGTGTTTCTTACATAGCAAGAAAAAAAATGAGAATGTTAGTGAGTGAAGAATCTTATTCCAAAGAACTCATTTATTTGCAAAAGTACTAAAAATATGCTTGTATCATGAAGTATTTTGATTTGAACTGAAATTGGCAAAGCGTATACTTCTTGGTCACTTGCTAATTTGAAGACTTATTCATGATGTTATTCCTCATGTATTTCCTAATTGTAAGAATTTGTGAAGTTCGTTCCAAATTGTCTTTAAGTTTTCTTGGCATGCCAGGATGGATTAGTGGAATATGTATTCTTTTATTATTATTTTTTTTTTTAAACATGTCCCTAATTTTTTTTTTTTTTTTTTTTACTCACATACTTGCTTTTCTTAAGGAAGTTGCTAAACATGTGTGGAAGTTTTGTCCTTTATTTATTTACAGTTACACATTGATATTTCAATTATTATTTGTGGATTTAAACTCAGAAGTGTCACCCTCTCAAACATCTCCTTAGGACTAACTCTCACAAGAACTCCTTTTAGTCTCGAGGACCAGACGCCTGACTGTTGCAATCAAGTAAATTGATACAGAAATCAAGAAGACAGGAATATGAAGCTCCTTAGTGCTATTTTTAGTGTTAACTTTTGGACCATAATTATATTTTGAGGATGTAATGTACTGAAGAGGAGCTTTTATATTTAAAAAGCTAAGACAAAGCCAAGTCAAGCCCATGATAAATTCCCTATAGTAACAGAGGACCAAAAGAATGTGTGTTAGGAGCCGTCATCACTGCATCCCACTGCCCTCAAAAGATTAAATTCTTTGTTTTTCATGCTTCAGGGTTCCTGGATTTCTGCTTTCTCTGTTTTCCAGTCTAGTCATGACTTGTTTCCCATCTTGTTACTGTTTCATGTTTATTCCAAATTTGTGCAGCTTTCCTCAACAACGGTTTTCATTTATATCTCTAAGAAAAAATAGAGAGTATAAATAAGGTTGTCCAGAGTTATCAGTGCATTTGAAAGCTGCCTTCTCAAGGTGGTCCATCATTTTAACAATACTTCAAAACACCTTGTTGATACAACCCTTTTATTTTTGCATGTGTTTAGATTTCTTCATAATCAAGTCTCTTATTGTTTAGTATTTTGAAATCTTTAATTTCTAGGAAATGTTCAGTTTGTTTTTTATTTTGATACATCCTCTTCTGAATGTTTCTCTAGTCCTTTTTTAATTACCATTTTCCTGTATGAGATTGCTTTTCTACTCATTTTTCAGTCACATATTACTCATCAGTTGAAAAAAAAAAAACAAGTTTGTGTTTTTATTTTGACATTGGTTAGTCTGATGATGCTCTATGACATCGGAGCACTGGGAAACAGAGGGATACTTGTGTATTGGTAAGCAGTTTATAGGTAATGTGCTAGCAGATTGTGGCCAAGGATATACCTGCAAAATATGTTGATCCTCTGACTACTTGAATGCTTCAGGGAATTCTTGTGTGCTGTTCTTAACGCATTCCTTGAGATGAACCATCCGAAATGTCCGTCTGCCAACAGAGTTTCAGGTCTTATGTCTTGCTGCCCTGTTTTGTGCTACAGCAGCTTCTTGGGCTCAGACTTTTGGCCTTCCCCTTGGGAAGCTCTCTGCCATAGTGCAGGTTGTGTTGAACCGCTTCCATTCCTTCTGTGCTCTGTTTGTTTAGAGCACCTTTTGCACAGCTGGAAGAATTATATAAAATAAACAGCTATCCTGAGAGGATATTTGCATGAACTTGGACTTTGGCTTGTTTGTTTGTTCCTTTCAGAATTACGCCCAAAATTTCTTAGCCACAAATTTGTGCTGCTCTGTGGGAAGTATCTTCTTATGGATTCTAAGGAAGAAAGCAAGCTCTTAAGCTACCTCTAGACAAAATTACAATATTTTCTTTAATAAATTTGGTTTCCAAATGGCCAAGGAGAAACAGCCCAGCAAGATAAACCAAAAATATCTTGTATTTTTGTGAGATTGCCTCTTGTAGGCAGGTGTGGTTTAAGAAAGGAGTAGGTGAGATTGTTGCTCGATATAGTCATTTTTCCCCTGCTCCCTCATGCCATTCTGTTCTTAGGATGGGGAATTATCATGGTGTTTGCTTCTTGGAGGTGTCAGAAAATTGTGGATGTTTTGAATGAAGTTGAGGTGCTATTTCTTATGCTATTTTTTTTTCTGGTGAGAATTTCACAGTGTTATTGTGATGGTGTGTGCCACCTGCCTAATATGCTTTCCTTTGCTGGGAAGACATACAACTAAGAAGAAAAAAGGTTTAGGGGAAATTGGTAGGCTGTGTTCTCTGACATAATTTCTTAGGGCTAGAGCTGTAGTCTCACCGCTTTCCTTACATCAGAAGAGGCCTGCAAGTTGGCTAGAAGTTGTACGTCGATCAGAAGTGACTCTTTAGCTCTTCACTTTCAGATGTGATATTGGAGTGACAAGCTTCCCGGTGAAGAGAGGAAATTTCAGTAGCTGCCTTTAGGAAGAGAGAAATCTTCGTTCTGGTATCTGAGAAAGCAAGCCTTGTGGGGCAAGCTGAAAAGTAAAGCATGAGAATGATTGGAGCCTAGATAACTGAAGCACTCTTCTCCAGTAACTATAGATACTGTGGTCTTTCACAGGAGAGCAGTGACAGGAAGAATGTTTGTTTCTAAGCACTGACGACTGGGTAAGAATAAATAGAACTAAGGGAGGGTTTCAGAGTTGTATTGCTTTGTTCATGTCTTTAAAAAAAAAAAAAAAAAGAAAAGAAAAAAGTAGCATCCATTTTTAGGATTCAGTGTATTAGAGGCTGAAAAAGAAAACACAGCAGGTGTTGGTCCTTCCTGTGACAAACTTACAGTGTTACTCGAAGGAGGAGAACTGAGACGGAAAGGAAAGGAAAAGAAAGGAAAGGAGAGGAGAGGAGAGGAAAGGAAAGGAAAGGAAAGGAAAGGAAAGGAAAGGAAAGGAAAGGAAAGGAAAGGAAAGGAAAGGAAAGGAAAGGAAAGGAAAGGAAAGGAAAGGAAAGGAAAGGAAAGGAAAGGAAAGGAAAGGAAAGGAAAGGAAAGGAAAGGAAAGGAGAAAAAGCAGCTGAAGTACTTGCAGTTGCATATATACACCCTGTTTAATTTTGTGTGTTAATTTAACAACAGTGGCTGACACTACTGGTTTTAAATAAAATAGTAAATTCAGTTGTTCCTCATTTACACAAAGCCAAATTGTGTTCCTCTCAGTCATTGCTGTAGGCACTCCTCTGCTATCCTGCTTTTCAAGCCCTGGATCACTGAAGGCAAATACCCAGTGGGATGCTAGTTCAGAGCTGTATGTATCCCGCAGATGGGAGTTCACAAGCCAGTTTGCTGGCTGGAAACTTATACATGGATCTTGACAATGGAACATATTTATACAGAGTTCTGGTATGCTCTCTAGCACATTTGATGTTTTGCCTCAGGCTCTGGATACTTTGAGAAACCCAGCCCTACAGCCACAGTTCATACCCTCGTGGAATACCTCACTACTTAGACATTGTTCTGACCCTTGTGATGGAGAGACACTACTTGCCCAACCTGCATCATGAGGCTCATACTCCAGACACCTTGATGCCAAAGCAGTAGAGCCTGCGGTGCATGCACAGGATAAAATGCAGAGTGAGAATAGAGTAAACGGCTCTTACTTTTTTTTTTTTTTTTTTTTTTTTCCTGAGGGTTGTTTTTATTAGAATCAAGTTTCTGTGGCATTTTTCAGGAGAACCTGTTTTGAGATTACTAGGCTGAGCTTTTCAGAACCATTGTCTTCATAATCTGTTTAGAACGCAGCTTTTACTGCCGTCTACTGCAGCTGCAGGCACTAAGTATTTCTGCAAATCACTCCTTATAGACCTGTGCCAAGGACCTGGAAAATTAATGACCTCTTCTGTAATGTTCAGTTTAAATGACAGCAATCCCTATTAAAATCTGAGTTCTCTAGGACAGCATTCAATTATCTGACTCAAAAGATTGGTTCCTGAATGACTAAAGGACTCGTGGAATAAGTAATCAGGAAATTGGACAAATTTGGTTAGGGTTCACGAGAATTACAGTGCTACAACTATCCCTGTCTAATTTCAAATCTCCATCCCAAAGGATAGGGGCTCAAAACTCTAGGAAAAGGAAAAGTCTGACGGAATCTTTTGACACAGGCAAAACTTTTTTATTTTTTACATAAACCTTTAATTTTTTGAAAGGGCTGTACTGTTTTGAATGAATAAAAAGTGAAGAAACAAAACACTGAAGCAGACACTAACTTGTAAAATTTTAGCCCAAAAAACAGCAGTTTGGTAAAGTCGTAAGTTGTCGTATGTAGAGAAGTTTGTCTTATAAAGGCAAGTGTTTGGCAGCGTGGTGAAATGTAATCCTACTCATTGTGCCAATACTAAAATACGCTGGATTTCAGTTAGCATTTGTACCTACTGACAGCAGTGTTGTTTTTTGTGTAAATTAACAGAGGAATTGTCCTGTTGTCAGACCAAGTGTTGTTAGAGAACTGTTACCACAGGTCTTACCAGGCCAGTCAAGGCCTGAGATGACCAAAACTACTTTTAATTAACCTGATAAATGCTGATCAAATTCTATGTTTGCATTTTATTTAGTAATAATAATTACATTTGTGTGCATATTAAAGCCCAGTGTTCTGACAGTGACAAAACGAAAGGTGTGGTGAAAGACACAGGAGCAGGGCAAGCACGTAGAGATGGCTTTCCCAGAGTATTCTCCTGGTCTTCAATAGTTCGCTTGTCAAAGTCTTCCTCAGCCAGACGTGGTGGATGTGAATTTACTAACCTTTGCTGGACTTTTTCCGTGAACTTTTTGCTGTGACCTCTTGAGTATTTTTAAGTCTCTCAACACTCTATTATAAGGACTTCCACAGCAGAAATGCTTGAAGAACAGGTACGTTTCCTTCTTGAGCCTGTGTTCTCATTTCATTTCACATCTCCAGCTCTTTTCTTGGACAAGGCAGTAACTACCGGTCTGTTCAGCTTCGTCTAGCAGTCTCCAGCCCCTTCACTGCAAGTAAACCTGCGTGCCATTCAGTTGCATCTCCCTTATCTACGTGTTTATTGATTCCGTCAGAGAACTCCACTTGCTTTGTGGAGCTTGATTTCCTTTTCTAAAAGTTCTGTTGCCTCTTCACCAATATGTTGCGTTTGTTCCTGTGTCCTCCTACCATTTACCCTGACCTGCTGGTTGTTATTTAAGTTTATACTGACTTGCCTGATGTAGATGTCAAACTTACTGTAGTACTTCAGTGAACATTGCTAATTGTTAGGAAAGAAATAAACCAGGCAGCAGTCTGTGGTGTGTCTGTCTCCTGGATGTAGTACAAAAGATATATGTGGAATGGTGAAAATACAGGACAAGGTGATTAATATGAAGGTAGTAGTGAAACAGCTTCCATGCAAGGAAGGCCTAAGTAAGCTTTGATTTTTCAGCCTGGCAAGAGACTACAAAAGGCAGAATACGGTAGAGATTTCATAACACAGACAGGGGATCATAAAGGAGTCATGAGTGGGATAGGTGGGATGAAGGAGGAGCAAAATCATTAACTAGGAGGAAAGAGAAATAGTGGGAGAAGGGTTCAGAGCAAGCTAAAAGAAAGCACTTGTTAATAAAATGTGAAATTAAGCTATGGAACTCTTTGCCATGGGATGTTGTGAGTAAAAAAGCTTACATGGGCACAAGAGGGGGCTGCCAAATTAGTGGAAAAGAGGGCTATTAAATCTGTTTAGCTCAGGAAGGCCCAACATCACAAAACACTACATGCTGGCCTTCCTCGGGATCTGCTGTTGGCTGCTTCTGGAGCAAGGATGCCAGGCTGGATGGGCTTCTGCTGTGACCCACAGGGACCATCGTATTCCAGTGAGTATTCAGGGACCTGAAACTGGAACAAATCACCCTGGCTGAGCCAAATGCCTTCCTGTCATAGAAACTATGTCTGTCTCCGTCAACCTGTATAGATCCATTTGCGAACTAGTTATATTTTTTTCCTCTATTGAAGTCCCTATCTTTTGACATGTAAACTTAAAGCCAGTGGTTTGTTGTCTAGGAATCCTTTTTATTTCCAACCTAAACTTACTTTTGATAAGTTTACACTTGTTCTTTATGCCAGCCCTGCTGATTGTTTAATTAGTGTACTTATTAAGCCCTTTTGGGTTTTGTTTCTGGTTTTGTTTGGGTTTTTTTGTTTGTTTGTTTTGCGTTTATTTTTGTTTTGTCAGATGTTTTGTTGTGCTATCCCAAATTTTTTTTTTTTTGTGAATATGTAATATCAGATTTATACATGATATTCCCAGCAAGTTCTTGGTAGTTCGCTATAGTGGCATCCATATGTCCCTTTCTACACTGGAACTGCAGCTGCTTTTTTGAACCATTGTCTTTTTTTTTCTTCTGAACCAGCTCTCTTTAGTGACTAGCTGCTTATACGACGATTATACACAAACTTCTTCCTTCTTTGCTACTTCCACCTAACGATTCGTCACTTTTCATCAGAAACCGCTAGTCTCTCAGTGCGATGCTATGTTCTTTGCTGTTACTTTTCATCCCATTTCTGTTGCACCTGTCCTTAAGATTTTTTGTAGTTTTTCTCGTGTGTTATTTTAGTCTGCACGGTACTTCTGGTACATCCTAGTTTCATATTTTCTACACATTTTGGTAGTGCTCACTTAAAGGCATAAGAACAAATTCTAAATGAAAATGTTGGATCAAAAAAGACTGAAGACCAGCTTTGGCAGAAGTCCATAAATAACATCCTTCCACCTTTTAGTAAAAAATCTGTTGTCATCTCCCCTTGATCTGCTACTTTTCCTGCCATGCTATTCTTGAGCTAACCCCTCTCAGCTAAACCAGCCTCAGATGGTAGCATGTCCGATTTCTTACTCAGTGAGACTAGAACTGTTGTTCTTCCTTTGTATAAAGACTGTTTTGTCATGTTGAAGGGAAGCTGGATGTTTTACATGTTTTCAGCTTCTATAAATTGTGTTACGTTTTACTTAATTTTTCTCTTTACATTCATGTTTTCATTCTTTCTTTGAATACATGCTCCAAGCAAGAGGCCATGCTATCATCATGAATTGTATGTCCAGGTAACTTTTCTCCACCTTTTCTCAATATTGTAATGAGGCAAAAAGTGTTTATTTGGCTTTGATGCTTTCTGAGACTCTTCCATCTCCTCACATGGCAGTATTACTTCCTGTTAAAACAGAAGATAGTAGTTCAATATGAAAGGTAAGGTTATCTAAGTACAGTGGATACCTCTTTTAATTCATCTCTCAGAAGCCCCTGTGTATGTCTCTGTGCTTGGGAGCCATCTCTGGTAGAGGACTGTAAACTTCTGCCTTATTTTCACTGTAGTGGGAATAGTGAGTTGAAACAGCTGCCCTGTGCTTCTCTCTTGTGACTCTAGATGTTTGGTGGATTTAGTTCTGACTGCATTTATTTGAGGAAACATATGCACCACTATTAATACGAACTTAGTCATTTCGCACCTCTCATCACCCCTGCTAAGGTGAGAGCATCTCACAGTGCCATGATACTCCATTAGTGCTTTGTGCTCAGTCTGTCCTGCCAGGTTGCTTCCCCTTGCCACCCTGTTGAATGCTGGGTCTGTGAGACACAGGTGGTGCCAAATCCCCGGTGTAGCTTGGGGCTGAAATTCCTGCTGCTTCTGACTCTGGACTGCCGCTCAGCCTGGTTAGTGCCAAGAGACCATGGGAAATCTGTCAGTGAGGTTCCTCCATGATTTCCAGTTTGGGCTAGAGCTACAAGAATCCCAACCCGCTCATCCCTGTACCTGAGATGGTCCTTCCTGCCTCCTCTTGTGCTGGCACTGAGCCACTCCAACAACAGACTGCACAGAAACGGTCAGCACTTTTTCTGTAAGGTTAATTTGACTGCTTTAGCTACCTGACCTGCTGCACTGTGTGGCCAGACAAGCACCAGTGCAAGAAGGAAAGGAAGGAAGCACCATGCCTTGAATTGTTTCAGTGTGGAGGCACCCGCAAAATAACCAAGCTGACAGAGTGACAGGCTGACAGAGTGCTGTCCTGTGCTGTCTTCCATATGACAGCTGGACAGATGTGTCAGTCTCCAATCCCAAAGTGTTGGCTGAGGTGCTGTGCCAGACCTGGTGCCCCTCTGCCTCCCAGTTGCTCATGGACGCCTGAGCCTGGCTGTCACTGCACAGCCCAGCCTCCAGCAAGGAGATGCCTCGTGTCTGGGCACCTTCAGGTGCTGGCTGGGTACAGACGCCTCTGCCTATGGTTGAACCAGTAAACAAGGTGCTAATTCTGGAGACAGTTGCTTTGCTTTTGGGATTGGGTCCAGAGATGAGAACATAACTGCTAAAGCTACTTGCCAAGGCAGCTATCAAATCTGATGAGGGATCAGGCCCTGAGGTTAGCTGGCAGCAATTATCTGTACCATAACTATAGCTGTGCTGAGTGATTCTTCAGTGTTTTGTGGTGTGGCTTGTTGTGTTGTTTTGTTTTGTTCATTTGTTTGTTTGCTTTAAAAAAAAAAGGTTATGTCTCACAACTGCTGGTTTCTGTGGCCCTGTAATTCAAGGGAAGTATCAGCCCTCATCTTTGCAAGGACAGCCCTTTGGGTACAAACTGTAAAGTTTTGGTGACAACTGTGGTAACAATGAGACTGAAACATAGATGCCTGACATGTTCTCATGTTGCCATTTGGGATACAGGCTCCTCTGAAAGTACCTCCCTGCTTTGGTAAGGAAACAAAAATTATTTCAGAAAGGAACATGTTCCCCTCCACAATGCTAGTTGTGGTTGCAGCTTGTGCTGTCTGGTGGGGCTGGGAGGGAGCAGTGTGTTTGGGGAGAGGGGTGGAAGATCATAATCTCTACAGGTCAGAAATAAGTGTATTTATTGTGTGTGGTCGATAATATGTAACAAGTGCCGTTTAGTAAGATGAGCTTCTAGCTCTCTCTGCAGGAGAAGGGGATGCATGGTTTTCTTTATGCCAGCAGATTGCTGCGATAGGAGAGGAAGCAGGGAAGAAATGTGATTTCTACAGCCAAGTTTCTGTGTTACTTTCTCATGTATTCTTAATGATGGAAATTTGGATGGGTGCTGTGCTGTCAGATCATACTGCTCAGCGTTAGCCGGTCATGAATCCCCACTTCATGTTCACGGTATTTGTTTTTTTCTTAAAGACTGCTCGTTTATGCAGTTACAAACACTGGTGGCACGAGTCTCCACATCTCCCTTGCCTGCCCTCTGGTACTCAGATTTGGGTAAGCAGGGCAGTTGCAGTTTGAAATTTGTAGTTGTAACATTATCTATTAGAAGAAAAAGAAAAAGAAATCCACTGAAACAAGTAATGTAGACCACATTAGATCTGCTTCAGATAAGTCTGTCCATTATTGTGTGCAATTAGACCAAGTGTTTTAAAGGATTAGTAGATATTAGATTTTAAGAGATTCGTTAGTGGTAGGGAGTCAGACTGACAGTGAATTTTAGCTTCAAGATGTAAAGATCTCTTATTAAAATTTATCCAGTTGTTCAGCTTTTCTTAGCAGAAGGTTCATAGGTCATAGAAACAAGTGTAGTATGAAATTTCAAACGCAGTAATCACCTGCTTTCAAAGAAAAATAGTAATATTCCTTCATTTTAGAAGGCAACACAGTTATTTGACTACTGCTTTGTGCTGTCAAAATATGCCTGTTTGCATTCATATGTACTCTAAACTGTTTTGATTTTTTAAATTTTATTTTTAATTATAGAAGCCTGTACAAGCTCCCAAGGCTTTCACTTTCTTTCTAGCCACTTTTTCCTAAGAAAAGGTGACCATACCAAGACTGTGAATAATCCTCTCTGTATTCAAATCTGTTGGACAGTGAATGTTTCCTTGCAGTTTAAGACTGCTGCTTTGCCTCTGCTTTGCTTTGCTTCACTTTTTAGGTCCCCTTCTCCTCTTCCTGGGATTCTCCATTTGGGGATTGTTTTACCACATTTGTCACCTGCCAGATAAAGTGGGGGTGGAGGGAAGAGGCTGCTTTCTTATAAAGGTTTTGTCGAGAGAGCCTTGTTGTTGCTAATCCACCTGGAGTTTGTTTCCTCTTCCTTAATCTGCATTTGTCCCTATCTCCGAACCTCCTCACCTTCATCCCCATCACTCCTCCCGCCCCGATCTTTGTTTGGCTTGGGAAGAAGCAAGGAGGTGTGGTTAGATGCCAGAAGAGCTCAGTTATTACTTACACAGGGAAACTTCATCCTGTCCAACAAGTATGCTATTTGTAGCCTTGAGGGATATAGCTTAAGGGCACAGAGTTTCCACTCAAAATTTAAGTAGATTAGATTATGTATACATATTTGTTGTGACTTGGCAGGTATCCCAGTGCCCGAGGTCTTAAAACGTGTACTTTGCTATACTGGAGGCAAGCTCAACTGCTTGTTTCAAAAGATGCTCTGGAGAGATGGGAGGCTGCTTCTTGGAGTTCACAAAAGTGTTATCCTCTCTAGATCTGATTAGACATGGGAATTCTGACTACTGTTCTGTCTAGTCCTGTATTTTGTTCTTGATATTCGCTGCTATCAGATGCTTCAAGGGGTGGTATAACCGTAAGATAGAGGAGGAGATCCTCTCTTACTTAACTCTCTGCTGTTTTGGATTTTGTCCTGAAAAAAGAGGGTTGGTGTTATTTTTTCTGAAGCCCTTTTGAAATCGTATTGTAATTCTGGATGATCCAGTTATCTATGTAAGTCTTGTCATGTCTAACTGTATGCTACCTTCTGGCAGTAAATCTCACAGGCTAATTCTTTGCTGTTACAAAATAAAGTTTTGGTGTATATTAGTTTAAACTTTGCTATGCTGTGGTTTTATTGAATGTCTCTAACTGTCATAAGAACAGTTGAAACCATCTGAGCAAGTTACTTCACTGCTAATTATTTTAATAGTTGTTTCTTGTCATCCTGTTTAAAAAAAATGTTAAAATGCAGGCCTCAAATTCAGGTGCTGCAGATATGCTGGAGGGAACTGTGAAGTTAAAACAGCTGTATTATGAAATTCTGTTTGGTATGGCACTTTTCCTTATAAGGTCCAATGACCAATTGTTTTGATTATTTAGAAGGAAAAAATTCCATGAGAACTGTTACTGAAAATGACTAACTTGGCATTAGTGATCCGTCGTTCTCTTAGAGCATTTGATGCAATACTGAAGTTAATTAAGATAGCTGAAATATCCAGTTAGGCACTCAAGCTGTTCATATGTGACCTATTTATTACATATTCTTGTAAATTGCTAATGATATCTGTAAATAAATACTCCTCCTGTTTGTAGCGTCTTATTAACATCCAGACCTTGGCAAATAAAGAACAGCCTCTGTATCTAATAGCAAGCTCGAACACTTGATTCACAGTGCACAGTGACCCATGGGCTTTTTCAGTGAGGAGCTGAAGTGATTCCCCAGGTTTTGCTGTTAGAGCAGCGAAAGCTTTGAAGTAGGAGTGTGGTGCTCTGTTTGCCGATGGATGGTGGAGAATCCGTAAGAGTGGTTGGGCTGTGCATTAGAAACTAGAGGTGGTTGGGTCAGGTTGAAAGACAAAGGCATGCTTGATGGACAGGTAGGCTGGATTTAGTTAAGTGGTTTTGTTTCTTTGTTTAAGCAACGATTGGGGGTTGATAAAAAATGCACTAGCTGATATGCAGTAGATATGAGCTGCTTTTGCTCAAAAATTGCAGCGAGGTATGTGAGAGAGATGGGTTCAGGACTTAGCAGATCTGAAATGAATGTTTACCTGACCTGTTCTTTTGGCATCTCAGTGTCTTAGAGAAGATATACTTAAAACCAGTTACTACTGTTGCTCAAACCCATTTGTGTTATCTATTAGTGTTATTGTGTTATCTAGTCTCTTAAAGGCAGAGGATGAGGAATCATCTGTGGGGATTTTTTTACCTTCTGCATTATATTCTTCTTGTATGTTGGGAAAAAAAAAAAAAAGCCCCAACAGAAAATGCATGCAAAATTTACTGCATTTTCTTTTTTTAAATTCTATTTCCAAGTATGGAAACATAGGATTTACTCAAGCAGATAACAGGTAGAGTCGTTCCTTTGCAAACCTTAAAATGAAGGTAGTGAGAAAGAATGTCTAGGCTGTTGATCACTGGGAAATAATTAACAAAAACAATTTACTATGGTTAAGTCCACAGCAGGATGTTACTGTGAACACACTTCAGTTCCTCCTAGAGCATCTTATGTCCATTCTGAACTTAAGTCTGAAAGCTATATCAAAAAGGACTATTTACTGTAGTAAGTGCAGTAAATGCTTGTGGTGAGTTAGTTTCTACTGTAAGGGTTTTTTTTTGATTAATTGCTTATAATGTGCTGGACTTTGTATTTCTTCCCACCTGGCTCACTACCCATGTCCTTCTTTACTCCAGGATCATCTTGACTGGAGGTAAATGCTCCTCTGTGTTGGCAGGTAGCCAAGAGTGCTGATCTTTGTGGTGTGGGCTGTAAGCAAGTTGGTTGTAACAACTGATTAGTTTTGAAGAGTCTGCCAAGACTCCTGTGGCCTCCAGTTCATGTATGTCTGACCCTACGCAGATACAAATCGTTACGGAATGGACAGGTACAGGTCACTGCCCACCTAAACGAAAGCGAAAGAGCACACCTGGACCTGGCCTCGGGGATGAATCAACACAAAGGACCACAGAGGATGTAGCGGAAGACAAAGAAACACAACAGGATGTTTGATTGGTGCCCTCATACATTCTCTGAATTGTGGTTTTGCAAATGACATTGCCACCGAACCCCAGAGTGATTTACTGTTTTTCCCCTGAACGGTGCACGGTGCCACAGGCCTGAGGTAACCGGGTAAAAACCCAGCAGATAAAGGTCAGTAGCCTCACCTATGCCATAGTGGCCAGCCGAGCTGGGCCTGCTGCAAGCACTTTTACTCATCAGACGTGAACAATACCCAAGAAACAGCTACGGGATCCTGCAGAGGCTGGAGGAGGAAACCAATCCAGTAAGTATTGCATGCCCAATTGCACAATAACATCACAGGAGGGTTTAAACTATTTTTTTTCTGGAGCAGAGCTCTCTCTGGCTCAGGTAGCAGCCTTCTCCTTGCCATTTAACTTAGCTGTTCTCACACTTAGATCTGACGCTTGTTGTATTTATTTGTGGGCTCCACATCCACACAGATGCACTCTCACTGGCCATCTTCAAACTCTGCACTTGAGTGACTGTCTCTACATCGTTTCTCTGGCCATCTCACTCAGAGTAATAACCTTTACTGTTGGTATTCCCAGCCCCAAATTTTTGCATGTCAAATCCAGCAAATTTTGTTCAGTGTTCTCTCAGCCACCCTTGCCTAGTTATCAGTCTTGCTGTACTGAAGGACTTCTCAGAAATTTTACTGTGTCAGCTCCCTTGTACCTCCATATCTTTCTTTGCCTCTTTCTCTGTGCTCTCTACCCTCTGTGTAAAGATCCATCCCATGAGGAGTGGCATCAAGTTATCTTTGCTCAGTCTTTGCAACTCTGGTCCCATGGCTGCCTTTTCCTACTTGGGAAGCCTGGAGATCTCTAGAAGGAGAGAAGTGACCCCACTTTTGGTGTGCATGTCACCACAGATTGCGCTGCCCGCTCCCTGCCTGCCCTGGGGAGCCCTCGGGCTGCAGAGAAGGCATGAAGCAGCCCAGCCCAGCTGGACACAGCAAGGAGCGATCCTGTCCAAGCTGAGCTGGAGCCACAGCACAGCTCACCCCCACGCTCCACGGAGCTCAGCTCCTCACATGGGTTGAAGGGGAGAGAGTTTGGAGGCAAGAGGGAACCGTGTGTTCAGGGTGATGCACAGACATAGAGGATGGACGGGGTTACACGGGACTCTGTTTGCTCCTACAGCTGCCTGCTCCCCTGCCCATGCGACATGTCCCTTCAGTTTAGCAGATGTTGGTTTGTCATCCTGTCAGTCAGTGTCATCCGTTGCATCTGTGCTGCTGGCTCAGGGCTTTGTAGATTCTCCAGTACCTGACTCCACAAATACAAGACCTGTTGATCACACTTTTTGATGCTTTTGCATTTTTCATGTTCCTTTTTTTCTTTAACTCTTGCTCCCCTCCCTGAAATGGCATCCTCTCAGTGAGTCTCGTTTTAAAGCTTTAATGGTGTATTTCTTTGCTGTGCCAAGTCCCAAATATGAGTTGCACTTTTCTGTCTCTTTTTCCCAGCTGATTTGATCTCCCCTTCTTTCTTCCTCGGTAATCACAGCCTTCCCCAGCTTTGGTTATGCTGCCCCCCTGCTCCAGACCTTAGTCATGCTCAGAGTGTTTATAAATCTTAATGCAGCCTCAAATACAAAGCTGTGCTGTCATTGAGTTCCAGTAGTGTGATCAGTCTTTGCTAAGGGTGAAGTGCACAAGGAATTTGGAACTGCTGTACTGTTCTAAAACTTTTATTTAGCAGAGTGACCTTGTGCATGTGTAACTACTGCTACAGAATTTTCTTGATTTTTTTTCAGTGTATTTTACAGTAATTCATAGGAGCTATAAGAAATGTGAAAAGAGTGTGTGGGAGGGAGGTTTGACACAAACATTGCAGGTAAAGGAAGTGTTGGGTTCTTTTCCTTTTTTTTTGTTTGTTTGCTTTTTGTTTTGTTTTCTTTAAGGAAAGACTCCTCTAGAACTCCTGGATGAAGCTTGTTTTTAGGTAGCTTTGCAGTGTATTATCGCAGTTTGCCTGTTGTCTTTATAAATGAGGCCCATCATTCTCACAGGAATTTGCCAGGGAGTAATATCCTTCAGAATAAGGACATCTAATTGCATATGTGAGCAGTTACAAATGTAATGCGTACTGTTTTTTTCTTTTTTTAAAAAAAAAGGCAACGACAAAGGCAGAACCCTTTATACTCAAATGCCTATCCAACAGTATCTGACCATTTCAAGTTTTGAAACAATAGCAACCGACTTACCCCATTACGTATGTCCCAGAAAAACCTCCAACAGCATATGTAGTCTGTGGAAGTAACTTGGAAGGCATCTTGCAGTTTCGGAGGGAACACAGTAAAAAGAAGAGTTGGGGGAAAAGAATCTGAATGTGGTCATGAGGGAAAGAAACTAGTTAGAAGTATTAAAACAGTTTGTAATGAGTGGGGTGACTAGTAACTTTTTTTTTTTTTATCTCTCTTAGCACGTAAAAAAGCTGCAGCCCATATGAAGAGGGGAATTATTAGCTAAAAGATAGCCATCAGATTTCAGAAGATAAACGAAAGGTGGATCTGAACCGTGAAATTGTCAGCTCAGCTCAGCAGGAGGTTGCAAAGGCAGAGCGGTGAAAGGAGGGCTTCCTGGAGACCTCCCAGAAGATTGAAATGGATTATGCGATTCTGGAAGGGGACAAGAAACAGGCAATACAAAGGTGCTAAACATAAACAGTTGTACCAAAACCCTGGTCAAGTACTTTACTTCCAATACCTTAAAAAACATACATGTTCCATATTGAGACCACTATGTCAGTTTAGCTAATTAGAAATGTTGCCTGACAGTATTCAGGATCTTGTGTATATCATCTAGAGGAGCATTTCTTGCACAACCTACTTTGTTTTTAAGGTCATAATTTTTTCATTGAAAAAGCACCATCAGCTAAATCAGTAAATAAATCAATTTTCTAAACACCTGTCTGAAAAATAATTGAACACACAACTGTTGTAAAACTCATCTCTTTACAGCTTTTTAAAAATAAAGTTAAACTAAAACATATCTTTTGATTGCAAATTTTTGTTTGCCTGTAGCTACTTTCCCACAATGTGGAAGGAACTCAGGCGTCCTATAGGAAAGCACTTAGAGGAATATATTTTCTGGGACTCAGAAAAGCATCTCCATTTCAAGTTTCCATCTGCCCTCCAGGATTTTTTCCCATAATGTGCATGAAACATTGATGCATACCATACAGTCATAAGACTATTTTTATTCCATCTTTTTTGTCACCATCTTCCTTCCACCTTTCTGGAAGCCTGCCCCATTGGCAGTCTGTAGCTGTTCAAGGCAAAGTCTTGCATGTGTTTTTCTCCCATCCGTTAATGTAGGCTTGGAAATCAGAGAAGGAGAGTCAACTAAGTTGCTTTAAAAGAATAGAGAACTCTTAAATACCCTGGTGTCTTGGACTGTGGAGCACAAAAGTTACCTTGCAGGACACAGGTGTTTCATCGTAGACTACGCATTGTTAGTACTGGTGAACACTTACTGTGATAAACTGTGTCCAGCAGGACTGTGAAGGAATATGCCATCGTATTGGTACAATCTTAAGCCTGTGTGCTTGAGAGGTAGAGCTGGAGTAGAGTAGGACAACAGGTGTGCGTCTCACCACCTGTGGCTGTGCCAGCCGGGAACCCTATCCCTTCAAATCTATCCCTGACCTCTTGTGCATTGACAGATGTGGAGAAACCCACTCATGCTGCTGTCAGCCTTCCTGACTTCGTTGCCCTGCCAATAACAAGCTGATTACCTTGCGATTTAATGGTAAAGTTGTTTGGTGACTACGTCATTACGATGTTTCATCAGGATGACAGGACCTCCCAGATTGGTATTCTGTTGGTGCAGCTCCAGGGCAGAATCGGTGTTGACTTCAGGCAGGTTCTGCTTTTGCTGCCTGAAACTAGTAGTTGCTGCCAGTTACATGAATCCAAAAATTGTATTCCAGGTGGCTGTTCTGGGTACTAACTGCCTGGCTTCATCTCCCTCTGCCGTGTTCAATCGTGCAGCTCTAAATGATGCATGACTGCTTCTAATTGTTCATTAATCTGGCATCAGATCTCAAAATGTGATTAAGATGTGCATGCCAAAATGCTTTGCAGGACAAACAGGAGCAGAGCACTGTAAATGAACCACACAACGTGTCGAATGGGAGATGGAAGCAAATGCAGAGCTATGTACGTACCTCATTAACAAGGCTGTTCTCGTAGCAAAATGGCACGTAAACACTCTGTGAAGTCACTGTGATCAGAGTAAGCTGATCAGGTGTATGCTGACATCATTGCATAGACAAAGTTGGTATGTATGGAGTCAGTAACGGATTCAGTGTCTGCACTGTGCAGGTTCTGAAAGGCTTGCTGATGACAGCTTTGAAGAGGGATTTGCTTTGGCATTACTCTAAATATTCTGCATCTTTAATTATCTTTTCCTGAGCCTTTTGGGTTTTAGCTCATAAAGTCATTGATACACCAGCATCACGGCTGGAGCAGTAGTAACAAAGGCCATTGTGACTAAATGTGACACTTTTTACTTAACATAAGGTTACAATAATCTATGAAGTATTTTCTTCTCAGATAACAGCTGTTCCTCAACTATAGGGTTTATTGGAAGATTAGCAGCTGCTTGGAAATCGGGCACGCTTGCTTACTTATCTTTTTGGGGGGACTAGGATAACAGGCAGAGGAGAGAAAACAACCAGAATCAGCATTTTAATTGGAATAGCTCCAATAAATCATACGAAAGTCCAAGGTTATGAAAAAAGCAGTGCTAAATCCTGTCACAGTTTTTGCCCCCAGGCAATGTTTTTCAGGCAGCCTGATTCAGGGCAGGACTGGGCTTCCACTACGTTCTTTGGACTACTGCACAGTTACCACCTATACCTGGGATGCAGTGTATGTGCTGGGGAGACTGCCCTTTCTTTGTCACTTTATTTCTGCCTTTCATGTGTTGTCTTTTTGTCCCAGATGTGAGCTTCCCAACCATCTAACTTAACATCATGAGGGAAATCTAACCCTTGTGAATGGTCTTGTGCTAGTACAGTCCTTGCAGCTTCTATGTGGTGTTGCAATTTTTTTCAAATATCACCTTGCCCCTTTTATTTGAGCATATTAACTATTATTTGAGCTTGTTAGCTAGAAGGATAAGTACTACCCTTTTTTTTTCTTTCTTTTTTTTTTTTTTTGTTTTGGTTTTTGTTTTTTTTTTTTTTGTTTTGTTTTGTTTTCTTTAAACATCAGACAAAAATTGAGGTAGAGGATTTCTCCATACCCAAGTGATGAATCACTGGTTGGATTATTGAAGTCCCATGTTTTCTGACTTCTAGTCCAACTTTATTTGACAGACTTTGCTATTTAAAACCTGTCCCTGCCTTCTGGCACCCTGTTAATTTCTCCAGCACAGCCAGTTCCTTTGTGCTGTCTGCCTAGCATACCTTCAAGTGAAATTACTGAACTCTTTGGTAAGTTTTACTTTCTCAGCTTCAGTGAGGAGCGCAGCACAGAGTGGAGTGACAGGTGGTTGCCTTTTTCTATACTGTTCCAGTTCAGATCATCTCTCTCTGACCAAGCAGAGATCACTAGCTGCACAGGATTGTGCTGTGTGGTGATACATGTGAGTGGAGTTTATCTTGTGTTCAGTGATGTCATTGCGATTTCCATCTAGCAGACTGGAGCACCAAAAACCCTTGTATTATACTTGACTGATTACTGAAACTGTTAAAAATATCTTGTGTTATGATTCATGTTAGATGACTCTCCTCAAAAAAGCAAAACTTGTAACTTCCTACCCTATCTAGTTGTGTTCTGCAACCTAATTATGTTGTTTAAATGGTACATCTTAAAGTATTCAGGTTTAGAGAAATCTTCTGACATTTAAGTATGTAAAATCACAGTTTTAGAGGTATCACACAGTATGTTTGGGATTGGAGGGGACCTCAAAAGAGGTGATCTGGGCCAGGCAGGCCTGCACTGAAACCTGTACCCAGGCAATTTTGGTAGACACTATGATAAAACATATAATCGGTGGCCACCTGAGTAGGTATGATTATTTGGTAAGAGTCAAAACAGCATTTTAAGAGACTCCTGTCTTAAGGAGTTGGAGTTCTTTGAAAGTATCAGCAAGAATTAAAGATGCTGTCATTCAAAAATCAAAGTGAACTTTATCAGTAAGGCTTTTTAAGAAAACTAAGGAGCCATAATGTGAGAGGGAAGGTCTTCACATAAGTAAACAATGGATTAAAAGGTAGGATCAAAAGGCAGGAGGCAAGAAGGCCATGAAGAACTGAGCCAGCTGTTGAGAAGAGTAGGAGGATATTAAAGTGCTGAAGACTGTGCAACAAAACATGTGATGAAATTCAGTGTAGATAAAAGGTGAAAACTGAGGAGCACTGGCCATAACAATCCAGATTGTATATAAGATTATGAGTTTCAGCTCAGTATTACCATTGAGGCATAAGATTTGGGGATTGTGATTCGTGATTCTGTGAGATGATGAGCTCATTGGTCACCACAACACAACCCAAGTGTTAAAGGAAAGAAATAGAAAACAAAATTGAGAATGTCAATATGAGAGTGTGTGGTCCAGTTGTGTACTGAGTGCTGTGTGGACTTCTAGAGCCCTGATCTCAGAAGAGATTTATTAGAACTAGAGAAGGCTTAGAGAAGGTCAGCAAGGATGATGACCTCCATGGGGTGGCTTCCATATGAAGAACACTTCTGTAAACTGGGACTTTGGTCTGGGAAAGGAATGAATTGAGGACAATGTCATGGAGATCTACAGAGGAAGGAAGAGGCAGGCTAACTACTGCCTTTCAAAACAGGTACATACACAGTTAGGAGGGAAGGCAGATTGAGAGCCTTCGAAAGGAAAAGGTTCTCCATAAAATCATAGTGGATTTTTGGGACAACTTTTCAAAAGTATGCTGTAGACACTAGAAACTGATACTGTTTCCAGGGGGAGCGTAGACTATTGCTTGGAAGGGTGATGTGCTGTAAGTTAAGTAACAGAAACCACATATTGTTCAGGAAGTCCCTGACATCAAAGTAGCTGGAGGTCAGAAGACTATTGGTGAGAAATACCACACATTCATGACCGGCTCTGTACTTTTGGCTATTACTGGAGACAGAATACTGGTCTAGTTGTACCATTAATCTAGCCTGCACACCTTATCTCATTTTAAGACATTTTAAGATGTCTTCAGACAGAGGAAAATCATGTTCCTTACAAACATGAATTAATTGCTGATCATATTATTGTATAATCTCATAGACACCTTCAGGATGTGTGTTTGGTTTTACTTGTACAGGATTTGCTTTTGATTTTGTTATAAAAATGACATGGTCCTGTATGGAGGTTAAATGGTAACCAAAGTTTGCTTTCAAAGAAGAATCATCACTGTAAAAATGGATGCAAATTATTCATGGAATCACCGAATAGTTAGGGTTGGAAGGGACTTTCAAAGGTCATCTAGTCCAACCCCCCTGCAATGAGCAGGGACATCTTCAACTAGATCAGGTTGTTCAGTCTGGCCTCAAATGTCTGCAGGGATGGGGCATCTACCACCTCTCTGGGCAACCTGTGCCAGTGTTTCACCACCTTCATTGTAAAAAACTTCTTCCTCATATCTGGCGTCAGAAAGAGGGTCGTGGTGTGATTCCAAAATACATGAAAGCACTTTTGCAGGTTTTAAACATTCTAACAGTAATTGCAGTATCAATGTTATTTGTACCACAGCCTCTCCAAAGTTCTTAGAAAAACATCTATGGAGTGCCATAGAGGTTCTTAAAAAGCTCATAAAACCATAATCATCAGATCAGTTAACTCTAGGCAGCTCTTGTTTCCTTCAGTTTAGTATATAATCAGGAATCCTTTGGAACATTTAGTAACCAAAACTGAGCACTCAAGACTTAAAGTGGACCAGAGTAATTTGGAGCATGGAAAGCTCACAGAGATGCTGGGTAGTATTGTGATTTTTGTTTTCCTTTAAATTACAGACTATTAGGTCATGATAAAACAAACGTTGGTAAGTTCATGTTCTACTTTTCCAGAAACTTGGAAAAAACAAGACAGGCATGATAGAATTTTTCTTCTATATTCTGAAAAAGGTTATGTAATATTCCTTCTAGTGTAGCATATTACAAGAATGAGTTATTTTCTAAAATTAAAAAGCTGCTTGTCCAAATTTCATTACTGTAGTACAGCTTTCAAGAATTGCAAATAGTCTTATGCTCATGAAAAAAAAAAAGTTGTCAAATCTATATCAATAGCTATTTTCATATTATGGCTGCTGTCCTGCAGCAACCTAGTGGTTCTTCCCTCCAAATGCTTGCTTTATTAATTAATAAAAGGTATGTATAATTAACAGAAGTTTCCTGTGTATTTACTGCCCAGGAAAAAAAAATAGATTTAATCATATTAGTGCCTTTGTTTCCCTTGCTACCCATATTTCACACTAGTTTGAAAGGTTCAGGGTTTTTTGCTGCTCAACTTTATGCAGTTTCAGTAAGTTTCTCTGTTTCGTGGATGTTTTCCAAAAAAAAAAAAAAAAAAAAAAAACAACCAAAAACAAAAAAAAAAAAAAAAAAAAAAACAAAACAAAAAAAGCAACGAACAAACAAAACACAAAGACTTTTTTAAAATTTCCCATTGATGAAATATCTTAGTAGTTGTATTTTTCTACCTTCTAGATAGTATTCTTTGTAGCATAATCATTGTTCTGCACACAGTAAATATTAGTAATGTGCTGCCCCTAACAGTAGACTACAATAGCTGCCTGATTTTAGTTTCAGTGCTTATGTTAATTCATTGTGTTCTAGATGTTAGGCTGTTTCCCCAAGGGGGAAAGTCTTATGTGTTATTATCTCTAACTCATTCGTATGTTTATACCTAAGATCGTTGGATAGATATTTTCACTGTTTTGCCCATATCATTCAATTTCCCTGCAGCAGCTTTCACGGGTGGTTCTGCTGCCTGCTTGGGTTTGGTTGTGTCCCCCTGCAGCCTGTGCGCGCTCTTGCTGCTGTCCTACCACGCTCCCTTGGCCACCTCTTTATACTGTAGGCTAGGACTTGGATCCATGGAGAAGGATTTCTCTGAACTCAGCTGCTTTGCTATAAAAAGTCCTGAAGTTCACGATAAGATAAATACACCCTTGTATATATTTGAAAAAAAAAACCACCAAACTCTGTTCTTTTGTGGTTAGTTTGCATATGTGTGTGTGCTCCCCATACATGAAACACTGCTGTACAGTATGGCCAGTGCCTACATCTTTGAATGGTTATTTACAATAACTGCCGTCCGAAAACGCAAAAGGCCAAGTGGATTCACCCACCTCTCAGTGCGGTCTCATTCCCCTGGAACCTCAGCATAGACGCTTTTAACTTTTGACATCTCTCTGTCAGCCTGTGAGAGAACAGGAGCTATAAACCCCGGCCGGTTCCTGGCTGCTGTCAGGTTCTGTACCTGTTGGCTCTCTCCCTCTCGCTGCCTGCCATAGGAAAGGCCACAGTGGCTGGAGGCAGGGCCCTGGGGCTTGAGATCTGTCCCTCCAGCCATTTGGCAGTGCTATGTTTAGAGACAGTTGTGCCAGGTGTCTTCTTTGTTTAGGGGAGAAACGTGTGCATACGTGTTGCTTGCTGTTCACATCTTTCAGATTACACAATGAAACAAGCAGAAAATTAAATGAAGTATTACTCTGTGAAAGTGCAGGCACGAGCTGCTCCTGGCCTAGGGAGGCTCCCTTGTCAAACCCACCTTTTGATTAAGTCTCATCCTAGCAATGCCCATTCTTCCTCCTGCTTTGTCCTACAGCATCAAAGCCTCAGTTTGAACTTCCAGATGTAGCAGAACTCAGGCCACTGACACCTCCCTTTGTTGCCGCTTCTACCTCTGGCCGCATCCATCCAAGAACAAATGGAAAATCAGCATCTTCGTACCAAAGACATGATTCTGCTTCTGAACGTGGGCATCGAACAGGTCTCCTTTAAAGAGTGTTCAAATAAATGCGGATCAGATGGTCTGCCAAGATCAAACAGTTCTTGTTCTTGATATAGACCACTGCATCAGTCAGAAGACTGACTTGACTTTAAGAAGGAGAAAAGTACCCCTGAAGTCATCAGTACTTCAGTTAAGCATGGATTTTTCTTACCCACTTGACTGTTTCCATTGATGGGATCACCTTCTTCAGCTGAGATCTTCTCTTACTGAAAGTTACCTCTCTGTAAGAGAGACCTCTGGAAGTGCCGTGTTGGCAGCTTGTGCTACCTGCAGCTGCTTTGAGATGAGTCTTCTGTTGCTAAAAGTCTAGCATTTTTCTACAAAGTCTAACCTGGAGTTATCTGAGTGTTTGGAGAGTTATCAAAATTAGTGCCTCATGGATACTGGAAGGTCTGATAAATTCTAAGAATTATAATCTGACAAATTATAGAAGTCATATTTTGTTACTAGTTCCCAAGTGGGTTTGGGGCATGTACCTGTGACACTGCTTTTTGCAATGTGATGTGGAGGATAATTTGAGGTTTGTTATTCTGTTAACATTTTTCCTAACTTATGTGATTGAGAAGAAAACTTAATAATGCTATAGCTATAAGTAGTTAGGAGAAGAATGGTATATCTTTGTCCAGTGTTCTGCCTCAGAGATTGTCTAGCATTAAAAGGCTTCTGAGAAAGGTGGTCTAAAAATCAGGATTATCATGGGCAACTTTTGTATTCTGTGCATAACAAAAAGTCTGATTTATTGTCACAATAGCTGATGTATTGCCACAAAGTATAGGAATTTTCTTAAATTTTCTGCTTTCACTTAATCCTGTCAAATGTAGCAGATGTTTTCATTATTCATACAAACTTTTCCCCTTTTGTGTGTATGTTGCTAAGCCCTTTGCTTAATAATGGTCTTGTAGAAGTCAGTATCCTAGCTAATTGTAGGTATAGCATTGCCCTCATCTGGATCCACTGCTTTGTGATTTTGCTGTATTCATAAGATAATAAGAGTAACTGACTCTCCTCCTTTATTCTCTTTAGCATTTTAAATCCCCCTGGCATTTACCTTGCTTATTTACTTGTTCCAGGTGCTTCAGTTGCCCCTGACAAGGTCTTTCCATGCCTCTGATGGCCCATCTCTGAGGGCATCTGCTTTCTGCTAGAGTGACTTCAGATGTGTGGTGAGAATTGAGCACCATAAGCATTTAAGAGAAAATATTGAATACTGCTAAGAGGGCATTATAATATTTTAGACAGATTTTTTTTTTTTCCGAACAGGAAATAGTCTGTAAATACCAAGAGTGGAGGGACTAATTCCACAAGGACTTAGTTCATTACATTTATGTGGCTGTCTTAAATATAATCTACTTATTGTGAGTTACATTAGTAAAAACACCTGGATAATGAAGTTCTTCCTTTCTGCTGCAATAGTGGAAGATGTTGAGATAGGCGTCACAGGGTAAATGATTTAGAAAGGACTTGCTGGGAGAGGAAGTGAGAAGTCATCAGCATTTTCTTCCTGAAACAAGGTGATTTGGGGACCTTTGAAAGAGGAGGTGAGGGTTGTTCCCACTCTCTTGCTCATTAGTTGAAAACAGTTTTCACTTTTTCTTTGGGTACTGGAGCTGTTTCAACCTCCTGCCTGTATGTACAAAACCTCAAATAAATGCTCCTCAGCTGTCAGAGCTTCAGTCGGTTGCCGTGAAGCACTTTTGCCTTCGAGAGCTGTTGAAGGATGCGGGTTTGCTCGCGTTCATGCTTACCAGCAGAGGAGGCTGGGGCTGTGTGAAACTGAACTCAGAACCAAAAGCAAGAATGCTTTACTGGAGTGAATGGAAAGGGAGAAGGGAAAATGGTTTGTCCGGGGGGAAATATTACATTACTCTGGGGTTCCTGCCAAATACCTTCAGCCTGGTATGCCACGTGGGGTGTGTGCACTGTATAGGGCTTTGCCTTTACATATCTGGAAGAGTTGGAGGGGATAAAACCACCCCTGTATAATGAGGCGTTGAACACGTTTTCCGCATATACCTGTGTCATCCAGGAGGCCTTTCAGCAAGAAAAGGAAGACATGCTGCAAATTTACAAGAGGATGGTGGCAGGGAAAAGGGAGATGTAAGGGAAATTCCAGAAAGGCCCTCTGGATTTGCTCAGGCACACCTAGACTTGCCCTGTATTGCGATTTACCTGTAGCATGTACATCAAGAGGCTTTATTATTTTTTTTAAATTAATTTTATTTTCCTTTGCAGGTCACGTTTTAAGCTGCTATTTCCTGTATAATTAAGCAGAATGAAGGCATTAGGTTCTAGTAAAGTTGGGCCTAATCCAGAAATCTTCTCTTATTCAGTCCTTTCTGAGTAAGAAACTCAAGTCTGGCCCCAGCATTTAACATGTTTCACCGTTATTTCTAAATTATTTGTGGTCTGTGATTTTTTTTGTTTGTTTGTTTTGTTTTTATCTTTATTGAAAACTCCTTTGCTTTTGTCTAATTTTATCTCTTTATGTGTTACTGTCCAGCATAGCATTAGTTGAAATGATGTAAGTATACTGCGAATTGAAGTGTATGATTACTACTGATAATGCAAGAATGATTGATTCCTACAGTTTACAATTAACAGTACATAATGTTCTGTGCATGGGTTGGATCTATCCCTTTTAACTTTTCCTTTCTGATTCTTTCCAACCCCCCCACCTTGCCGCATCCCAGCCTTTCTGAATATACTGTTTTCGCTGGAGTCTAGTCCGTTCTTCCTTTTGTTTTTCAGACCAGTAAAAATGGGAAGTACTGGATTCTGGTTTCCTCCAAGAAGAGTCAGCGGAACTGGTTAAGACCAAAATCTGAGGACTTTAGTGGGCAAACATCAGGTGTGCATTGAACAGAGGCTGCTTTAATCCTGCTTTAAGTATATGCTTCTTTAAAAATAGTATTATATATGAGCTTTTTTGTAATGTGTTTGTTATATTTGATACTGCATATAATCATTCATCTTGCAGTTGTGAAAGCACCAATAAGAATGAGGATTTTAAGTGATAATATGTTGAGACACAAATGGGCAATATTATTCATAAAATTCTTTCAGCTGGTCTTTGGAAAGTGTAATATTTGAGGATCAGTGGGTTAAGTTTTATCTCCATTGCTCAGTCTATGTATCCACAAGAAAAAAAAAAAACAAGAAAAAAAAAAAAAAGGTTATTTGCTATTAAGAGATCAATACTGAAGTTCTTAATTGCCTTATCTGTTGAGAAATGGTACTGAGATAATAGTGCGTACATGTTTTTTTAATAAAACACTGCCATTGTCAAAGATTGGATCCACACTATATGTGTTCTAATGATGTGTTTTTAAGGACACTTAAGCAGTTCAGAGTCAGCTTAATTAGTTTTGATTATGGAGCAACAAAACCTGAATTCTTCATCTGTGTCAATGTTCTGAGTTCCATCTGGTACAGCAGCTAGCTTACCTCACGTTTTGGAGAAGGTAACAGTCATGTTATATTGGCCTGAATATAGGATGGCCTCCAGTCTGAGGTGTGATCCTTGCATTGAGAAAAGGAGTGAGAAGTTGTCAGAGTTGTTAATTTAACAGTTAAGCCTCATATGCTGTTCCACAACAAACACTGCTTTTGGCCTCACACCAGACCCTGCATATCACCCTTCTGCATGGCCGAATATCCTGCATCTCCCCAGCCTAATGCACATGCAGTTCCTCCCCACCTGCCCCCATCTTGTGCCCTTAGATGTTCCCAGCTCCCATGAAGTGCTCCCTGCACCTCCCTGCCCCCACAGTCTAGTTTTGTTCCTTATCCCTCCTCATGGCAGTTCATCCTTCCAACACACATCCTTCTAGCCATGCCTGCTTCCCTTAGCATGGAGGCCACTTGCTATTGAGCTATGGACCCAGCATGGTCAGCTTCACTGCATTCCCCAGCAGCAGACTTTGGAGGCAGTTCCCTTGCCCTTTGCCACCAATGCTGCCTGTCCCCCTTGGGCTAGATGTGTATTTAGCAGGGAGGCGAAGGGGTCCGTAGCCCTTTCTTACCCTGTGAGGCCATAGGTGCTCCAGGCACGCAGCAAGGGCCACAGCTTCTGCGCTGTCGGCTCCATGCGGCAGGTCTCGTATAGGTGCCCGTGCGGTATAGATACACACTATGTAAGCACAGAGTGGGTTGGATTTTTTTTCTCCCTCAGAACTTTATTGGTGAGTAGAGATTAGGCTAAAACAAGATTTCATTTTATATTCAGGTCAATATGTGTAGAAGACCAGTGTGTTCATTTACAGGGAAACACAATTAATTTTATTATCTGATTCTGATTAAAGCATATCTTGAAAATCTCTCAATCTACAAATTTATCACAAGTTCATTGTGAATCAGACTCTCCTTTTGTTTATATTGGTGACTCCACTGAAGTCTTTGGCACTGGTCTTCATTTACTTTTATTGCAGAAACACTTTGGTCTCAAGTCTCCAAACAACTGTTCTGTTTTTTCACTTATGAGCTAGAAAGCTGCTTGTAAGACTGAAAACAAAATTAAGCTGATTCTTTGAAGACCTGTGCTTGTTCCCACTCACGGAATTGATGTCTTCAGGCTTCATCTCATGAGTGGGAATGAGTCGGAAACAAATCTGAAATGATAAGAGTCCTTAAAAAAACACCTTTCTTGTCACTGGGTAGCTTTAAAGAGGTTAGTGGGTCCATAAAAAATTTGGGAGAATAAAGGTGGTCTTAAAAAACTTCTCGCTTATGGAAGGTAACATAGTTTAACCTCCATTCAAGGACTCTAGGGTAGAAAGGCAGCAGATTTCCATCTTGGTGTGCCAGTGTTTCTCTCCTCTTATAAAGACAAGGGAAGAATTTGGGGGAGGAGGAAGGAAGAGCCATAGACAAAGACATACTCTGTGTACACATCTCAAATGGAAATCTCAGTCTGAAGCTTTCATAAAATACAGACGTTAAAGAGGTGCATCCTTTTCTCTCCGTCCCTGTTCCCCAGCCCTCCTGTCCAGCCATGTGTAGAGAACAGCCCCTCCTTTCACCCCACTTTCTTCCAGGGCCACACGAGGGCTCTTTCAAGGACAGCTTAGTTGTGCCCCCATCTCACTTGGGCGCTGCTCTCTGCTCCCTCTCTGGAGCAGTTGGCTCCCTCCACTTCTGCTGAGCCTCAGCAGGGGAGAGAGGACAGCTGAAAGTGGGCAGCCTCAAAGCTGTCCAGCCTCCCCTCGCTGCTGGTGGGGAAGAGTCCGGTCTGTGTGTCAGGGAGGAGACATTAGGCTGAAGCAGCTGCAGCCTGGTGCTCTCTGCCCAGCACCTGGCCGCTTGGTTCCACCTGTCCCAGCAGCTGCTGCCTTCCCCGGCCCTGCTGCCAGGGCCTATGGGGGCGGCTGACCGCCACACCCTCAGCCTGACCACTGCTCCTGGCCTCAGTGCCGCCCAGCCCAGCCACCTCTTGTGCAGCTGCCCCAGCAGCGGCCAGAGAAGACAGCAGCTGTGAGCCACGACACCAAGGCAGGGGGAGTGCTGCTTTTGAGGGAGAAAGGCCAAATTTTAGGGCTTTCCTGTCCTGCCTGTGGCTTGCATTGAGTGCTGCCCTCCTGCCATCTTCCTCCTTCCTCCTCCACAGAGCTCACACTTGACCTTTCCCGCAACAGGTAGCACTGCATTTGGTATCTAAAGTAGCAACTGTGCTCCCATGATGAGAAAAGGCTGTCAGCTACCCCTGACAAAGGAGGGCTGTTAAGTGCCCTGTAATGGCAGCTGCCCAGTTGCTACTACACGTTACCAGATGATGAATTTAAAACTGTTTGCCAGGAAGTCATACACAAGCATCGTGCACCCCCTTTAGCTGAAAGCCTCTGGTTTAGTTCACAGTTTGCAATGCCCCAGAAGAACCAGCTAAGAGCCTCTGTCCTGAGCTAGGCTAAACCTCAGTGCTTACAGTGCTCACACCTTGCAGAATAGCGTGAGGATGGTGGGGGTCTCCAGTGCTGGGCTGATAAAACTCTAATCTGTGTAATCTATCCCTAATCTGTGGGATTTCTGTTATTAATATGTCAAGTGTCTGTTAGCAGAATTTCACCTGGCATTGGCAATCATTGACAAAACATACATTTTACTAGAGTAGATGTGCGGTAGTCACAAGGAAGAGGTACACGTGAGAACATGAGCTTTGACCCCCCCCCAGACTGTCAGCATGGGTACTACTGCTTTTCGCACAGGTTCTCAAACATTTTGAGGCTTACAGATTTTCACTTTGATCACGCTGTGTGTGGATGTGTGTGTGTGTGTGTGTGCCTGTGCAAACGCCACAGGCATGGCTTTAATTCCTTGGAAATACAAAGCTGCCAAAAGCCATCTGGGTAGGTAGGCTCTTTGCCTGATGCCTCCCCTAATCAGACAGAACCTTGCTGTTCTCCATCAGTGCTTGAGGGGAAGGTTGTGAGATGTGATTTCAGGGCAAATGTGGATCTGTTCATCCTGAGCAATGCATTTTAAGAGTTGCAGCAAATAGTGTAAAGAAACCTACAGGTATTGCATTAGACCAGCTGAACCTAATTTTATTTTTAAGTTTTATTCAGAAGCATCACATAGCAAGTAAACTTCAAAATCTAAGTTTAGTTACAAACTAGTTGTTTCTTATTTTTTTTTTCCAGTCCCCTTTTGCTTTCTTTTACGACCACATGAAACTTGAGAAGCCATCTAAAGCTAAATCATTTAGTGGAGTTGGGCAATTCCCAAGTGTCCAACAAGAAGGCCTGGTTTAGGCTGCGATGGCCACTGTCATTCCTGGTGATTTGTCAGAAGTAAGAGATACCCAGAAAGTCCCTTCAGGGAAACGTAAGCGTGGTGAAACCAAACCAAGAAAAAACTTTCCTTGCCAACTGTGTGACAAGGCCTTTAACAGTGTTGAGAAATTAAAGGTTCACTCATACTCTCACACAGGAGAGAGGCCCTACAAGTGCACACAACAAGACTGCACCAAGGCCTTTGTTTCTAAGTACAAATTACTAAGGTATTAAACTCTATTTATCTTTCAGATTATATTATCTATTTTATGTTGGCCGTGTTAAGCCGTGTAAAAGTATATATTTGTGTACACCTTCAGCTGATTGCAGAGAGGATGTGTTAATTAAAGTAGCCATTGGATTGTTTCTAGAATTCTAAATTACCTAAGTTTGCAAGCTAATGTCTTTGATTTTGTTTCTTAATTTGTTTTCTGCTTTTGTTTTCTGTTTGTTTGTTGTTTTGTTTTGTTTTGTTTTTAATGAGCATAGAATTTTCATTTGTATAAGGAATTGTCATGAGAAAAGAGAGTATGGACTGAAATTTTTTTGGCTTTGGACTTTTACATGAGTACTTTCATACTTGCCCATATACCCCTGTTACATTAGCTAAAACCCACCAAAACTAAAGTGTCAATTTAAGAGAAATGGCTCGCATTTTGCTATATTTAAATTTGTCGAACTGTCTTTGTAGTGTCATGCTTTCAGTTAAAAGGTTCTGTTGCAAAGCAGCCCTTAGCATAGTATTTATCTGCCATTAAAAAATGAGCACGTGTGTTTTTTGATCAAAATAATTACTTACAGAATATATCTGTGTTTAAAGGCATATGGCTACTCATTCTCCTGAGAAAACCCACAAGTGTAATTATTGTGAGAAAATGTTTCACCGAAAAGATCACCTAAAGAATCACCTACATACACACAATCCCAACAAAGAGGCCTTTAAGTGTGAAGAATGTGGAAAGAACTACAATACCAAGCTTGGGTTCAAACGTCACCTGGCTTTGCACGCTGCAACAAGCGGTGACCTCACCTGTAAGGTATGTTTGCAGACGTTTGAAAGCACAGGAGTGCTGCTGGAGCACCTCAAAACTCACGCAGGCAAGTCATCGGGTGGAGTGAAGGAGAAAAAACACCAGTGTGAACACTGTGATCGTCGGTTCTACACCCGAAAGGATGTCCGTAGACACATGGTAGTGCACACTGGAAGAAAGGACTTCCTCTGTCAGTACTGTGCACAGAGATTTGGGCGGAAGGATCACCTCACGCGCCACATGAAGAAAAGTCACAACCAAGAACTTTTGAAGGTCAAAACAGAGCCAATGGACCTTCTAGATCCCTTTACCTGCAATGTTTCTGTGCCTATTAAGGATGAGCTGCTTCCAGTGATGTCTTTACCTTCCAGTGAACTGACATCAAAGCCATTTACAAACACTTTGCAATTAAATCTCTACAACACTCAGATTCAGTCCATGCAGAGTTCTGCATCTGCACACCAAATGGTTGCCACATCGTTACCATTGGGAATGCCTTGTCCAATAGATATGGAGTCTGTCCATCCTTCTCACCAGCTATCATTGAAATACCCGCTCGGTACTACCTCATACGCAATTTCTATGCCTGAAAAAGAACAGCCATTGAAAGGGGAAATCGAAAGTTACTTAATGGAGTTGCAAAGTGGTATGCCTTCTTCATCCCAGGATTCTCAAGCATCTTCGTCAAAACTAGGGCTGGATCCACAAGTAGGGCCACTAGATGATGGGTCTGGGGAGGTTTCCCTTTCCAAGGGCTCTGTTCCTATTAGCGAACCTCTAAGCACCCCATCGTTGGACTTTTCTCAGCTGTTCAACTTCATACCTGTAAACGGCCCTCCCTATAATCCTTCTGTTTCGGTGGGAAACCTCGGAATGAGTTATACACAAGAGGAGGCACATTCTTCTATGACTCAACTTCCACCACAAACCCAGGATCCACAAGATCCTAGCAATAGTATAGGTCTTGGGTCTCTGCACTCGTTGTCAGCAGCTTTCACAAGCAGTCTAAGCACAACCACCACCCTACCGCGATTTCATCAAGCTTTCCAATAGGATGTACAAAGCTGGCTTGTTGCTGTCTATTTGTAGAAATGCCTTAGGTGACCATTTTTAACTTAGTGCCTACTATAAGACATTATAAATTCTCTGCTTTTTTACAGTACCAATCTCATGAAGCCAGTAAGAAATTTAAATTAACTTTTTAAAAAATGTTTTGAAAGTGTTTATTCTCGGCTGTGTTTACTTTGTTTTTTGTTCTTTTGTTTTGGTTTTTTTCTTTATTTTATTTTTTAAAACAGTCTCATTGTATTGTTTTCATTTTCACTGCCAACTGACACGTTTTAAATGTTCAGTACAGAGTCACCCCAAGCAAACTCTCAACACTCATCCCTTTTTAAAAACTTTTTCAACCATACCAGCTATTCCATTTTGTTGAGGTCTGTGGTAGAACTACCACTTTTGCCTTTTAATATATTTTACTATTTGCAAAGAATCTAGTTAAAATATGTATCATAAAGATGCCTGAAGATTTGGGAAAAAAATTCTGGAGTCCGTTTCCAAACAAATCTTCTTCCCGAATAGTGACACATCTGATCTGTTCTATAATGATGAATCTAGAATAATGACAAATATAGAATTCAGATTTTTCTGAAAACTTGTGTGTGTATATATAGAAGTCCATATATACACATGTACATATATATAGCATTTTGACTTGTATTAAAGTCATTATAAAAGATGTTAAGAATTTTGCCATTTTCTGGCTTAAATTTTTGTGGCCTGTTATGGTTAACAGAAGAAAAAATTAGTTTAATTCTCTAAAATCATGGCTGAACAGAATTTGAACAGAGAATCTCTGCTTGTGTAAATGACATGTTTCAAGTTGAATTTGGAACTGTGTTGTGCTTTCTTGACTCTGGTAGAGGGAAACAGGCAAAATTAATGGCTGATCTTGAAATATAAAAGTGTTGTAATGTAGTAATGCAGAATATTTTGTCACAGTTTTTGTTTTTATTCTTAGCTCGCTGTTTTTTCTCTTTAGTAGCGTAGAGGGAGTACTGCATAGGAATCTTCCGATAGTATGTTCGCATTTGTAGGCATCAGTCTCCTCCCAGCTGCCACCGCCAAAGGGTGGATCAAGTCCAGCCAGAAAGTGTTTATCTGTTTTCAATTCAAAACTAGTGTGCAGTCAGAGAGTGAATGTAAATTTGCAAATACCAGTTTTTTTGTTTTGGTTTTGTTTTTGGTTTTTTGTTTTTGTTTTTTTTTATTGGAATGATCTTTTCAGTTGTGTTACATGGTGTGTTATGTCCTCCTAAGCAACAAGTTAGATGTTAATCACACTTTCTACACCTGGGTACTTGGTTAGGGACTTTTTGCCCGTTGCCAAGATTTAAAGACAGGACTCTTAGGAGTGAAGTAAAAGCATATTGCTTACACCACTTTTACCTAATGCAATACATTCTATTCCCCAACCCCTAATAACCAAAAGAGGAAAAAAAAAATAACCCTGTGATTCATGCAAGCAAACTAGATTTGCTGTAATTCAACAATAACCTTCTTTTCCTTGTCATTTTTGAACAAGGAATTAAAAAATAGAAATCAAGTGCATTAATATCTCTCAAACGACAATGAGGATTCATGCAAGGTTTTAAGTGGTTAAACTAAATATACTTCACAGAAACAAAAGTTGCTCCCATTTAAGGAGCTCATGCTCCGGATGTTTTATCAGTAGCTCCTGCTTTTTTTTTTAATTCTAGGAGCAATATACAGGTGTAGTTTTACTATTTTATACATATGTGTATTTAAATTTTATTACTGAAAGAAAACATTTTTATAAATGAGTGTTCCAAAGGCATTAAAATAAGGATGTATTAATAAGGAAAAACCTTTGAAATTCTGCAAACTACTCCTAGATTTTGGGTTTAGGAGCAGATCGCAAAGTGGGCTTTTAGCTCTGCTTCATGACGGCTTCTTCTGGTTTCTGTGAAACAGATTGCTCGCTTACTTACATCTTTAGCTGACTGATTTGTTCAATATTGCTTTTTTTTCTCTTCACCTTTCTAAAGGAAAGAAAAACACAGATGAACAGAGCACAAGATGAATGCAACCAAATGTAACTCTAGTTTAAATCAGCAACCATAACGCATCTAGGAAGAAGTCGGGTTTATTCTCAATCCTTCAAATCAATCTGAGATTAAGATAAACTAACTTAATTTCTGCAGTGGGTTATGTCCCGCGTGGAGCTGAGCATCTGCAACTCCCCCTGCAGCAGAGGCAAGTTGCAAGTGCTCCGCATCCCGCATCTGGCACACGAATTTCCAATCCCTAGCGACTGCGTATCAGTCTCAGTTGCCAGTTACAATTCATTAAACAAACAAACAAACAAAACAAAACAAAGTACCAACCAAAACCTAACAGACACTTTGCCAACACCTGTTTCTTAGCGCGTAGCCAGAATCCTTACTACTGTGTTCGTGCCTTAGCTTCCTGAAAAGGGATTGACATTTCACTTTGGAGTTAGACCTACATTTCACTTGAGAAATAGGGACCTCAGACAAGATATTGAACCTCATTCAGTCAGAGCTTCAGTGGGGGGCTGCACCGAGTGTGTTTGCCGCTGAACAAGGATGTACGGTAACATGGAAGCAGACTGACACTGTCAGCAATACTGCCCGCACCACAGTGCTTTGGAATATCACTTAGGCAGAGTCAATATTGGCCACTACTAAACCGTCAAGTTTTTAAAACCTGTTTTCTCGATGTCAGATGGGTTCTCAGGGGGAGGGGGGAGGGCTGGCTGATCCTGCACCACTCTTTGTGCAACTTCTAAATTTCTACTAAGGTTGGGGTTTGGGTTTGTTTTTTGGATTTTTGTTTGGTTTTGTTTTGGTTTTGGTTTTGGTTTTTCTTTTTTTTTTTTTTTTTAATATATATATTTTTGTGTACTTGTTGCTTGTGCTTTATTTAGTAGTAAATTGTGGAATAGAGTGATTTATTGTTAATTTGGCAGTAGCGGTTTTTAAAAACCATATACTGACTGAAACATGAGCCAGAGCTGATTGCTTTATTAAGCTAATAATGAATGTTAAGAGTACATATTTTCAGGATCATTTGCCTAGTGAGCTAAACTTGTATTATAGGCCAATATTTTTAAAAATAAAGCTTGGTCAACCTCTATGTTACACATATTACAAGATATAGCACTTTCAAAAAGAAAACCCTAAACCTTTTAAGAAAATTTCTTACAGGTTATGCTTTTTATTATAAAACCTTTTATTATAATTTGTTTCAAGTGCCATTAGATTACATATATGTAGGCCTTTGGTATAATGCTTTGTGTACAAAATGGTAGACATTGTAATTTTAAACAGGTACATTTTTACAGTGTTTTCTTATCAATTTGCTATATTGCACAGAACCAGTGTGTCTTTCTTAAGGGTTTTACAATGGTTTTTACTAGGTTTACATGTTTCAAACTACACTGTCTTCTACTGCCATTTTGAATACCAGTCAAAAAAAAATTAGGAGTTTGTCCTCACCTATTGCAAACTGTGTCCTCTGGAGTTCTGGATGGTAAACTACGACAAAATCGTTTAACGTGCAGTATTTGATACAGATTTTTTTTTTATCATATCCTCTCATCGCTATGCTGCTGTCTGAAGTTAACTTAGGGCCTGATCCTGCGCCCGGAAAGGTGGAGGGGAGCAGGATTGCATCCTTCGTTATGTCTGTCTCATACACTGGTTTAGCAGCTCATCCTGTATTCTTCTCAGTCTATAGATAAGCCTCTGAAACAAATGTACTTATCTGGTAGGTAGTAAACCATATGGGCGTAGCTGCCCGTCCTGCATCCTCCCAGTGTACAGTTAAAACCACAGGCTACTTAGCATCGTGCTCAACGTACGAGTAACGCCCCAGTAGTTCAAAATGTGTTTGGATAGTCCCAAAGCTTTTATGCAATAAGGGTGTCTTACTTTTGTTGGAAGGCAGTGTCTTTTGATAACAGTTATCTAGCCCTGGAAGTGACACAGAACTATTGCTAATCATATGTAAACACTTTTCAGTATAAGCTTCAGTGGTACAGTTGAACCAGAGTGAATGTTTATCTCCTCAGAAACACTCCTGCAATATTGTTATATTGGATCATGCTGCTAATGTAACTTGGGATACAACTCCTCTCATGGTGCTACAAACCTCCCTGTCTCATTCAGATGTATTTTTACCCATAGAAAAAAGGACTATACTAGACCTATAGTTGTATGATATATTTTTATACTGTGACTTAACTTGTCATTAATGAACTTTGTGCAACACCACAATGTATTCATATGCACTTGCAAAAGTAAAATTTTGGACATACAAATTTAAACGCTGACAAGCCCAGCTCTTGTTCACAAAAATAGATGACTGCTAGTTAAAATTTTATGTGGGCTTTTTATATGGTGTGAAGGACATACTGTGTATTACTAAAAGCCTTTGAATTTAAACAAAACCTGGGAAAAGTATATTGGGGAATTATGACACACCCAAACCTGACTTGGATTGCTGAAATTATATTTTTAGCTAGTGGAAAAATTGTTTGGACTTGTATGCTAAAATGTTTTAATGATAAGAGTTTTGAGTCAAAAATAGAGAAAAAAGAAAAAAAAGAACACAGAAAACCCTGCATTCCAGACTGAATTTGTATATGTTTCTTGCATTTAAAATTTGCTATCCTGTGATATGGGAAATTGAGTTGCTTATCATGTATATGTACTTTAAAATGTATTCACAAACTACTGTTGTATTTGTATAAAATATAGACAAAAAGATTGCATATATATTTTTGTGTATAAGCTCTGTAAAATAGCAATCACATTATGAAGCTGCAGCAGAACTTCATTTTAAACATTCACATCCAAAGAAACAGACTATTTATTGTCCACATACCCTGATTAAAAAATATACCTTGCTGCTATTAAACAATAGTGCTGCAGCTTCTTGTGGCCTACAGTGTTATGTTTGCTGTACAAAAATATGTGAACTCCACAAAATATATCAATAAAATTACAGAATGGTTTTAGTTAATGAATCACTTATGCCTGGCATTTCAATAGACAAATCTTGATCTGCGTGTGCGGGATTGCAATAAGTAATTACAGAATACGTCCGGTTTTGCTGAGTGTAGTTATTTTGAGTTGCAAAGGTATAACTGTCTTTCTAATTCATGACTGGTAAAATGTCAGTTTTTCAGAAAATCTTAAAGCATAAGTATCCGTGTTTCATGATTTCACCAAGGAACAAATTGGATGATGCTACTGCGTCTGTGACAAGAAAGATCTGAACTGAAGGAAGCAGTTGAGTTTGCCATCAAATTGTGCTTTGAAACGCTGTGAGACACTGGAAGGTGAGTTTGGGGTTTTTGAAGTGGGACGGTTTGTTTGGGAGGCGTAGGTGTGTGATTCTCCACCATTTCAGATTGATGCAGGTCATTGACATCGACTGTTGTAGTTTGCAGGATAAACTGTAAGGGCGTGTGTGGCATGTGGGTTGTCTCTCTGAAATACTTCCAGGAAAAGCTGTGTGGCTTTGTTCCTTTTCAGAATATATTTTGTTAATATCTTCAGTGTTATCTGTATGTTCCTGCTTTTGGGTCCCTCTCTTTTCCAAGTCTTGACTTCTTAGATTTCTTGCTGTAACCCAGTTTGAGAGAAATGATTGCTACAGAGAGTCATTGGCTTTCACCTTCTCAGTACACAGACATTTTTCCTTTCCTGTGATCCCTACCCCTTTCCTTTGAGATGACTTATCACCTCTGTGTCACAGGCTTCTAACTTGCTGGAGAGGGTTAGCCTTGTTATATGGAAAGTCAAAAGCTCTTCAGATTCTCTCCGATTTGAAATACTCTGCAGAACCATTTATTCCCCCACAACCCCCGGGAGAAAACCACCCGTTTGTCTCTGTTGTAGCTGGTCTCACCGACCGTTACTGAATTAACTACTGTCCTTCCAAACAGACACCCTCTGGAAACTCTGTTGGCCTCTGTAATAAGCGAAATGCGATCACATGGATGCTGTCTATGTTATATCCAGAGACCTCTTGGTGCAGTTGCTCAGAGCTTTCCTTTTTAAATTCAGAGCCACAGGCATCTCTTCCCTTCTGTCTCTGCTGTAACCAGCCCTTTCCAAAACTTGTGGAAGAAAGTACAGAAAAATGGTCCTTCGATATCCTCTATACCTGGTCTTGCTGTCTTCCAGGCGTGGAAAAGAGAGAATATTCCGGGTTCCCCTTCACTGTCCTTTTCCCTCCCACATATAAGCATGCCCTAGGATAAATATTTTTTTTTTGACACAGTAATCCAAAACTCTGATGCAGAGCTGCTGCTGGACTAGCAAGAGCCGAGCAACTACGAGCTGTTGGCTTCCCCGCTTTGCAAATCAAAACATTGTATTAAATCGGATAGAAATTAAGTGTCCAAGTGGCAGTTGCCATAGTTGGCACAGCAGGGGTTGGTGATCACAACCAGGCAGCAAGCAGGACAGCAAGATAAGCTCTGTTACAAAATTTAGTCTGTGCTTAGAAGTTTGAGAAGTGTGCTAGAGGATTAACTGCTGCTTACCATTATGATCTGGGGCCTTTAGCAAATAGACGGCAACACTGTATTTCTATGTCTTGAACAACGGTGGAGATAGTGGCTGTGGAAATGACAGACCCCAGCAGTAGCGTGAAGCTTCAAGTTCCTGCTCACCTGCCATATCCCAGGTAATTTGGTATAAACTTTCTCTGCTCCTAATAAAGGTGTAACATCTTGCCCGGTATTTAATTATATGTATTTGTTGTAATGGTCTGTGTGTCCTCAAGAAATGAACATTTTTAGATAAATAGACAAATACCTATTGTAAAAATATTTTTAAAATATAATCAGTAGTTGTGTTCTTCAGTGTCATTGTCATACACACAACCTTGTCCCCTTCGGGGACATTTGTGCCATAAACCCACCAGATGGTTTGCTTCAAAGGGGACTGAAGAACCATCGGCTCTTGGCTGAGCACTCTACAAACAGGACCAGTAATGCACACTGTGGTGGGGCTGACAGGTGAATTGATCCTCGATCATTTCCCCTTAGTGTGGATTTTCACTGTTGCACTGAACTGCCAGATACAAAGAAGAACAGTTCAGTATCATTTTCATGTAAATCAGTCAGATCTCTGCTTGTGTGTAAAACAGTGCAGACAACCTGAATAGTCACTGTTCGTGAGAATCAGTGCATGGCTTAAACTATTGTATATGTGTGTGTATATATATGTATGTGTGTATATGTAGATATTTATGTGTACATGTGTGTATGCATGGGAGGACAGCAATCAAACCGTGAAAAACTGAGAAATCAGTTTTGTTTTGGTTTACTTCAAAAAAGTGGAAAGTGTTTGTGTTTCACAAGTCCAAAGTGAATCATGCTGTTTGTAAAGGTATCTCCTAGTTAACACAGCATGTGGTTTCCCGGGCAAGTTGGACAAGTTTCTTCCAAATACTTGATTAATCTGTGAGAGACAGCAATTTATCTGAGGGGCGCACAGACTCCTGCCAGGAAGGTGTTTGTCAGCCATCCTTGTGTAGCATGAGATACAACTTCAGCAGAAAGTTCTGTAGGCTGTGCCTGTGAAATTAAGTTCAACCCTGGCTTACTGCTTTTGTGTTGAATTGTTACGCACAGGGCCACGGGTAAATCCTAAAGTTCCCTCACAAGTATTCACAGTGAAAATGAAAACAAAATACGGGCTCTGTATGGTTAAGGGGCATGCCATAAATGAACAACGTCTGAGCTCTAACATAGGAACATCACATATCAAACATTAATGACAAATAAACACAGACTTAGCTCCCAACCTCAGTGAAGTCTGTCCTCACCTAAGAATTGTCTCCCCTTATTTTGTTACCATCTGGCTCCTTACGCCGATGAAGTATTACAGGATTGCCTCATAGTTCATGTGCTCTGTTCAGTTTAGGCATATTTTTCTTCAGCGGTGTTTCTACAAGAAGCTTTTGCTTATTCACTGATGGAAACCTTGTAACAATGTCCTTGAACTGTACAACCCATTTAATCAGGCAGGTTTAAAACCCTGTAACTTAGGGAAACCTCTGGTAAGTTGCTATGGCCCACCAGAGTGCCCAGGCCATCATTTCGGAGCCACCAAATTCCGTGGATCCTCTTGCTCCTTCCCTTCTGCAGCTCTCTGAAGATGTGGCGTTTGCAGGGAGCCACCACATGTGCTATGACAGTGTACACATGGAGTGACAGAGCTGGGCGTGATCTCTGTTAATGGGATCGAGTGAGCTGCTGGGAGAGACTGACCCTGTCACACTGCAGCCCACGCATCGGCACTCCGGCTGTGCCCCTGGGAGAGCAGCCACCTCCCGATGCTACAACAGCACCAGCGTTACCCTCTGGCCCTTTGCTGTAGGTGATTCATTATTCTCGTTAAGCATTGAGGCTGTTTTCTAGTCCTCAAGCCACACGTCTCAAATTCCGCTGTTACTTTTTGTCATCTCCCTGTGACCCAGCAAAGTGAACTTTGCTCCAGGGGCAAAACTGCAGAACTGATCTTGGACAATTTTGCTGAAAGTGGTAAAGCTGCCAGGATAGGTACCCGTCCTTGCATGACCAGAAAGTATTGCTATGCGTTAGAGTCTGCATTTCACATTTTATTATCTTGATCCCTATAGTTTAGATTCTCTTGGCTTGTCTCAAGGTGCCGTTTTGCAATTGCGGAATTAATCTACAGCAGCTGGTCCCACATTATCCCTGGTCCACCCTGGTCAGTGGTGGTCACTGAGGCCCCAGTAAATCAGCTGTGAAACCTCAGCTGCATTCCCAGTGCCTCCAGTTAAAACCCCAGTGTATTCAGGTAAGGAGCGCCTTTAGTTCGGGCTCTTGAACACACAGAGTAAGGAAAAAAGCATCAAGCAGCTGTTTGGCAACGTGTGTTTGAAACTTGGTCTTATTATTTACAAACTAGGGTTTAACCTTTTAAAATGTTTATTATTATTATGTCAGCAGTAAAATAGCATCACAATTCTTGCAGATGTATTCATTCTTTGTGTTTGGGTTTACCTCCGACTGCTCTGACGAAAACTTCCTTGTATTTGCTATTCCAAGGTGTCATTTGTCTCACCAAAACAAACAAATTCTGGAACATGAACTGGATTCTTTTCTGGCTTGTGCTTGTTAATCAGTGGCCTGTCTTCAGAGCAAGCCTGTGTATGGACAGGCTTCAGATAACAGTATCGCTTACAGTGGTGCGATCGATCATATCAGAACTGCTTTCAGGCAACTCTGGTTATCATTGGAGGTCTGTGAGGTGTGACTGGAAGCAACATTTGGACCGTGAAACACAATATGCGTAAGGAAGAATGTAGGTTCATCATCAAGTCCTAAACTGAGATCGCAGGGACTGACAGTAAATGGAGAAAAAAAAGAAAACTTTCATTTGAAACTAGGGAGAAAACCTCTGAGAAATCACTGAGGCACAGGCTAAGGAACTGCGTTGTTTTGAGAGTAGGACTGTAATTTAAGTACTCGAGATAAAATGGACTCCTTTAGCAAGATTATAAAGTAATAGAAACACAGTGCTACCTCTATATTGTAAAGCAGTTCTTAGAAGCCACTGGACAGCCAAGCCTTCAAGGGTTTGTTACATAGTACACCAACCAAATGTACAAAGGCATAAAGTAATGATTGTGGAGAAGAATACAACTATACACTCTTAAACTCTCTGAAATTGGTTTGAATCCCCAGTTCTGTTCTTCACCTGTTTTAGACAAAACAACAGGGATGCACCTTGATGACAGTGAAACTCTGGTGTTTGGTATGTGTGCTCTGTTGTGGTGAGTTACATCCATATCAGTCCTTTAAGGCCCTTGGTATGGGGGCTGACTTCTGTCCAGCAACTCCACGAACAGCAGTAGTAACTACCACTAGTGGCAAACAAAGAGTTCCTATATTCCTCATGTACAAGTGAAATATAAACAGGTGAACCAAGCGAGACTGATTCTGTATTCCTTCTCAGCTGGAAGCACAGATTAGGTCAGGCAGCTGTTGCAGCATCGGATGCAGAGGCATGTTTTACTTGCAGAAATAAGACACACAAGCCTGGAACAAAAACATCACTGCTGCAGGTTATGGTAGCTGTGACCTGTTGCATAGCTATAACATATTGCAGCCCTTGGGACACAGACTGTGTGTTTCCCTCTTGTAAGTTCCTGTTGCATTCTCTGCTGGTGACTTCTGCTTCATACAGCTTCCTTTTTCCTGGTGGAAATAGCAGTGAAGGAGGGAAGAGGCAGCTCGTCCCCAGCACCCCTGCTCCCCTCCAAAAATGGTTCCCCACGCCATGCTGTGACCCTCTCCTCCAGCCTGTGGCAGTGCTGGAGCTGAGCAGGGCTGTGAAGTGCGGCAAGGGTGTCCTACAGCGGTTGTACCTCGCGGGAAGTCGCTGGGTCAAGTCATCAATGGGTTACGGGAAAATAACATGTATTAAAAATAAAAGCCCGCTTGCTTTGAAATCTGCTTTGGTTGCGTTCACACTGAAAGACACCGGATGTCCCCCGATCCAGTCCTCAGCAGTCAGCTTGAGACAGGACAGTAAGTTACATGAAGGCTGTTTAGATCCCCAAATACACCCTTCTTCCTGTTCAAAAATTCAGTGTATTCCCCAAGAGCCACACATCCTGCCTGCCATGACAGGGGCAAAACAGCAAGGTTTCTAACAGAAAAAATTGCCAGAAAAGGGACAGCTGGAAGGAGTGGAGATGACAGGGATTTTGATAAAAGTAATATGAAAGGTCTGCTCTATCCTTCCAAATGAGACTTCAACCAAAGAAATTTGGGAACAGCCCTAATCCTAACCCTCTGCTTGATGAACATAGGTTTTACTGCTGTGTTCTGTAGCATTCACAATCTCCAGATACACTCCTGTAGTTGTGAGCTTAACAGGTCCACGCTCAGCCCCTTCATCCATGTATCCTTCTACCTGCTCCTTTCCCACAACCAGCTTTCCCTTTGAACCCTCTCTGCCACCTTAACCTGCTGAAAATGGGTTGTAACGAGTATGCTTCTCCCATGAGAAGGCCAAAGTTCTTGGAGAATTCATAGCAGGGATGTCTCTCTGCTGCCTTTGTATACTATATGGCACAGAAGTTCTTGCAAGAAGTGGAGCCCTAGCAGCACTCAGAAAATAGTAACAAAAAATTATTTCTCTCTCCAGTATAGATTCATCTGCTTACCACAGCTTTTCATTTCCATCACACCTTGCCTGCCCAGGAGACATTCCCTGCAAAGATCAGAAGCGAAGACTTTTTCATAGAAGCACAAAAATCACACTGCTGGTCACAAAAGGAGTGTAAAATACCTGTTATCTCCATGGTTTACTACACTAGAGCTCCTTTGGTCCTCCTGCCAGCCCCAAAGCATCCCTTTGGAGCCTGATGTGGCAGGAGCGCCCAGGCCAGGCAGCTGGTCCGCAGGAGGGGATGGCAGCTGGGTACCACCTGCCCCACTTCTGCAATGGCACCAGAGGAGTCCAAAGGCCTCTTGTACTCTCAGAGTCCCTTCTGGGAGCGGGGAGGAAAGAAGAGCCTGTGTTGGCAGGCATCTGCAGGGCCTGTCCCACGCAGGGCCACTGAGAGGCCCTCTGGCATCCCTGACTCTTCACACACTCACTTGTTAACAGCTCCTACAGTGCATATTAGCGCCTATTTACCCAGTTCTTCCCCAGCCTATCTGTTTCACACTGAGAGGTGATAACCCTAATTCCCTGTTCTCATTCACCTCTGGTCCAAGTTTGCTTCCCTGTGAATTGCAATGGCAAATTTCTGCTGGTCATCCTAAGCCTCAGTGCCTTGGAAGATCCCCATTGCTGTTTTGCTACAGAGTGCTGCCTGAAACCCTCTAACTGAGCTGATCCAGTGTTCAAGTAGGGTCAGAAGATGCCTTTGGGACATTTGGGTTGTCTGTTCAGGTGAACAATCAAACCCTTCTCAAGGTGGAGACCACTCCAGTTCTGCTTGCACACGTTCTAGGCACCCCTGAAACCTCCCTCAGCACATCTGCGCTGCATCTTACTCATCCAGAGCAGCAAAACAAAGGGAACACCAGGAAAACTCTGCAGGAACTGCCTGCGGAGCCAGTGCTGCCCAGAGGTAAACTCTGAAGAAACAGGCACTGCCAGTCTCTGAAGTCCTGTGGCAGGATCCGTGTTGGCAAAGCTGACATCCGGAGGAAGGTTCTGAAGGGTGAGGAGGTGGAAAATGGGGACCAAGCTTTCCAACATGCACAGAAAGATCCTTAGTGGAATATTCAAAAGCACTTAGCTGCGTAGGTCCCATAAGGGTGCTCTCATGCATGGTTAACACAGCAGGGACCCAACACCGATGCAGTTAGCACTGTGGGTATGTGAAAATAAGGTCAGAAGAGCAAAAGCCTCTCTGAAAAAACACAAGGACCACCAAGGCAAAATTATGTTACTTTCTGCCAGAACAGCTCCATAAATTTTGCAATAAACCTACAAAAGACAATCCAGAAATAAAAGACAAACCTGTAGTAACTGCATGGGGTATGATGGGAAGATAATAAAATCTTTATCTATAATTCCAGTTGTTACATCCAAAGGATGATACAGAGCAATCATTTGTCTTTACGATGCTATTAAGCTTGCTGTCCTGCATGGGCAGAAATGAGCAACCAAACCAGTCCCCTTGTGCCAGTCATGTTTAAGTGGCATGTCCCTACAAACACACTTTTACATTTAATTATGCCTACCATGGGCTCATCAAATGCTAGCACTCACCTCTTCAGCTGCTTTCTCTGACAATTACTTTGAGCTGTTTAACAAATCTGATGATGATCATTCCTGCCTGGAGCCGTGGGGAAATGCATTTGCCAATCACTGCTTTATTTACTCCTGGGGCATTTTGCTAGAGGCAATTAATGGGCAGAACATCTTTATTTTATCTTAAGATGAGAAATTATGTGAAATACGTGTGAGTTAATTTTTTTTTAGCTTTAAGTCTGTTTGCCTTGACTTTCTAGAGATTTGCTTCAGGGTTGGAGAAGAATGTTTCCAGGTGAGCCTGATTGGATTCAGCTAGTTGTGGCAGATGCAGTTCATTTGGGTGTGGGAGGGAGAATGGTGAAGAAAGGATAAAAGGCTTTGGAAGCCACTATGGCATCCTTTCTGTCAGGGAAACTTTCTGGTCTTCTGTCTTAGTAGCTGCCTTTCATTTTTTGTTTTTTCCATCTTATTATGCCATCACCTCTTCCTCTGAATTGTTTTCTTCCTTTCGAGTTTTCCCCATCTGCAGATTCGCGACCCTGCAGCAGCCCCTTAGTTATCCCTGGCAAAGACAGCAAACATTTCTTGGGGGAAACTCTTTCAGCCAGGACCCGCCGCTTGCCTCCACGCCTGGCCTGGTGTTCCATTGACTGGGACCAGGTCTGTCTCCTGCAGCCGCTGGGCTCTGGGGGCTTCGGTTCTGTCTACAAAGCCACCTACCACGGTGTAACCGTGGCTGTGAAGCAGGTGAAGAAGAGCAGCAAAAACCGGCTGGCATCACGACAGAGCTTTTGGGCTGAGCTGAACGTTGCCCGGCTACAGCACGAGAATGTGGTACGTGTGGTGGCTGCCAGCACTTGCGCCCCAGCCAGCCAGAACAGCCTGGGCACCATCATCATGGAGTATGTGGGCAACATCACTCTGCACCATGTGATTTATGGCACTGGCGATGCATGGAAACAGGATGATGAAGGAGGATGTGGAAGGAAGGCCCTGAGCATGCGAGAGGCTGTGTGCTATTCTTGTGATGTTATGACTGGCTTAGCCTTTCTTCACTCGCAGGGCATTGTGCACTTGGACCTGAAGCCTGCAAACATCTTCATCACTGAGCATGGAGTGTGCAAGATCGGAGACTTTGGGTGCTCCCAGAAACTGGAGGAGGGCTTGTCCCAGAGTGCCCACGTTTGCCAGCAAGGGGGCACATACACACACCGTGCCCCTGAGCTCCTCAAGGGAGAGGGGGTCACGGCCAAAGCTGACATCTACTCCTTTGCTATCACCCTTTGGCAAATGGTCATGCAAGATCAGCCCTACCTGGGTGAGCGGCAGTATGTACTCTATGCTGTGGTCGCCTATAACTTACGACCTTCGCTGGCTGCTGCTGTTTTCCATGAGTCGCCAGTGGGCCAGAGACTCCAGAGCATCATCAGCTGCTGCTGGAAGGCAAATGCAGAGGAGCGCCCTGGTGCAGCCCAGCTGCTCCCCAGCATCAGAGCCCTCCGGGGCAGCCCCTAGGAACACTCAGGACTCTTACCCCTTCTTTTACTGTCGACTTTCCTTTACCTCCATTTTTCCTCCAAACATAACTAATCTACCTCCTATGTAATCAAAAGGCTTTGTTGATATTTTTTTTTCCATAATTTTAAAAAAAGGAAATGGCTTTGTTATAAGAAGGTTATAAATAAAGAAAGAGGTTTAACTAAAGCGTGGGGTTTTACTGTGGGAGGGGGTAGAGGCAAGGATCAAGATGCTGGCAAATAGGACTTTCTCTGGTTTAGCTGTTGCGTGCTGCTTTGCTCAGAGAGAAACAGGGGGAATGTGATGTGGATAAAAATACTTGTTTCTATATAAGTACAAAAAGGGTGGCTTTTGGAAGGTTCTTTGTACATAATACCTTTTGATATTTCTAAAATGTTCATATATGAGTAGTTCTTTACACTAGCTAGGTTTGTGATTTTGAGCTTTTCATTTACCAAGGAATGAGTATGCATCACAAATCAATGAATGCAGAAAAATAGTGTGTCAGTGGGGTTTTTTCTTGTTCTTAGATGTACTTAATTTCGGTAGGTATGCTGTTTCTGAAATGGAAAATGCCAACTGCCCAATCTCAATTGAAAGGAGGAGTCTTTTTGTCAGTCTGAGGCTACTAAGAGTAGGAAAATACATTAACAACTTGTGCTTTTGTTCAACTTCCATGCTGCTAGGTGTGTGGCAACCTGCTAGTTGGCATATTGTAAACTTTAGTATCTGAAATATTATAAGCACGTCTTGTGTGGAGTGACAAGTACCCAGGTTTTTGAGGTACCAGAGGAGTTTTTTGGGTTTTTTTGTGTGTGTGTGTGTGTGTGTGTTGTGGGTTTTTTTTGTTTGTTTTTTTTTTTTTTAAAAAAAAGGTAAAACATGGAGAGAGGATGTATAGATAAAAACACCTCATAAATCAGGGTAAGGGGGGGGGGGTATTTGCCCTTTGTAATGCATGGGTCAGTATTAGACAAGATACTGGAAGTACTGAAGAGGAAGATTGCTTGAAGCAATAATAATGATACTCTGCAGGTGCTCAAAGCATACACTGTTGAACTATCCTCTGTGCTGCTTCTGTCTTATCTACTGTATTTCCTAATTGGGCTGTAAGATGTCTCGGTGAGCAGCTGCTGTAGGCAACGCTAAAGACAAAGAGCACTGGTCCCCGGTTTATCAGAACTGATAATTATAGATCTGTCGATCTCAACCCTTATCTGGATCTCCGGAGATCCGACTGCTGTAGCTGATATTGTCATTCTGCTCAAAGACCCTGCTTCTTTTTAAGATGGGAGAAAGAGTGATGTTCCAGTTAAATTGTTTTTCTTCTTTCCCCTTCCTCCCTCTTGTTTCCATTCTGGAAAAAAAAAAAAAAAAATCCCAAAGGAATTGAGCCAGTTTCCTGATTTCTGACCCATATCTGTTCGTAGCTCCATGAAATCCTGGAAATGAGCAACTATGTGAATTTGAGATGATTCTGTAGGTCTTTATGGTATTTGTGTTGGTCATTGAAATTAATGGTTTATAAAGCATATCTAAGCTTAACTATTTCTTGCTCTTCTGTCCCTCTTAAGTGGAACTAAGAAATGCTGTCTGGAATCAAAAAACCTAAGGTAAATACTAAAATAGATTTCCTGTGTTTCTTCTGTTAAAATAATTATGTTATAGGATCAGAGCTTCCATTTTTCATGTTGCATAACTTCTTCTAATAAACAAGAAATAACTTATGAAAGTTGTAAGTCATTACCTTTTACAATTATTATCTGAGGACATGCAAGATAAAATGTTGGATTAAAGCCATTGGCATGCCTCACCTTAACATCAAGCCCTACATAAAACTGTTTCTCTACTCTTCAAAAGAATATAATAAAAAATGGAATCAAAGTTTGTTAGTAGTTCCTTGATGTTTCTGTGTTGTATTTATTTTGCCAATCTAGGTAGCTGTTGCTTAAACTGCTAGAAAGTTGATATTTTGTGCTTAATGGTACTTTAGCATCAATAAGTGCTGCTTGAGTGTTTGTGAAAAATCAAGCACCCTTCAAATTCTCTGTTATACTTGACAGAAGAATACTGCATGGCCAACACCTCCTCTTGAAGCATAATCAGCTCTGCAGATGTCTCTGTCAGTTTTACTGGATGGGAATGAGAATGAGAACTCTGCACAGGACTCAAGATATAGGCACATCATAGTCAGCTGTCACAATGATGTTCTCTGTTTTTATGTAACTTTCTAAGATTTGCTTTGCTGCTTTTTGATTGTTAACGAGCATTGAGTTAATACTAATCAAGAAGCATCTCAGGCCTGATAGCTCAGAATCCATCGTCTTACAATATAAGGATTATTTTGCTTGTTTCCCTCAACTTTACATCAATTTACCTTGAATTTCATTCTGCAGGTTTGTAGCTGGCCCTTGCACTCACTGTCCTAAATCACTCCACCAGCAGCAAAGTTGTTTATTTTATGGCTCACCCTCTTGCATGTTGCTTATGAATGTGCTGAGCAGCACAGAACCCAGGGAAACATCACTGGGTGCTTCCTCTAGTTGAGAGAACTCACACTTTGCTTTTATCCTCTGTTCCTGCTTCTTGACTACCCAGCCCAGGATTTTCTCTCTTAAACATAGCTGCTTAGTACCTTTTAAAAGTTCACAATGAAGGATTTTTCAGGTGCCTTTGGAAACCCCAGGGAAACATATCAACCAGCTCCTTATCCACATGCTGTTGGTGCTCCTAATGAATTCCAATACACTGCAACACAACTGTGAAGTACAACTCCTTCCAGCCAAAGCAATATTTGCTCCTTCTAAAGAAATCATATATCTCTGTGTTTGTTAATTCCTTTAATATAGTATTTGCTAATGTATCTTGTACAGCCAAAAATCATATCATTAAGTTATTTCTTAAAGACTTCCATGAAATATGGTCCTCTGCAGAAAAGAGGCCCAGGACACCTGGTTGCTTTTCAAGGATTGCCTTTTTCAAGCTTAAGATTGGTCTGTCTCAATGAGTAGGAAATTGAGCGGAGGTGGCAGATGCCTCCAAGGACAAACAGCTCCTGATGAAACTCTAAAAAAATAAACATCCAAGAGACACCAAGGGGAATTCTGGAGCAAGGAAGAGTTGCTGTTGGAAGAGAAGGATCACAGAATGGTTGGGGTTGGAAGGGACCTCTGGAGATCATCTCATCCAACCCAGTTGCTAAAGCAGGTTCACCAGAGCAGATTGCACAGGAATGTGTCCAGGTGGGTTTTGAATGTCTCCAGAGAAGGAGACTCCACAACCTCTCTGGGCAGCCTGTTCCAGCGCTCTGGTACCCTCAAGGTAAAGAAGTTTCTCCTCATATTCAGATGGAACCTCCCATGCTTCAGTCTGTGCCCACTGCCCCTCATCCTATCGTTGGGCACCACTGAAAAGAGTCTGGTCCCACCCTCTTGACACGCACCCTTGAGATATTTACAAAAACTGATAAGATCCCCTGTCAGCCTTCTCTTCTCCAGGATGAACAGACCCAGCTCTCCTCATAAGATGCTCCAAGCCTCTAAGCAGGTTAGGGAACATTCAAACAAACAAGACACATGCAAGTTCATGGATCCTGATGGAATGCACTCACAAATACTGATGGAGCTTGCTGATGTCATTGTGAGGTCACTCTTGATTATCTTTGGAAGGTCACAGTGGTCAGGAAAGATTCCTGAGGACTGGAGCAGAGCAAATCTAACTCCTATCTGCAAGATGGCCAAAAAGGAAGATCTGGAAAACTACAAGCCAGTTAGACAAATAATTCTGGAAATCATTGCCAAACGTGAAAGACAAGTAGGTGATGGGGAGTAGTCAGCATGGATTTATGAAGAGGAAATCATACTTGACCGACCTGGTAGCCTTCTGCAATGAAATGACTGGCTGCTGGATGAGGGGACAGCAGTGGCTGTTACTTATCTTGACCTTATTGAGGATTTGGCTCTGTTTCCCATTACATCCTCATAGAGAAACGAAGGAAACACAAGCTAGATAGTGGAAAACAGAAACTAGCTTAGCTGCTGGGCTCAAAGGTTTGTGATCAGTGGCATGAAGTCCAACGGAAGACCAGTCACTAGTGGTGTACCCCAGAGACTGAAACTGGGCCCAGTACAGGTTAACATCTTAATTAATGGCCTGGATGATAGGACAGAGTGCACCCTTAGTAAGTTTGCAGATGATACTGAATTGTATGGAGGGATCAGGACCTCAGATGGTTGTGCTGGTAGGGACCTCAACAAGCTGGAAGAATCTGCCGATGGGAGTCAACACAGGGAACTACAAAGTTCTGCTCCTGGTGGAGGATAACCCATGCACCGGTACAGGCTGGGGGCCGATGGGCTGGAAAGCAGCTTGGCGGGAAAGGACATGGAGATCCTGGTAGACCCGAGTTGAACATGAGCCAGCAATGCACTCTTGTGGCAAAAAAGGCCAACAGCATCCGGGGGGGCATGGCAAAGCGTGGTGTGCTCTTCCAGATCCTTGCCAGAAGAGATGATTCCCCTCTGCTCACTCAGCCTGGTGAGACACATCTGGAACTCTGGGGCCAGCTTGGACTCCGCTGGAACAAGAAAGGGATGTACCAGACCAGGAGCAGAGTGATGGACCATTAAGTTGATGAGGGAACTAGAACCTCTTCATATGAAGAAAGGCTGAGAGATAGGATTGTTCAGCTTGGAAATAGAAAATTCCAGGGGCTCTTACCAGTGTGTATAAATACTGATGGGAAGCAATAAAGATGTAGCCAGTCTCTTCTCAGTGGTGCCCAGTGACAGGACAAGATGTAATGCAAGATAAAACATTTCTTGTTGTGAGGATAGTCAAACACTGGAACAAGTTCCCTAGAGAGATTGTGGAGTCTTCATCCTTGAAGATATTCAGAACCCAGCTGGACATGGTACTGAGCAACCTGCTCTAGTTAACCCTGCTCTGAGCAGGGGGTTGGACTGGACAATCTCCAGAGGTCCTTTCCAACCACAGAAGTTCTGCAACTATGATAACATTTATAGATGCTTGAATTTCAGGGAGCTCCTGAGTTCTCCTACAAAAATGTTTCTAGCATGAGCCTATTTTGTGTTTCCTCCAGGGACAACACATATGCAAAGAACACACTTTGATTCCATGCAATGGCTTTGTTGCCTTGGGGGAATCAGGTTTCAATGATTAGGGCTGTTTTGTTTTGTTTTTCTCTTAAAAACCTGTCATCAGTAGATCTACCAGTGAGGCTTGACAGAATTCTTGTTCTTGATATCCTGAAAATAATAAATTATGAGGTTTATGTTAGTTCCTTGAAGTTGTTTTGTTTTTGTTGTTGTGTTGGTTGGTTGATTGTTTTTTCCCATCTATTTTTATATTTAATCCACCAGAGTTTCATCCTTTCCATTTTCTTCATCTGGACATGGCTTCAGGTTTTTAAAAGATGCCTTCTTGCTTCTCAAGCTGGCATAAAAGCTAATGAGTGTAGCTGCACATTGCTCTTTAACTGTCACACTTGCATACCTTTGTATAAAATATTAGCAGAAGGCACATGATGGTAACAGAGCAGTTGCAGACAATTATGTTACAACTCTTAAGGGATTCTGTTCATCCAAATGTTTCCCTAGGTCATTCTAGAAGATCATTTTGTTCTTTAGAACTCCTTCTTCATATATATGTATGCAGCACAGGTAGCAAGCCATGGTTATAAATCAGGATAAACTTTAAGGGCCACTTGTACCTTGTTTATTTATTCTCTTCATTCCTGGAACTGATCCTCAGAAGCTTGATCAAACTAAACAGAAAATTTATTGAAGGCCTGGATAAAGTGCTACAGCCAGGTAATTGTAGTTTACTGACATCTTACTATGCTTTCTGAGCATGAAACACTTGTGAAGCCAGTGCCAAGGATCCTTTGTATGGCTGCCCCAATCATTCAGCCAACCAAATATGAAAAGTAACATCACTGTTTCTTTCTGGGGACTAAATGCCTTGGCAGGGTGTATATAAAAGCATAGTGAGTTTGAAAGGCTGGACTAGATTCACGTCCTGGTTGGCTCTATAGGGTCTAGCAAATTCAGAAGTATAGGATCCAGTATTGCACAGATTCGGATGATGCAGCATCAGTGCCAGTCTGGCCATGGTGGTACTGTAATATTTCTTTGGGCTGTGCCCTTCAGGCCTCCGCCAGCCAGGTATGCTCTATTCAGGGCATGAGTTATCTGATTATAAGAACAGGCTGGACCTCCTCAGATAAGAGTGACCCTGCATCTCAACTGCGCTCTTAGGAAGGAACAAAGCCTCGTTTGTGCCAAATGGTAAATGTCAGATCTCTCATGTCTTAACATCAACCAAGTTCCACAGCTTGAGATAATTATTTTCCTTGGAAATGAAATTGTTCTTGTATTCAGGTTTGGGTTGGGATTTTTTGGTTTGTTGTTCTTCGGTGGGTTTTTGGGAGGTGTTGGTTGTTGTTGGTTTTGTTTGTTTTTGTTTTTAGTAGCAGCAACTTAAGTGCCATTTCTGGGATCCTGGGACGCCATGTCACAGTGGCCATTTTCTCAAGGTGAGCTGGTTTTCTTGGGTATATTTTATGTTCTCTGTTCAGAAGTAGCACAAGCTGCCTTTCTAATCTCCAGCCCTGCAGCACTAACTATTCAAAACCAGGTGGGTTATCTCCTGCCTCACAGCAGTCTGGGGTAACCACAGCCTGCATGGAAACTTGAGCTAGTTCTCCTCAATCTCCCAGTGCCTAACTACCAAATCTGGCTGCATTCACTGGTTTCAGAAAGTATGTATAAAAAAGCTACTGTAAAGTGCTTGCATTCTCATGTCTAGTCATCAGCAGCAGTAGCTGTGGACATATTAACCACATTAGAGTGTTATATTTTGTGCTTCCTTACTCATATAGATACCGTTATCTACTAAGGGAAAGTATGAATTAAAAGTTCTAATGCTGGTCGTTTTTTGGGTTTTTTTTACAACTAATGGCATCCACCACCCCCAACCTCCCCCACATCTCCTCTTTTACCTCAAATGGGCACATGTGCAAAACTTGACAGGATGCAGTTAAAAAAGAGATTTCACGTAATTTTACCTAATTCAGACTGAGTGCCCAAATAAGAGACAATACTAGTTAGTGCTGAAATGGCTTTAGGTCAAAATTAAATATTTTCATGCTTTTCTTCACAATGAAAACCAACTTCCACATGCTTTCTTGAGGTCTGTGAAGTGCAATAATTACTTTAGCAGTCAAGTGATTATAAGACAGACAAGAAGAGATGGCTAGAAGCATGGGCAGTGTGCAATTGTAATAAACAGTTTCCAGAAAGAATTAGAAAGAAGGAAAAGAAAAATCATGGAAGCATGATTTTATCAGCCTGTATTACACTTGCTATAGCTTTTACTGAAGGTTTAGTGTCTTTGGTTCTCAAATAGAAATATCAACAGATATTTCATAATCAGTTTTTTTAAAAGTAAGCATAAGCTACAATTCTGATGCTCCTCTCTTTGGGTGTGAGAGGTGTGGGAGTATTACAGTATAAACATATTTGATAATTAATCAGGGAACGTTTATCTGTTTCTCTTTGACAGTCTCTGGCTTCCCATCAACAAGGAACTCTGCTCGTGGCTTATTCTATTGTTTGCTTCTCTTGCCTTGGAGGCTTCTTCTGTGCTTACATTTCTTTTTTCCCTCCAGTGTCATGCTTTATCTCAACCCAGAAAGAAAGAGGTAACACCACTATCTTCAAATGATAAAAATACCATATAACTTGGAGCTGGGCACATCCGTTATATAGAAGGCAGGATGGGAAGCATGAAGACAGAAGTGTGAAGATGCGTGGGGTTGCTGCTGTGTTGTGTGGTTACATATATCTGCAGCAAAGAAAACAAAACAAAAAAATGTTTTACTGAATATACCACAAATATTTCTAAATTCAATGGGACTTAAGTGGATGCTTAGTATTTGACTTATATATGATCTTTTGCAGCATTAGCATCTATGTTTATAAATTCATCCACTAAACCAGAGATGAGAATAGGGGTAAAAAATGAATGGTTATTTTAAAAATTAACTATACTTTGAGCACTGTACTTATACTTTATTTTAGCCATTTATCTGCTACAAATACCTTAATGGAGTGCTCAAAGAGCCTCTTTCTATGCTTCAGTTAACCCAGCTGCTAAATATTTCTCTGCCTGTCAAATGGAAAGCCTTAAAACCAGTTAAAGAAGGCAAATGGAACAAAATTGGTCTACTGGCGTCTCTCCCAGTCTGCCATCAGCAAAGGATGCCACAGGACAATTCGATAGCAGGGGCACCATCCACCGCTGGACTTGGAGCACAAGGTTCAGTCTTGCTCTGTGCCCAGCCTGGAATGCAACAGCTGGAGTGCTCAGCAGAGCTGGGAGGTGATTGCATTCGCCTTTGCAGGGCACCTGGGATAACAGGGAAAATAATAACTTAATAAATATTCTACTGCACATGTGCCGGGCTACAAAGGGCAAAGTAGGCTACAAACTGGAAACGTAAATGTTCAGCTCTTTTTAAGTTGCTCCCCCCAAAAGGGCGGAAGGAAAACCAGTTTTATTTTCAAGCCATTTATTTTTCTCAACCACTTACTCCAAGAACAGAGAAAGAGTTTTGATTCAGATATGGCACATGTGAAACTGGTCCCAGAGACAAGTGTGGCAAGTTACACCTGAACAGAGATACTAAAAAAAATGAATGCAAATGTGAGAAATGATACACCGGGGAGGCTGGATTTCTTTAAATAGTAGTTAATAGTGTATACTATGTAATTCAGTAAGTTTAGAAAGACATCATATACTTTGGCCGCATCCTTTTTTCTCTCTTGTCTAACAGTTCCATTAAAATGGCTTGCAGGTAACATAAAAGCCACACACAAAGCTTTTGAAGGATCATATCATTGCATTGACATGCCAGTAGATGAATGTCATCCAACTTTTTCTTTGTATATAAAGGGACAGAACTTCTCCAGACCTCACTTAAAGTTGTCAATCCTTGTATAGCTTTTGGGAATGAAATGATTACTGTTAGGTGTTTTCTAATTTAAAGGAAAGAAAAAGGATGTTCTTAAAATCAAATTAATAATTCCTGTCAATGTCTGACTTTCAGAGGAAATAAATTTATTTAATTTTTGAAAATTATTTTTCTGCTTTGAGTATTATAATGCTTGCATAGTTCATTTTAAAAGTTGTGTATTGAATCACAAACAGCATTTGAAATAGTGTCCTAACCATAAAAATTAGCCCTACCTGACAAAATCTTAGCAAGGGTGGTAGGAAAGAGCCATTTTCACAGAGAGACAAGGGAGGTGGCTGGAGGAGGCAATGAGACAAGCCAGAAACAGGGAGAGGGGAGACACCCCCAAAATCAAAGCTATTCAGTCAGTGAAGGTATCATTGAAAAATCAGTTTATGCTGGCACATGAGTTTCTGTCTTGCGTGCTAGAGCAACCTGCCTGCTGGTCTGTCAGGACTCCTTACAACTTAAACTAAAGGTCTTGAACTAGTGCCTGAAATTGGATGAGGCCATCGATTCCCTTCAAGGTGCTTCCCCATCACCACCAGGTTGTATTAGTCTCTGGTTTACTTCAAAGAGGTGTCAACTTCACCTCCCACCTGCCCCCAGCCTCCCAAAAATCCAGCTGACCTGGCTGGTTCATTTAAAATGCTCTTTGAACCATTACCAACCCCCAAAGTGTCTGTGGGGACTTTTCTTTCTTTTATTGATGATTGTGCTATGTGCTAATTATGATTAGTTAGTGCTATACTTTAATAACACAAATTATTTAGCAATGAATACTAGTACACAAGTAATGGAGGATTCTTCATTGAAAAAAAAAACAAACCATGTTCTTTTATATAGAGATTTGAATAAAAAGCTTGGTTTTCTGAGTCAAAGGTTGTTTGTTTGTTTGTGGGTTATTTTTGTGTAGGGGTTTGTTTTGTTTTTGTTTTCAGGAAAGTGGAGAATCGATCTCCAGGTATTAGCATAAGGATTTGCAGCTGCCAGAACAAAGAGATTGGCTCTACCTCACACCAAGAACATTTCACCAGAGTGTATGAGCAGCAGTTCTTCCTCTGAACATGTCAGGGACTCTCAAAAAGGAAATGTTAATACACCCCCTGCAAGGGAGGGGGAAGGAACCCATTGACAGAACAAAGTACCTGCCGGGTGCTCTCAGAAACGTTTTCCAACCATCATAATTATTGCAAGATTATTTTGTACTTAAAAGCATGAATGATAGTGCTGAAAAATTACAAGTGTTGATATTTCTTGAAATGTTTTCAGGTCACATGGCTACCCTACTCAAAACCACCTTCTATGTATACCACAATAATTAATTTTATTTGCATAAAAATGGAGTGCTTGACCACAACCCTCTTAAGCACTAATTCTATATTTTCCTTAGTTTTAAACCAGTAGACAATACTGCTCCTCTTGGTCTGTGTCTGGAAAACCTGTTGTTAAGAGTTTTCACTGTGCACAGAGGTAGGAATGTTGGAGGCGCGATCGTATGCATCTACATAGAGTCGCTCTTACATTTAAGTGATCGTTGCAGGGGAAAAAGAAAGACTTTTCTATTTTATATTTTCTGCGTGACTACATAGAAATAGAAATATTACATATTTCTAACAATGATGTTTTTATACACTGGTGTGAAAGGACATATACAAGCCCTGTTTTCATTACAAGAGAAGCAGGAACTTTTGCCATTTGTTTAGGTGAAAGACAAAATTAACAGACTTGCTTTCCTCTCCTGTAAGTTGTTCTCTTAAACAGAACTGCTGGGTCTCTTATGAAATGACATTACAGACTCTGCGGTTGTTGTTCCTGACCCCCTACTGCAACCGCATAATTTCTATGTAGTAGGCTGCAGCTGCTGCTTTGCCACATGAGCTTTATAGAGAAGTCAGCAAGCCCTTTGAAACCAAAACTTCTTAATATTTGATGCCTCTTGGATCACTTTCATTTTACGTTGTGGATATGACCAGCTGTGCTGAACAATCACAGTGTGACGATTTCCTCAGTGGCTAATAATTCCTGTTTCTAAAGCACATCTTTAACATTACAGTATCTCCTTTAGTTCCAAGTCCTACGTTTTATGCTGTTATTCCTGTTCCTGTCAGGTTTTGAGTAATTTAACTTGGCTAGTTCACACAGGGTCAGGTCACAACAGGAGAAGCATTACTGAATTGGCTGTAGTCTTCCTGCACAGACTCCAGGGTTGGGAAGGGCATCTCTTTGCAAGTAAAATTGTGAGATGCAACTAATATCCTGCTGTAGTAGTCCTATACCATCAAGATGCTGATTCTCCCCTGCTTTAAATCTCATCATCATCTATGGCAAACATTTGCTGGATTTTCTGCTTGCAAATGTTCATCATCTGAAAACCATTTGGATCAAGAATATAGCAAGGAGGAAACTAATCTTAAAGGGACAAGAAAAACCTCAGGAAAAAAAATGCGTAATGCAGTGATGCGTTCTATATCAAGAGAAGTTTTTCCTCTAGTTGTAAGGCAGTGTGAGGTCAGGATCATTCCTTAAATTATCCTTGCTCCATGATAGAGGGGCAGCACAAGCACCGTGAAACAACTCCCTCCTACTCTGTCTCGCCAAAGAATTAGATTAGATTAAACTTTTTTGGAAGAAAAAAATGTGATCAGTGACTTCATAAACTGGGCTCTACAACAGTAGATAGAGGGTCATGGGCAAAAATACATGTGGACTACATGTACTAGTAAACATAACTGCTGTAAAATGAATCAACATTTTCTTCCTCAAGGACAGACATTGGAGCATGAAAACACTCTGCTGCTGGTCACTTCCCACAAAGTCTGTGCAGGAGGCGGACAAAAGGAGGACAGACGGCACCAAAGTCTTCATTAGCACAGTATTGCCAGACTTCATACACACCAGCATATCCCACTACTTCCTAAATACTCCCAGTACAAAGTGTCCATAGAGAAGCCAGTGAGCTAAGTGTAGCAAACCAACCCATATGCTGGAAGCCATTTCCAACTTGGTAAAACAGCTTGCTATGTTCAAAAAGTCACGTGGATATTATGTGAGTAGATGCATCTTTTCAACATATGTGAAAACCATCGTACTCTTCTTGAACTATTTCTTCAAAGTACAACAGATCATGACAAACCGTGCCAAACGGTGCTGCCTCAAGTGGCTAAATCTGGATCACAGAGATTTTTGTAGTTTGCAATATATTTTTATACTTGATTAACCTTTCCCCACACCGTCTTCCAAAGTGAAGATTTCATTTGCAAAATGAAAACTGGATGCAAAAACACCAGTGTTGTTTGTGCATCCACTAGTTTTGCTTTTGCTGGACTGACACTGGGGATTTTTTGTACAGGAATTGCATGTCCCCCTCTTGATAATGTGGCCTGGATAACAACAGATGATACCGTAGGAATGTGAGTGCAAATAGTAAGTGTGAACAGAATACCCAGATCGGCCTGTTCTGAGGGGATGTTTGCCCAAAACCTGATAACGCTAAGAGGACACTAACAATAACAAAGCTTGTTTAAGACAATGATCACCCAGATTAAACAGTAACCAGGGGATTAGATTACTGAGAGAGTTTCGAGAAAAGAAGTTAGCTTGAAAAGCAGCATAAGAATTCGTGGTTGTTAGAAGAAACCTCCGGCTGGGAAAGCAGGACCAGAGCAGCAGGCGATACAACTTCTAAGGCCCGACAGCTTCCTCCCCACTGGACACAGCCAGTGGCAGCCACCCTGTTCCCAGTGCAGACCAGGGGGAGGACCAACAGGATGAGGCGCATCAGGAGGGACGCACCTCTCAGGATTGTGTGTGGGAAACAGCGGGGAACGTTGTCACCAGCATGTGGATTAGCTGCACAGACACCAGTGCTCACGTTGCCAGCGAGGATTTAGAAATAGGGGAGTATGCACTCGCTAAAAGTGTGATTGTGCGTTTCTCACCCATGCTTCCTGCAAGAGAGGGGATGTGTGTGTGCAGCTGTGTGAATAGGTAAGTGGAAGTAGAATTCGGGGGATTAGTTGTAGAAGGGTATGTAAGAAATTTGTAGGTGCTTATTAACACTTTGTAAGCATCTAGTATTGTGATTTCTGTTGTATTGCTGATACTGACCCATACTGCATATTTCACTGATTACTGGTAAATTACATGTATTATCAATAACCCGCCTTGGTGCTGTCAAGACTACGTAGTTACACAATTATTCTTTGCAAAAAGTTGTTGTTTCATTATTACACATTTGGCAGAAGCATCACACCTGCAAAGCAGAGAGTGGAGAGGCAACATTGTTCCAGGATAGAGAGAAGACATAATTAATCAATTAAAAACAAACAAAAAACCCAAACAAACAAAAAAACCCCCACACAACAAAACAAAAAAACACTTAAGACTGAATTAGGGCAGGACAAATACAAAAAATATCCTCCCCAAAGTAGCCCAGATGTACAATCCTGCCTCAATCCTGAGCATTCAAAGCTACATAGCAGTGATGTGCTACAGATTCAGCGTCACTAGAAATGCTGTAACATATTAGCAGTTAAGTATTTTTTTGTCACTGTGATTTGTGTCAGAAGAACAAAGCAACAAAGACAGACAAAGGGGAATTTTTTGGGAAATCATGCTCTAACCAGGTCAGTATTAGAAGGCAAATGTATTTATCTGTCAGGCATGAAGTACACATTTATAAGGAAAGAGCTTGCAATAATAATTATGAAGCTCATGTTGCCCACTTGGAAAAGTATCTTGATCAGAATTTGTGGCAACATTTGTCAACAGTAAAGGAGTCCATCAAAGCACAACTGCTCCTTTTCTGAGTCAGATCTAGTTCACATTTTCCTTCACAATTTAAAAAAAAAAAAAAGGTAAAGAGGACCTAGTATTTTGAGGGTGTCTGCATTTTTAAGTGATCTTTATGCCAGAAGTGGGATGAAAATTTAGAAAATTTAAAACGAACACACTAGGTGCAATGAGAACTCTATCTGCAAACTGGTGCTCATGCACTGTGTGCTCTGCCTGCTGCTTGCAGAGAACATCAGTTGCCAGTTAGCAACTACCCAACTATACAAATTTGTCTTTAAAAAAGGGATATATTCAGTTCCAGTGGGTTTTCTGGAAGTTTCAATAGCTGAGGCAGCTGTAGACACAGTAAATGCCGATGTCCAAAATCTAGAGAGGACAGAGATATTAACAGGTACTACCTAACTGCTGAGCAAAGAACTTGACAGTTCTGAGACATGACACAACTGAATAACTTCAAGTTAGCACAAGGGGATCGGCTGATACCTACAATTAAGACCAAGCAGATGCTGAGGCCTTTCTTAAAACGCTTGTAAATAGTTTTCACTGCATTGCTGCTGACTGGTTTAGAGACTCCACCACCTACTGACGGTTTCCCGAGAAGCCTCAAGTACGATCCTGCCTCACAGGTGTTTTACGATCAGAAGTTCAAACAAAATCTTTAAAAATGTGTTCAGATTTCAAAGACCTTGGACAAGGAAGCAATTTTCAAAGTAAATAGGAAGATATTTTGGCAATATGTTAGTCACCACTGAAAGCAAAGACTGCAGGCATCAGGCTGGCAGAACCCAGGGAGCTGCCCACATCAAAAAAATCATTATGAAAAATGACAAAGCAGATTTGAGGAAGCTAATGTGAGCCCTGCCAAAACCATTCACAGGCCACTTGTGTGAAATAAGTAGAATAAATCTACCCAAAAGAATAAATGGTGTTCACAAGCCAGTGGAATATGTCTATCCTTTGAACCACCCAAAGGTGGTTAAGAGCTCAGCATTCACCAGAAGACAGCACAAGCCTTCGCTTTGAGAAATCACTACAGTGCTTTAGGAGATGCTGAGTGACAGTTCAGACTCCTACCAGGATCTACTTTTGAATTAAAACCACTCTAGTGCTACAAGAACATCCAGGAGATCTCCTCAAAGGTCCTTTTTGTCACATGAACAAAGGAAGATGGAAGGTTGATCGACCCCTAGGCTAAACAGATCTGTAGAATATTGGGACATCTTTTCTGGATAAAAGACTGTATAATTTAGCCTGTCACAGAGGAAAAAAAAAAAAAAATGCAGGCAAAACTTAGCAAGATTAAACACAATGGCATTAAGGAGCTACAGAATCAGGTGACCATTCATTTAGCACAAGCACATGACCAAAAACCTGACAAGAACCTAACTCCCTGCACATACATATTTAATTAACAGGAGCAGAATTACTAATTTGGAAGCATAAATTTAATCTAATTTCCACTATAAGCTAATGGAAAATATACGGGTAACAAAATACTCAGTTCATTACTCAGGAATGTTTCGGAAGAACAAACTGGTCAAAGGAAGGTAAAAAAAAAAAAAACCTCAGTAATCTATAAGAAATTAAATAAAGTCAGAAGTGTCACAAATGCATGTGGAACAATATTCTGCACAATAAATCACAAAATTAGGTATTAAATTGTTTCTGCTACAGACTACTAGGTCATGTTAAAAGCATATCTTGCTTTTTAATAATTTATCTTCTTAATTATGTGACGAGGAAAATGCTCCTGGAATCTTCATCTAAAAAGCATATGTCCGCAGTGTATTATAAATCTAAACTCACAATCTCATCACTAAAGTTAGCATTAGCTGGGGAGAAAAGCCTACATTAAAATTAATACGTAACAAAAAGAAAAATGGGCATAACCCAAAATATGAATTAGAAGCTAGGAATGAAAAAAATATTCAGAAGGTAAGGAAAAAGTTGTATTTACAATGGGTATTCACTCATGTGAATAGCATGAAGGTATATTTTTATTTACAGTGTATGAAAAAGACATCATGAAGTACAGATAGATTTTTGTTCAACATTTTTAAATGAAAAACAACATATTTATATTAGAAAATGCTAAGGATAGCTGAGGAAAGCCTTAAACACAGGAACAGAAGGAAGGCGGTTTTTAAATAAGCAGCTCCAGATCGCTTGCATCCAAGAATTTTAAGAGCTGGCAAAGGAGACTTGTGTGCTGTTAATGTGGATTTTCCATAAGCTTTGAGAAATCTGTGGAAGCTCAGAAAAAACCCAAACCTGCCTCAAAGAAAGCTGAGGGGGTGCCAATACTACAAAAAAAAAAAACAGTAAGAAAGGAACAAATTCAGGAACTTTATGTCAACCTTGCATTAATCCCAGGGGGAAAAAAATGACCACTTGATATAGGAGTAAGAAATAAATGAGGAAATTCTACTTACACTACATAGCTTAAACGTATGGAAAATGTGTCTTCTCAGATTGACTTTTTCCTCATGCAGTTACAGCATCCATTTGTTAAACAATAGGAAAAGTGTTGATATAACACATTTGTACATTGATCTGTTCAGTAGGACACAAACAAACTGGCAATAGCTGTGCACATACAGTTCATAGTAAGTAAATCAAAACTAAGGTTACGGGTCTGTGCCATCCATGAGGAATCGGTCAGACATGTTTCTAATTGAATCCCACTGGAATTAGTTCTCAGTAGCCAACTATTCAGTATTTTTTCTGGAAGTAAAGTTTAGTAAGAACATTCATAAAAGCTCTAAGTAAATAACATAGGAGGATTGCTGATTGAGAACCATCTGGATTACTGGAGAATCAAGTATTTCAGCATGATCAGTGTGAGGTCATGCATGTAAGAGTGATGAATATAAAACACTTATAGATGGAAAACTTCCTCAGGAAGTAGTTGGAATAGCTGATAACAGAGTGAACGTGGGTTCCTTATGCATAAGTGAGCTCAAAATTTTTAAGATAATTATTAAAAGGCTCAGAAAACAAACCGCTAGAACCAAATGCTGCTTTTATTGCAAGGAGGAAGAGACCAGAGAAACAGGACTATCATCAAAACAGATTTTTGAAGTACCAGTCTCCACTGGCAAAAGACATTGCTGCATTTCATGAAGCAGCAACAGGGTAACAACTTTGGTATCCATGTTTCTTCCAGAATATAGCACCTCGACCAACGAAGTTACTAGTAAACCAGAGATTTCAAAGAGCAAGTACAAATGATCTATGTCAAATCTAAAATCGAGCATCACAATGGAGTAACTGGCATACAAAAGTTAACTCAGTTACATGAGATATAAGGACCACATGAAGACCTAAAAAATATTTGGTAGAGGAAAAAAAAATATGTATATATTTAGTGCAGTGTGACAGCTGAAAGCAAGTTCATATTAAAACACCAAGCAACCTTTTTGTGAACAACTGTAGCAATTACTAAGCTTCCAAAGGTGGTAGCAGTTTTGCTAATATCTATGCTTACTGGACAAAACCCCAAACCAAAATAGATAAATCATAGTGACCCTACTATAGACCATAATTTCATAACACATAACATCTGTTTCTCCAGTTCAACAGATCTGTCAAGTAGTGATGTAACTAGAAACGGGCACACTCTCGGCAAAACACTTGATTTGGCATTGACAGTTATCAGTATATCAGTGTCCAAGGGCAAATTGATGAGTGTTCTCATTAAAAAAAAAAAAAAACAAAGAGCTAACAAACCAAACAAACCCCACAAAAACCAAACAAAACCCAACAACAACAAACAAACAAAAAACCCCCAAAACAACAAACCAAAACCCACACAAACAAAACAAACAAACCCACAAAAGCGAACAAACAACCCCCTGCCCCCCAACAATCCAATGCTCAATCTGAGTAAATAGACTTCAATTTAAACAATGAAGTTCGCGTATTCAAGAACGAATGCATCCAGCATTTGTACTGAAAGCTTTTATTCTTGCACCTCCCCACTCAGTAGTGACTGAAGAGGAAAGAAAGGCTCAGACGGGCAGGGCTCGCTGCCTCTGGACGCGATAAAGCCCGGCTTGTGCGTCAAACCCGCTGCCTCCCGCAGCACAAACCCGGAATCTACCGGGGAAGACGAACCGGAGCGCACAGCGTCCGCAGGGCCCGCGGGAACCGGCGCTGAGCCCGCAGGAACCGCGGGACCTGGCCCGCTCGGCGCGGCCCGGAGCTCAGTCCCGCCGGGTGCGCGGCGGCGGCCGCCCCTGCCCTTCACGGCCGAGCCCACCATCCCCCCGGCTCCCTCTCTCCTGGTTACTCGCTGTCAGCGGCACAACCAGCGCCTACAGGGCCAGTACGGCTCAGCGTCCCCCGCGCAGGAGACGAAACCACCCCGGCTTCCCCTCCCCAGCGCTTCCGGGCCCCGGCCCGGCGGGTGAAAGGTCCCGCAGCGCCCGGATGGAGGCGGCGCCGCTCGCTATATAAGCGCCACGCCGCCACCGCGCCCTCCTCTCCTAGCGCCGCTCGCAGCCGCTTCCTGGCTCACCGCTGTTCGCTGGGCCCCGCGCCGCCCCTCGCCCGGGAATAAGTCGGTCAGGAAGGCCCCGCCGCGGCCATGGTGAGTGAGGGGTTGGAGCGCGGCCGGTGGCGCCGCGTGGCCGCCTAGCCCGCGTGAGCCCCGGCGGTGCGGCCGCCGCCTGGGCCTCGGACCGAGGCAGGGCCGCGTGTGGGGGGTGCCGGTGCGGGATGGATCCGCTGCTGCTGGAGCGGCGTCCCTGAGCCCCATTCCTCAGTGACTAGCACTGAGAGAGGCCCCTTAGGCCGGGGCTTTTCGCCGGCTGCCCCTGGAGCCGGCGCGCAGGAGGGCGGTGCGTGAGCCCGGCGTGGAGCAGGCCCCGGCGGCCGTAGCGCTTCCTGCTCGCCGAGCTCCCCGTCGGGAGCGGCTCCTGTGGCGGCGCGGGCGGAGACGAGACGGGCTCGGCCTCGTGCGGTTGCCCTTAAGATCCCTTTTTATTGGAGGAATGTGCCTCAGTTAATGCAGCAGGTAGTATCAGTGCGAGAAACGCCATATTTTATGCACGATTTTTAAAGACCATTCTTCCTCCGTATTTTCTTCTTTTTTTTTTTTCTTTTCGTAATTTATCACATTCACGCCTCCTGATTTGCAAGCGTCTAATTGTGGAAACTGCTGAAATTGGTCTCCTGGGTGGCTAAATCAGCCTTTTGGCCAGATGCCCCTTTTTGTTCTCACCATTTAAGTTGTTGCTGTTTCGTCGATATCTTTGTTACTTAATGCGTGGCGAGGTTAAGTTGTAAGATACATGAACTCTGAAATGTGTTTATTTTTGAGGACCAGGAGCATTTGTGACTGAACAGGCTGCTGTGTATAGGCAAACCAGAGAGGGATGTTCTTGCAGTTACCTGCTGTGAGGTGCAGTTAGACACAAAACAATTGCTTTTCCTCAGAGCAGTTAGGACTTTACTCTTCCCTTCTCTTCCCACTATTTCTTACATGTCACCATATCCTTTGGTATATCATCTAGTCAAAAGAATAGAATAGTCCCATAGCTAAATTGTTTTTTACACTCTAGGAGTCTGAAATTGGTGTTGACTGTAGTGTCTGTTATTTTTAACTTATACATTTAGGCGTTTAAAGATACTGGCAAAGCACCTGTGGAACAAGAGGTAGCAATTCATCGCATTAGAATTACTTTGACAAGTCGCAATGTCAAATCACTTGAGAAGGGTGAGTGATAATTCTATTTTTTTTAAAATGGGGGTAGTTTGTTCAGTAATGAATGATGTATATGGTATAATGTATTGCAAAACACAATATGTTGAAAGATGTTAGCATTTGCCTGTTTGTGACTTGGTTAACAAAATCAACCTGACGTGCTTCATATGCTGACAGGTAGATAGTAATTTAATTTTTAATGGAAGCTAGTGCTTGGAGTTTTTAATCGTGCTGAAAACTTCATGTCATAATGACTCATGTAAGAGTGCAGTTTCCTCCCATTAGTTCTTGTGGGGGGGGTTTCAATGTCACTATTTGAATATATAAGAATGCAAAGGCACCAATTTCTTGGCTGATATTTTGTCACTCTTGTTATGAAGAGTTTAGTTTAGATGTTTAACAATATTTAGGAAATTATATAATATTGTTAAGGACTTGGCTTTGCTAATGTTTTAATCACGTAATGTTCTAGTGTTGTAGAATCACTGTTTGATGCGGGATCTCCAGGCTGATAACAACTTAAATACAGCTTAAACTTGTAGTAATGGCTATTGCCTATTATTGTAACATGATTTTGCTAACCATGGTGTAACGCTTCCACTTGCATGTGGTTGGCTGTGAGGATAACCCTTAAAGTGAATGGCAGTGATCATTTCATACGCTATTCTGAGCCAACATCTTGTTTGAAACCTTCACTTAGGAAAACAAGCAAAACAGATACTCACAAACCTGAGTTGTTTTGTACTTTTTTTCTTCAGTCTGTGCTGACTTGATCAGAGGTGCTAAGGAAAAAAACCTAAAGGTGAAAGGACCTGTTCGCATGCCCACCAAGGTACTTAACACTGTTTACTTAACACTGTTTTCCTGTGTTAAAAGTTTGTCTGTTTTCCTGCAAATGTGCACTTAAAGCATAGTTTAAAAAAAAAAAAAAAAAAAAAAGAGAGAGGAAAAGAAGAGCAGTACCACTAAATTAAAGGTGACACAGTCTGAACAGATAATGACTTGGCAAGTTGCTTTGACCCTTGGGGCAACTGTTTAGTGCAAAACATGTTGAATATGGAAGGGGCTGTTTTGTCCTTCAATTTATTTTAATTGTATTTTTTTTTAATTAAATTGAATATATGGAAGGAGTGGTAACATCTGTAGAATATAACTTAAGAAATAACTTTCCAATGACATAGATACCATATAGTATTTTTAGGTGGATTGATTTGATTGTAGATTATTCTTCTGTATGTATCAACTAAATATTCAGTGTTTATGATTTTGCTTCAGACTCTGCGAATCACTACCAGGAAGACACCTTGTGGTGAAGGTTCCAAGACCTGGGATCGTTTCCAAATGCGTATCCATAAGCGGCTCATTGACTTACACAGCCCTTCTGAGATCGTGAAGCAGATCACCTCCATCAGCATTGAACCAGGTGTAGAAGTTGAAGTTACTATTGCCGACGCCTAAAAAGATAGTCAACATTGAATAAAGTTGATTTACAAATTTTCATCATCGTTTGTTTTTTATATGCATACCAAGCATCTTGAGGAGCCCTATGATGACTTTCATGATGAAACATAACAGAAATCATAATCAAAATGCTGTGTGGGAGGATTGTGTGGTGCTGATATTTAAGGAAGAACATGCCAGTTGCAAACATATGGAAAATGAAACTTGGGCATCATAGTGTCGTTGGAGGTTGGTGACTGTATGGACATACAGCACTTAAATCCTTTATGGAAAATATATTTTGTAATAATTAAACTTTGATTGAAATCTTAGCCTATACCAAGACAAGCAGTAGCCTTAAAAATGGTTTTACCAAGTTTTGAATTCTTACTTTTTGCTATGCAAGGCTGAGCTAACACCTTACTTGGCTTTTTTTTTTTTTTCCTCATGCTTTTCAGAGCAAATGGATCCTGATAATGTTGGTTATAAAACTTCATAGTTTGTGGTGAACATGTTGAATTTAGCAAGTTCCTTAGACTTGCAGGTAGAGTCAAAAAACTAAGCTGTGAAACTTTCTAGTTGTCTTTCTAGGTTTAGATTTCCGTAGATTTGCATATTAAAGGTAATACTAAAGGTAAGCTTTATATGTAAAGCAATAAAGCAGCCATTTTTGTTGCTGCTACTTAGGCCTCAAGTTTGGTGGTGGATTTTCTCCTGCAAACTAATCCTCAAAGGAACAAAGATTAATTCTTAAACCTACAAGACATAAAGGTCTGAGTTAAAGGAGAGAACAGTTTCATCCATTTAAGACAGGTTTGCCACTTCCACTTCAAGCATAGGAGAAAACTTGAATTCTAATTAAACAAGCAGAAGTGAGCTCAAGGTCCCATTTGTATTTGCTAAGACCTAAAACAGTGGCCAAAACTTGAGGTTTTCATACTCAGGGGATTCAAAGGGTCTTTCATCTGCCCACTTGTCTTAATTTCATTAAAGGTAATGCCTTAGAAGGATTCCGTCCCTCTAGCAAGCTCAAGAGCTTTGCTAGAAGGGAGAGGTGAGAAACTAGTTTATTTACATGCACAGATTGTAACAAGCTTGCTTCCGTGGGAAACATCTCAAAACTGTGAGCTGAGAAAAAAAAACAAAACACCAACCTGTATCTTGCTAAAGGTCAGTTTCTAGTAATATGCTATAAATATGAGCTGCCTGACAAATGCTTCTAGCCTTAGTTCTAAATTTGTTTATATTTTATGGGCTGCTTTGAAAAGTATAGTAAGAACTTGACTTTGTGACACCAGTCAGATTAAAAGGGGATAAACTGGGGCAGAGCAGTAACAGACTAGAAGTGTTGCTAGCTGAGGCTGACTGACCTTTGTCTGACCTTTGTGTATGATAGCTATTAACTTTCACCCATGTAGTTTTCCTTTTGCTTGGTCCAACAGCCTTCTGATTGAAAGCACGTGGAGTGATCTAGGGAGGGCTGTGTAGCTGTGATGTCATTTCTGTCTTTGGCCTTTAATGTTAGCCAAAACATAACAGCTTTTATTGGCTTACGGCTGGCTGTACCCCTGACTTACACAGTGCCCCTTAAACATGTGTAAATGACCTAAAGTCCCACCTATGTTCTTTAAGCAGCTGTGTCTCTTTTATAAACAAGTTTTCTGTGGTCTTCCAAGTGTGTTTCTCTTCTTACCTGCCTCTAACTTAAAAACAAGGACCAAATACAACTTCGCATCTGGGTCTTGTACTTCACAGAAATAAAACTCAACCTCCTCACCCTCAGAACAGACAGGTTCATGCCTGAAGGTTCCCCACTCTTTACCGGACAAGCGGATGATGAGCTTGTTGAAGGTGATGAAGGAGTTTCTCTCAGCAGGGTTCGCCCCTCTTACCATTGTACGCAGTTCGCTGGACCTGTCCCAGTTCTGTATTTGTGTAACCTCAACGCTTCGTGATCTATTTGTTTTCTGCTTAGTTTACGACAACACTGCGTAGCGTCGAAGCGGTTGCATAACACCCGTAATAACTTTATGTAACCGTTTTGATGGAAGTGTTTAGGTACCTGCGTCCCCCCTCCTCGCGTGCTCTCAGTCAAGCGAGACACCCCTCTCCCGGCTCCTAGGCTGCCGCGGCCGGTGTCCCCTCAGCCGCCCACACCTCACCTTTCCCCCGCCTGCTTATTAAAAAGCGATAAATAAATCCTGCGTCACGATCACACGCTGCGAACGCCCCCCCCGTCCCGTCCCGTACTCCCCCCCCCCGCCGGCGGCTCGGGGCTGGCGGCGCGCGCCTGCCTTCTGCTGTGCGGCGGCGCCCCCTGCCGGCGGCGCCCATACCCGCAACAGGCCTGTCCGTCTCCACCCACTCCCTCCCGTTCGGCCAATCAGCGTCCGCCGTCCCCTGCCCAAATCTTCTCTCCGGCGCCCGCGAGGGACTGTTTGGCGGGTTCCCGCGCGCGGCGAGGTAGCGGCAGTTGGTGCCCGGCGGGGGGCGGTTCGGAGCCTCGCAGCCGGTCCCCCGGGCCGGTGGGCGGCCGCCCTTGCGCTGAGGAGGGTCCTGGCGGTGGCTGCCCCGTCCCCCGAGGCCGTCTCTTTCCTCTGTGAACGGGGCCTTGTCTGAGCCGAGGGTTCGCTGAGGCGGGGCACTGTGGCCTCGGGGCTGAGCCCGGGCAGCGGGGGCGCGGAGGCCGAGTCCCTGGCGGCTGCGGAGTGTGGAGCGTTTCAGGGTGGGGGTCGCAGGCCGTGGTCCAGCACGCAGGTGGATGGGAGTAGTGCCCCACCGAGGCCGTCAGTCTGCTTTCACTTCTGTGTTTCTTAGTATAACCCAACTGTCAGTTCCTTCATACTCCCTTATTGCTTTAGAGGACCATACTTTTTTTTTTTTTTTTTTTTTTCTTTCAGAAATGCTTGTTTATATACAAGCTACCCTGATTTCTATTATGCTCTCTGTGTATTTTTGCCTGTTCCATAAGAAAATGATTTTTTTTTTTTTTCCTTATGAGTTCCTTTGTGCAGAACAATGGATGATGAGGGAAAAAGCTATGTTTCTGCAGAAGTATCTGATATGCTGGAATCAGTTTCTTTTCTGAACATAGAGGGTAAACCCTCACCTATGGAGTCGACAGTACTGCCTGATACAGAAGAACAGGAGGTGTGGATGGTTTTGTAATATGTCTTCGGATTATGCGCTTTTTTTCTTTTTTTTTTTAAGCTTTGGCAAAGTTCAGTAAGAACTGCTGTATTCCCCTGCCCCCAAGATGGATTTGATTTTTCTGCTTGCCTCTCATTGCTTACAAACAGATTATAGCCACTAGCAAATGCAGATGGTCAGTGCTACATATTGACAAGAAAGTAAAGGACTTCAGTAATTGCACTTTGAATGTAGTGTGACTGTACTGCTCTTTTTAGTAAGCCAAAAAAGGAAATAGATCCTTGTTGAAAACTTATTAGGAGCTTGGAAATAAAATTCTATAATGCTGTGCTGCACTACACTTTTGAAGATAGTATAGCTTTCTCTGCTTTTTCAGAATGATAGGTTTCTCTCAGATGACTTAATTTTGCATGATTAGTGGAGCGTTGGTCATGAGAGGGCTGTGGAGAGCTCTGCTAAATCCATCTGCTGAATGAACAAGTTGCCGAAGTGGGAACTTCAAAGCTCTGTGCAAAAGGAAGGAATGCTCGGATCCCTCTAAAAATCTCACTGCTGTTATTGCTTCACCTGTATGGGGAGGTCTTCGTATAATGGTATGGGGTGGAAGAGACCGCTTTAGTGACTGAGAACTGTTTCATGGTTGTTACTGTGAGAAAGATGAGGAGCTAGTGCCTGGATGGTGGTAATGATGCAGTCTTTTGAGGCTAAGAATGTGTCAATATGTTAACTGAACATGTCCCGTACAAAATGGAAGTGCAGTACTGCACAGCAGCTGTTAAAAAATACAGCTTGAGTTCAGTACAGAGGGAGACCAGAAGGTGGAAGCAGTGCAGTTTATGCTTCTGATACTGTGCTCTTTTTAATTTAAAACCTTGACTTTGTCATAAAAGAACATCAGGAGTGGGGACAGACACATAAAAGGGGTTACTTGAGGACATTAGGAGGTGAAGAAGCAAATGAAAGCTTAGAATTTGAACTTCACAAGGAAGGAGAAAGGCAGTAGGATAAAATAGCTAGTACTGCATCAGAGATGTATGCTGATACGATTTGAGCATGTTCTATTTTAAAAGTGGCCATTATAACTTTTTTTTTTTAAATAAATAGGCATATCAGCCTTTGAAAGTCTTCTTGCGAGTGAGACCCTTTTCTGTAGCAGAGCTTGAAAATCATGAATCACAGGTTAGTTGTAGAATTGTTTTTCTTCTCCCAGAAAGAATGCCTAGTATTGTAAGCCAGGAGTTTGTTTTTGTAAAAACTGTGTACTGCTTTCAAATAGAATTAATGGGCACCTGGATAAATGTAATTTTAATGTAATTTTAATTTATTTTTTTAATCACAACCTTTACTGATTTGATTTGCCTGGGAGAGAGGTGCACACCTGTAGCTCTGCAGAAGTCAGCCAGCTATGTTATTTAAAAGGTCATGTCATTCTTGACTCTACAGCGCTCAAGAAACAAAGGAGTTTCATGCAAGAAATTGTGCATTTCTAGGAGTAATTCAGGGATCCAACAACTGCATTTCTGTGGAATGCCTGAATGGTCTACTGCCTGGTCCTGGTGATTTGCTGCTCTTCATGTCAAAATTTTCTACAATCTTTACAGCTTATGCTGTCAGATTCAAATGCTTCAGTGTTTTACACACACAGAATGCTCTTCCTTTCCTATTCCCCCTTGTGAATGCTGATACAATGAATTCATTCAGCTGTCCTTGGAGACCAAGGTCTCTGCAGTTTATCTCCGAGCCCTCATATTTGCAGTCTCACAGGCTCTCTGATAGACCTCTTGTTCCTGACCCATTCAGAGGAGGATTTAATATTAGTTATGATTTGCTTTTTGCAATTTGCTTTTTTTTAAAAAAAGTATTCTTGCATTTAATCTGCCAGGGTTGGAACCTTTGCAATTTTTTTCACTTGGATTATTATTTTTTTTTCCCTTAAATTCCATTCGCATTTTCTTAGGCAGTTCTAGTTGGGTAGTATGCACTGACACAGCGCTTCATATTAGGTATTATTCAGCAGTCTGAGTAGGCTGTAATGGTAAATTGATTTACAAAATCAAAATGTTTTATGAGTCGTTCATGTCTTATTCCTATTTGGAGTGGAAAGTTTCTGACTACATGACGACTAGTGAGAATATCTGTTTTTAAAAGCAGGGTGGGAGGAAAAAATTTGAAGCTTGTACTAAATTTTTTTAAAGGCTCTTTTCTTCATGTAGGTCATGATAAAACAGTTGATCTTCCAACATGTTAGCTGTAGAACCTATTTTGCATGGTATGAAGATTTTTTCCTCAGCCTTAGAAAACTAGGAATGCTTGAAAGATCTTCAACATCTTCAATATTTTCTACTACTGATATTCTTAACTGTCACCTGAATCTATGAGGAAGATACTTTGTAACAAATTAAAAAAACCCAAACCAAAACAAAAAACAACCAAACAAAAACCCCTTTCTATTTCTATAATCAATGAGAAGTTAACTTCATTTTTAGGTCCTTTTTTTCCTGCCTACTGTGCATCAGTTTCAGGAAAGCATCTTTGTTCAAAATATGCAACAAGAAAATAAGAACTAGAACTCAAGCCCTATTTTTTATAGCTGATGTTATAAACAGAGACAGCCAACAGGTTAACTGATCTGTCGTTGCTTATAGAGATAATGATGTATGCAAGCAAAGCTTAAGAGCTCTGGATAAAAATCTGTACTCTTGATACAACTGCCAGTGATTCTCTTGGAGTCACCTGCTGGAGAGCAGGAAGTTGTCTTCTTTGGATTTAAATGATGTGTACAGTGCCAGAAATGGTCAAACTTCCCCCACCTTACCTGTGCGTTTAGCTGGGGGAGACAATGAGAGTGACACGTTACCAGCGGCATTCCAGCTCTGCAGATCTGACTCCTTCAAGGCCTCTCACAAGCTACTGTGAGGTCAGTGGCAGATGATGGCACATGCTGCAGATGCTGGATTCTTCTGAAGCTCTCTAGGATTCAGTGCATCTGACCAGAGTTCTTGTTCCTGGTGATGTGGGAGGAATGTTAAAGAGTATATGGGTTTAGAGCCTGGCACAGTGAGCAAGTGATTGGTCTACATTCAGTACCCAGCTTCTTAGAGCTTCTATACCAGTTGATAAAACGTATTTGTGAACTGAGACTCCTAGGAAGAGCAGTACTTCCTATGTATATGCTACACATGGATTATTAGTCTTACCAGCTCTGTCCAGCCTCTGAACATAAATGTCAGATTAAGTTACAGTCAATCCTTGTGACTGATGCTTCAAGACACTGTTAAGCTATACTGGTAATTCAGTTTGGTTGTTTTGGTAGCCTGTCTGGTGTAAAATGAATTTTTCTGTGATGCTGCATTCTGCATTTATCTAGGTAGTAAGTGCTAAGTAACTGTATCTCACCTTTACTTAATTGAGAAATAGCAATTGAATTACTTGAAACTAGTTCAGTTTCCTTCATTACTGATAACAGCATCTATCAATCAAAGCATAATGCTTCAAACTTATTTTACTTTATTTATGCTGGTCATAGCTTGTTTCACACTGAAAATGATTGAAGTATAGAAAGCCATTGGATTTCTATATAGCTTTGTTTTCAAGGCTAGGATTGTGTGGGCCACAATCACAAAATAACAGAGTTTAGAAAGCATTTAAAAAAATTACTGGAACAAATCCTAGAGAAGTTGTAAACCTCTTAGAAAACACTCTGGTTTTCATGTGAAATAGCTATATCTGTAGTTGTTACACTCCTTGAGAGATTATCTGTAAATTTTGCAACTCTTTGTAACGAAGGCAAATAGAAGAAAACACTAGGGTATGGGTTTTGGTGTGTGTTCCATTGGTTGTGGCGTGTTGTGTGTTTGTTTGTTTTCTCCAGATAGCTTTCTTCCTAAATAATTTTATGTGGTGTTTTCATTTACCTTGTCTTGTTTTTTTGAGGGTTGTATAACTATTGAAGATTGCCAGACAGTAATCCTTAGTGCACCCAAAGAGTCCTCTGCAGTGAAAAACAGTGAAAGAGGAATTGGTCATTCTGTGCACAGGTTCACCTTTTCTCAGGTAGGCATTTTTTTCTAATTTTTAGTTATATATGTATTTTTTCCTCCAGTGTAATGACAAAAATAGATTTTTCTGCTATGTCATGCAATGTGATTTTTTTTCTTCTTTGAATTACATGTGGTGGTATGTGCCTTAAACCCAGGCTGCTTATTTACTGTTAAGCTGTCAAGAAAGCTGTGTTACAGTGGAGGTGCCTATTAGATAAGACAAGGAAGCTTCTTTGGCAGTTCTGTTGTTTTCTTCAATGAGATGCCACAGAAGCTTCTTGTAGGCACAGACTTACAGGGGTTCTGCTGTTCTTCAGATGCCTTCATCTGGGAAGTGCTACAGGAAATCATCTGTTAAAAAGGACTTATGTAAGCCTGTGTCTATTTGAAGGAATAGCAGCCTAACTGCTTAAACTTTCTATACTGGAAGTACATTTCTTGCCTCTGTTACCTACTGCAAGAACTTCTGTTCTTACAATGTGACATGATAAACAGCTCCAGGCATCGAGTCATTTAGACCATTGCAATGTTGATCTTTTCATCAATTGTGGGTGACTGGTATTGAGTGAGAAGGGAGTTGTGTGTTACTAGCAGAGCTCTTGAAAGTCTACACTAAAAGGTATGTGCTCAGTAACATTCTGACCAATTTATTTTAGGAGCAGAAAAGTATTCAGAAATAAGTACAAGCCTAATTGCCTCAGAATTAGGCTGGCATCCTTTGAGAACCCAACAGAAAATGTTGAATTAAAAGTGATTCAGGCAAGACAGAAAACTAAGCTGGTATCTCCTATGAAAAACAAGTCACTATTAATCAATGCTTAATATTTTGATACATTAAACTTCTTTGTGCCATTTATCTAATTTTTTCTTTCTCTCTCTCTTTTTTTTTTTTTTTTCTTTAATTCCTCCCTTCTGCAAGGTCTTTGGACCAGAAACTACTCAGAGTGAATTTTTTGAAGGCTCAATGAAAGAGATAGTAAGAGCATATGTTAACGGAGTGAATGGACTTGTGTTTACTTATGGGGTTACAAATGCAGGCAAGACATTCACTATCCAAGGTATAAAATGCTTGCCAAAAAGTGTATATAACAACCAAGTCAAAATCCAATGAGAAGTTTATATGAATGTCTAAATTTTGTTTTCTTATTTTTAAGGGACTTCAAAAGATTTTGGTATTTTACCTCGTTCAGTTGATGTGATTTTTAACCATATAAAGGGAAGGCAGTACCTGAAGATGAACTTCAAGCCATATTTGAGCAATGCTGTTAAGAAACTAGAAGAAGCACAAGTTAAGCAAGAAGAAGCCATAAAAAGTGCTGTTCTTGCATCACTGAAAGAGGTCAGCGACCAAATACTTCCTTGTTACTGAATGAAGCTGCTTAAAAACTGCGTAACAGACTCTCTTTAATAAAATATGTTTTACTATCACTTCTTCAGATTTATTTAAATCTACAGTATGGATACTAGGTAAACCTTGCAATAATAAGGCAACTGGCTGGTTTTGGAGCTCAGCGTAAACTGTAAGAATGTTCTGCAGCAGGCAGCACACAGGTCAAACCAAAAAACATTGCAAAGTCAAAGCCTGGATTTCCATAGAGGAGCAGTTCTGTCATTGTGTCCATGCTAGCCCTTGAAAAGTCTCTGAGCTGACCTATCTGAGACTTGCTTCTCTTTGTTAAGTTAATCTTCTTTTGGGTCAGGTTCCTGGGCTGGATCACTGGGCAGTTGTTCAAATTTGAGGACTAGCTCAAAGAGATGATGGCAATGTTTTAGCAGGGGCAGGGAAGAAAGCAACAGTTTGTAAACCTGTGATTTATGTAACATCATAAAGAAACTTTTCTGATACAGCAAGTGGAGTGAAATGACACAAAATGAATTTCCTAAAAGGATTACAGTCTGCTTTAGAGGATAGGATGTATCTTTAACTCTGATTATCTGAAGAACTGTAGGTAGAATAGAGAAGTCTTTACTGTAGCAGCTTCCTGTTCTCATTGTCTAGTCATTTCTATTTCCAGTGTACAAAACGGATCTCACTGGAAAATGGGCACCCTTGTGTGTGACTGTTCTATACTTCTAAGCCCAGCTGCAAATTGTCACAAGATGTCTGGCCTTTTTTCCATACATTCAGAACATTTTCCACCTGAACTGTGAGCCTACTGCATTTTGGGATTATCATTCAAAGCAACTGTGAATTCTGGGAAGTATAGAAGTAGTGATTGCCCAGATTTATTTTTTTTCTGTGGCCTTTAATGCCATCATTGATAAAATACTCCAGTTAGGTCTGATAGAATCTCCTTCTATGAATTAAATTCATATGCAAAGTTCCACTCTAAATTCAGTTGCTTAATTTAAAGTGCAAACTGAAGTTCATTTAGTCTGAGTCTGGTTAACTTTTGAGGAAAGACCTTGGATGAACAATCTAAAAGATGTGTAAGACTATATTTTGAAAGTGTCTTAAAAGCTCACTTGTGCTTTGTGTGTGTATGCACAGGGGGTGAGGGTATTACATCAAAATCGAGATGGTCAGGAAGGTAGTAGGTAAATATTTTGAAAAACTGTGAAAACTACAAGCTTGCAAGAAGGAAAAAGCAGGAGCTCAAGGTCTAGAATAGGAGGTCAAATATCTGATTATGAAGATAGCTATATTTTACAAATATTCCTTTCTGTTAAATCACAGCCTGACTTTATTAATAGTTTAGTTACTGGATGTTGTAGTAGGTGATCTAGATGCTGATGCACTACAGTGAAAAGCAAGCAAGACTCTACTGTCAGAAAGGTGAAAATGCATCTAGAAAATAATACGAGACCTTGCTTGTGTGTTACAATGTTTCCACAGTGATAGCTCAGCTATCCCCAGTACTGAAGCTGTGCATCTTCACAGCTTGTGAATAGCATCGCTGTTTGGATGCTCACTCAGGCTTGCAATCTGAGAGCAGATAAGGTTTGGTGGGCTTGATTTTGGTTTACGTGGATTTCTGTAGGCCCTTTTCCCAGGCTCAGTTTACATGTCATGCAGAAAGAGCCTGCTATTCCTTTGATTTTTCTCAGTTTAAACTGCTCCAAGTTACTGCAACACCTTTGTATTTTAATGTTCTCCTGTCCATGTTCTCTATACAGTACTGCTGTAAACACTCTTGCTTGGAATGGTTCACACCCTGTCTTTCCTCCCCTTCCCTTGTTCTATTCACTGGATTAAATTCTGGTTTTTACTGGATTAAAAGCAGCTTTACTCACATTCCTATTCCCACCTGTCCTCATATTTGCTATTAAATATCAGCTTCTGTCGCTGGCAAATAATGTCAGTTCCTGTTCCCACTTGCTTGCAGGCAGTCATCTTCGTGTTCTTTTCTATATTTGGTTTTAGGATTTAAAGAGCAATGTAGCTAATTAACTCAGTTATGTTGAAATACCTTTACAAAATACCTTATCATGCACAAGTACTGTAGTACTGGGGTTTTTTAGATTCCATTACATTTTTGACATGCATAGATGTGCATTGTGTCTCGGTCTCTTACCCTGCTTTAGAATTTTGCTTTGTACTTTACAAACAGAATGAACAGAATGCATGCTTGTGGTTATAGTCAAGCAACATAAACGTATAAACAATGCAGAATTGTATGCTGTTTATCTTTAAAATGGAAGATCTGAAAGTATGGCTTCAGACTTTTATGTTTGTAAAAAATCTAGTTTTGAATATACCAAGTGAATAACATAGGCATCAGTAGAGAATCCATAAGGAGCTTAGCACTGCATTCTAGTAGCTAGGACACAAACATTTACTTCTTTGAATCTGTTCCCCTCTACTACTGTAAGATGACCCTCTATCAGGATTGGGTTTTGGGAAATCAGGGTGAACGTCCTAATGAAAATTTGCATCATGTATAGAATATGGAGAGGGAGGTCGTGTTACACTTGGAGATGTGGAGATAGTGGGAATTGCTAATTCGTTACATCAGTTTTCCTAGGGGTAATGTGAAGCCTATGTTTTCACAAGTCTTTGCAGGTTTTAAAAATAATTTTGTTGATGTAAAGAAATTCAGCAAATGTGTGTACTTAAACTGTGCTGTTATGTGTAAAGGCTTTTTAATGGCCTTTTAATTCACTCTGAATTAAAACAACATAGACTGTTGGTTTATCAGATCTTTAAGTCCTTTATGAAGCCAACATTTCACTCTGTCTGAGGTCTTTATGTTTGACTCAAACTCTCACAGACCTGAGACGAGCCTGTGATTTGCAAAAAGCAGGCCAATTAGTAATCTCTGCTGCTTTAGTCTCTCTGTAGCCCACCACCCTGCCATCTGCCCCGAGAGAAACTTACTTTTCCAGTTCTTTTGGTTGACCAGTTGTTCAGATTTACCTACCAGTTCATAAAGGCATTCTGGGCTGTTGCAGTCTGACAGAGGATCATTTTTCTCCTAGAACTGTAAAACCTCCTATATTAACAGCAGTTGGGCTCCAAACAAGGTTGCTGTGAGTGGCAGAAAACAACAGTCCTTGTGAGGGGAAGAGCACTTACTGATTTTTTTGTTTGTTATTGTTAAAAACATTTCATTTGCAGACAGAGTAAGAGGGGCTTAACATTTAATACCACTTCAATATTTAAAACTTAAATATGGAAATTATGGTCATTTTTTTTTTTTTTTTACTTGTGCTATCTCATAGTCTGTTCATGGCAGTGTAACTGTCTTTTATTTTCTCAAGGAGACAGAAAGCATCTCAAATACTATTACAAATATGTGTGGTGTGGAGTCAACTTCTTCCAACTGTACTTTGAAAAGTCTTCCTTCTGATTCTCTAGGTAAAATAAAGTGAAAAATTTTTATGGGAAAAAAGATAGTAATTTAGGAATGTGAGTGGTTAAATACTGGTGTATTTTAAAATATCTATAGTGTACTGCAAAGTAAATACATGTAGTTTTAAACCAAGTTTTAATGGCTCAGCTCAAGAGAAAGTGTAATAATGTAAAAATATTTTGGTAACTTTGCTCCTTTGCGGGAAAGAGGGAGTCTTAGTTCTGCAAAACTAACGTATAAGCTGCTGGAAGCTTGTGGTGGAGGGGGGCAATAGCTCAGAATTCGGGCATATTCTGGTTACTGGTGGCTGCTGAGAAGTTTGAACATTCTTGGGTAAAGTCGAAGTTGTGCAGTACTATGTATCTGAATTGTGCAACACAGATATATACACACCTCCTTTTAGAAGGTTGTATATACTGCAATTAAAATTTATCAATGAGTTTTCCAATGATTGAACTCTTTCTCTGTTTTGGGTTAGCAGAGAACAACTTTGTTCCACTTGACATATATAGGACTAAAATGCACCAAAGAATGCAAGCATCTGTGTGGATTTCCTTTTGTGAAATTTATAATGAATATGTGTATGACCTATTAAATGTATTATCTGCATCAAAAGCTCAGAAGCGCAGAGTCTTAAGAATTTGCGAGGATCAAGGAGGAAATTCATATATTAAAGGTAATAATACTACATTATGACCTCAGCAGTGTAATAGAGTTTATTTGATCAGAAGTGTGTGTAAAACATCTCTTTTCACAGACTTAAAGTGGATTAATGTTCAGAGCGCTGAAGAAGCCTGCAAAATACTAAAAATAGGAAACAAGAACCGAAGCTTTGCTTGTACTAGAATGAATGAGCAATCAAGTAGGAGGTTTGTTCCTCTAGTTATAAGCATACTCTCTCTTTTCTTCTAATGGGGGAGGAGGAGGGAAGGGAGGAGGAGACTTCAGAATATCTTTGAAATGACCCACTCTTCAATAATAACCTAAGACTTTCCTTGATTACTCTGGTTTTATTATCAAATTCTTTCTGGAAGAAAGTTAGGAGAGGGCCTGTGACTTTAACAGTATCTGGAGTTGGGTAGCTATTCATGGCTTTGGACAACTAAAAAGACCAAATCACATTCATTTTTGAGTGCTAACAGGGCCACACATCTTGGGAAATGCTAATGGTGCTTAGTGGGAATAGCTGTTTGAGGATGTGGAAGGAAAAGCTGGATAATTCTTCATCACCAACAGTATAATTCTTTGAAACTTGGAGCCTGTCAGTAGGGGATGTAGAAAGGAGCAAGTCATGAAGTACCTTGGAGTGCTGCTAGATTATTTAGATGCTTTTAGTTTGCTGTGTCCTTGCTGAGCTTAATTAGTATCTTAAGAATTAAACCCCTAGCTCTTACCCAGCTCTGGGAGAGGTATCAGGGAGAATCTGGTTTGATGGAGTGGAAGGAAATAGAGGGGGTGGTATACTTTCTGTGGAAATTGCCATCTTTCTTGATTTTAATGCCCTCTTATTAATGTGGCCTTTAAGTGTGGAAAGGCCATCTTGTATATTTAGTTAATATGGTGTTACTAAGCCTGCTTTTTCTCTAAAAAGCAAGAGTTACGCTAAAGACAGTGGCCATTACACTTCATGTTATGATTCCACCTGAATTTTATCATGCCCAAAGTAGTGCAGAAAAGAATTGTGTGCTCTTCTGGCAGAGTTTTGTGCCTAGAATGTCCTTTTTTTACTTCAGAGATTATGCTGACTTCCACTTAGTTTGTTTCTAAATTATGGTTTTGTTTGTGGTGGCGGTGTTAGTTTGTTTTTTGTGTGTGTGTGTGTTTTTTTCCTTAGAAACCAAACATACTTCATTCTTAAATTGGGGAATGTTGCTGAGGAGGAAAGCACTGCCTTAACTCTATGCTAGAGAAGTCTGCTTTTTGTGCTTCTTGATTTACTGGATATACTGGGGACAGGGCACTTCTGGTTCTGGGGTTTTTCTCTTTAGTTTCAGACAGCATGTCTGGTGCCTTTGTAGCCTGATGTCTAAAACAGAAAGCAGAGTAATTTCAAAACTGATCAAATAACTGCATATATTGAAGTAGGCAAAACTACAGGACTGGTGAACCTTGACTTATTCCCTACCCCTACCACCTTTATTTCTAATAATTTAATTCTATCAGACTTATTGAGTTCAAATACTGTCTAAAGTTTTTATACAAATTGGTTACCTGGGTATTCATCTCCTGATCAGTAGACTTAGGTGGTCTGGTTTATTCTTTCTCTAAGACAGCTTGTAGCCTTTATGTGGTATTTTTCCCTCTCCTGTATTGAAAGAAATGGAAAGTCACAAAATACAACTTTTATAGCTGTTTGGTTTTTTTGGGTTTTTTTTGTGTGTTTTTTTTTTTTTTTTTTCTGATGAATAAATGCATTCTGAAGGCAACTAACGTAAATGAGTGAATTAATTCTTGTTTGTTCTTCAGCACTGAACTTTCCGTAGAATACAAATTTTACTTTGCTTCCGTGACTGCTTGTCATAATTGTGGTTGTTAAAAAGGATTTCTTTCCATTCCAGTCACAGTATATTTTCAATCAGGCTACTACGGCTAACTGATGAGCCTCAGCCACATGTTCTTGGAGTTTCAGAGTAAGTGGATGCTTCAGCTGATTATGAGAATGTAAATATTTTAGAAAAGTTGATAAGTATGCTAAACTGGTGAACTTTCTGTAGTGAAACTGGTGAAATTGTCTGAGAGCTGAGAAGGAAGTCAGAGCTGCATTGGCTGCATCTGACTGGAAGCTTGATAGAGACAGGCATAGAAGTGTTTCCCTGTCACTTGTATTCTCTTCAGATTTGACTGAAGGAGCCTTTTAAAGCTCTGTCAGTAGTACATAAATTGAGGGAACTATATGTATATTGCCTTATATAAAAGATGGGATGGGGACAGAATAATACTATGTAATACCACACTAAATCTTCAGATGAGTAGAAGTCAAATGACTGACTGACAGAACCCAATCTTTAAAGTCAGTGCAGCAGCTAAGTGCTGAAGACCGAAGGTGCAAGCTATGGCAGTATATCTTTCTACTTTGAGACTAGACTAGAGTTATGAGTTCAATGTCTTTTTGTGACAGCAAATTTAATGTGCTGCTGGAATGCAAATTCAAGGCTATTATCCAAAAAGAATGCAGGTGACGTGCTCTGGGACTCCTCCATGGTACAACGTACAATAAGAGGGGATCATCGGTTGATTTGCTTGAAAGCTGTTCTTCTGACCTAAAATGCTAGTGTATGTGCTCCCAGTAACAGCAGTGCCAAGTCCTTACACTTCTCTGTTCTTTTGTAATTTAGAGGAAGTGGCCCAATCTTTAGGCTTCAAGGAATTTAGATAGCCTTTAAAAAATTATTTTCCTGATTAATTGTCATTTAGCTTGATCTGGAACAATTAGGATAGTCCTGTAACAGAGTATTTTAGTTCAGTCTTAGCTCCTACTGATTTCACTCTTGTCTCTGCTGAGCAGAAATGGTGATAAATATACCTCGCTGTGAGGTAGCCCCTTTTAATGTGAGGCATTATGATAATAAATACTCTGAGGAAAGATAACTTAGGGAAATGACTGCATCTGTATTCTTTGCTGTACCCTGTCTTGATGTATTCCCCTGGAAAAGCTTGCAGTAGCTGTTAGATGAATGACAGGGTTTTCATGTTGCTTAAGAAAGGAAAAAAGCTCTTTGTCTTGTACTGAAAAGGATAAAGATCATAAGATCATAGCCTTTCACAGAGTTGAAATATGTGCCTTGTTAATATGTATACTATAATATGTACTTATTTAAACTCTGTGAAAGACTATGATCGTAGAAAGGTATTGTTTTATGTAAATAAATGTACGTATAAGTGAGTAATAGTTGGGTTACATAAACTATCTAACTTCCGTATTTCCATATTTCAAGAGCTTTCTTCCTATGAAGTGATTTAATCCTGGATAATCAAGAAATTTATTTTCTCTGTAGCCCATTGTACCATGAGGGACAATTCAGTCACCTGAGTTTAGTAGCACATAATTGCTATAGCCAAATAAAGAGCTCTAAGGTGATCTGGGAAGGACTTCTGGCTTCTTATTTACAGTAGGAAACAGGTGGTTTTGCACCCAAAAGAGGCAGACTGCAGCATAATGAAGTGCACTACTGTCCTGCAGTCTTCTCAGTGCTGGACCTGGTGAAGGTGATGGTTGAAGTGCTCCTGTAGTACAGCCCCACTATGCAAAACTGTTTCATAAACTCATCTTGTCTGTACTTTAGGACTGCAACAAAATTTGCATTCCTAAACTGAATTCTTTCTGTAAGAATGCCTGCAAAGTTCTAAATGCATGCTACAGGCAGACTTCTTTGAATGTGCTGAATAGACTATTTTAGGAGCAGCAGTCTCTTTCAAGTATCTCTGTATACAGTGGGAAGATAAGTTAGTGCTGTTATCCTAAATATCTTGTGTAGTGCCTTCTGGACAAAACATCGATATTAAAGTACAACTTATTCTGTGATCTAGGTAGGCTGAAATAAGTCACTCATTTACACTTTAGACACATTAAGAGGTCAAAAGACATGCAGTTCTGTTTTTGTACTGTTTAGAAATAAGTTTGTATGTGTGTTCTGGATAAATCTTTCATGCAGGTTGTCTTTCTGTGACTTGGCTGGATCAGAGAGGTGTAATAAAACACAAGCCTTTGGAGACAGACTAAAAGAAGCAGGAAATATTAATAATTCTCTTCATATCCTAGGAAAATGCATTGCAGCACTGAAGCAAAATCAAAATCCAAAGTAAGTGATAAGTTGTAAACAACATGCCAAGTTTTAGGTTGAAACTCTAAGTATTCCTTTATGTTTGTGCAAGGGATTCACATGGTCAAATGGAAATCTGCAAAAGCTTGTAGGCCACCTTTATTACAGGTGTCACTGGAATACCTGAAGTGAACATTCTTCCTTTAAAATTGTTGTTTGTGGAGAACGAAAATGAGCAATTAGCAGCAAACTACCAAGCTTTTTTCAGTGTGTGCGTGAGCAATGCTCTTTGTGTACAAAGCCCCCATTTTGTTCCCTTCCACCTCCAGATTATGCAGGTAGATTCATCAGACATTTGACAAATGTCCTATACTTAGCCTTTTGGCTTGTTCCAGTATCTGTTTTCTAACACTAGGGAACTGTGATGCAGATGCTATACTACTTTTACTTTTAAATACTTCAGTTTGTTGTGAGATCCAGGAAGGACCATGCTTTTTGATGTGAAATAGCTTAGGCTTAAATAAATCTTACTGGATCTGTTTCTTGAAAGAGAGGAACAGAATTAAGCAATGTTACAGTATTCCACTAATTTTTTTTTTTGTTTTTTCACAATTTTGTTATTCTTTTATCCATGAGGATGAAGCCAAGCTATATTCCATTCAGAGAGAGCAAACTGACTCGTCTGTTTCAGCCATTCTTTTGTGGAAAAGGCAAAGCTTGTATAATTGTCAATGTTAATCAGCATGCTTCCACATATGATGAAACACTACATGTAATGAAATTTTCAGCTGTAGCCAAACAGGTGAGAATGCATCTACTTTCTCTGCTATACTACATTCTTTATTACTAATGGTTTGTGAAATGATCAGGCTGCATGGACTTGAGTGTGATTAGGACCCTTGATGCATCATATTAATTCTTTTGCATGTGGCTTCCCTCTAAAAGGTTTCCAGTAGTTTTGCTCATCCTCAAACCTATTCATGGTAAGAAGTGAAGATAGCCGCAGCTGTCTGTGGCTTGTTCAATTCTACACCACTGACATTCTGTCTAAAAAGTAGGCAGAGTACTTTCAGATATGACTGGTTATACCATTTATCTGAGCAAATGCAAAGTTTTGATTTCATCTTTTGATGGATTGTTTAACCTGTGTGCAGTTATGCATCTGTTGCCCAAGATGACAGTTGTTTCAAACTTCTTGGACAGCTAGTGGTGGTAGTAAAAGAACTAGCCTCTTATTTTGTAGTCTGAATGAGATCTCTTGTGCCTGCATTGCTCCTATTTTTTTGTAAGGTAATGCTTGAAAATAGTGTGCTTCTCTCCTTTGAAAGCAAAATTCCCCCTGATAAATCTACATGCTTTCAGGCTTTTTTTGCTACTTCTGCTTGTCAACCTCCCATTAAATTCACCATTAGGGTTTGATGTTTGGTCTTAAGTTCATTCCAGTTTCTTGGAAGCTGCTTCTTGCAGGGACTGGGATGGTGGACTGTGCTGTGTTTCATGGCAGAAATAAGGTCCGTTTCTAGTCTGGAACCATGGATTAGTTCTGATGCGTTCCAACTCTGTAATGACATGTGTAGTATGATATCCAAGAGATATTTTTTTCTAATTCAGTTTGGTTGTAACTTTCATCATAAGAGCACTGAGGAGACAAGCTTCTGGGATATGTTGTCCCATGACATGCATACTTAAAATCTTTACATAACTAGCATGAATTGCTGAATCCTAGTCACAGTAGCTCAGGAAGGAGCAAATGTTTTAGGGATTTGCTGCTTTTTATTAACTTTCCAGGAAAATACACCAGAACCTTGTAATTTAGAGGAAGCAAAAACACCTTTCTAGACAAGCATACTACATTTCTTAGTAGATAATCTTTCCCATTTTCACTTTGTGAAGTCTTACGTTTATATTGATAGATGTTTTTGTCTGCTAAAAGATATGTAAAATCTTTACTGTTCTCATAATCATTAAATATAATGTAAATACAACAATGCATTCTTTCCACTTCTTGCTAGTATTCTGATACCTGCAATACTGACAGCACTGATAAATCACTGCGTTCAACTCTGTATTTTCCAGGTAATCCAGCCAATCCTACCCAAAAACTTCGATTATTTTCCACCCAAGCTAGTTGGAGGTAATAGCAAACCTGCTGTGCACTTTGATGCTAACATAGCTGTAGATGACTTTCCTGAGAGTACTGAAACCTCCACAGAAGAGGAAGTGGACATCACCATTCTGAGTCATGAGGTAGATACATATCTACTCAAAATTGTACCCAAGAAAGCCATTGCTATTAGTTCTAATATGAGAATATTTTACCATAAGAGATGTGCTGCAAGTTGTATCAAATGAGAACTGTAAGCTTCTGTGTGGTGTCAGGCAGACCTAGACTTAAAGTGGTCTGGTTCTGAGGGAACAAGTGCAGCTCCGGAAGGCTGCCTGCAGCTTTCTAGTTAGGCCAAGTGCTAAATTTAGAATTCAACTAATTGCTCAACAAGAAGAGTAAGGAAGCATCATTTAGGTGTGGGAATAGCAGGAACAAGTTAAGGTGCAGCGTTTTTTAAAAGAAAGCTATACAATCTAATAGCAATAAATGGTAAAAATTAAGTAGGCTTTATGCTCAACAGTTGTACAAATTAATATTTAAATGCCAAAACAGTGAACTTTTTGATAGTGGAAACCATCAAGATACCAAAAAGTTGTTTTTGCAGTAGAAATTAGTGTTTGAAAGTATCTAACCTTTTGTGCAGCCCCCCCGAAAATATAGGCTTGTAGAAATGCCCTCTGTGGATGGCTGTCTCTATGAATATTTCATTTGACATGAGTATCAATATGTGTTTCTGCCTTGTTTTCTGAACTGAAATATGTTAAATTTAGGATCTCTTGAAAACTACAGAGAACCTAAAGGAGAAGCTAGTTGCAGAAAGGCAAAGTAAACTCCTTCTGGAGGTGAAGATACGTAAAGAGATGGCGGAAGCGATGTTCCGACAGCTGTTGGAAACAGAGGAAGCCTGGAGGCAAGTCATATTGCAGTCCTCTTCAAGACTGAAAGGATTCCACGTATATAAATGCATACAGTTATATTTATACATATATATATATGCAAGGCATGCATACTCATTTTATTTAGAGAAGTCAGGGCTGGACAGTTTCAAAGCTTCCGATGAAAAGGGAAGGAACATGAAAATAAACTTGTGTAGATCAGCCTCTTCCCATGTACAATGAAAAAAGTTCTGCTTTCTGTTGAATTTTTCTGTTTAATTTGTAATAGCTGGAGATTGTCCTGACTTTTTATTAGTACGTAGCAGATGTGGAAGATTGTTACAGGTACCCCACTGAGGTTTGTGATTGTTCCAAAAGTTACATTTGCTTATGTTAATATGCATGCATGTGCTTAAGGTAGTTTGAATTGTATCTATTTGAGCCCTCCTGGATTCTTGCTCCTGGATGACTTATGAACCACTGTTAGCTTACTGTTTTATAAATTGCTGTGGTTGCCTGCACTCATGTTAATTTTTTTTTTCAAGTGTGTCTAGATTGCTCAAGCTGAATTCACTTCCTCCTAACTCTTCTCTTTTTAAATCAGTTTCCTACTGTTTGAATTGGTAACAGAGACTAGCCCCAAGTTAAGTTGCCAGCTGAACACACCATGATTTAGCACCTGCACTGACTTTAAAACTGTTTGGGTGCTTTTGGCCAAACACATGAAACAGCAGCGACACTTTGATGTGATGTTCTGTGTCACTGCTGGGGCATTTTTTTTTTAATTGTGACAGAAGTAATGTGTAATGTATTGAAATAATAAGGCAAAACAAATTTGGCATTTATCTTTAATGGTGGGAAAAACAAACAAAAACATCCCCACCAAACCAACCAACCAACAAAACTCCACAATCAATCAAAGAAAGAAACCCCAATTTAAAAGACACCCCCGGAAATATGCTTCAAATGTCAGGTCTAATTGGGTGTAGTCATTTCTGTCACTACATGTTGGTGGATTTTTTTTTTTTTAATAAAACTTCTGTTTGATAGATCTTCAGCATGTGTTCTTCTGTAGCACTTTTCTTGGTGTTTGCCAAGTAGAAGTTGTTGGTGCAAGTCTATAGGAGCACTGAGAATAAAAAGAAGAAAAAAGTACTTCTTTGTTCCTTAACTTCACTCTTTTTATGATTAGGTTAATAACGTGGATGTTTCCAGTTGAACACGTATAGTAAAACTGTAATAGCTGGGATGCTAATATGTTAAATAAAACTAATATGTTCTCCTCAGCAACCGCTTGGAAGATATGAAAGACAGTTATGAAGAAAAACTGGAGAGCAAATTTGAAATGTATAAAGAGGCCATCAAGAAACATGCTTATGTATGTGCAATGGAACAAATTGAAGATCATTATGTTCCCATAGAAGAATTTCTAGCTGAACAAGAGAAAGTTGAGGTATGCATGACTTGACTGCTACTAAAAAGTGTGTGCTAGTCTCTCAACTCTGAATTTTGCTTTTCCATAACAGAATCATTTGGGAATTCTAAATATAACAGTGAAAATATCTAGCAGTTCAGCCTCTCTGGTTTGGTGTTCAGTGCTAACCATAAGGATAGAGATGTCTTCTGTCTAACACTACCTGTAGTATATACCTAAATTTCCTGATCTTTCAATTAAATCCAAGTCATCTCTATCTCTGTAGTGCAATGACTGAAACACCTAGAGGGATGGTGTATACAGCAGTCTGCCTTTTTAGAGATCTTAGAATTGTAGGGTGTAGAGTGAAAAGCTAGTCTGAAAGGGCTGGTGGGGCATTAAGTATGGGGTGGCTATTTTAATTATTAATGGATCTCTGCTCTGAAGGTTTAGAGGGAGGATTGTGGGATAGGAAACTGATGAGATACCAAGCTTTATGCAGGAGAGAACTTAATCTCTTGAATGTACTTACACCTGGAACTGCCCAATAAATTGCTATTCCTTTTGCAGCTGAGCCACGTTAGCCATGTGCAACTCCATCAGTCTTCTAACCTCTGCATAGACAGCTAAGTGCATCCAGGCAACAGATAAGGCCTGTGGGTCTCAGCCTTTTCAGGAAGTCTGTAGTGGAGGAATAGAACAATTGTGGTGTACACCAGTGGTGCTTGCTCATTGCACTCTCCTGTTCAGGGACCAATAAGACATCTCATTCCACTGGTAGGCAGGTTCCTTTCAAGATATGAGGGAAGTGGATTTCTGCTGGAGATTGTGATATCAACATTTCTGCTTTTACAGCTCTCCATTCAGGTGCTGACAAGCAATGCTGTATTGTATAATGGCCTCTGTTTTTCCAATTCCTTCACACTTGTCTTTTTTCCCCCCATTTAAACTCTGGTTTTATGTTGACTTAAGCCCTAGCTATACCCTGTGTTGGGGTGGAAGAGAAGACTTTTAGTAGTGCCCTCTGTATTTATAGCTGCCACTTAGACTGGCCACAGGGCTGCATAAGGAAAGACTCAAAGAACATGATGGTCCTGGTAGCAAGTGAGATAAGAAACTGATGATCTGTAAGATGTAAAAGTCTTGATTGACAAAGGAGAGCACAACATTAAATCTGAGTGGGCAGCTTCAGCAAACCAGAATTAGATGAATAATTCTTGTTGAAAGTGACTCTTGTTTGATTTCTCCCACTGAAACACCACCCTAGCAATCTGACAGGTACTGAAAAAGAACTTGAGATTAAAATTTAGTAATATGAAATATGTTGTTCCTTATTTAGCAAGCTAACTGGCAACAGTGCTTACCACAGGTCCGCTGAAGTTTCCTTTTTGCCATATGGTTACTTTTAATACAGTCTGGAAATCTTCAGACAGGAAGAGTTGACTCCTGTGTAAAGTAACTTCCTCCAAGAAGGTCTTGTGGTATGAGTGTTATTCCTTTCTGTGATTTCTCAACCATAACCATCATAATTTCTACCTGAAATTATTTTAAAACCGAATAGACATGTGTAGTATAATTGAAGGATATGCAGTAGTGCATCAGGTGAAGCAGACATTTAGACAAATTCTATCACGTGCCCTTCTTTTTTTCAGGACAGAGAGAATAAAATACTGCAACTGGAAAGACAACTTGATGAACAGTCAGGGAGGCTTTTGGCTCTGGGAAGTCCAAATCCAGATATACCAACTACTGAAAATAACATGGAACTAGGTAGGAATATAATCTAATATTCAAAGTTCAATTTACTTTGGGTATTGTGTATAAACAAGCAACTTTTCTTTTGCCTTTAGATCTTATGAACAAGATGATGAAGAGAGCCAATGAAGGATTGCAGAAACAATGCAGAGAGAAAGAAGAGGTAGTTCTTGCTTAGTATTTAACAAATCCGAGGATAATGGTCCTAAACTCTGGTATGGTTCAATGCTTAAAGACCTGCACTGTAGACAGCAGCATGAAGATTCCTGCAGATGAGTGTCAAGTTTATAATATAGCCCAGTTGTGGATGACTTTTGCCAGAGACTGGCTGTGTTCTGGCTTTACTCTAGTTTGTAAAGGCATCTACTGCAGTAACAAGTCACATGGTGAACATGATGTGAGTTGGAAGCAGGAAAGTATGTATAGCCTTGTATTGGAATGTGTTGTTAACATTGCTGTCATGGCCTTCCTTCCTGAAATGCTGCCTGATCATGCACAGGGGAACAGTTGCAGAATGTGGTAACAGGTTAAATTGAAAGCCAAATTGTGCCTTAAACCAGTCCTTTCTGTAAGTACTGAACTCCACTATCCCCTTAAACTTAAGTAAAGGGTAATGTCTCTGTTCTTCAAACAAAAAAGATCCTTGTGTTTTGAGTAACACATAGAGGTGTAAATCTGGAGCTTTAGGCTGTGTTACGGGAAAGAAATATTAATTAGTTTTAGGTATGCATTTTTAGTCTACACCTTGAATGAACTTCTTGTAAGGCTACAGTTAGTTTCCCCTGTTTAAAGAGGATGGAGAGAAGGGAAGAGACAAGCTTTGTTCCTTTCACTAATAACAAATAGGAGTAGGGGTTGGAGAAACAGTTCCAGCTGGTTCTAATAAACCATGTAAATGGAAAGGGAACTTAAATCCTTTTCTATTGAGAAAATGTACTCCAAAAATAACTTTTTCCTTACCAAGTTTAATGTCTCTTGTTATGGCCCTGGCACTTGTTTTCCAATCCTGTTCTTGAGAGCTCTACAGCATTTTCCATTTCCTATGTCAATTTCAAATTTTGATGCTAGAAAGAAACCTTGGCTTTTATGCTTGTTTTGGGGATACAGTATTGTTTTGTGTGGCCTGAAAGTGTTAGAATGATGGGATTGCTGTCTGGCAATAACTGCAGTGAGAACACTTGAAAGCATTTGGTTCCATCAGTGCCCTTCTGCTGCTTTACATCACGTATCTGTGCATGTGTGATGAGTAATTCACTGCTTTTTTTTTCCCTTTCCATCTCATTCAGCCATTAAATGTGGGCAAACTTTTTTTTTTTTTTTTAGCAATCTAGATGTTTTATCTCTGTGTAGAAGTAAATTAATGACATTAATTTTGCTGGTTCAGAGTTTCTTCTCCCTCTCAGGACTTAATCACAAATATTCCTATCAGAAAGGTGAGGTCTTCTGCTGTAACTGTGCTCCAATTCATTATATGAATAGTGTTAATGAGACAGGAGCATTCCTTCTACTACCCTTACTGAAAAGGAGCAGGCTGTTCCAGAAGTAGCTTAGTCTGTGCTGCTGTTCTTTGATTGACAGATCTGTGTAAATCTTGTAGCTTCATCACACCAGACATGATGGGTTGCAACACAGGAGGTTGAGAGAAGCAGACTTTGTCTTCATTGCGTTGATCTTCTAGTTTGCACTGTTCAATATGAAATAGAAATGCTTACAGTGTCTGTATGAGTTCTAGTCATAAACAAAATTCATGTAAAACATGCTGTCTTGAACTTCAGTGTGTATGGGTTTTTCTTTTTTTTTCAGCTTATAAAAGCTCTGAAGCTTAAAATACAGAAATTAAATGAAACCCTGCTAGAAGCTAATGAAGGCTACAGAAAAATGGCAGAAGAGAACAGTCAGCTGAAGCATACAATCATGCTCAAGGTTTGTCAACACTTCAAAAGCAACTTAATATGGCTTTTATCTATAATTTTACTGGATGTTTCTGTATATTTGTACATGTAAATACACTGTTCAGTCTTAAGGGATGGGATGCCATCCAGAGGACAAGCTGAAAAAGTGGGCCCACGTGAACTTCATGAGGTTCAACAAAGCCAAGTGCAAGGTCCTGCACCTGGGTTGGGGCAGCTCCTGGTATCAGTACAGGTTGGGAGATGAAAGGATTGAGAGCAGCCCTGTGGAGAAGGACTTGTGCGTACTGGTGGATGAAAGATTGGATATGAGCTGGCAGTGTGTTCTCGCAGATCAGAAAACCAACCTTATCCTTGGCTGCATTAAAAGAAGTGTGGCCAGCAGGTTAAGGGAGGTGATTCTGCCCCTCTCTGCTCTGGTGAGACCTCACCTGGAGTCTTGTGTCCAGCTTGGGTCCTCAGTAGAGGAAATACATGACCTGTCGGAGAAGGTCAAGATGAGGCCACAAAAATTATCAGAGAGATGGAACACCTCTCCTGTGAGGAAAGACTGGAAGAGTTCTAGTTGTTCAGCCTGGAGAAGAGAAGGCTCTGGAGAGAGCTTTTTGTGGCATTTCATTACTTAATGGGGGCCTGTAGGAAAGATGGCGACAGACTTTTTAGCAGGTCCTTTTGCAATAGGACAAGCGGTAATGGCTTTCAAGTAAAGGAGAGAAGATTTAGGGTAGACATGAGGAAGAAATTTTTCACTATGAGGGTAGTGAAACACTGGTCCAGGTTGTCCAGAGAGGTGGTAGATGCCCCATCCCTGGAGACACTCGAGGCCAGGCTGGATGGGGTGCTGAGCAACCTGATGGAGTTGAAGATGTCCCTGCTCATTGCAGGGGGTTGGACTAGATGATGTTTTAAGGTCCCTTCCAACACAAACCATGCTTTTACTTAAGTTGTTGGGTTTTTTTGGTTGTTGTTTTGTATTTTTTTCTTTATTTCCATCCCTAACTTCCTGAATTATGAGCTCAGAGCCCTTGTGTTTCACTCCTTGACTTTATATCTCGTAACATGAGTAATTTTTCAATTTAATTGATAGACATGGTAATTGTGTGCTGACAATTCTTGCTAATCTAAAAATACCACAAAATATAGTCAGGTAAAGAAAATACTACTCGTAACTGTAGTCATGAAGTGTTTTGCTGAGGGTAAGCAAGCCGTCAGTGCACAAATGTTAGTGCAACAGGACCTAAGGATCTATGGCAGGGGTGTCAAACTCATTTTCACTGGGGGGCCGCATCAGCCTCACGGTTGCCTTCAAAGTGCCGAATGTAATTTTAGGACTGTATGAATGTAGGAGTAGTTACCTCTGGTGAAAATGAGTTTGACACTCCTGGCTTTAAAGCTATACTGACACTCCTGCAGAGGTGGCCAAGCTGGATAAGAGATATGGGCAGGTAGACTGCTTAATACTGAAATAGAATAAATCTTTTTTACAAAAGCAGGGACTCCATAAAATTGACAGCATTTGACCTCAGACATCAACTAGATTCCTAAATAAAAAAATGAAAATGTTGACCTCTTTGCCAGTTTGCATCTATGCCTCATTTGTCATCTGCAAATGAAGAAAGGCAGGGTATAATACTAAACAGTGAAGTTTTTGAACATTAAATTCACTTCTGCATGCTTTTTAGTCTGAGACTGAAAATTATTCACCTTGAACTTCTTTGTCTTGGAACCAATTAAGAAACATAGGAAGCTGACCTTTTGTTAACCACAAGGATTAGAGAGCATCTTGAACACTCTGTGTTCTGCCCACTCAAAGCATTTTTTCAGTCCTGGTTAGCAGACTTATGACTATGATTAGAGTTTTGATTTGACCAGTTTTGTTTTCAGTAATTGCAGCTTAGGACAGGAAAGCTGCCTTTATTTGATTCCTAGAACAGCAGCAGTTCTTTGCATAGTGTTGCTAAACATTTTAGCATCAGCTTCTTCAGTCAGACTTGGTTTCTAACTAGATCTGATGGTCCTGTAGTTTGCTGTTCCCTAAATTACATAGAAGTAATTCAGAAGCAATAGGTGTTGAATAGCCATTTGGCATAGTAATAGTAGGGGTGTTTACTGATATAGTCAAACAATCTGAAACAGAAAACTACATGGAAAAGACTTCGGAGTGTTCACATGACTAAAACAGGCTTATCCTCATAGGATCAAGAAATGAATAGTCTTCAGAACTGGGCTACACGTGTTCTTGAGCTTGAAGAAACAGTCTCTTCCCTGCAAAAAGAACTTGAGGAACGGAAAAAGCATTTTTCTGTACAGGAGCTAAAACAACAAAAAGCCAGGAAAGGTTTGTTGGCTAACCTGAAATCCACAGTAGCAGCCACTGCTGGTACACCTCTTGGCAAAGGCTGGGGGAAGCATGAAGATGCTTCATCCTCTTCAAGAAAACATGTACTGTGGGCTCATAAAGCAAAAGAATGACATTGGATTAATCAAAGCTTGCAGTTACTGGGCTTCTTTATCAGTCTTAAACTGTTGGTAGCTTTTTCTCACTCTCAGATGCCATCTTCACTGTCATGTTAACTAACAGAAAAATGTTTAATATAGAACTGTTTTAACTGAATCAGGGTTGAATTTAGTATATGTAAGTATGTACTTTACGTAAAAGTATAGACCTAAATTTGTGCTTTTAATGTTGATATAGGGATTTGATTTGAGAAAGATATGATTTTAACTCCTGAATAACTGCTATCATGGTCTTCTGTACTTGTGTGTGATTCATGTGAAGTGGGATGTTCCTCATCTGCTGCTTGTTAACTTTTTAAATTAAGTATTTAATTTTCATTGTTGATTCCTAGAAAGCAGATGGCCTGTCAACTTAATCTTAAGTAGTTAAAATAGTTTGGTTCTTCAGTTAATATTCTGGCTTTGACATGGAAACCGCCATCTTAGGACCAAACTGAGCAAATTGCTAAACATGAGGCCTCATAGAAGAGGCAACAAAATGAAGTCTTATCTGGCTCATTGCTATTTTTCAGCAAACTTGGCTTTGTAAAGGAATTTGTTTTAATGTCATGTGAATTTCCACTAAGAATATGTATTAAACTTTGCAAAATCTATTTATAATAAAGTTTTCCATTGTGAACTTAAACTGACTGTTCATTTTATAAAGGTGAGAAAATTGGTGAAATCAAGATAAGATCATACACTTTCAGAGGCCAGATGAGCTTAGTGCTTGACATATGATGATTTTGAGTTGAAAGAATCATAGCACTGATTATATTACTTACTTTTATTGAGTAAATCTAGGGAGGAAGACTTGGAGCATGCCAAAATTTGAAATAGCTCTCTTAGAGCTATTGCAGTCAGTAAGGGGAGAGTTTTTTCTAAGTTCTGTGAAAGTATAACAACATGCCTGTGAGCACCAGAGGATTGTTTTACAACAATGCAGGATCCATAAGTAAATGGGATTGATCAGCCCCTGCAATGCTGTTTCTCATAGTGGAAGGGGACCCAGTTCAGAGCAAGAACCTCACCCTCCCTGTGGAGACACCAGGTGGTGCAACCTTCCTGTGTGACATGCAGAACAGCCCTTCTCTGCTGTCGATCTTGCCAGATAGTCTGAGTTTTGGGAAGGTCTGTGTGAATGCAGTGATCAGTAATCACTCTTCTTTCTCTTTAACCAGGCTGGAGATGCAGCACTTGAGCCAGTGCTGTTCTCATGTTAAATATATGTTAATAGCTCCAGTAGTTCTAAAGGCCTATAATCCCTCTGGTTTAGAATTTCTAAAATATTATTCTACTCCCACAGAAATTATTCCACCTATTAAAAGATGTTTTGGTGTAGTGATACAATACACTGAGTGTTGATTCCATCAATAAGAAAGCTGTTACGTACAAGTTGATCTAATAACAGTAATGTTCAAACAGAAGTTAAAACCCAAATAATCAAAATTGGTCAGTGTTGGAAACTTCCTGTAGTACCATTTCAAATGATCAAGTACTATACCTTGACAGTTGGTCACTTGTCTGAGAGTGTATGTTAGCAAGTTTATGTAACACTAACCTCTTATTCCCTGAGTAACTGCTGTTTCCATGTTCTCTCCTGTTTCCCAGAACTCTTTGGTTACAGGAAATGGTTTGAAAGACAAGGTTACATTATCTTAACTTTTTTTTTCTTTTTCCCTTAAAAGAAAATGAAGCCTGTAGTGAAGCACTGACCAATTCTTAACTGTAACATTTTCCAAAGAGTTGCAATAGACTGTGTTGCTATTACATGAAAGACATCTAAGCAGCTGTTTGAAAGGACAGCTGAGGCCTGACTTCCTCTCTTCCTGCCCTCCAGACCAAAAAGAAAATCCAACAAGGATGCAGAAATGGCTGGTTCAGTTATTTTCAAAGCTCAATGAATGTAAGGAAAGCGGAATATATAAATATTTGCCATTGCAAAATAATCTTGTTAGTGATGATGAACAGATGTTCCCCAATGCCACATGAAGCTACCACTCTAGATAGAACATCGGTCATTTGCTTTACCTCAAATTACTACCACAGAACTTGCTTCAGATTAAATGTTTATTAAAATTAAAAATCACCATACAATAGAAACTATTTACATATTTAACTGATAGTCTGCTTAAACTGCACAGTATGACTGAAGGAAGGCAATGGAAAAGGAAAGCAATTAATGTTTATGCTGCTGAACTTCAACTGCAGGCACAGTGAAGCTTTATCAAAAGGGTTTTAAGGTTCTGCAAAGTACCATTTGCCTAAATAATGGGGCTGAGGGTTGGCAAAGATGGACTGGGTTTCAGTTTTAAGAACCAGTGTCATTTTGGGGAAAAAAACCAAAAGTAGTAATCTATGCTGTAGTTACATTGCAACTGCACCAGCTCAGCTGTTTTGCTAAGTTGATAGAACAATATGTAGAGCTTAGCAAACTGCATTCACTTCTAGGAAGCAGATTTATATGCTGAGCAACAAACCTATAGTATCCCTGCAATGCAACTTGATATCTTATTGCATATTTCCACAAATTGTTTTGAGAGTGCTAGAGCTAGTTTTAGCTTTAAAACAGATTTGAGGTTAGTTGATTTAAGCAGCAAAATATTGTATTATTGAATAATCGGAGGATTAAAAATAAAGATTAAAATATTTTCACTGGTAACAGTGAAAGTATAAACTTCCTTCAAAATTCTGTGCTTTTCTGTGGACTTCAGATAATGACTTTGGCCTTGTGGGAAGCTGAAGGTTGAGCGCAGAGCTCAGTGTGCTGCTGCTTCTGCCATCATGTGCATTCATATGGCACTTCTGCATCTGTGATGGCTGGGCAATGCTTTGAAAATTATTTTGAAATTAGTACGAGTAACACAGTAGTAAAACAGAATCATGTTCAGTGTAAAGAATTACATAAGTAACCCTTCCTTAAAGGAAATCATGAGATCATTTAGAAAGTCTAACAAGAGGTAACAGTAGTCCAACTACTAACATGAAATAACAAGCATATAAAATAATTTTCACAATATGCTGAATTTCAGGAAAGATGCTTTAAGAATACCACCTTGTCTTAAAGTTTTAAGTTCTCCTTCATGACTTTTTCTTTCAGAAACAGCTACTCATGCATCTTCTTGCCCCTTTTATAAAGCTCTCCTTGTAATGCATTCCATGACTTAGATCCTGAGCAGGCTTTGTCAAACCGTCCCATTGCATGATCACTTTCCTTCCTTCTCCCTCCCCCCCCAAAAGCCTGCTTGGTTTGGGACCCTTCTGCAGATGCAAAACAGAGCATTTAAGGAGAACTTAAGTTTTTAGAGGAACTGTTTTAACTGAAGAAAAACACCATTATTTCTCTGCAGAAGTACTCTTTCCTTCAGCATTTCAGCTTCCACACTTGGTTAAGACATTCACACTCATGAAGTAATTGGTTTGAGCAGTTGTTCAAATAATAGTCTGTGCCAATGGTCCATATCAATAGAAAAAATTGTTCTTTGTTCTATGGCTGTTGTTGATATTGCCCTTCTGTTGCTGTGTAAAAGTCATCAAGCACACTCTGTAGATAATCAAACGTGGGCCTCTCTTCTGCTTTGTCTTTCCAGCATGTTTTCATGATGTCATAAAGCTCAGCTGGACAGGTTTCCATGCGTGGCATTCGGTAACCGCGCTGAAGAGCAACCATCACATCTGAATTGCTCATACCTTCAACAGAAAAAGAAAGTTGTGATCAAATTATCTCAATTCCTGAATAATTTTTTTTCTTTTTTATTTACTTCACCGTAAAGATCTTCACCTGATAATATAAGGCCATTACTACTTATTAAAGGTAGCTACTAATACGAGTTCAAAAAACGAGACTGAGGTGTGCATCAGCACTGAGGGACTTGCTTTGAAAATCCTGGGAGAAGATTTCTGTTTCCTGATTTGAGTGTAGTGACCTCTTTGGTACCAAGTCTAACAAGACTGTGGGAGAGATCATAATGCTTGATTCCAGAATAAGCTCTGCTCTCCACTGACTCATCCTGCCACTGTTCTGCTTCCAGCAGTGGTGAGATTGACAGCAAAAGCCCACCTGGGCACCAGCCTTTGTCACCAGCTGCAGACCTTCTAACCAGCTAGCTGTAGACCCCATCCATACTGAGATGGAGACCAGCCTACCTCTTTGACCATGCTGCCAGTCACCCCTCCCAATGCAGTGACACACTTCCAGGTTTTCTTCTACATCAGTGTCCTGGTTTTGTTAAAAACAAGTTTCTCTTTCAGTGAATTTTGCCTGTCAGCTAAAGCCTTCATATTAACTGCATTTTCCTGGAGAACCAGACACATGTTTTGGTAAACCTAGCAATGGAATGCAAACTTATTGATAAGCATGGATGGACATCTCGTGAGAGGGGCAACGAGAAACCGGTGACCAGGAAACTGACCAACTGTGTATAACATTCCATTCACGTGAATACTTCATATAAAAGTGGGAGATCACGAGGATCTCATCCCTTTTCCTTTTGCCTTTGCTTTTTCCCTTCTGCTTATGGCCGACATTAGGAGAGGACCTTGCTAGTCGTCCCTGCGAACTGAGGCCTAGTGAGAGACTGAATCCAGCTCCGCTTGGCTGCAGAGTCCAATCCAGGACTTTGGGTGCCGGCTCTGCAGTTGCTGAGACTTTCAAAATTGGTTTTGTATATTTTGTATTATTTTCTCTATTCTTATTAGTAGCATTAGTAAAACCTTGTTAATTTTTCCAACTCTCTTCTCTCTGTCCTTCTTTCCCTCCCGATTGCCTGTCCTTAGTGGGAAGGGGGGAGAGGGAGGGGCAAAAAGGGGGAAGTGGAGTGGGAGAGGGGGTTAACAATACATCTGCCAGGGTTTTATTGTCACCCCGCAATCTTAACCCTTGACAATCAGCTTCTGTATCAGTGCTGCTGATTGCAAGACAGTGAATGCTGCCACTCGTGATCTTGTAACAGGCAATTTCCTCTCCCTTCTTCTTCATCCTGTTCCTGTTGCACAAAACCCTCTTGCCAGCTGTGCCAAGCTTTGCTTTGTTTCCCCATTACGGCTTGCTTTCAGAGAATAAGAACTGTAACTACCAGTAGTGCATCCTGAGCTTCAAATGCCAACTAACATGACTTGAGAGAGGCCTGCCCTGGACTCCATCCTCCTCCTCTCTTTCCCTTCCCTGCCTTCCTTTTTAAAATCCTTGAGAGACTGATTCATGGAACAATTTCAACACCTACTCTCAGGAGGTCACCTATGCCAGGGCTAACAAAAAGGCTCATCGGCTTGTCCCTTCCTCTACAAATCTTCTGCAACCCAGCGGAGTAATTGTGCCAGGATTGCCTTCTCCAGCACTCAGACTCGAAGCTTTCTGTTCTCCAGTGCACACTGTTTCTTCTGATGACTGGGCAAGCGGGAACCACCCATGTGTCAGCCTAGAGATTTGCCACCACCAGTGAAGACCTTCCCTCTGTTGGAAAAGGTTTTCCAGACCCCACAGTCACTGTCTGCTTCTCAGGCTAAATGCTCCACATCGCGCAGTTCTCCCTAAGACTAGAGTTTCTAATGTGTTTTTCCAAGGCAGCTCAGCCTCTGGTGGGGTGTGTGCCTGACATTCACTGCTCCTGTATGTGGTGGTTCCCCAGGGGTGCGGGGACAGCTGCTGCTCTCTGTTGAGAAGAGGCAGGATGGGTCCTGCTCCAAGCAAGGGCAGCGGTGGAGACACAAGATGTGGTGCTTCTCCAAGTACTTGGTGACTGTGCACCTCTGTTGCTGCAGACTGTGCAGATCTTTGTACATGCTATCTGACTACTAAAGCTGCGATTTAAGCCACTTGGCAGGTAAGGACACATTTGAATTACAAACAAATAACAACTTTATCTGATATAACTATGATTGTTCAAGATGGCTATAGCTCATATAGTTGACTTCAGTTCAAGCCTTTTAGTTTTAACCTATTCTAGAAATACTGCCAGCCATGAAACCTCGGTCTGGATCAGAGTGCTTACTTTGAGCACATCTTTTGTATTTTCAGTTCTGCTTTGGAAGGGGGAGTGAAGTTTTCCTGAGCTAATACTGTACATGTGTGTAGAAAAGCAGTATTTTAATGGCATATTGCCACAGAATAAGGAATTACTGCTATATAAAGAAAAAATAAACATAGGAAGAAAGCCAATAAAGCATTTTACAAAGAACAGCAATCTGACTGCTTGAGCTTAAAGAAATGGATTGTATATAATGTATGCAGTAAAATAGTTATTCATATCACGCAAAGTCTTAGTTAACTGTGTGCAGCTACATGAGGACTGCTGCTGCTGGGATTTTGTGCGGAACAGGGCTGATTCTGTGGGTTTAAGTACTTTCGAGGATTGTGATTAGATCTAGTGTCTGCAGGACTGATTGTTACATTCTGAATGCAAAGGACAAAGCCTGTGTTTCAGCTAACCTGCAGGAAAACTATTTGTGAAATAACTATTTAAGTTCACAAGACTAAAGTGAAAATACTTTTCTCAGTATACCATAGTAAATATGTCATGAACATACTTGCCTGTGTTTGGGGGTTTATTCAAACAAACAGGCTTACCTGTCTATCTCACAGTCCAAGCAGTATTCTCAAAATAACTGTCTTAATTTTTCCTTTTTTGTTGTTTATTTCTTTTTTCTTCCCCCCCCCCCCTTTTTTTTTTTTCTTGTGTCTAAAGAATTACCTGCCTCATCAAAACTACATCCTAATCAGTAAAAGAAATATATCCCACATGCATATTTGTCACACTTAACACCCTCTGAAATGATAGCAAAGGACATCAGCTCTAAAGGTTTGGTATGTGCCTGTTAATTTACACTGTGGTACCTGTTAAGCTTCACAGATAAAGAGATATTTCCTTACATTAGAGCCTGGGAAATGACGTGAACACAGTGGTATGAAGAAGAATTGCACCACATAGAAAGTGGTGTATCTTGTGAAGACCAGCAGACATAACTGGAACGCAAGTATTGATGTTACCCATATTCCACATACTATATAATCATCTGGAAATCAGTTTTAACAATGAATTCAACTTATTTGCCAAGGGATTCAGATGCTTGTTTCATATTTCAGAGGTAGTTCCTGAAACTATAGTCCTACTAATTGCTTTGAGTTTCTCAGGAAGAGAAACAGCTGTTGGAATTTAAGAACAAAGATCACAAAAGCCCCAAGTTTCTTGGCTGGAAATGCTTCCTACCAAGTTGCCTGCCTAAATTTTCTTTATGGGTATTAACTACTTGCCAGTTTCAACTTAAACTATTTGAAATGCAGCTTTATGCTTAATACTGTCTAGTTGCTGGAGCTGGTTAATAATTCAAAATAATATTTTGAAGCATTCCCATTAGAATTGAAAAATCAATTTACTCTTTCTCTCCAGTGGCTGCTGGTTACAACCTGTCACTAGTTCACTCTTGCCATTCTGGGGTAATTTGCCAAAACCTGTCACATCTCTTCATGTAAAGTAAATTAGTCACCCATTTATTTTGCTGTCCTTCTGATTCTTCAGTATCTACTTTCAGTCCAACAGGCTATTTCAATTTATACTTCTATTTAAAATAGACATATCCCTCTTTCGCCTTAATGTAAGCAATGCCTGCAAACTATTAGAATCTTCCAGTATGCAGTCAAGAGGCTTCCGCTTCTAATTGCTGGTTGACAAATGAATCCACAGTGTATGGCCTATTTATGGTGCTCATAAAAATGCTCCCATATTTAAAAAAAAATACTGTCCAGACTTCCCCTAGAAGAGATATTTTCCCACAGTAGTACAGTGTCTGCTGTACACATTGATTTTGCTCTTAAAATAAAAATATGATGTTTTATGGAGGTAAAGAATGAGCAGACTTAGCTGGAATTAACTATTGGTTTGGGTTGTGTATTTTTGTAGTGCTGGTTTCCAGGTGAGCTCGTGGGTTTGTTTGGGGTAGGACAATTTTCAAGGCATCCAGAAATAATCTTGTGAGGCCATCTCAGCACAGGCAACCGTCTGGACACATGGGCATATGCTAACAGGAAAAAAAAGGTATCCCGACTGTGGGAAGAACCATGCACTACTCAGCTGTGTACAACTCCCATCTGATACTTCCTGAGGACATGAGCAGTGCTTAGAACAGCTTTAGGAGGACCTGCTACTCAGTCACATATTTTATAGCCCTTACCTAAAAAACAACCCAGAGCATATGTTTAAACACTTAGCTGTGCAAGCAGTCCTATCACCTCTTGAAGTCTGAGGGGGCTACTCTTGAGCTTAAGTGCTTTCCTGGACTGGAGCCTTACTGAGCAATGAGAATGTCTGGTTTGGCTCTACCTCCTGTACGGAAAGTTGATATGTTCTTCCATACCATAGTGTAAAGTTGGCTGCCATCACCCCTTCCCCCCATCTCTTGGGGGGTCTGGTTTCCCTGTGCCCAGAGGTGTTGAGCCTACTGTCATTTCAGGGGCTGGGGTCTGCCCCTTTGCTCTCTCTGGCAGTTCAGGATGCAGAATTCCAGCTGCTCCTGAAGTGGTGGAGAGAATGTTTTCACTGTTTACACAGCAAGAGCTGCTGCACTGGAAGCACTGGGAAAGCTTTGCTTGGATGAAATATCTGCTCTCCCTTTACTGCCTGAAAACTGCAGGATCCTAAGAGTTCTTCTCAGAAGTTACTCCATCTATCAGATGTGTAGTACAGGCAAAAGTGGCTGTACTATTCCCATTTACCCACAGGATAAGAGAATTTAGGTCAATTTTCCATAACCTAGTAAGCTTAAATGAACGCAGTCTGCTGCCCGGAGTTAATCAGCTATGCCTGAGATGTGACAGTTTTGTGTGCATAAACATGCCCTTCATTCAAACTGTCCCTGTGCTGGAAACTTTAATATGTATTTTGTTTGACAGAAAGAAAAATCAAACATGAAGCACATAACCACTTCACAGCTACCTAATGCAGCCACAACTGATGTACTCCTCTGTGGTCTCCTACCTGCTCTGCATGGAACAACGAAGAGTAAATATTCCTAGCAGTACATCAACACTGCTTTAGGGTCTGCTTTCATATTTGTTTAGATTAGCTAACACTGACAAATTATTCCAGCCTATTTGCTTGTGAAAACATGCTTTCTTAGTATTTACACATATTACAACATTAAAAGCCCCAGCAGCTTACACAGCACCTTTAGAACTTGCAGCACTGCATCCTTGCTATGGGACTCTGCTACTGACCTTAAAGCTGGGATCTGTGACTATGTGGCATTTTCTGCAGTTGTAACACCTTCTAAATATATAAAAAATGACTATGTGTTCATGGTGCCATTAGACCATTTGCTAAAATTTACCCCAAAGATGCATGTGTTTTACATGTACGGTGACTGTGAGTTTTCAAAGCAGTAACATTACTTGCAAGACATTTTCCAAATCACTGCTGTTGCTACTGTGAGATGCCAGCTCTTTCCCTGCGGATTTTCTGTGTTATGGTTTTGTTGTTTGTTTGTTTTTAACACTGAAGTATAAATACAGAGTAACGGTATAAACACACGCCCATACCTGGATAAGGAATCTTTCCATATGTAACGATTTCATACAGGAGAATCCCGAATGACCACACATCAGATTTAATAGTGAAAGATCCATAGTTAATGGCCTCTGGTGCTGTCCATTTAATAGGGAATTTTGCACCTGTAAAAAAAAGTACAGTCTCAGTCAGTCACAGGCAAATTTAAACATCCAATATCAAGTCACTAGAAGGTCTTAAACTAGAAGGCCTATGACACCTCTAAATTAGCAAAGTTATCAGCAACTCCTTCTGTCCAAGAGTTATCAGCAGAGATGTGCTGCAGGACGCGTGTTGCCACACTGCATGTCCTGTGTCAGGTGCAAATAAGATCCTGAAAGTTACGTACCACCTTTTGACTCTTAGGTATGGCGAATTTTTGCTAAAAATACAGTCACCATTTTCCATTCTGCCCAGTGGTCAGGCACCAATCTTACAATTCCCATCACCTGGAACTTTGCAAGACTTTAACTAACTTTTCCTATTTTAAAGAAAGTCAGTTTAGCTTCAACATACACTTCAACGCGTTTCACATTCAGCCATAGATGCAAAAGCAGTAGCAGGTCATTTCTTAAGAAGTTGTATCTTGAAATACTGTCTCTCATTTCTAATTAACTGGTTCCAGAAAATCCCATACAAAAGCAAACTCCTTCCAGTCAAATAAGAGAAGTTCAATCAGCCTTTGTTGGGGAATATTACATTAGCTCTCCAGACAACAGAGTAATATAATACAAGCAGATTCTCTCTAGGCCCTTTTTAGCCTGTTCTATCATTCTGCCACAATATACCAGGTAAGCTGGGAAACTTTTTAGCCTGTTCTATTATTCTGCCACAATATATCAGGTAAGCTGGGAAACTTTTCTGAATGGCAGAAAACACATGAAAGAAACTTGGCATAAAGAATTTATAACCTGAAAGGCTATCAATATAAAATGTCCAGAGCTAGCTAAAAACCACAGATATGGGTTCTGTACCTCTGAAAACTGTTTAATCAGACCCTTCCCTCTAATCTATTGAATTATTGTTACCCAGTGACCACTGAATAGTTCATCTTCCTTTAATACCAAGTGTAGTGCATTGTTCTCATTCTTCCTCATACCTTAGTTCTTCCCCTCTTGTCCTACATTACCACAGTTTCCATCCAGACTGTATGAAAATATGAGGAAGCGTCTTTAAAACGAAAAGGGGAAAGCCAGCCAACAAACCTGTTCCGAAAAGTTATCCCAATGCAATCTGTGCATGGAAACAAATAAAAACTTTTCACTACAACGAACTGACCACACACTTCTTGAAAGGATCCTTGACAACATTAGCAAAGCACACATGACAAAATCTAGAAAAGTCTCTTCAATGCTGTGATTTCCCCTCTTGCCAGTGCTGACCCTGATGCGATGTCACTTCCCATCCGTGTGCTGAGCGGGGACGTGATCCAGCCTCTCAGAGCCGCGACGCGCAGCAACGGTGCTGCTGGACACACACGTCAGTGCTGCAGCTCCTAAAGCAGCTTCAAAAGGTAAGTAGTTCTGCTAAAGGTTTTCTTGTTACCAGCAACTACACCTGCTAGGGCTCCTTCCTCTCCCTAAGGGAAAGGAGGTGCATGTAGCACTTAAGGATGTGAAGAGAAAATAAGATCATATTTTCTTGTCATTTAATTCAGTGGGATGGAAGCTGTGGCTGTGCAATTAATTTGTTGAATATAGAAACATATGTGTGCAGCTAAGTACTCTCAATTTTCTTTGTTATTCAAATTTATTTCAAATAAACTTTTCAAAAAGCCTGGGGAGCACAGAAAGGTTATTTGTTTCCTCATTCTTTCTAAAAATTGTTGGCATTAGAATGCTGCCTCTAGGAAGCTGTTACAGCATTTTCTGTCCTTGGTGACCATATCGTTGTTATGTACAGCCTCACTGCCTCCCAGAGGCTGAAGTTTTAAAGACACAAATGAAAATACGTACCTTCCCTTGCTGTATATTCATTGTCTTCGATGACTCTTGCTAGCCCAAAATCAGCAATTTTGCACATCAGTAAGTCCGAAACCAGAACATTTGCTGCTCTCAAATCTCGATGGATATAGTTTTTTCTTTCTATGTATGCCATCCCTTCTGCAATCTGTAACAAAAGAAACAACTATTTTGATATTTCAACACCACACACCACCATCAGCAGGTCTGAGCCCTCTGTTCTTTCAGTGTATCAGCAACGCCACATCCAGCTTATTCATTACCAGTATCTTTGGAGCAATTTTTAGATGTAAGCAAGGAAATGGTGATTGCCATGGAAAACTTATGTGCAGATCCAGTCCTGCAAAACTATACTTACAGTAGCAGCTTCATAAGAAATGTTTGGGTGACTAACATCTGGCAGGATTAGAGATATGTATTAGAGACATTTCCCAAAAGAAAACCTTAATTAAATGTTCCTATGATTTTGACAAAGATATTTTCTTCCTCAAACTATTAATCAGTTTATTCCCCAAATCCTAAGAAAATTGAAGGAAGGAATTAATAAGTTAAGCAAGATACAGATGTTAAGGGTTGACGAAGCAACTGTGCAAATGGAGTTAAAAACAAACAAACAAAACAACAACTTTCTATTTACCCAGTATAGGCCTGGACAATAAGGAAACTATTACTCAGATATGGCAAACAACTTTATAATTTTCTTCTACAGCAACATGTACCTGCTTATACACAAGGAGTGTTTGGCAACAGCAGGCTCTCAGATACTATCATAAGTAAATTTAATTTGTATTTCAGCAGCCCAAATTAATATCCTAACCAAAATAAAGATTAATAATGTCATCAAAATATGCACTGAAGATGATTTTTTTCAGTATTTGCCCAGACTAACTTTTTTTTTTTTCCCCTGCCCTGAAGGAAAATATTTTACTTTTTGGAATGAAAGAAACTGAAATAATAGTTTCTATACTCAGAGCAATAAAACCAACGTGTAGATCATAATCTGTGTAAAAGTTTAAGAGGAAGCAGGAAAAAATAAAAAAGAAACTCGGGGCTTGAGAGCTGTCGGTTTTTCCCTCCCCATCAGACTCTGGCAAGGGACCACTCCCAGGCAAGGTCCACAGTCCACCCTGTGCTGCAGGTACCTCTCCAGGACGTCTGCGGGTGGGTGACAGACAGCTCGTCCTCAGCCACAGGGTTTGGGGAACACACAGGCTCCCAGATGTGCTAAGGAAGCAGCAGTGAGGCAGGAAGGGTCCCAAGCACACCCATACCCTGGCTCTCTCCACCTCAGCAGAAGACAAGTGCTCAGGTCCCCTCTCAGCAGCAGAGGTTCTCGTTTCAGCCGTGCAGTAAAGCAAGCAGGAGCGCTTGACCAAATTTTAAGAAAATATTAACATCACTTCTGCTTAGCCTTTTTTAAAAAGTCCCCATGGGAGTACTGCAAAGGCACACACTGCCACCACTTACAACACAAAACCACACGGTCCTCGTTCCTCTTTTTCGGTTTAGGCAATGGAAAAAAAGAGCTGCTTGCCCTCCCGTCTCCTTCCACTGCAAACCTCTTCTTACAAACCAATATATTCTTCAGAGCAGAGTGTTTCATTGCCCTTGTACTACACAGCGGGGTTCTGACACCAGACCAGAAAGGAACTCTGATGAACAGAATGAAGAACACCTGCATTTCACATTTTCTAGAAATAAGTAGGATGTTGTATAATGAAGGAAGCAGCTCCTAGTAAGTAATTGCTGCAGAAAGTCTTACTAGAGACTTACAGACAAAAATAGAAGAGTAGTATTTGATTCAGAGCCCACTCTGCCTCTCCCTGCTCCCCATGCCGTTGCTTGGGTTTGGGGAGGACTGAGAGATGAAAGCGAAGGTTTTGCTGTAAGATCAGTGCTGAGGCTGGACTGGCCGGCTTGCCAGATACGATCAAAATGCAGACAGGTCTGCTAATGTGACCTAAAATACATCAACCATCACAAAGGAATCAACTTTCCACCTACTTCCCTGTACAGATTTAACCTTTGGGTGAACTCACAAAAGAGACATTTGTGACTGTGATATTTAGTTTCCAAGCCCCACCAAGCACAGCCATTGGAAAGACCATTTTATTTCCTCTTATTTGTGCCAGACTCACTGTAGTCATAATCTGATTAGTCACAAATGAAGAATGTGACATCAAACAATTCATTATGTTTTCAGCAAATATAAACTACATTTTCATGTAATTCCCGGACAATGGTTTTGACTGTGCTGAATCAGAGAAATTCAAAGAAGCCACGTATGTACAAGCATTTGGGCATGCAAAAAATTCCCAGGTAGGAAAAGAATAATGGGCAAGGAATTTTGAATGGGAGAGGGAGGGGAAACATGACAAATGGACTATAGAATTCACACATCTGGTCACTTTAAAACCTCTGCTTGTGGAAAAAGAAAAAAAAAAGAGGATTTATTTTAATCAAGGGAATGGGTGCCAGAGCCCATGTGATAACTCTTTACGATAATTGTTGGGTTTTCATTGCCAAATGATATGTTAAATGTAGAGAAATTCATGGGAACAAAAGAAAATTAAAGCCTTTTCCCCCCTCTTTTAATGATCATTGTTACCTGCCAAAACTGTTCAGCTACGTGTAACTACTACTCAGGAGCAGGCTTGGAAAGCAAATTTGGGCTTCTGGAATATCTTTTTGTGGCCTTTAAGAGAGGACTCTGCCTACACAAGTGTTACCACCAAGAAGGGAGCAGTTTCCCCTTCACCTTTAATGAACTACTGATGCACTTCTAGAAACACCCAAGCTAAATCCTTTTAAAACCAACCAACCAATCTCTGAATACTAGGAACTGTGTATCCAAAGCAAGAATGACGAGTAGCTCACTAGTTCCTGGAAGAAATAAATCTGCTTATGCTCTTTCTGCCTGTAAACCAGGGTAATTACTCAACTTTCTGGAACACTTGTGGGTCATTTCACAAACAGGTACAAAACTCTTTCAAAACCCTGAACAAAAATGGCAACAAAAGCATGGAGCAAACAGTGTTGCTTTGAAACCATGCTTTCTCTACTTTCTGACCCATTTTTTTTGTAGCTTCTGAAGGTATTTGGAGAAAGCAGCAAAAGCAGCAGAAGCTAAACAATAAGCCAGCCCTTTTCAGGAGGGGACACTGTGGTCACAGAAGAGCTACACCTTCTGAAAAGGTCACTTGGTCACAACTCCTGTGCTTCCTTGGTGAAACATCACAGTTCATGTGAAACAGCACATAGAGGGATGGGCAGTTAGGTGTTTTTTTTCAAAAGGTGAGACTTGGCTATTTTGTTTGTGTGTTGGTTTTTTTGTTTGTTTTTTGTTTGTTTGTTTTTCCTACAAAACGGGAGACATTCTGGATTCCTTCGTAGCTCTGTTTTTCAGCTAAATACATGCTTAATTTCAACTCCCATTCCAAGGTCTGTGATCTTCATTTGTAAGAGTTATTTCAAACAAACTGTGCCTTACACATAGGTTCCAACGTTGCTTATTCATGCAAAGGGAGGGTTATGGCAAGATATGTAATGGATTTCACTTATGCATTTCTAGGCTGTACGTAAAAATGTGGAATACTAAAGAAGCCTCATAGGATTCTTTGGCATCATGCTGAGAATGTATTATGTCATTTTGAGAAGGAAAACTAAGTGACACGGATCATGAAGAAGAGTGGAATGGAAATCAAAGGGAATGAAAGAATGGCCAAATATGAAGAACTTTTTTTTTTTCCTCAGGAAATGAAATTTTAAACAACCTAAAAGGCTGATAGGTACAACCTCATAGTTAAAAAGCCTCAGGAACAATGGCACCATCAAAAATCCTCAGCAGTTACAAGTGCAAGGGCAAATCACACATTGTAAAGGCAGTGCCTGACAATAAAAAATTGACAAATCTTACATGGTCAGAAACACCTGAAAATGATGAAGCCAGATTTAAAAAGTATAAAATATAAGAAAAATGAGATCACCCACAAAAAGTGCTACAAATAGTAATTATAAGCAGGGTGCATTAGTAACAGGACAAGACCAAGGAAACTGTTCACTTTAAATGACTGATTAAATGATGAAGACTACCTGCAAATTGCACAGAGAAGTTTTTAAATGTGTGCCTTTGCTTCAGTCTCCACTGAAAGGGCCAAGGATACACACATTGTAAAGAGATAAGAACACTGGATGAAAAAGGGAAGGAACTAGGTCAGGACAGTTTTTGTGGATAGAGGTGGTTTATGAGACACCTGGAAACTGTCATTAAATCCAAACTCACAGATCCTCACTCATCTACAAGGCAGGCAAGTAAAATAGGAAAAAAAAGAAAAAAGTAAGTGAAGAATCAGTATTCAAAGTTGAGCAGAGTTTTTATTTGGTTACAAATGAAGTCAACTGTGGGAAAACAAAACCAAACCAAACCCACAAACAACCACAAAAGGTTATGACTTACAGCTTCCAAAATATTGAGAAAAGTAGGCTAAGAACCTTTCCAGTCCTCTCCTGCCCTATTTTAAAAGAAAGCCATGTAGAAATGATTACTTAGAGATGGTTTAGGTATGCTTTTAAGAGATTTCCCATTGTGTTGGTGGATGTGGCTTTTTACTCTTTCGAGGATCTGCATTATAAAACTACACGTGCAAGCACAGGCAGCAGAAGGCAGGGGTTGGTGCATAAAGGTAGCTTCAAAATTCCCCTTGCATCGCTGCTGCCTGCGAGACAGGCAGGGATGAACGGCTGCACCCACTACCCAGGGCTGCTCTGGGGCTGGGAAGATGCTCCTGGGGGTCCAGCCATGACAGGGACATCCTGGTTGCATCCTTCATCCTTTGCTCAGTGGGTGGGGGATGGTGGCCTCAGAGCTGCTCTCAGTTGCCCACCAGCTCAGGGCCAGGGCTCAGTGGGATGCTCCTGCCCAAGCAAGTAAAGCAGCACAAAAACCAGACTGCAAATGAGTGCAAAGCACTCAGGGTGGGAGGGAGCATCCTGCTGGTGAATTTGAAGCAGAGGAAATAATGGAGCATATCCTGAGGTCCACGCTGCTTTAAATTTGTTAATTCTCAATTTCTAGGGAAGCACCTCACTAAAAAACAGTCTCCAGTTTTGGAAGGTTTGAAGCAAACATGCTATTTATCTGGACAAGACTGTCTTTGGTCTGGGATTAACCAAAACCAGCTTCTTTTCAATAATGTTCAGATGCACGATAAAATAAAATATACTTCTTGATCACAGAGTTTTCCAAAAGGGAGTTCATCTTCACGTGACTCTGTCTATGAAGCATGTGTAGACCCTTTGTATCTGGCAACTGAAAACTGTTTTTAAATAGTCACATTTTAATCTTCAAGTGATATGTAAGTGTAATACAAATTTTCAGTTTGTAACAGTGCTTATCTTAAAGCTGAAGTCAGGAGAGGCGGCAAAAACATGTTCCTCTCGCTCCAGTTGAGCAGCTGTGTAGTCAAAACAGACCCACGGGGAAAAAAAGGATTAGTAAAGTAACATATATAATTAGGCACTGGACCTTTAGAGGGTATCATTAAAAATGAAAGAAACCTGAAAAGGAATATGGCAAAACTGCAGTGGAAATCTCTCAATGGCAAATAAGCATTAAAATTAATTCTAATTTAGGACTTTCCTCCACCTCCTTAAAAAAGAGGAGAGGGATTAAAACAGTGCATCAAAAAATCTCCATTAATTTTATTCTAGGTTTCTTGTTATTTTAATGACATTGTAGCCCTAGAAGGCAGAAAGAAGAGTTGCCAGTGAAGTTGTAAGTCATAAAAGAATTAACGAAAGTATCAGCGCTGCACAGGCAAGTAGAAAGACTGTTTTTATGACAAAGTTTTGACCAGTTTGAAAGTTATCAGTAACAACTGATATAATTTTCCTAACCACAGCCACCACGCTTGTGTGTGCTACACAGTAGATAATGGTTTTGCATAAGAAGGACGTAGAGTTTAGACATGCAAAAGGTTCACTGAACTTGCATCGGACATTCTCAGCAGATCTTATCAAACAGAAGCAAGTACGATTTCCAGAACTGTGAAATAAAGAATCAAGACCTCTTTGGGTAAATTACCCCTGGGGCAAGACAAAAACTAACTAGTAAAACCCAGAGTCTGCCAGTCGCTTTAGTGCTGAAGGAGCCAGGATGCTGCCTGCAGATGACCAAAGGGAAGACAGGCAGTCCACACATTGACTGGTTTGGCATTAGCGAGATTTGGCAGCATAGCTCATGGATAAAGCAGTGAAATTCATTTACACTCCAACTCATCAGTGGGAAACAACAGCTAACAGCACCTTTCGGTTCCCTAAGCTGACAGGCAGAAGTCCCAGGAAGGGGAACCGCTTGTGAACCGTGTCAGCAAACACCTGCCAGACACGCGGCAGCTGCAAGACCGGCCACTGAGGCACCAGCAGCCGTCACACAGGCAGGGAAAGGGGCTCAGATTTTGCCTTCTCCACATTCCTGGCTGTTTCTGGCATGTCAGACATACTGGCAGTTCTGCTCTGTACTAAAAGGAGGTAGTATGTGCTTGAAGCTTCCTTTAACACACACTCCTTTCAGAGACTTCTAGCATTCATCTCTTGTGGCCAAAATAATCTTTGCCAGGGCACAGCTAACACTAGATTTCCCCAGCCCCTACTCATATGCACTAATTAAAACACAAAAGAGAAACTTCAGCTCTTTCAGAGAGGAGATTGATTTAGAAACTGAGCTGGGCCACCTGTCTAGCATGCATTTTCTTGTCATGTTTCCCACAAGCCTAATTTCATAAATGGTGATTGTTAGTACAGCAAAAAAAACCCCATAAAAATCCTGAATCCACAGCTGTACACTAAAGTAGTCACTCGATGTAAGTGTAACTAAGCAGAATCACAGAATCATGGAATAGTTTGGGTTGGGAGGCACCTTCACAGCTCATCCAGTCCAATCCCCCTGCAATAAGCAGGGACATCTTCAACCAGATCAGGTTGTTCAGCCTGGCCTTGAATGTCTCCAGGGATGGGGCCTCTTCCACCTCTCTGGGCAACCTGGGCCAGTGTTTCACCACCCTCACTGTAAAAAAATTTTCTTCCTTATATCTAGTTTAAATCTCCCCTCTTTTAGTTTAAAACTGTTACCCATGTCCTATTCCTACAGGCCTTATTAATAAGTCTGTCCCTAGTGATCAGCTATCACTGTCAAAAAAGGCAATTGGTGAGTGTGGATGTTAGGCTATCAAAACAGCAAAATCACTATAGCAGAGTAGGAGTATATTTGATTACTTGCTTGAAAAATGCTCCTTTTTTTTTTTTTTTTTTTTTTTTTTAATTTTTGCCTAGGGGAGCAATCCTTTCCTTTTAATAAATTCAGGACTTTTTACCCCTTGTAAATGCAGATTTCTTTCAAGACTGTTCAAGGCAAATGCGTTATGAAGTCGGTGAGTGGTGCACTAACAGCAGTCTGGCAATGGAAACACCAACCCACAGCACTCTGCAACACCACCTGGAGAACCCGCTTCAGCTGGGGGTTCATGTTCAACTACCTGCACTACATGCTTCAGGTATCTAATAGTCACAGAGACTACATCCTCCTCTCTCTTCCTCCCATTCCCAGTCCCTCATTATCTGACAAGGCCATCCTAAGTTAGTAATGGCCATTCCTCTGGATAAAAAGGCAACATACTGAGTGAAAACACTTGTTGTCCATTTTCCTCCTGCTGTATGGCAAGTCCATTGGTAACACACCCTTCTGCAATGGGCCGGGTTTGCTCAGCAAAATTTTTGTTACAGCAGATGTCCTGTCTGTAGACATGTGGATGCCAGCAAGGCAGCTCTGTGGCATGACTGGGAGCAGGTCAGCCTCATGCAACGTCACTGACGTATCAGGGGAAATGCAAGCCAATCCTCAGCTACCATGTTTTGCATTTTCAGTCTTTCTGAGAAGCTGGGATAGTCTGGTAAACTGCCTTGCCAGAATGGTGTGATTAGACAGTCATTAAGAGCTCAAATGTGTGTTCACCAAGGCAAAAAAAAATATCCCTGATCTTATTTAAGTAGTTCACCATGAACTTCCTTCTATGCTTTATTTTAATTTTTGTATAAACCAGAGTCATACCAAAAATACTAGACACATTTTAAGTTCTCCTTTATATACAGCCTACATTCTGGAAAAGTGTGATCCATAGGTCTGCAGTAAAATTACCATTACCTTAGCAGTAGGCCAACAGAGTCTGAAAACATTTTTGTCTGTCTTTTGTCCTAAACACCCATCAATTAACATTCAGACTGTCAGAGTTAGAGAAGACCAGCGGAACATCTGTGCTGGGCAGAGGGAAATATCAGGTCTGAGAACCACATGCAGCCTGCAAGTCTATTCCACACAGTCCTGTTATTACCCAGCGGCATTAAGGGCTCTTTACAAATGTGCTCAACAAACCTTTACATTCTTCCTTTAAGAAAAATCCCAGTATCTCTGTTCCAAAGTTTTGTTTGGGCTGCAGCTAGAAATGCTTTGCTTTCAGATGACTCTGCAACCCAAGGCACGGCTCGCCCTCGGGAATTTCTGTTGATAGTGTACATCCTATGTGAAGAGAGCGATTTCTCATATCACCTGTGCTGCAGAAGGTCCTGGGCCCTGAGGTCAAATGCAGGAGCTGCCTCTGAGAGGGTGCTGTCAGATCAAGGTGACAAGTGATGTCCATATCAAGTGACCCAACCTTCAAAGCTTTGTGAATGATAATCACTGACCCCTGTCATCTTGGAAGTCATTTAGCCATGTTGCACACAGTTAGCATTGCTCTCTAGTTCATTAAGCTTTTTAAGACTTAAATTTCTGAAAGCACAATATTAATTTAAAATGAACACAGCATCCCTATCTCCAATAAAAAGGTCTGCTATAAAACCACATCTGCTTTCCTCTCCATATCCTGGGCCTCCTTTCATATCACTACTCATAGATACTCTTCTCTCCCTTGAATTTTACACAATATTGTCAAAGCTACATTTTTTTTCTGCCCACTGTTATTCATCTCACCTGACCATGACCCAGGATCCATCAAGTTTTCCACATCTACAAAGCTTTGGCCCCGCTAAGTTTTCAAGGACAAGTTCCCCAAAGAGTTCAGAAAACTTTGAAAGGCTATAGCTACACTGAACCAAAAATTATAGCAAAACAGCTCCTGCATTGAATCTATGTTAAATAAAAATCTCTATTTGATGTATTCAACATCTATATAACAATATGTGATACATAATATATGATAGGATAGTTCCGGTTGGAAAGGATCTCCAACAATCATCTAGTCTAACTGCATGACCACTTCAGGCCACTTTAAACAAAAGTTACAGCATGTTGTCAAGGACATTGTCCAGATGCCTCTCAAACACTGACAGGCTTGGGGTATCAACCACCTCTCTAGGAAGCCTGTTCCAGTGTTAGACCATCCTCTCAGTAAAGAAATGCTTCCTAATATCTAATCTTACATTTATTCATATAGCATGGGGCTCCAGGCAACTTTGATCCAGTCTTTGACACACAAATCAGCCTGGGGTCTCTCTCTACAACTTTCTTTTGTGACATGGGATAACTTGTATACTACTTTCGACACAGTCATCACGGCTGATCAATCATATACTAGTACCTGAAACGTCATTTGATTGGATTTCATTTATTTCACTGTAATTTATGTTAGAATTTGAAGCCAACGATAGTCTGCTGAGGTCAACAGAGAAGTCTGACAAACAGATCTATCTTAAGAAGTAAAAACAACACATCTATTAACACTGAAGGAATCTCATAAGCAGAGACTCACAAACTTGTATTTACACTTTCAACTCACAGCTGCTCAAAGCAAAAACAACCTTTCCATGAAGAAAAGTGGCTGTGTACCACTGCCATCTCAGCAGGGTACCATCACCATCTAAGCAGGTCACCTGCAGCATCTAAGAGCTAAGCCTAACAAAACATAATCCCTCTGAAATATCTTTTTTCTATTCCCTCCTTTCAACTAACCTTATTTACTCAGACCCAAACTTATTTGAAAGTCATGTTATATTTTAATGGAAAAAAAAATAGGATAAAGTTGCCCAGCAAGAGTTTCAGACTCAGAGAGAAATAAACTCCCTTAATTTTGAGCATATTTCTTAAAATTTACCTGAGCAGAGAAGTCAATTAGCTTTGGAAGCATCAATTTACTTCCTTCATCACTCTTCAGAAAATCCAGCAAGCTTCCTATGACAACAGAGAAAGAGTTAGTCAGTGCAGCTCATTATAATACCAAAATAAAAGTCACACCAGGTCCCCAGTCTTCTGGATCACAAAATTTTTACAGTGAAGTATTTTGATGTATTTTCAAGGTGACTACAGTAAACCAGTCTCTGTACAGGGTATAACATCTGTAACAGCCAGGTCAGCATGTCAAGCATCCAAGTTTTGCCAATTTCCTGGGCACAGAAAACTCTCATCAGACCACACCTTAGTTCAGTGATGCTGAATTTGATAATTACCCTATTCTATGGGCTATCAGGAAAGGTGTCTAGGAGAATCGCACATCAATCCTTTCCAAATCATAGAGAACAAAGTGGTTCAACCGTAGCCGTTGTTTCTGAAGGGATCAGCAGAACTGCTTGAAAGCAGAACAAACCATAAAAACTACAACCCAAGACAAGCTGAGAAGGAAACTTCACTTATTTTGTGTAGTGATGCTCTAATAAAACTTCTCCTTTCCTCATAGTGCAGCAATCCTTGCAGGACCACTCACCCCTCACCTTATTACACACATATTTATCAATTCAAGGGCCTTATAAGGCAATTTCTAAGGTTTCTTTTAGTTGCCTTACTGTGACACTAGACATAAAAGTTGGGTAGGGAACACAAGGGAACCAGAGTTATTTTTGGGGTTGCATCTAAAACAATTAAAAATGCTACACTTAAGAAAACTGTAAAAATAGTTTATTTCACAAATACAATGAGGAATCATAAAATTAAATCCTCAGTCCTCCTCTAATATACTCCTTCAGTTCTTATCAGAGCATTCAAAAGAATAATGCTAAAATACCAAGTTTTCCCTTTTTATTCCTTCCTTTTTAAAGAATGGGGACCAATTTAGGAGAAGCAGAAGAGTTTACTAAACCATTGCTTGCAGATCCAGTGTTGTTCCTACCTTTTGCCATGAATTCTGTTATAATATAAATAGGTTCTTCTTTGGTCACTACAGCATAAAGCCTAACGAGCTTATCATGCTGAAGTGTTTTCATGAGGTTGGCTTCCTCCAGGAAGGCTTGTGCAGACATCGTTCCAGGCTTCAGAGTCTTCACAGCCACTTTGGTACTGTTGTGATAATAACCTAAAAGGAGGGAATATGTTCAGTGCACTTGAAGTAACTCGGTGCCGCACAGCATCCCGACTCGTAGGAATTTGCAAAGCAGGTGAGGTTGGATTCCAGGAATAGCTAAGAGCCTGAGAGCAAGTGCCACAAATATTTATGCTAGAATTCCTTTTTATTTTGCCACCGATACAATGTTGCAGTGAAAAAAATAATCCATTCCCGATCGTTAGAAATCAGTTATCTGAAAAAAAATGAAGCAAGCAAATCATCTTACTTCATACCAAGTTTTCATTTTCAAGTATTCCATAAAATACTCCAACAGTCAAGAGATGTTTTAATGAATGTCCACATAAATTGTCTCAAAATCTAATAGAGTCCATGGATTGCTTGCAAGATTCTGGAGTGTCTTTAAATACCACAATTATAACCATTGTACTCACGCCAGTCTCATAATCCTTTATGTAACCCTCAATGCTCAAAACAGCATTACAGGAAAGCACAATCAAATGAGGATTCTTATGACCAATAAAGATACGCTGCCAGGACTGCAATCCTCTAGTGTTCAGAGCAAGATTTAAAATGTGATAACTTTTTATCACATAGCTCATGCCAAGAGTTGAAGGGACTGTGGCTGTTTCATTTATCTGCTTATCAAACCTTCTAATGTAATATTGTAGTTATATAAAAAGAGCAACTATCAGTAAAGAGAAAAGCAGTGAGTTATTTTCTGCCCTAATGTTTTCCAAACATTAAATAAATGTTAAAATAGCACTAAAATAACAATAGTGTAACAAGCGTTGATCATAAAGTTAATCTTGTAAAGTCATTTAATTTGAAAAAGAAAATAAGACAAAGAGAAAAATATAAATACAACTTCCTCCTAACTTTTCAGATTTACTGAACATTCCAGGAAAATCAAACCCCAGCCTTTTTTCCCCCACTGTACCCATTTCAACATTGCGAAAATATTTCTTGGAAGAGGTAAAACCTTCATGACCCAATGAAACAGCTTCATTTCCTTACTCAGCAACAATCCAGACAGTGTTAGAGCAATGGCTACATCTCTAAATTGTGGTTGTAGAATCATAAAATGGCTTGAGTTGGCAAGGACCTTTACCTTTAAAGGTCATCTAGTCCAACCCCCCCTACAATGAGCAGGGACATCTTCCACAATGTCTTCATACTATTTATCATCTTAACATAGGAAATCAGTGGCAAAGCAAGAAACTAGTTTTCAGATCTTAAGTGATTGCTCCAACTACTGTTCCATCACCTTTCTTACCGAAGCATCATCACCTGAGAAAAGCCACAAAAGTTACTATGTCTATCACAAATTATTCACCTCCTTGATTATGAAATATATTTTTCCAACCATGGTCAGGTCAAAGCATAACAAAGATATGCCTCTGGATGATCTAATAATAAGAACTAATTACTACAGGTCAAATTCTGCTGTTAAAGCTCAGGTATACAATTTATATCTATCAGAAAAACAGATATTAAATACACCACTTCCTGCTTACGAAGAACCTTATTTGTATCATTTCTACTTTTCCATCCCATACCCTAAAGCAAAGCACTCCCAATTTGTTGAATGCTCTGCTGAACATACTAATTAATATCATTATTTCTGTGAAGCAACTATGACCAACACACAACATTAACAATGTAACAGTATTTTACATTCACCAAAGAGATCCATGAAACAAGGATTCTACTTAAAGTTTACTACAACACCTCAGTGATAGTGAGGTTGGATGGTAACACAAAAAGCAGATTAGATGAGAGCAATAGAGATAATTGATCCTGGTCTCTCTGATGTTCACTTATTTCATCAGGTATTGGGAGGGATGTGACATCAAAACACTGAAGAAAAGTGGTTGTGAACTCCATGAACACACACAATGGCATCTGTAAAAAACAAGACCCTTGACAGGTTGGTAAAAATGGAATTTGTCACCTCTCTTGCCCATCCACCATCAGCAAAAGCAGCATTAGCTTGACTTGGGCTGGGTACCACATCAGACCTGGAGCAGGCAGCACCTTTTTAGTGTGCATCTGTACCACCTGCTCTTAACAAAGTCGTGGTCATCATGCCAGATCACTTATTATCTTGAAAACTTCTGAAGTAGTTTCCATAAAGATCATCTGCTTTGCAGGCACATTCTTACTGCACAGGTAAGAAACTGCAGCCTGTGCAGGTGGAGGGAAAACTGGTGACCTCAAAGCATGTCAGCAGGTGACAGCAAATGTAATGTTCAGTCTGCATCACAGAAGGATTCCAGCAATGCACAGGGAGCTGTGGGAAGGGATGGCTACAGCACTGCCTCACCCTCACTTTGTACAGTACCTGGGGCTCTGAACCCTTCACTAACACCTCCATGGCTGAGCTGAACCTGGCTCCGGGTGTAGACCCAGCACTTGCTATATCACGATATTCTTTGCCACATGACATTAGTGAACATATGGTCAGTTTGCTGCCTAAACATGAGTTCAAAAGGATAGCTAAGCAACAGAATTCCTGCTTATACCTAGAACAGCTGACATAAAATTCAGATCCTTTGCAGCTAACATTAAGTTCATCTGTGTGCTTTAAAATCAATTTCTGACACCGATGAGATGTACTGGTGAGTTTTCTTCATTCATTTTAGATGTCTTTTATTTTCTGCAATATGATTTTTTTCTGATTTTTCTAACAGTTGCATTAAAAAATACACCTCCAAAATTTGTATTACTTATATTCTAATTTGGGGTTACCGAATAAAAGAACCTTTTACACCTGAGACGCAAGCAAAATGTGTCTTATTAATAAAACACACTATAACGGCTCCATTTGGCTTGTTAACTTTTTTCTCAGCCTTGCTTGAGAATTCTCTTCATGGATTATTAATATCACAGAGCATTATGGTTCACATCATATCAGTGCATACTAGGAACAAAAATGCATAAAACATAGACCCTGTTTTTGCAGTGGTACTCTGGTTCATCACATCACTAAAGAAGCTGCCCAGACGCACTGAACCCCATGGTCAAAAAACCTTTCATACCAACACAGGAAGCAAGTCCCTCTGTGGTTTAGATTCCTGTTAAAAATTAAATGTGATGCAAGCAATAGTATGCAAGTCTGAGGAGTGCGATGATGTCTTAAACAGAGACATGTTCTTCTCTATGTTAGAATAGAATCCTCCGAAAGCTGCTAGTGTTTCAGGTAAGTTTATGTCAGATATTATTACTATTATTTTGACAGAGTAGTATCTCGGACAGCTGGGTTGCCACCAAATTCTTGCATGGGCTTAATCAGGCCAAGCTGTGATATGAATTTATAACAAACAGTAATGAGGTCATGCCTCCCATTTCTGATCAGATCTCCAGGTCTCCAGATCTGAATCTCTGTGTAAAGGAAACTCTTCAGAGTTGAAGGAGATTCACCTGCCCACTTTATTAGTGACAAAGACTCTCTTCATGGGTTCACTGGAGCCTTCAGAAGGAGCACAGCCAAGTGCTTGGGGATATAGGAGTCTGCTTTTTGCTCCTAGGCTTTTCTCAGTCCTCCCATAACATAACACCCTCCAAGATGTGCAAGATGTCAACTTGGAAGCCCAAAGAGTACTTATAGACAAACTAAAATGAAAAGGCTATAAAAGATAACGCTAGCAGATCTTCACATTGCAGTAACAGTATTGCTCCGTCTTTCCATGTATCACAGAAGTGCTGAAGTTGGAAGGCATCTCTTGAAGACACCTGGTCCCAACCCACTGATCAAGCAGAGCCACCTACAGCCATCCAGCACTATGTCCAGATGGCTTCTGAATATCCCTCCAAGGATAGAGACTCCACAATGTCTCTGGGCAACCTGTGTCAGTGCTTGGGAAAAAGTGTTACTTGATGTTCAGAGGGAAACTCCTGTGTTTCAGTGTGCGCCCACCACCTCTGGTCCTGTCACTGGGCACCATTGAAAAGAGTCTGGCTCAGTCCACTTTGCACTCTCCCTTCAATATTTGTACATACTGATGAGATGACCCCGAGTCTGCTCCTCTCCAGGCTGAACGGTCTCAGCTCTCTCAGGCTTTCCTCATGTGAGATGCTTCAGTCCCTTCATGATCTTTGTGGCCCTTTGCTGGACTCTTCTCCAGTAGCTCTACATCTCTCTTAACTGGGGAGCCCAGTTCCTCTGAACGGGACACTGTTCCCTCTGAAACTACAATTCTAAGTACTCTTATCAAGAATAAATGTATTCAGTAATTGAACCATGGAACAATATTTCTCTAATTCATACTATGACTTAAAAATACATTTGTTCTACATGAGGAGAGCATATAACAACTAGCTCGTTAATCAAGAGAGTACATCAACCAGGTTATTTCTCAGTACCTCTACATAACTCCTGATGCCTCTGGTTGGTCATTACAATAAAGAGCATTTGTTGACACCCCTGTACCACCCAGCTGACCTAATACATCTTTTCCAGCTTGTACTTCCTCAGTTCTAAGATTAACCACGCTCCCTACTCAAGAGGATCTGCGCCGTGCAAAGCAGCCTCTCTCACTTCAGAAAGGAAGCAGAGAAGAGGAAACACAGTGATCACTTTTACAGTACATTAGTTTTTCTCACAGTGCAGTGATTCAGATACAGGGGTTAGGCCTAATTTAGATGTTAAAATAATGACACAAACAAGAGGAAACATCTTGAACCAGAAACACCCTTTCAAAGTTTCTTGCCTGTGTGTGTGTGTGTGTGTGTGTGTGTGTGTGTGTGTGTGTGTGCGCAGAAGTAGTCACTTCCCAAAATGATCTGCATTTTCAAGCAGGTGATTACTTTCTGCCACACTGTCTTTCATAGCATTTCAGTGTCAGTTAAACATTTCTTGCCCTGGTTTATTAGACAGGAAAACCTGCACAATGACTGACACTTGTCTTAACTAGTATGCAAATTATCATTCATGTATATCATAAGCTAGAAGCTTAAGTTTTACTTATGAAGGTAGACAAAAGGCTGAACTTGGCTACACTATATTACAGAGATGTGTTGCTTGTATTTTTTTTTACACGATTTATATCAAAAGATTGCACCTACTGTTGAATTAAAGCTTCCTGGTTGACACTGTAGTTGTGTATGGAGTGTGCCACTCAAATATCATTCTGTGCTTTACTTTTCTAAATGAGAGCATCTCTTCAAAGCAATGACATTCCCATCAGACTGCTGCACTCCCATGTGGTATCAGAGCTCCCTTCAAGCTTTGTGTCTTCTAATAAGCTTTGAGACAATTTTATTTTGCTCAGAAATGCCCTGCCTATAGAACCTTGTTAATTAATAACAATAATAATCTGTTGGATTATTATAATAATAATTTTATTACTATTTAAATATAGCCACCAAAAAGGAGATTCTGGGAAGGGTTAAGACAATTATCTGGCCTGAAAAAAACACCATCATAAAGACTTTGGGAGAAAAATATAGTTTACTTCAAATAAAATGGTAAGCAGTAAGAAGCGTATAAGTAATGAACAGCACACAGAACATGCAATATGGAACCCAAAAGAATACTCAAACATCATTTCAAAAGCAAGAGGGTTAAATATTTTTGCAGAATATGATTAGACAGTGACCACAGCCCCTTGCCACAGGAAGTCAGAGAGGTTCAAAAAATAATTATGGTTATAATAACTAAACACTATATTTTCTTGCCTGATGTATATTAACACAACTTGTAAGCCTTATGACACTTTCATTCTTGAAGACCTGCATGATAGTTCAAGGTAGGGGGAGATCAGTCTCTAATCTTCTCACTAAATAACTCACCTAGTTTCTCAGTAGCAACCTGGCAGGCAATAATCTTGGATTAAGTGTCGCTGTTTTTCACTCAATATGGCAATCCCATGCTTATATTGCAGCCTTTTCTTTACCAAAAGACAATGAAAACTGTACACGTAATTCACTAAAAGACATTATTTCTTTCTGTGTCAGGCTCTTAACCTGTTTCTGATTTGAAACAAAGTTCTGAGATGCCCACTAATTTTGAGAATTGGGAGTCACATCTTAACATAACCTCCTACTTACCCCACAAAACGTAACCAAAAATACCCCACCCTATTGTCTTCAACCCTCTAAATTAGAGTGCCTACTCACTATTTTTTTTCCATTAAAAAACACCAAAGGATTTGCTCTGTGATATCACATATCTTCCCCCTCGCAAATCCTCTCTCCTCACAACAAGGTATATTCTGGTCCTGATTGTGCTGTTCTGTAAGTATATCGGACCAGGTTCATGTCCACTATTATTCTGAGTAACTTTGAAATGATGCTTCTTTTAGAAGACTTAAATACTCTTTCCAAAGACATAAACTTACCCATCCAGACTTCTCCAAACTGACCAGCTCCAAGTTTCTTCACTAATTTAATGGATTCCCGTGGAATTTCCCAAGCATCTTTATCCCATGGTTTTTGAGGTTTAGGACTAATACAAGCTTTTTCCAACTTTCTGCATAAGCCATCCGATTGCTCTGGTTTTGAAAGGAAGAACAAAATACAAAATCAGTTACACTTCTGTGCCTCATGACTTGAGACAAACATTACTTAATTGCAGGTGTGCACTAACCAGCTCCAAATAATGTTAAGAATAATCAGATGTTTTGATGCGTACGTAACTTTTCTGGTTCTTTCACATAACTTTAAGCACCTCTGAAGTGAAATCTGGTATTCAGAGAAAAATTTAATAAAGAAGTGTCACATGTGTCTGGTTAGCATCAGATTATTAAGGAGTTTTAGTACAATTTCTACCAAATAAATACAATATAAGATCTGGTTACTGACAGTATGTTGATGAAGATATACACTGGAGTCAGCCTTGGGACTGTATTCTGAATTTACCATTAAATTTTCTTGCAGCATGGTTTCAGACACTTTGCATGCAAACATAAGTAAGACACCATTATTTTTTATCCAGCACTGACCACCTATAACTTTAATACAAATGTCAAATAATTCTCAGGTTTTCCAGCTGTGCCATTACCACACATGTCTAGCAGCTCAGAGAAATGTCCTGGCCAAGTTATCAGTGTGCCTTTGAAAAATCACTCTGTAATTTTCTGTCCTACATTTTTCATCTTTTCTGTCTTCTCAGTTACAGGACTGAAAAAAACCCATATTTTGGAGCTATCCATCAGGAGGTTATGCAGAATGAAAAGTCATTTTTGTAGCTAAAACATAGGTAGAAAGTAATCCATCTTCTCTCCCACCCCCTGCTTTTTTAATATATAATAAATGTATACATGCTATGTGGGTGAAATTTTCTTTCTTTAAAGTCAAAGGAATGTTACTTCATTCAAAACACCATTAACAATAAATAAATAAATTTACAGGAAAAATAAAAACGATTCCATATTCAACACCAGATAACAAGAAGACATTCATTCACAAGTCCTGACATATTTCTGCTAATTGTGAATACAAATTCACTCTCAAATACAGAATTAATTTATATACAGTGCCAGCAATTCTGACTATAGCTTCACATAGTCATAACTTTGATGGGTGTTTTATAAAGCTGCTCTTTATTTTACAATGATATGCCACTGAGCAAGCAGCATTTGGTCTGATCATGATAACATTACTTTGGTTCCAACCAGTTTTACTTTATCTTTGATAACATGCATGCCTGGCTTTATTAGGATTAAAAAAAAGAAAAAGATGAAAAGGTTAGAAACAAAGCAAGAAAACATTTTTTTTCCTTCACAGGAAATAATGGCTGTATACTATTAAGTAATTCACTAGCTGATTTAACTTACTTTGATAATGTTTGATCATATCATTGATGTTGGGGAAAGTTATTCTTGGAGAGATGTAAAATCCTCCATTGTCTAGACTCCTAATTTTGTAGTGCTTAATAACATCACCATGCAGCGGATCATAGTCTCTTATGGAGAGAGAATAGCTGCCTGTGGATAAAGAAAGAGTGATCATTAAGAGATAGCAAAAGTCTATGCACATACAGTTGAACCTAACACAATTGCCTTTTTGTCTGTTTTTCTTTTTTCCTCCCTTATTTCCTCAAAAAGCATTTTGCAATCAACAGGAGGAAGTTAACCAACAGCCCATCCTGAACTGGTCACCAAAATGCTTACAGTCACACTTTCTTTTTCAGTCTTATTCAACAAACTCAGGAGATCCATAAGCTAGGCAGCTCCACATCCAACACCCACTTCTGCAGAAAGTCCCCCCAGCTCAAGGGGAACCAGCTGGGAAAGCAAGATCAGGGCTGTCGCAATCCTCAGGGAGAAGCTGAAATTCAGAGATCAGCATTTTGGAAAAGGAATACGCTGGATGTCACGGGCCAGCTAGCACAAGGGCAACTTGGAGATGGCTTGAGGCATACAGGAGGTAGAGCAGATCAGTTAGACCCAGGAAACCTAAGATCAGCTGGGATTTAAGAGGGGGCAGCGGAACATCTACCCTTCCCTACAGAGCTCTCTATTTCTTCTACTTGCACATTTTCAAAGGATTAGAAACCACCTCCCCTCTTCTCTCCCCCCAAAAATAGATCCAATGATGGAACGGGATAGAAAGAAATATTTGAGGGGTACATTGCCTTACTCTTAGCAGATTACATTAAATTTAGGAGTGTTACTTTGAGAATTTCATTTAGGAGTCTTAATTTGAGAGCACAGAAACAATGATATGGGCCCATTATAGAGAGCCACCTAATCCAGAATCTGCAGTGTTAGAGCCAGAAGAGCTACCATGTGAAGAGGAGATATAGGATCTGCTGAAAGGATTCATGCATCTTCCTCTGGAGGATGCAGTGTTAGAGCATCTAGCTGGAATACCCAGCCACGCTGCTGTCCAAGTGCAGACACTGGGGCAGAACCTCCTATGCCCTTCTCAAAGTGCCAGGCTTCACTAAGATTTTCAGTACAAAGAGCTCTGTCTACAGCATAAACCCTTATCAGAAAGCTTTTTGAAAAAAAAAAAAAAAAATCACACTACAGTGCATAAGTTTAAATGCTCATTATGCACTAACTACATTTTAAAACTTGTAGCCATTGATACAGACCCAGTAATGGAAGACCACAACATGCAGCATCTACTATTTACAGTGGAAAGTGTCCTTCAATAAAGGAATCACAAATGTTAGGATCAGAAAAGATCTCTTCATTCTTTCCTGCTTCTTGTCAGTATAAATCGCACACACACTTTCCCCCCCCTCCCCACATCTCAGCTTTAGGTGTTAACCTGTAACTCTTTTCTCTCTTTTCCTGGTGGTATTCTCATCCTTCTCACTCCTACAGAACTGCAGAAAATTCACACAATGGGTGACACTGGGAGTGCTCCACACCCAGTCCCACCTGATGCCAATTTTTGTGAAGGCAGACTGCATATTTTTAACACTGCTATCAATTCCAAAGTGACCCATCTCAAAGCCTACCTTTTAATGTTTCACTTTCTCTGATAAGGAAAGCTCCAGGACTATTTCCAGGAGCCAGGAGTTGTCTTTCAGCATCTTTTCGGGTTATGTCTTTGAAGAACCATCTGAAAAGTAGTTCAAAGAGTTAGAACCATTTCTCTCCCCTGCCCACAAAGGATACACCACCAGGGTGAAGAAGAGGTTTGCCACTATTTAGAGACTGGGAGAACTTACTCCTCTGTTTCTAGGGTATTCACTTTTGCTACGTAGTTGCTGGGAATGAAGCCTTCCTTCCTCGTTGTGAGAGATTTTGCTCTCCACCATTCTCCCAGCCTGAAAAACAGAAACAACAGTAGTGTTCATGAGAAATGAAAATGATAAAGTGTTATTTGGGTTCTACTGTGCTGAGAACTTTGCCCACACTGGAGAGAGAAGCAGCATATTTCCTCTGAACTCAAGCCCCTGGCTCCATCAGATCAATGTCTGGTCTCTGTTACCAAGGGCAGCTGCCAAGTCCTACCAACAGCTCCACATGCATTTGTGTTTTCACACATGAGGAAGCTCTCTTACCATTAACACACCCATGTTATGAGAAGTATATCGAAAAATTACAAAGGGAATTAGATGAGTCCAAAGATAAACTACAATACAACCCATACTGTCATACTTACTCCTCAATAACTTTCAATTTTTCTCCTTTTTTGAAAGACAAGTCATCTTCATGTATGCCATCATAGGGATACAAAGCAACCACAATGACTCCATGTTCCTCTGGTTCTACAAAGGTGGAAAGCCAAAGGTACGTTTGCATTATTTTGCAGGCTGAAAGAGGCAGAGCACACAGCACTAAGATTCCTATGAAAAAACGTACCTTCATTGACAAACCTCTGTCCCGGTAAGAGCTGTGCTTCTGTATTTGCCTACAATGAAATTTGTCTTTAATTAAGCAGTTTTAGATCTTTGGAACAATCTTACATTACAATTACATATTTTTCAGTTGCTTTGGTATCATCATCTATGCCTTAAATTAAAAGGAAATGCTCGTGTCTTTTTCCTCCATTCTTCAAAAGCAAATTACAACATAAAAATATAATAAGTCCCCACTAGATCTTGAATTGAGCATCCCAGACCTTGGGAAGGTGTGACACAAGCTGTGGAGATGAGGTTCACAGCTTTATGACTTCTGCTGCAGAGGCAGGGCACTTTGACAGGGCGGACATTAACATGCAGCTGTCATGCTAAAGAACTACGAGCATGGTTATGTTGTTAAAATTGTGCCAGGAAAAAAAAAAAGTAATTAAAAAAAAAATAACGGTAGTTTGTGATGTGTGTATGTTGACAAAGAACACGCTGAGTCCACAGTGTCAGCTGGTGAGACGGGACAGACAGCTCCCTGCACCATCCACTCCCATCCTCACCTACTCCTGCTGCAAAGGCAAGCAGTGAGGAACAGGAAAGTTAACCAGAGCTCATAAAGAATCACCTGTGACTACCTCAGCCTTTTTAAACAGAATAATCAACACCTGGATCCTATAGCTGTTAAAAAAACAACACTGATGCTTTTAAAAACAGTTCTAAACTGCTTCAGGTTTTCTAAAGTTACCTAACATTCTTCTACAGGTGTAGCTATATCTAGATCAAGTGTTGCCAAGGATTAGTATTTTCATGCAGAAAACTATGACAAACATAAAGTAATTAAGTAACAAACCACCAATTTTCATTTTTCATTTCTTTAATTACTTATTCGTTCAGGGTGAACTGCATAACACAGAAAGTCCAATTGTGGACTAATGATCATTTGAATTGCTTCACTCATGTGCTTTGGATTGAGATTTAAGTTATGCTGGTCATGCTTTGATCTTGCTACTGGAATTCTCCCCTGAGACTATCTACTTACTGGCCTTTGCTGTTTATTGGACGTTGGATCCCTCACATAAATAGTTCGTTCAGTTTTACGTACTGGTTGATTCTTCAAATCTAGCCCATCTCCATGCAGACTCTCTTTCCTTTTTGATTTTATACATCCCATATTTCCTGTTGGAATAAAAAAGGTATTAAACAAAAACATTATGCCATAAACCAAGCTGTTTCCCATGCAATCACCTGGCCTGTGCAGCAAAAACATGCTTCCTTTTCATACACAATAGTTCACGGGGAGAACAACTGAAGGTTAGGAACACATGCTGAAATCTCTTTTCTGCTGCAAAGGAAAGAAATTACTTCTTGTCTTGATCCACAGATGAAGTAAATATTTCAAAATAGTTATTTACTATTTCATCATTTTCAGATTTATTATCTTTTCTCCCCAACACTCCCCCCTCCAAAACCCCTTACATCTTTCTGATACTTCTGTGAGTCTCAGAACAGATGTAAGAAAAATATAATTACTGTGGTGACAACTTATTTCTGTATGTTTTAGAGAAAATCTGCTTTGGAAGATGTAGGAAAAAATTCCAGTCCAAATGATGAGAACTGCAGCTGGAGTTAGAAATGCCTGTATCTCCTCACTTCATTTTGCACATGCCAGTCTAACGGGGAGCTCAGTTTGATTCAAATCCCCGTCTCACATAAAGCTGATGACTTACGCAGTCCCAACTCCATGGCAGATATGCTGCTACTGTGACCTTCAGTAATGAATCTCCTGTTTCAAACAAGCTTGTTAAAGCTGTCTAAAATAGCCCATGTATAGCAGTGACGGTACATCACCACACAAGTGTTTCTTCTTCAATACAATTTCGAAGGATAATCATTCTCTCAGGATGTGCATCCACGCTGAATCAGATGAGATACAGCTGTTAGCATCTACATGACTGGAACCTGACTGCTAATCCCATGATATAATTACACAGTACTCCAGTAAGCACATACACAACATTATCTCTATATTCCTCCCTCAGAGGGCAGTAATTATACTTACTCTTCAAAGAATCCACTATGAATGCTTTTCAAACCTCTTCTTCCTTCCTCTCTCCCTCCTTTCAGGTCAGTGCTCTAATGCTAGGTTCACAGACACATTTTCCCTTGCAGGCACACAGTCTCACTCCCCCCTGCCCTAATTAATCTTTAAAGCCAGTTCTCTGAAAAACAATGTAAAGCCTAAAATAAGAGCTCAGTGCGTATACAGGCTCAAGTAAACCAGCACTGCCGAGAACAGAGCTGGGAAGCTAGAGGAGATTGTAACACCCTACACTACATCTCACTTTTACTTTCATCTCTAGGATAGAAAAGGTCAGCAAAGTAAACAGTTGAAGTAGAAGAGCTGTCCACTTGCAGACACAACCGTTTCAGTGAGATGGCACCTTACACACCCTAACCCTGTAGGTAGGAGAATTAGCCTGCTTGGTCTGGGTCCATATTAAGACTTGTACCTCTGTAACAATACTGATAAAAATCATAATCTTAAAACTGACTCTAACAATACACCAAGGCCACAAGCACTCCCACGTGGCAACTGTCAACTTCCCACATCGCCTTCATTTAATCTCCCATCCTGCTGTTGAGGAAACGCCACATAATGACAGATGCACCGTCCTATCCACAGGCTAAACACTTTCTTTTGAACGTGAGAGGAGGGTATCTCCTCTCCTTCCCTTTCTGCCAATTATCTGTCACCTATTGCCAACAAATCTTGGGCCCATAAGATTTCAGCAGTTATGCAATGAACTGTGATACTGGTTTAAAAGTAGCACGAGAACTCATTGCTCCCCTTCTTCTCTTGAATGAAAAATAAAAGGAATAATACAGAAAATCAATGGGCACTGACCAGGCATCACCATCCCACAGAGGCAGAGAAAACAATTTCCTTCTCTTGTGTGTTAACATTTCAGTGTTCCCAGACTGGTTTGGAGGCATTGAGGGGCACCTTCAGCCAGGATGTCCCCTTAAAAGCAAGTATCTTTAACGCTTAATTTCAGTTTGTGAGAACACCCATTGGGAGATTTTTCCAAATTCTCAGCTCTGTAGAGCTGGGTTACATACTGGTGGTTTTGAAATACTGAGAAAGATTTTTTAAAAAATTAATTAATTTATTTATAATTGTGGATATATATGGATGACTTTTTTTCTGTAGTTAAATGGTTCATAGGAAATTTCTGTACATCCCCAGGCAGGCTGGTGTTCGCACACTCACCACAGACAACAGGAAGCCCAGTGTTTAATTACCTGCTGTATCTGCCAGATCAGGTATTTAGCCACCTAAGTGCTAACCTTTTTGCTCTTGAATAATTCTGCTTCTAGAGAACAAACAGCTAAAGTGGAGGACATAAGGTAATTTGATCTAAATCGTCAGCCAAAAATCCCCTTCCCTATTGCTGCAAGAAACCTGAAGATATCTTTAGAGACTGCAGCTTGCCCAGTGCCAGTGTAAACTCAAAGAAAAGCATTTTTACTTGGATTTTTTTCTGCAGCTTAAAGCACGTGAACAGCTGTAACATAAGCCTGCTGTGAGGTTGTGCTGGTATGCTCAAGGTTAGCATTTGTTCATGACAGTAACAACAACAGATCAGTAACACTGATGTGCAGGTGCTCTGTAATCCCAGAGAAGTCCAGTCGATGTCATGTGAAATCACACAAATACAGTATGTGAGATAACACATGCGATGGCACCAAAGAAAGAGAAGGTCCTAAGCCCCATCCCGAAGCCTGGATTTTTTTTTTCCCCTCATGGAGATGAAAGCCCATAGTCCTCACAGGATTTAGCTAGGTCTACGTTAGCCAACAGCCCCAACAGTTGATGCTGAAGACCAGATCTGCTTCAAAGGGGATTTGGGGGATTGTCGCCCCCTTCACTCCAGTATAGCCCCAAGGATGGAACATTCAGTAGGAGCAAGGCCATAGCAAGGGTTTATTTGAAGGTAAGCCCCACACCACATCTTCCTAAAGTAGTTCCATTCTTGCATTCCGAATCTGCACCACAACACGAATTACAGCCCAGCAAGTGGGGGCAAGAGCTTTGGGATGCTAATCTAACTAAAATGCTAATGTGGACACATCCTGAGACTTTTAGCTTCTTTATAAAACAAACCTCTCAAATCTCACAAAATAACCATACAAACCATATGCAATAAAATTTTTAAAACCCCAGATGTTTAGTAGTTAATGTATATTGACATAGGTAAGTATACGATAGATAACGCAATATTTAATTTTCTGACCTTATGTTATTTCTAAACAAGTATAGGCAGATGATGGAGACCAAGCATAAACAAAGCTGAAAAATTGTTTTTAAGCACTAGAAACTGGATCAATGAGCACATGTTCATTCGATGCTGTGAAACAAAAGATTTTTGAACTCTTGAAAGGCCACAAGACCTTATGTTTCTATACATGTTAAGCCCTCTGTAAAGCTGTGTGCATTAGGTTCTGGACTGCACATTTAAAATTCCATAAGATCAGTCCTACACTCAAAGCAAGCATAACTGTATTGGTTTCAAAAGCAAGTGACTGCTCAGCTCATCTGCAATGCCAGATGGATTTGTTTCCAGCACAATTTTATACATTTTTACTGAAATCTGATCCATGTCTTTCCCAGGGTTGTGAGAGTGGTACCAAACTAAAGGTTCATAAGGCCAGCAGGCACTGATGTGTGACTTTCAATAAATACACATTAAATAATGGATTTCAAAAAACGAAATGCTACACAATTATCGAAGTTAACTTCACAAACATTGAACCCATACAAAAAAGCTTTGACATACAAATCGTGCATGCAGTGTACATCTTTATAGAGCAGTCATAAGGAAAATCTGAAGGTGGGAAGTTCATTCAGGCATAAATAAAATATTTCTCTTGGTGTAAAATGTTTATTTGCATAGCTTTCTGTTGCTGTATCACAACGAGCATCAAGAAACTGTTCTGTGCAGATATAGATAGAAAGAGAATGTGGTAAGCAAAGAGAAATCCACAGAGCGCAACATCGTTACAAATGAAACTATGTTACTGTTCGTCAGAGATAAAAATAATTTAGAGAACAGAGGAAAATGCCGTCAGTCCCTACTAGGATGTTTCCCATCCCAACAGCTTTCCAATACAGAAGATACTACTTCTCATCCATGCTCTTTATCTATTGTTCTGTCCACACCTCTAGACATGAAAGATATAATTTAATTAAAAGAACATAGCTGCTTTTATAAACAGATATCTAAAAAAGTATCAGTTTCTCTTTTAACAGAGAGCATATCGTATTTCATGGCTAAAAGGTAACGACAGGTAGGTGAGTTAACATCTGCAGCTTGGTGACAAGAATCTAAGTTCAGGCACCCTTTGAAAAGCCCCAGGAGTATCCATAAGAGCCATCACACAGAGCCTCTGCAGCAGGTTGTTCCACAGACACCAGTTTTGATGTCTACAGAGGCATTTGCCTTGAATTTTCCCTCTGAATACCCTTTTTCTTGCTACAGCAGCACCTGGGTCATAATTTCAAAACAGCTTATGGGGGGCTAGTGCAACATTTTCCCAGGGTTAAAGGCTGCCGTATGTCTCCAAACACTGTTGCTTTATCTGCCTTTTGCTGTATTTTCCTATATCACCAGCAAAGCACTGTGTCTAAAGCCACAATACTTCCTACTGCACCCAGCCAAGGTTCATGTGACTGTCCATCCAGCACCAGCAGCATCTGAAGTTTTGTTTCCTCCCAGCACTTACCCTTTGCATCATCTACAAAGCCAATCTCATTTTTGGTTTTGCTCATGGTCACAACTGTTCTCCTTCCTGTGATTCTGTTATGTACAATATTTACGGTGCACATTAGAAACCATTTCCTAAAAATCCATCTGACATGTCTGGGTGTTTCTTGATCAAAGTCATCTCTTCAAGAAAATGATTCTCAAATCCGCACAGATTTTTCAACAGTTTAGAGTGGCTTCATTTTAATCTTTGCAGAAAATGTGAACATTAAAAAAACAACTAAAATAGATTATACTTTGTTTTTTTCCGATGGTAAAGTAACTTTAAAAAGAATTAGAACTACAACATTGAGTATACAAGCAACTCTACCAAATAAATATCTGTTGTTCAAAAGGCCAGCAATCATGCATATAAACACCAATTCTGTGGGTGTCTTAGGCTTTTAACAGATATATACATACGTATTTTAACAGATACGTAAATAAAATGAATTTGTATTCAATTACAAGGTTTATAAGCAGTAAACTCTTCATTTAAGCCACAAAATTTCTAATGCATCTATATAAAAGATGTTCCTTAGGAGAACAAATAAGAGAGAGACAGTATATTAAGAAGTTTAAAGAAAAAAATCAAGACCTCGAAGTTATTGAGTTTTGAATGCTGCTCTATATTTAAGCTTCTGAATCAAATAACGGGAAGCAATTGTTTACACCTAGACACAAAAAAACCCCACAACAACTGTTTTTAAACCTGGAGCTGTAAAGAAGCTTAAAGAGCAGAGAGGCAAATAATTTTATTTTTAAACACCTCTTTCAAAAATTGAACAGAATATCTTTTCCTTCCTCTGTTTTAGACATTCCACTCCGACCTTTTAATGCCAGTTGGTTTGCCACTACTTCACAAGTTATAAAACCAGTGGTAACACAGTGATGCCTTCATCAATCTCCTGAATAATCAAGAATGTGAGACTTCTCTATGTTAGCCTCAAGGTCAAGGCAGACGTGTTTTGAAAACCAATCAAACTCGGAGTTATCAACTCAGATCTAACGCTGCTGGGGAAGAAGAATCGTAAGCCCATTCTGCCCAAGGACACAGGCACCAGCTTTCTCAGTACCTTCATCCAACTTTCTAGAGCACTTCAATCAAATGCTCAGGTTTTTAATTCCATGGAAAAAATCTTATATTTAAGGAAATAATTTATCTTAACCTTTATTGCTGAATTCCCTTCTATGTTGATCTACTCCCACACCATCTGCAGTGTCTGAGCATTGCAATGATCTTCTATACATTTGTTATTGGGACTATGAGGAAGAACATCTCTGACGGGCCTGGGAAACCTCGGTTCATTTCTGACCAATTGCCACATGGTGCAGAATGGCAAAGCAACCTCCAAGGAACACTGAGGAGTTTAATAAGAGGTGTAGGGCTCAGCAAAGCCTCATCTGTGCTGCTCTGTACATATTTCTGCAGTGCCAGTGAAGATGTGCTATTAGACTGGAGTGAGAATAAGAGTGACAAAAATAAGTTATCTGTGATTGGGAGTAAAGTGAAAGAATTAAACTGGGGAGCAACTAAGCAGAATTGGGTTCCTATTTCTTTTTTGCCTTAAAAATGATCAGTTTTGATTTTGTTCTTATACCTGCAATTCATTGCATATATTAAAAAAATATATAAAAAATATATACATATAATATAATATCTGTAATATAATATTTTATATATACATACACATTTAAATTTTACTGCAGGTCCTGACTGCCTGGTAACTTCCATAGAACTAGACTCTTGCAAACACAGAAATCCTGGGTCAGCTTTCATCTTGGGCTTGTTTCACTTCCTACATCTTGTTTTTGTGCTGGTGACAAAGCAGAGGAACTTAAGCAGTTTGTTCTTCTCTTGCCTTTCTGCTGAAATGGTTATGTATGTCTCAGTCACTCCTTTACTCATGTATTTTAATATCTTTTTTATTTAGCTCATTTCTATAGGTCCAGATTACATCATCTCTATGTGTCCCAAACTGAATTTATCCCTTACACGATACACATGTACATGGGCATATATATATATATATATATCCATAGGCACAAATCACCATGTGCTCCCAGGAATGCATATAGAAAGGGGCATGGATAGCTTACATCTACTCAGCACTTAACTATGACAGACTTGCCCAGTCTAGACTCCCATTGTTCCTGTGATGTGAGAAGCAGTACTCCATCTGACAGCATTTTTTTAAAAAGGAGAAAAACTGGGGAGTTTTTGACTGCTTCAATCCCTTTTTTTTGGGAAAAGATGAGACAAAGCTAAAACAATATTTTGATGTACATATCTATAGAACAGGCAAAGAAGAGAAACAAGTTAATCCCCAGTGTAACCATTAAACCCCAAATATTAGTGTAGTGGAAAGGTATGGAACTAGCACGTTGGTGTGAGATTTCCTCAAACAACTTCTCATTTAAGTCAGACCCTCAAATTTTCCAAGGATGCACTTCTATCACAGCAAGATAAGAGAACTATCTAGTTTATCACCCATCATTAAGTGCACAGGACTAAAAACTACTTTCTGAGAAAGGCAGACCTGTTCTGAGCAGCTCAATCACATCGTCCAAGCTCAGAAGTGAGGTCACCATGCTCCATTTTAGATAAATTAACGAGTAGAGGTGGGGAAGAACAAAACATTTTTGCTGAAAGGTTTCAGAATCTCACTTTACTTGGCTTAGAAGCTGTCTCATAGTTCCCAGTCTTAAGCATGTTTTTGGGACAATAACGGTATTTAGCCCTTCATCCTCTCAGGCAATTAGGAAGAAGTCACGTCTCTTGCAGCCTATTTTCTAGGCTTTAAAGACCAAGCCCTCTCAGTCTTTTCCATTTCTACTGGTTATCCTAGGAGTCCTTCTCCACATCTGTTTCAATTTGAACTCATCCCTCTTAAGGGTAGGAGGCTGGAGTTGGTCAAGTGTTCCAAGATGACTTCCAGCAATGCCTTGTAGTGAATGGTATTAATATTTCTTCCATCTACAGAAATATGTTGCCTGCCCAATAAATTCCAGCAAACAATTTATCATTTTCACACTTCCATCACACTAGCCTTTTCAATCATATTGTGATTCATTAAGACATCCAAGTTTGTCTCATTTTTCATAATGGCAAACTGTTGTCATAGCAGACTTTCATATCTCCACCAGGATGACCTTACACCTTAATATTAATTTTCTCCCCATTTTTTTGCCACATCATTCTTTCTGTGTGATAGTCTCAGCTGCCTGTGTGTTTCTAATGCCACCAATACCACAAGGGGACTGCTATTTTTTAATTGCAAATGAAAGTATTAAAAAAAGAAAGTCTCAATGTAATGCTAATGTACCATTAGCCAACAGAGAGTAGCCTTGCCAAGAGTTTGGGGAAGTGCAGCAGACAGGCACCACCACCCCCTTCAGCTTCTTTCACAGTTCCTTCCTTAGCAATTGCAATCAAGACAAATTCTACTTTGTCCATACTATCTCAGATTATTTTTTATGATTTTTTTTTCTATATCAGTTACAGAAAGTATCACCCTATCACCTTCATGCTCTCCAACACCTGCATTCCTACTACAGTTGCAAATTCATCATGTTTCTACTTCTTCTGCAACATTCAGTTTTAAGTCCTGCACCAGTATTTCTGCTCCTCCTCTTCAGGGTCCAGATTCCTGACCTTAGCACACAAATATCTCAGTCTGAACAAACCAATTAGTGTTTCAGAAACCTTTCTTGAACTCATTACCAAGCTGACTACTGTTCTCATTGACATTCTTGACATCCATTCTTCCACCCTTTGCTCTCCTGTTTTCCTTTCCCACATTGGTCTGGCATATTGAAATCAGGGGTAAGACTCTGCAATATTCATAACTCAAGTCCACTTGAATCATAGAATCATTTTGGTTGGAAGAGACCCTCAAGATCATTGAGTCCAACCATAACCTAACTCTATCACTAAACCATTACCTAACTCTAGCACTAAACTCTATCACTAAACCACATCCCTAATTTAGACATTTTTTAAATCAAAATTCAAATTAGAACAAGGGAAAAAAGGTGTGCTGCCATCTGACTAGTGGAAGAGGACTGTGTATCACATCATACATCCCAAAATAAGAACATGAAGCTTCTGGTGAGATAAAATACTTGGAGTTGCTATATTGATGCTGTATTGATGCATTTCTGGGAAAGGCAGACCCATTCTGAGCAGTACAATTGCATCATACAAGGAAGAACCTTTTCTCCTATACCAACCCCCCCTCTTTTTTTTTAACTCACTAGACCAGGCATTTTAGCTATGCAAGAGCCATCATTAATTAACACATTGCTATACTAAATGGAAAATAAGTGACTTAAGTTATCACATCTCAAACTTCCAAGTATGAAGTGATCCAATACAGTTATACAGATATCAGATGTGGTCAAGTGAGGTTTGAGGATCATGTACTTCCCTCCACAGCCTTTGAAACACAAGTGGTTTGGTAAAACTAAATGTATCAGTTCAGGTAAACAGTTTTCTATATTCAAATTATACTGATCTGCAGTCCAACCTTTGTCTGTCTTGCCTTTAAGTCTCTAGGGAGAGGATAAGTTTATTCAATGATCAGCTAAATGACACACGATCTTTGTTGGAATTCATAAATGATCATATAACATATATAATAAATATCATTATAGTTGATTACATGAAACTTAGCTCTAACAGGGGTGGGGGGCCTTGGCCAAGTAAGAAGCATCTTCTATTTTTATATAAATTCACCACATTTTTGCCTAGATTTTTTAAAAGCTTGTTTTCATGCAGGTATTTTGGCAGTGATAAAAAAAAAAAAAGTAAATAAAGAAAAAGCACTGAAAATAACGAATGTTGTGGTAGTACAATAATGTTATAATCTTTGTAAAAGGATGAAAATAAAATTCTGAAACACAACATCACATTGAAATGAAGTGGAATGTAATTTATACAAACTACTGACTCTTTTCCTTGCTTATCCAATTTAAGAAAAACACCAAAACACAAGAAAATTAATCCACACAAGATTGTAATTTTGTTAACATTGCATAATAGTCTTTATATATTATGAAAATGTTCCAGATTCATGTAGTCAGTATTTTTGGCACTGATTTAAAACCAGCTCTTACATTAAGCTAACATCTGTTTTCTGACCTTATAACACTTGCTTCATTTTATTACAATCATTTGCCTCAACTGCATCCTCCAGAATTTTGAATCAATATCAAACAATAAATTAATTCACTTTGCCAGCCCTCAGGCAACAGCATCTTCCATTTCCTCAACATTTTTCCACTGCACTATATCTTTTGAAGATAGGGGAAAAGGTCAAATAGCATCTTAACTTGTCATAACAGAATACTTCTATCAAATTCTTCAAAAGAATCATATGAAATGGTACAGAGAAAAACTGTACCAACATACTAACCAACTTAAAGGGAAGGTTTCCAAAATACTTCACAGACTTAAAAGCATCATGCAAACTATGAGCAAAAATGTCACTTTTTTTACTAGCAAAAAACTTCAGTAATGACACACAGCAGCTCCATATAGCCGAATCTCCATTTCCTGATGAAAATTTGGTCAAATGACTACATTGAAGAGGATTAACATTTTTCCTACATATTAAGAAGTGTCCTACTCCAGCTGGCAAGACACAAGAACTCTGTCTACACATATCTATGAGTTGCATACATTTTTTTCAGCTTTACATTGATGACTTTGGCAATAACGGCAGCCTCCTAAAGTTTCAGCAGCCTAAGACTTGCCCTGAGCTTTATAGATGTCTGTGTCTATCAATAGTATAAGGATCCTTCTCCCCTCCCTTTTTAGTGACTAGAGCAATCACTGTAGCATAGGAAAATTAGGAACTACCCATAAAAGCAACCAGGTTTTGGAGTGAGGTCCAAGAGCAGCCCAAATGTCGTCATCCTCATAACAAGTGATGCGACAGAAGGGCAGAAGGACAAGCTTTGCACAATTTCTTTGGAGAAGACAGGTCTGGGACCTACCCTTTGTCACTCCCAACTGCGCTTACCCAGCTCCTCGCTCTCCCCTCCTCCTTCCCACACACACAGCCTCCCAAAACCAAGGTGCAGCTCAGAGGCACACAACAAGGGTTTCTACGTCAGTCCAAAATGCCTAGTTCATACACACGGTGTTTTTACTTAAGTGGTGTTGATTTCAACATACCCATCAACGTATTTGACGCAAAAGCACAGACACACAAACAAACTACACTGAGTAACAAGTGGACCTCCAGGAGCTACTCTGCAGTACCCTAAATGTCTACATTTACTACATGATACATGAAAGAGAAACGAGAGTTGGCTTCTCCCTATTCCATTGAGCTTCAGAAGACAACACGGGACAGAGTGAGCGGCTTACTTACATTTGGTGAGTTTGGGGAAAATTAACATGAATCTATCATCTTCACAGGGCTGTAGCCCAACCAACTCTTCAACTGAAATTTGCTACTCTGTCCACCCTGTCTAGAAGGTGCAGAGGAAGCTGTATTTGCAGGTAGCAGCCAATGCTTGAAACTTTCATTTCATTCTAGTAAAGCAGCCTAATAGCCAGCTTCCATATGTCTGGACAAATGTATTGACAGGACATTTGTTAGAGAGAATCATTAACAGCTACTATGAGTAAGGGGAAAAGATTGTTATTTATGAATGTGGCCTTCAACTAGTTAAAGATGTTGTTGGCAATAAAGAGTCTTTTGAAGATGTGATCTCTTGCTTTGTAATTCAAACCCATTGCTATATTGTAAACAAAACTAAGAGATAATGAAATTATGACAACATGTCAATGAAAACATGATTGAAGACAGCAAATTCACAGCCAACAAACCCTGATGAAGGTTTTGAGGGTGGCCTAATAGAAAGTATACCACTTCTCCTTTGGTTTTATCTTCTGCTTCCAATGTGTTTAATAAAAAGGGGAAAGACGGGAACAGATCATTAGTGTATATTAGCTTTTGTTCTCTCAAATTCAGGTAACCATATCCTCAAGGAATAACTAAATTATTATAAACCTTACCCGCTTTATGCATTCTACAATCTGCTTTCAACATGCATTCAGACAGTTATGACTAAATCAGTGCAGAATGACTTCTGTGTCAAGGAATCCTAACTGTACTAGCCTGGTCATTACTTTGAACTATAGTGCAATTACCATCCTGCTCCATTGGTCACAAAGCTTCTTTGTCTGCTGTCACCTCCACGTTTAGATGCTGACACGTACTCTTGACCAAACTTGCAACTTAAACTTAGCATTCTTGTTATAATAGCATCACACAATGCCTTGGTCACCTGTCTAAAGCACTGAATTTCACAAAAGAAAAAGAGATATTTCTTTTCACCCTCTTCAAATGCCAGTATATATAGTTCAATTGCAAAAAAACCCCATTACTTCTCCACCAGACTGTTTTGTGTTTCATTAGTTGTACAGCATTACCTATTGAGAGGAACCCTCTCAAACACAGGCCATTGTACTGGGGTATGTAATATGGATTTAAGAATGAACTTTAAGCTCAGATGAAAATGTGGGGTTAAATCATTCACGCTGATGTGGGCTAACACTGAGTCCAGTTCCTCCTGGAAGTGTGCAATTTTTGGGCAAGTTTTCTCAAGTTGCAAGAGGAAGTTGCAAGAGTTCTCTAAAAAAAAAAAAAAATATATAATAATAATAAAAAAAATCACACAGTGTCAAATCTGGTGCCAGTAAATTACGCTAGCAGAAATGAAGTTTTGTGCTATTTCATCTTTACAGGGATAGTAGAAGAACATTCTGCACTAACTGCGCAAGTGTTCGCGTGAGGAACCACCTCTTCTTGCTCTCACTGATGTAAGCAGAACCTCCCTTAACTTCAGGGGTGTAAGACTGTACTCCAGGTTCTAGCACTTCACAGAGGTCTATTTATAACTCGTTTACTTTACTTAATTTTAACTCTCTGTTAATTGTATTTCTTTGAGGGCATGAATCTAAACCAGGCATGTTCCAGGTGATTTCTTGCCCAGCTTAGTAAACTGTTCTAAGCAACTGTTGCTATGTGGGATATGTGTGCAGGCACAAAAGGATGTTGACTGAACCAACATGCTGCAAGTATGATCAATAGAGCTAAAAGAGCTATATCATAAGCAATTTTTTTAATCTAAAGACAGAAGCAACTTTAACTTGAGCCTTGTGAAACTACATGCTCACACTGGGGTGACAGTGAGTGTAAAAGGAAATACGTCATTGAATGAACATGGACCAAGAATTCACTCCAAGTTCTAAGCATGCTTTTCACATTTGATGCACACATAAGCACGAATAATGAGTTTCTCAATAGTTAATAAAAATTTAAAATATTTTACATTCTTTCCATTTTCAGAGAGGAGTGAGAGTGGGAATCTGGAAACTGTCTTTTGAGGGAGGGTTGTGAATCACTGATGTGATGGTTCACTTGATTCTTCCTGCTTCAAACATTCTAAGGAAGAACTGGAGACCTTGGATTTTAAACATATGTATGTCTTTGCAGATGATCTTTCTCAAAGGCAAGAATGAACACAGAGTTCCCCAAATCACCAGGACAGCAGCTATGCAAGAATATTAACCTGATTAAAGTTCTGTTATTAATATATTTGAGATAAGTTATTCTACACTAAATAGAAGTTCTGAGTGGAGGACTGACTTGAAGAAGCAGGTTGCATTTGCTCAATATGTTAATTTATTTCACTTTCAGAAACCGATGAATGCTTCAACGGCTGCTACTATTTTGACTTTGGCTTGGCATTTCTTATTTTCTCTCTCTAAAAACAACCAATACTTCTGTAGTCACGACATATCATTACTGGATTGCACAGCATTTAGTGTTATTTCTAGTCCTGCTTAATGGTCAAGAGCCTTGCAACTGACATCAGATGAAGAACTAGTATTTAAAACAGTAGACAGTTCCACGGAACCAGCTCCTGGTCCTGAAAGTGATGGCACAAAACATGCAGGAGCTCTACAGACTTTGAGAGACTCAGGCCAGGATTTTCTAAACAAAGTGCAAGACATGGACTTTAATGAGTAGGACAGCATGTGTGATAATTTTGGCAGATTTAGACTCATGGTAAACTGAGACCAGAATTATTTTCATATTCAGACTGTAGACTGCAAGAATTTTACAGCACTCTTCTTATGACCATACTGGCTGCTCATTTAAGTTTATAATCTTTGTAACTTCAAATATCAAATACATAGCTCATAGGCAGGAGATGCGCGATTATACTGTACCCAACAAAAACATCTTAGACTGTACACAAGCCCCATTGTTTAGATGTGACTTTAGCACTCAAGTCCCATGCAGTTAAGTTTACTAAGGAAGAAGTAAGAATACATCAGTGTTCATGATGGTTACCTGAGTTTGTTTCAGAAGAACTGTAATGAGTTCACAATTAACTTACATTTGAATTCCATAGAATTAAGCATTGTGCAAAGAAGATGCTTTGAAAACCAGGAAGACACAAACCGTATAAGAAAAGGTAGGACACAAGTCAGAATTGGAGTTGATGCTGAGAAATAAATTAAGAGGGAAGACTGCAGAAGCAGAGAGATAAAAGGAGAAAAAACAAATAAGAATGCAAAGTATGATAACTAATGGGGTAGAGACAATTACAGTCCCTAAGAAAGCACATAATCTGTGCTGTATGACAAGACATAGAACATGTAATAAACATAATACAGTCACATCACTGAAACTATATTCTCTGCTCAAAGGAGAAAGTACTTTCCGGTGTCACACAATTTCAAGCATCTTGATATTTTTGCGTATGTTGCAGGAGCAAGGAAAAAGACTTTTCACCCATCTAAACCTGGCAGGAGAAGACTACCATCGTACATGGTCAAATACATCACAGAAGAGAACACTGTTCTGATCTCTTATTGAAATAAGCTATTCAAATGCTGAATTTTGCAATTTCTGACACTTGTATCCAATGCCCTCAGACTTGCTCAAATGCTCCATTGAGAGCAGAAACACCTCACCTGAAGCACCTTTTCCCCACTCGTTCACTCCACAAGCCAGATCTCTCTTCTGCTGGTGCCGGCTCTGCTGAAGTGGGTTCTTCAAACTTGCACTGCCTTCTCAAAGCTATATTTCTTAAGTTTCACTTTCCATGGGGACAGATCGTATGGGACTTGTCAACACCGAGGAGCACAGCACAGAAACCCTGGAAGATGAGCTGTTGCCTTAGTACCACACCCCCACAATACCACAATTCTTCTTCATAGGCCAGCACACTTGCCAATAAATCCACACTCTGCTTCCTGGAACCAGGTGGACTTAAAAGAAGGGTCAATGCTGGCTGAAAAACCTCTTACATGTGCCACTACACAGCACAGAAAAACCTTCTGCATACAATGGAAATGAAACTTGACCAGAGAATGTTGAAGCACCACCACAGAATGGCAGACAAAGGGGTAGGAGAAAAGACAAGCTGACCACCTTCTACATAGAAACTAACCTGTTTCAAGTCAGGTTGAGGTCACCATTTTGAATTACATGTGGTAAACAGTACTAGTTAGCTATGAAGACAGATCACATGTACGTATAACACATGGTCTAGATAGAAGATTTCTGATGGCTATCTACAGAAGTACAAAGCTGTTCTTTAAGAAGGCACAGGCTTCTTAAAACACTGTGAAGACCATGTCAGTACTGCCAGCTTGGCGCTCCATTGGACTTCACGCGTCTTCAAGAGGCTGGGGATACATATTTCTAAGCGCATATTCCCTGATAAGGTAGCACAAGTACATTACAAACAATGATTAGATTATGAAACGTGCTGAGACTTATTTTTCTGGAAAAGGAAAAATAAAAGTTGCTACACAGAAATCTAAATAAACAGCTTATTGACATTGACAGTTCTGAACACAAAACTGCAGAGAAAGAATCAACAGAATGATGTTGGGAAAATAAAAGAATGATGGGAGAAGAAAAAAGGAAGCAGCGGTAAGAAGGGAATACTGCTACAGCAGGATCAAGACTGAAATATGGCTTTTCCCAGGAAGTTAGAGAGAAAAAGCCCCAAATAAACGGCACATTATTACTAATGAAGACACTTGAAGCAGTGTGGCTCTAAGAGTTTTTCAGACATACTGGTAAGCATCATGGCAGAGGGATGGGAACTGCTACCAAGGAAATTTAGTGGGAGATTTTCAGAAGAGGCAAGCTCTCCTGGTCAGGTCCAGTGATAGCACTGCTGTCCACTGCCTGCCTAGCAGAAATCATCAATCAGGCTGCCTACATTTCAAGGGAAATGGACTTAGCATTCACCTCAGTATGGTCTGGTGCTGCTCCACTGGTGCCAGGACAGCTGCTCCAATCTCTCTCACAGACAATGCAAGTACAGTTGGAAATCAGTGAAAGAGCAAAGCGCTCACAAAATAGAAAAAGGAAGACAAAGTGCCATGCCAGCAATACAGCAGGAGAGTTGCTTAAAAGGCAAGTTCTCCTACACCCTTCACAGGCTGCAATGTTTCCCTCTCGCCTTTGCATAGTTTAGCAGATCTTTTGCAATGGTAGGTCTATAGTTACAAAAATGTACTTTGAATCCTATTTGCATGCTCTGCTATGCCATAACGGCACATTCAAATGACTCATGCAATATAGTTTGAACAGGTTGAACCCAGAACATCCAACATAGGATTTCCTCTTTCTCCTGCCCATCCCCTTCCTGTGTGTTTACCAAAAACTTTCATTTCCTCAGTGGTGCTGACACCAGCTCTAGCTATCATTTAACCCTATTCTGCAGTTCTTGTCTGCTCCCACCTGAACCACAGCTACCCTAGAGCATTCAACACATTTTAGAAATCCCATCAAGACATATAGTAAGGCTGGGGTTGCCCTGGAGTAAACAATTTTCTGTCCACTGAACCTAATGAATGTAAGCCTCATGATGCTGGCAAGGGATACTTGAGCAGGCAATTTCAATAAATGCAATAGACACAGTACTATCCATATGTTTTCCTACTCAGTTGATACTACCAGGAAATATTTTCTTGGTCTTAATAGAGTAAAATTTGGTCAGAGGTCAAACCTAATGATACATTATCATTACGCAGGAATTCAGTAAAACATACTCTTTACCTTTTAATAATAATTTTAAGTCCCTAGTACAGTAATACACTGAAAGAACAAAACATGCTTAGCAGTTAAACATCCTCCTGCACTAATTCCCGTAGTACCCCATTTTTTCAGTTTATGTCCAAGAAAAGGCTTGAATACAATTTCATCAAAAAGTTAATCAAACTGGTTTGTATACACCTATCTGCAGAAACCAATGAAGGAAACATGAAAAGCAAAGTTATACATTACAGATGCCACATCAGAAAGCCCACTTAACAGACTATGTTTTTGTTGATGAACTTCCTGAAATGGCTTTCTGTTAACCTAACAAAGGAGTAGTTAAGAACACATTCCAAAGGGAATTAATTCCCTCCAAACTTGTATCATGACCAGTCTTTCAGTAGACCCCTAAAACAAACTGCAGAAAATGCCATTCCAGAAGAGTAGCTGCATCCCATACCTCAACTCCTGTGGTGAGCTATCACATTTTCCAGTTTCAGATTGCACAATTTGCTATCACAGGTACTTTCAATAAATGGTTTAGTCACAAGAATGTGCATAGTAAAAAGCAGGCCTTTGCAGATTAAATTAGCAAATTCTATGACACATCAACCACAGTTTAGACAGGAAGAAGTAGCCTCATGCTACATGCAGAAGAGACCATAAAGGAAGAAGAACACATTGTTCAGACTGTTTATCATTTGAGTCTTTTGAACTGAAGAAGTAAGATAGTATGCTGCACAAACACAGGAACCAATCGTAGATACTTAAGATGCCAGCACTTTGAAAAAGACAATGCTGACCTAAGGGATACCAAATATTGGCCTGAATGCTGCTAGTCCACCCTTTTTCCTCCAGAGAAATGAGATCTATCCATTCCCTTCTTCACCTTTCCCTGGTCTCCTCCTCCTTCTCTCCCCAGCAAAGTGCTACTGTCAAAATACAGGCTATCTTCTGACATTCAACTGACAAAAATAACTAATCTATTTACCTTTATAAGTAGTTCCTTAAGGCACACAACCAATACAAGTATCTCATAAATATTTGGAGGAAATGCTTCCAAAACAAAATGAATTCTGCCTTTCCATTTTCCACATTTTCAGGAAAGATGCAGAACACAACCATGACTGATTCAGCCTCGGAAATTACGGCATTTAATGACAATGTCAACAGGAAACGTATTTGAATCAGGCAAAAATAAATATGACAGCACAGACCTTTCCATCCTCCCCTGAAGGACAATTAAGTTTAAACTAGGAACAGTCACACTAAGGACAGTTACATTGTATTTGCTTTTTATTAGTAGAAGCTGATGTCTTTGAAGAAGGTACCATGACTGTTTACAGTATGGCATTCTCCTTCTCCTTGTATGCTTCACTAAAGACTGTTTTCATACTAATGTAATTTTACATTTTTATCTGCATGGTTTCCTGTGGCACAGCTCAGCAAGTCTGGAAGCCTTTTTCTCTAGAGCATCTCTTGCACTCGTATACTCTCATGAAAGAGGAGACACAAATAAATGGGAGGAACAGGAAGCAGGAATACAATCAGCAGGAGAAAAAACCTAATTCTCTGCTGGGCAGCTGGTTCTTCTACAGGATGAAGTTGTTCTACTTAGAGATAGAAGTGCTCTAGGGGTAAAATAATAATAAATACTACTTAACAGAGTCATGTGGTTTGGTGCAACTATTTATACAACTGGCTTGGTAGCTTTAGAAGGAAGTATCACCTTCTGCAAACAAAGCTCGCACAGCACTCAGGGTCCCTGGCCAAGCTGTTCTCTTCCCATCCCTTGCATTAGTACGTGACAGCTCACACCCTTTGGAGACCACTGGTGCTGGAGAAATATACCTCTGTCTATAACCATGGTTCTAGAGCAGAGTGCCAGGAGTCCTAGTCTACACCTAATGCTCACCCTATGCCTATAACTATCTACCTACCTACCTATTCCTCATCTTCTTGTATTGTGTTATTTCAGTATTGCAAAGGGCTTCCTGAACGTCAAAAGTAAAACTGGCTCTAAAGTTCCCTGGACACAAGAAATAAAGTCATTCGATCACTCAGATATAGGAGGAAAGACCTCACCCCTTCCCAGATCACCTAGCCCTTTGAGGAAAATAAAAACTGGTTCATGGTCAACACGTTTTCATCCGAAAACCTCAAAGATGCTCATTAAGATTCTAAATAACATGCAAAGTACTGATAGGAAAATATCTCCCTTTTGTGACAGAAATCGATTAAACGCTGCAGTTCTTAAACTTTCCTGAGTAGCTACAGCAAGATCAAATGCTGGTCTCTGATGTGCAGCATAAGAAGTGCCAGATGTAATGTTTCTGGTCTTGTGAGTCACCTCACCGAAGATCAGCTACTAAGTTGAGCCAGGAGGACCCCAGACCTTTCTCATTGCCCGTTTTAGAAACTGCTTGCCACAACACTTGCTGTTCTGTGATGCCATTTATCTTACAAGAACCAACAAGGGCATAGGAAGATAACTCCAATTATTCAGATAAAAAGGGGGGGAAAAGTATTGTGAAAGAGTTACTTATAAGTACTTACATGGTGATAAATACACGCAAGAAAGAATTTCACATTTCTGGAAACTCTCTTGAAAGTGTAACATCAAAAACCGGAACATTAAACATCTTAAATGGGCTTTAACTTGTACGTGAAAGTTTCATAATTCATTGCATTGTCGGAAAAAGTCATTGTGCAACTCCACTGGTCAAGGAACTTAAAAGGAAAGGTCTAAGCCTTACCTTGTCCTCTGTGTATTTATATAGGAAAAAACCCTTATTTACTCAAAAATTACAGGAGAAAGGTAGAATAACTTCAAATCAGTCAGCTACTGTACAAAGTTGATAATTCTACACCATTACAGTTAAAAAAATATATCTCAACAGCACACAATTAAAATAGATCTTTATGTTATTAAATTAAGAATTATTTTCTAACTAGTCTGTAGCTCACAAAGCTGAAATGGAGAAAGAAAGCCCTCAGAAGAGATCCAACAGAATGAGACATCTATTGATCTCAGAGTTCACGAATTTTAATCCTTGTCCAAGATCTCATAATGTCTGATTAGCAATATCTAACTGACTTCTAGCCTGTTGCTACTTTTCAGAGAAAACTATTTGATTTTTTCTTATCCATACTTTCAGTGCTGTTGATGGTACCTATTATAAAGATAAAAAGTCCTAATATGTACTACCCTGCATTAAATACTGGGTTGGAAACAATTCTCACAAACAGAATTTCACTATCCCTTCAGTAAAACTGAGCTACATTTTCCGAGCATAGCTTTGCAATTCCCCAACAAATTTTTTTTTTTTTTTTTTTCTTTTTTAAACTCCTCTTTAGTGATACTACAATGGATGCAGACTCATCCACCTGGCACTCGTACTTTACAGATACTTGCAACTAACATAGTAACATTAAGTTTTCTAAATTACAGAAGCCTTCCAGATACTTTATGGGATCAAGATTTAAAAAAAAAAGTAATTTCCAATTTGTATCACAGTGAGCTAAAGTAGGTTAACATTGGTCAAACTGTTTCTTCTTTTCAAAGGTGGGAATGAAAGGCAAGAGATGAGATACTGATTTGGGGTTTCAGATGAAACAATGCAATAAGAACTCAACTTCTGTGCTCCCTATGTATATCCATAGCAATACGACCTGGCTAAACAAGTCATGTTACTGTCTTTGGTCTTCAGTGCCAACAGGAGGGAGTGAAGCAGCAAGATGAGTTCTTGCAAACCCGTTTGCTACAAACACATGAAAGATGCCATTTCAACAGAAACTCTTAACAGCTTTACTGAAGGTATAGCATCAACTACAGAGATCTAGCTTGACTTTTAGATCCTAAATTAAAACTGGAAGGAGAACCTCTCACCCCACCCTGACCATTCCTTAGGCATACAGTACCATTACAACAGTAACCAGCAAGAAACACCATGCACCAAACATTACAATATCATTTTCTCGTCTTTCTTTTAAGCTAAAGTACATTTGAACGTAACAGAGAAAGCTGCTTTAACTTGGAAGAGGCTCCAGGAATTTTTTTCCTAGAAAAAAAGCAGCATAAGAAGCAACACCCAGAGGCCACATTGTCTCTCCTCAGTCAAGGCTATTGCCTTGGCTTGAAACACCGACTGCAGACTTTGATCAGCTAATTTTACACGCTTTCCGGCAGAGAACAGCCAGGGGCACCCGAGCCCTCAAGATCACAGCAGAAGCCGGGCAAGCGGCAAGAAGTGAATCACGCTTTTGAGAATGACTATTTAACAAAAAAAAAAAAAAAAAAAAAGCCCTATTTCCTTTAAGACCCCATCCAGTCCTACCGGGAAGGTCAGGCGGCAGCGGCACCTTCTCCGGGAGGCAGAAGCGAAGGCAAGCCGCCCGGAAAGCACCTTGTCGCCACCCTGCCGTGCCAGGGAGGGGACACAGCGGCGGCTCGGCCGGGCATCCCCCCGCCCCTGCTCTCTGCACCCCCGTGGGAGAAGCCGGGGCTGCTTCCCCAGCCGCCGCCCGCTGCCGCCCGGCGGGGTTACGGGCGAAGGCACTTACTTTCCCGGTGCGAAAGTTGCGCGGCAGCGAGTGAACTCCACGGTGACCGGCGGGGCGGCGAGCGGGGTGTCCCGGGGGCGGCGGGGCTGGTCCAGGCCGGCTGTGCGTGCGGGGCGCGGCGTTGCTGCCCCGCCGGCCGGGAGAGGGGGGCAGCCGGCGGGGGAAGCTCGCAGGGCCGGCGGCGGTTGGCTCGCAGCCGCTCGGCTTTACTTCCTGGTGCCGGCTTCGATTTGCATGCGGGGCTGCGAGGGGAGAGTGGGGCGAGAGAGGGAAAAGGCTGGTGGCGGCGGGGAGCGGGCGGCTCCTGCCACCGGCCCCGGAGGGGAGGCGCAGCTCCGCGGGCTGAACGACGGGAGTGCTGAGCGGAGGGAGGCTGGGACGGGGACGCGGTGCGGCAGGAGCTGTGGAAGGGGTGTAGGGGCTCTGCCTGTGCCGGGCTGCGGCAGGGCAGGCAGCGCTGCTGCCGTCAAGGAGTGAGTGCCCCTGTGCCCCGGAGCAAACTTCATGCGGCGGACTAGTCCCCGTTAAAAGTGACAACTAAATAAACCAGCCTTAGTCTGAGGGGTAAAACAGAAAAGGTTGTCTTGTTCACAAACAACCTAAAAAAACCATCATAACTTATCCAAAGGTCAACTATAGCAACTTCTAACGTCCATTGGGAGCTGGGTTGGAAGATAACAAAGAATAAGTAAGATTATCTTTTATATTTATATATATATATATGTATATATATATTTAAATTATTTATTAGCTTGTTGAAAAGTGAAATAAAATCTCACAGGTCAGCAAAACAGGAAATATGACTGTGTGGACATAACACCTAAAGGATGCAGCTGAAAAGCTCTACAAGAACTGGAGTGGTGTCATATGTGTACTGCCAGACCAGTTGGACAAGGTCGGGTCATGGCAGAATTTCGAAAGAAAAGCGTTTAAGCATTCCACATAGAGTTCTGAAGACAGTGGGATGACTCTGGGGAACAGTCAAAGTGGTGCTAGATACCTTTGAACATCTTCCATCTTGTACCTCTGTACCCTTTCTTGAAGTTCACCAATAAGACCTAACCGTGATTTGGAGCAGACTGGGGAGCTGGTGAGGACTTCCAGCAGGGCATCCAACTAGCTGAAAATGGCTCAATGCAGCTCACACCTCATGCATATAAAAGAAGAACTTGAATCACATCAGTAGGACTTACAGTTCTTTGGCACTGATGTAAAGGGCTGCCACTCAGTCATGGTGACATGCAACTGGCACAGTCACTTCACTCTGGTACGTGCTGCAATTCTGTGTTGAGGCTGTGACTCCAGCACATGGGCCACTACCTTGATCCCGTAGAAGACTCAGGCCATAGAAGCAGTCAGACCATAATCCATCACATTCCTAAATCAGTCCCAGATGTCCCTGGGCATCTGTAGATCTCTAAAAAGCAAAGGACAAAAGTCGCTTTTCTTCTTTGAATTATATCATCAGTGATTCAAATAATGTCTTGTAGATACTCAGTTTAAAACCGGCCTCTAAAAATACTGTAGAGTGAGATAGTAATTAATTCCTTCAAGTTCTATTAATACAAAGTTTGTAAATGTATTCTCCCTTCCCTCCACTTACTTAAACGAGTTAAAAAAATGGGAGATTTTCTGATTGGAAGTGCTGTCACATAGGCTCAAGAGAGTGTATTGTTAGTGCCTCATGTTTCCATTTTCCTCTATAGGGTAAGTACGTTGAATTTGTGTTTTTCTTCTTGGAGAGGAGAAATGGTGCACAGATCCCACATCTGTCTTGGCCTCCATCCTTTCCTCTCTGTCTCTTCATTATCAAGTATTCTGCTGGGTTTAAAATTCATCTTTTCCTATCAAAGCACCAGTGAAAAAAACCCCAAAATTTAGTTTTCAAAATGCATAATAGAGTCCAGCAGTCTCGTAAAATACAACCTTACCTATAATGTGAATAATTTGGAAAAAAAAACCAACTTGCTGTATTACCCTTAATAAGCTGCTGTGCAGTGGTAGATTGTGGAGGCATAGCACAAACTCATCAGTTCTGTCCCAAATGAACTAGTATGAAGAAGGATTGGAGCAGAATAAACACACTGTGCTTTATAAGAAGAAAAAACAAAGACAGGTTGTTAGTATAATCTGAAATAAGTCACAGTTTTATGCATTCTCATTCCCACTGGTAAGAGGAATATGTACAAAATCTACCTTAGAAAGTGTAAGAAGGAAAGGAACTCTCTCATTATATGTTCACCAAATGGGGAAAACAAGCTGGTTCCAGCCTCCCTACATCTGTACATCTGCTGTTAGTCACATATTTTAAATATCTTTGCGTATAGATCAAAAAAGTTGGAGGGTGGTATAAAACGGGGCAAGGAGGAAACTTCAACCCTGTCCCTGAAATCCTTATGTGAAGGACTGCGGGTCACATTAACCAGCCAGCATTCACACTCCGCAACTGATTTTCTACTTTGGGCCAGCTTGACTCCCAGACTATGTCTCTACTGCTGAATTAAGCGTGGCTGCAACACAGTGCTCTAGTACTTGAGGTTATGTCTATGCTCGTGGCATCCAGAACATGGGAACTACAACAAACTGGTCGCTGAATAGTCCCTGGTCCAGGTTAACTTCAAAATCAGCTCTGGAAATTTTTTTAGAATGGTAAGTGTCCTGGGCCAGGCATCAATCCAGCAATTTGTCAGTAGAGTCAGAGGTTTGTCCAGCAATATTTCTTTGGGTACTGTTAATGACTGGCCTGTACGTAACCCTGTAGACTCCAGGCCAACCCAGCTACGCACCCGTGTAGGCAGCTGCTGATCATCATTTGGATTGTGTCCAGGAGCATGAAGTGGTACAAACTCTGAGGAACAGTGGCTCTGGACAGTAAATCAAAGTTTGCCGTGGACAATGAAAACAGACAGTGAACTTCACTCTATGAATTTATGTATTCCTTAATCTCATCATTACTGAGCGCTTTCTAAAGTCTGCTTGAACCCAAAAGCAGAGCAGTAATAGAAGAATACTAGTTAGTCATGAAAGCATAAGTGGCATGTCCATAGCAGTAATTTGAGAGAGATCCCATAGAACACCTGGGTTTGCTCAATAAATAATAATAATTAAAAAAAAAAAAGCAGGGAAAAGATCACTTTCTTCAAAAATAAGTTTACAAGGATTTAAATTCTTTACAGATGAACAAAGAAAGAAAGAGCAAAGATATAAATAAAACTAAAACATTGAGAGATCTGGGCTTTTTGAATGAGCCAGAGTTTGGGACACTCCTTCTCAATTTTTTGACAAAGTAAAATGTCTTTAGAAAAATCCAACATTTACATAGTCATCACTTGTGTTATTTTTCTGTATTTTATTTCTTCCTCAAGGGGTTATCATTAGAGTAGGTAAAGTCCACATTGTTAGCTTGCTTTGTAATAATGTAGCAATTTTTAAACAAGCAGTGAAAAGAGGATTATAAAACGTAAGATCCAAATCACACAGTTGTTCTTCACACAATGTTGTTGGAGGAAACGAAACAAAACAAAAACAACAAAACACCTCCAACCAAAAAAATCGAGAAAATAAAAGCAGTACATTTTGGCATTTGTTTTGTATCCATTCCTTTCTTATTGTAACCTGCAATTTTAGAGAAAGCCATATTTTCCTATGAAAGAAGAATATTTACAAATTTTATTATAAGAAATGTGCTTTTCATGTGATAAAGACAGTTTACTTTTGTTTGCTTGTACAAAAAAATAGAATATAGGAAACAAATGTTACTTCCAAGTATGAAGCAACAAGTTAATGCATTCTTATATTCATCAGTTCCTGATCTTGTTTCCAGTTTGGAGCCTGGGAAAATAAGTTTTATGACATTAAAGAGAAATGAAAACAAAAAAATCTTGATTTTAAATTGTAGTTACATTGATTATTTTAAATTTATCACATATTAATTTATGGTCTTGACTCATTTTATGGCTATTTCTTTCTGAAATTATTTAAAAACGCTTTGGGGAATAATGCACAGATCCCTATATTGACTCAATCTGCATTTGACCTGTCATTTAAACTAACACTACACATACTTAGTAGGTTAAATTAGGGAAAGCTGGCATCTTTCCTGTAGACAGTGGCCTGCCTAATGCACAGCTGGTTATATTTGATTACTCTCACATTTTCTGGCCATAAATCCTGAATTCACCTTTTATATTTCATCTTGTTAATTCTAATTCTCATGAAGGAGCCATAATAATACAGCACATAAAAAAAGTGCTTGCCTTGAGGTACTCTAATTCTGAAAATTAAGAAAAAAGCTGCTGCTTCTGTATCTTTGCTGATTTAAAGTATTTTATTAGCCTGCCATTACCCTTTTTTGCACACCAGAATCCTTCCCATTTTGCTCCCACTTATTTTGTGGCTGTAAGCAGAAAAGTTGCTGGTTTGCAAATCAAAATGTACCCAACACGGGAAGCCAGTTTGAGACCTGGTGGCAATGAGCTGGGTTGGTGTTGGTAGGACAGCACTGGAGAGTATCCCGACGGAGACTGAAAATGGCCTCTGTGCATCCTACAGAATGTCCTGATTGCTTGTCTGTAAAAAAGACAGCTCAGATAAAGAGTCATCTTGGTTGTCATTAATATTGTCTCACAGAACCAAGAAAATAAGCCATACTGATGGGGTCTTTCACAGTACATTCAATAGGCAATAGTAAGGGTGATCTGACAACAAGTGGTTCCAGGAGGCCTTGGCTTTCAAAGAGTTGTCGACATTTGCAGATATTCTTATTGGTCTGAAGAAGCTGTTCATGCTATTAAAGAATGTGTTTAATTTATGCCTAATTTAATTCTGTGATCACTAATATTTATATGACCTGAAAGAACAGATTTTGGCTAATTCAGGAACAGGTGTATGATAATTTAAAATTAGCAAGATTACACAGTGGTGATGTTTTTGCTTGTTTATTTGCTACGTTGTACTTCGGGCATTACACTTAGTATCACCAGCCTGGATGGGCGTCCAGCCTGTATCTTGCCTGTCCTGCACCACGTGAATTGTTAGTTCAGAAGCATCGTGGTGTCTCTGGAAGCAGCTTCCAGAGTGGCTGCTGTAGACCTGCGGCTTTTCTTTTCCAAGATCAGCCAGTTGCTGTAGGAAATCTCCTCATGGAAAGACACTGGACCACCATAAGCATTGCTGCTGTGCAAGAGCAATGCAGTGTTCAGGCTGCTCTTGAACAGCTGCAGTAGCAGCAGGACAGCTGCCTCATTCCTGGTCACAGCCACACAGCAGCGTGAGGCATCCCTGTACCAAGTGCAGCTTTCGTTTTCCTCTGAGATAGCACAGAACATCAGGCAACATATGTGGACATAGAGTTAATGAAGTCAGAGCGGGTAGCACCGAAAAAAACATTTGGTACCAATTAACAGTTATCAACCCCCTCCGCTTGTTGCACAGAGTTTGTGAGAAGTGGCTCTTATCCGGGACAGAAGATAATCACCAGAATGCCACCAAGCATCAAGAAGGAGGTTGCCTTGGTTATATGAAACTTGACTTTTTGCTGCATTACTTATCAGCCTGGGAGTGGGAATGTGACAGCTACCTGTGTGAGCCAGGAGGTGACACCTGCCACCCATAAAGTTCTCAGCCTGCACCTTCTGTGGGCATGGAGGATGTGCTGGAAGGCTGTGCTACCTATAATAGCCATATGGTAGGGTGATCTCTTTATTCCCTGTCTCCTGACCTGGCATAATTTTCTATCAGCAGGAATTTTGAGAGGAGCCATCATGGATCATTACAGATACTTTACTGCTATCAGCTCAGGCTGGCTGGTCTGGCAAGGCATATGGCACTCACATCTTTCATATCTCATTGACCTGTCTGATGCTGTGCAACCATGCCAAGTACAAACCTGATGCTTAGCCCATTTGGAGCAACAGAGTTGCTCAATCACCCTCATATTACCCCTTCTTACATTTAGGAGCAACCTAGGTGTTGCTAGAACCTCTTGCATTACCACCTCAGGTAGGGCTTAAACATGGCTATGCAAAATGTCTAAAATAATGCTGGAGAGCTACTGAACTTCCCTTACAAACCAGGCTCCTGTTTGCGTGCTGTGTTCTTCAGAAAAACTTGGAAAGCCAAAAGAGCAGATGGTGGCAGGGTAAGAACATAACAAGTGAAACTACAGCCAGTCCATCCACCAGCTGCAGCTCAATCGTTTCCTGTGAAAACTGGGAGGGTCACATTATCAGGGACAACCTGACTAATTGTTTTCTGCTGAGAGGTTGACAGCTGTTTGCTGTAACTTGAAATCACGCATATGTCGTACATGAGCAGTAAATCAACTTTTCTCTGACTTTCTGTTCCCAGTTGCTGTTTCCCCCTGAAGCCCTTTGTATCTCATTCTTGGAGCCAGGCCCCACTGGCTTTGAAATCCCAGCTGTGCTGTCTCATGCGTTGCAGCTCTGCAGCTCTTTGCCCCAGGGTCTGAAATGTTTGAAATTTCAACCCTTAACATCCCTGATGCCATCCAGCCCTGCTGTGAAAGCCCCCAGCTAATGCTCTTAGCTGGAAACAAATGAAAAGTAGGAAGTAACTGAAAAACAAAAGCAAAAAGAAAATCAAATCTTGAACAAAACTGGACACAGCAGCTATTTCCAGACGTAACTTGAATGGAAGTGTGGAAGCTAGGCACTGCCTGAGTTCTTGTCTGGATTTAATTTGTAGCAAGAAACTCATGCAGTGTCTCCTGCAGGCAATACTTGCTCTATTAGGAGTTGTTCCTTAGCAGCGGCAGAGCCTTGGGTAGGTTAGGATAGGGTAAGATAGGAAGGGGCCAGGAAGGCTAAGTCTGAGGTAGCAGGAGCTTCTGAGTGAGTAGGAGTTACTGATGTTCATTATGGCCACGACCAACCTCCTCTCAGTCTATGCCAGTGCGTGTGATCTCAACAGCAGCTTCGTTTGTCACCTGGCTCCACTCTTGGGATGTCCTAGGCTACTTTATTTACTCCAGGAAAGACTGTGTTCTTTCTTATCATCAAGACCACCTCTTTCCTGCATCCACCCACTTGCTGCCACAGAACTGCCCAGCCTCTTGGCTACTATGCATACCGTGTGCTGTTCTGTTTTCTGCCAGTCAGCAGAATTGGTTTAGTAAGAGAATAAATGTAATCCTCGTTCTTTCGTTAGCTAGACAGGTTGTTAACCTCTCCAAAGTTTATTTGAAGGTCTACACCAGCAGCTCCTTCTCTGCCTGTATCAACCCAACTGCTGGCAGCTTCTATGGGCATGTTCTTTAGATAGGTTTCTCCTAAGTCATGAAGGTCTGTGGACTGGAGTCAGTGAGGGAGGGCAAATCTGTGTTGGTGTTAGACTTGGAGGAAGGACACGTCCTAGGATGAGTGGAAGCATGTACACTTCTGAACGATGCATGGCATGATCTTTGAGACAAAATACACAGACTTGCAACAAGGAGGAGGGCAGTGAAGGCAGACAACTCCACTGGTTAAACATCTTCTTTACAGACAAACCTGTCTCTTGATAATGTGGTGAGTCGTTCTTTCCAAGGGAGGGGACTACTGGGATTAAGAGAGCAATACTTGGACATACTGGGCTCTCAGACCTGGAAGGCTTGCAGGAGGACATACAATTAAACCTGACACAAAGTATGGTGGTACAGGGGTCGGGAGGACACTATGTGGTAATGGGGAGGTACCATATGGCACAAGCCTTGGACAAACCAAGGGAGAAGCCTCTGGCACAAACTTAAGGTCATGCAAGCGTTAGGGAGCAGCATTCCTCAGGTACTAGTTTGTTAGTAAGGCACTTGAGATCAGAATGAATGTCTAAAAATGCTAAGATCACCCAGGAAAAGAAAAAACAAAAAAGACTTCTTGAAGCATTTGGGAATAGATGGGACTTTTGGCTACAAAGAATGTTTGATTTCTCCTTGCCTGTCTTTTCAATGTGGGCAGGATTTTGTGCTCGAATGTGTCCTCTACCTTCAAGTGAGTGACCGCAAGTGTAACAAAGGGATACACTAGATTCTTTGGCATGGATTTCCCTTTCTTTACTGAAAGTATCTGTATGTGCCCACTTAGGATATGGTCCACCACTGTAATGACAGTGAACCTGTCAGCACCTGTCACCTGTCCTTTCCTCCCCACTGTTGCCCCTAAACAGCTTGCAGAATTGCAGAATTTTTCAGAGCCCTTAACTTTCCAAAGTCCCTTTGATGTCCTCATTGAAGCCTCTGGGGAAAATGGTGAATTGTACCTTGATATGTATTGCCTACAAAGGTCTGCAGCATTGTGCAGTGTAAGGGGTGCTTTCTGAGGACAATAGCTATATGGCTTGCATAGATTTATGGCTTGACTTCAGTTAGCTTGGCTGTGGGTCAGTGACGGTGCTGTACTGGCAGACTGGTTGTGTGAATGCTGAGGCAAAGGCAAGGGTTAAGGAAAAGATCTGATGAAGAGATCTGATGCAAGGCAGGAATCTAGGATAAGATCTGTGACAAAGAAGCCTGGCCATGGTGAGTGTCCACAGACACATTAGAGATGGCCAACACATGTAAGATTGTAGCCTTGTAGATGACATCCAAGAATCATTACCATTGACTAGAATGAGCAGAGCAGAGGCAAGAGGGCATTGGGGCAGACTCCAGGGATTTGCTGTCTGTAGAGAGCCACTGAACTTGTACTACAGCAGAGACAGCTTAAAATCTGTTGATGGGAATTTAACATATCAAAACTTTCTATCATATGTATCAGGTCAATTCTTTCTATTAGACAGCCACTGTATTTTGGGGCCACCAATATTTAAAATGAGGTTTACTGTTGCGTTGGACCACAGCTTTAGAGGCAAATATGGCAGTATAAATACAACTCAAATTTTTTTCTGTGGCCCATACTGTAACATAAAATTTTGTTGAACAGCTTCACGAATGAGTCAAACAGTTCACACTGCTAACATGAGGTTATTAGTACAACCTGCAACAAGGTTCCACGCGTCTGTGGACATGGCTGTCACTAAGGCATCCCTCTTGCTCATAAAGGGTTAAATTAAATTAAATTAAAGTTAGATTTACTCAGAAGTAAAATTTCTCAGGAGTTAAATTTACTCAGAAGTAATTCAACTTTGCTCACGAAAAGAAACACAGATGTGCATGGTATACTCCCACAACACAGACAAATGTATACATTACATTAGGCATGCAAATTGCCTAATGATAAGTGTGGCTAATTTGCTGTTTGTGTGTATATATATCAGCATTTCTTCAGGTGCAGGTGTGAGGGTGTTTGTGAAATGTGCAAGCTCAGAGATAAGTGGAATGAACTCAATCTTTAACGTTCTTAACTAAAATACATGATGAACAGTAGATTCTAATCTAACTCTAATCTACTACCTAAATTATTGTAGAGACGGTTTTTCCAACCTTGCTATTTGTGCCAAATGAAGATGGTGAAAGTAAATAGAAAAAAAAATTATTTGGGGCCTGAATGTCTGTTAAATGCTGAGAAATCAAACGGATGATATATCTTTTCGAAGTCTTTCACCTCCCAGGAAGGCTACTGAAGAGGGAGCTACAAGGAGACCTGAGGGTATCAGAACCATCCAGAAGTGTAGCTGCACCTTGGATATAGTCGCCAAAAGAGGTCAACTGGATTCCATCACTTCCAGGCTCTTAAATGGGCTCAAATGGTACATAGCTGACTGTATCTTACTCTGCAAATTCTCTTACTTCTCTGTTTGACTTCTGATTTCCTCTTCAGTTTGGCGTTTAGACTTAGTAAGAGCATATAGAGCTCTGAAGATTTTAGCTCTTTCTGTAAATTTTCTAATGCTTTTTATTGATAACATTATTATTTCAGTAAAGAACACTGGTTTGAATGGAAAGCTGAACTCCAACACAAATTATTCTGTGATTCTGTCTCCAAATCTCTTTGGTCTGCTAATATCCATTTGCTTAAGGCCCTCTTCTCAAATAAGCTTCCTGTTAGCCCACACCACTCAAGCCTTCTGTCCTACCTGGTCAGCCATCAAAAACACTGGCCCCAAAGTGAGACCAGGCTTTTGATTAATGTGCATGCCTTCCACTCTGCGATTTTTCATCATGCCCTGCCATCCCTGCTTGTCTTTGAATGGGAAGAAGTTATTTTAGCTTTCAGCTGCTCTGCAGGTAGTGTCTGGAAGAAATCTACTGAACAATAAGAAAACTGCCAGGAAAGTCACACACGGCTTGTTATGTATGAGGTTGAGCTCACCCATCCAGATCACATCCAGATGCTGTGTCCAGTGTTTGCATAGGACAGCACTGTCTTACGCTGTGTGTAGCTATTTCACTGCTTGGTATTTGAAAGCCAGATTTAGAAATATCACTCTTAACATCCAGTTCAGTATAATGACAAGAATAGCAAAATCTTGACGAAAAAAACACTAAAACATAGCAAAGATATTAAGATATATGTTCTCATCCAAGCATATTGCTAAGGCAAACTGTATGAAAAAAAAAAGACTATCACTTAATTGCACAGGTTTAACCTTGCCCAGCTGACTATGGTGAAGCCAAGCCATGAAAGGACAGTTTCCTTGGTTTCTTGATCATTCTCCTGCACTGTCTGCAAACAACGATGTGAACGCTGAGGATGGTTTGTGCTGTATTGAAGGAAGGGACAGTGGTGATCTCTATATGAGCCATCCACCGGTTCTCTGACAGAGTTTAGCTAGACTGAAGTAGGCTAGATATGGACAGCGGGTGGAGAATTACCCACTTTCTCATGCAAAAAAACAGCATGCCACTTCTGAATGTGCCGCTGTGTATGCTTTGTGAGTATTATGCTTCTTAACATCATTCAGTATGTGTCTTATATTGAAACAGGCTTTACAAAAATAAACACAATGAAAAATGTAAAACCTAACGGCTGCATAACACAAACTCTTTGTTCCCAGCTTCACTATTTATTTTCTGTGACATAAAAAAAAAAGGCCCTTTTCAGTTAACTACTCAGAAAATACTCACTATTTTTGTGAACTGGCTAAACGTCCTGAGTCATGAAAGATTAAGGAAGCAAGTACGACCCTAATCTTCTGTGTTAGGTGTGCTCTGAAGTACAAAGAGAAATAAAGAATTACAGTGATTACACTAGACTAGGTGATGAGAACGTAATAGAAAAGTAATACCACAATCACTGCCAACAAACACTGAAAGCAGGTTCATGGATAAACTAGAGAAAGTTCCCAGCTATTATAGAAATAAAAATACCATCTGGAGCAAAGCAACACTTTATTTCCTGTGGCATTTTTCATAGCATGTTTTACTAAGCTGGCTGAATCAAAGATTTCAGAAAATAATAGTGTGAGAACAATTAGGAGAGGAAGAATTAGGAGGGTCAGGTAATACCTGTAGAAAAGCAGAGAAGA